>NC_050580.1:103987151-104682151 GCF_011100635.1 Trichosurus vulpecula
ATACTCAGAGTTCATCAGATCTCTTTCTGAATGTAGATAGCATTTTTCATCATAAGTTTTTAAGGAATTATCATCGATCATTTTATTGATCAGAATAGCTAAGTCTTTCACAGCTGATTATCTTTCCATGTTGCTGTTATTGTGTACAATAGTCTCCTGGTTCTCTCACTTCAATTTGCATCAGTTCATATGTGTCTTCCCAGGTTTTTCTGAAACCACCCTTTTCATCATTTCTTACAGCACAATAGTATTCCATCACAACCATATACCACAATGTGTTCAGATAATCCTCAATTGATAGGCATCTCCTCAATTTCCAATTCTTTGCCACCACAAAAAGAGCTGCTATAAATATTTTTTGTACATATAGATCCTGGTAAAGGTAAAACATCTTGTCGCTAGACCTAGGGCAAAGGTGGAGGATCTCTCCCCCAAACCCAGAAGTAGAGAAAAGGAATGTTGGAAAAATGGGAGCGGGGAGAGCAGCACAGCTCATATGATTCTTTAGATTTAGCAGGGAATTCCTTAGGGCCTCTAAGGGTATCAGGGCAGGAGAGTTGTGATAGTGATCATATAGAAGGGCTACAGGGCTTGTGAGAAGTTGAGACATTAGGCAGAAAGTTCATAAGTCACATTATATAGTCTAGGATGTCTTCCAGCTGATCCAGGGGTTTCTATTTCTCCAGAAAGTTAGGAAATAAAAGCTTGGCTATAGTTTGGAAGACTAATCAATTTCTTTCTTATATCTCTCAATTACAATTTGTTTCTCTTGGGAGGCTTTGTGGTTCTTGGCCATAGAATCAGTTTTGCACATAGATGCTCCTATATGCCAATTTAAAAAAAAAAAAGGATCCCATTGGTCTTGCTCTATTTTAGATTTAAAGGATTGGAGAGCTACCTATTAGTGTCACAATTAATCAGCAAATGTGATAGAGCTGTTGCTTAACTGCATAGCTGACCTACATGAGCCATTGCTTGAATGTAGCCTTTGTTGGGAGTTGGGGAGTTAGAAGGGAGGAAAGGACTGCTAATTGCAGGGAGTGGAGATAGATTTAAAACTGCTATATCTGCCAGAGTGAGACTTCTGGCTGGGACTCAGCTTTAAAGGAGATAATTATTGATTCATTTGCAGTTTCATAGGTCAGAGATGACACACTCGCTTAGGTATCTCAGGGAGTTTGGTCAGGCCCCTGGGCCTATTTATTGCAGTTGTTGTGGACACAGCCTCCTCTCCCTTTCCTAAGTTCCTCTTCATGTTTCCCCAGTCTGGTGGTTTGAATTATAAAAGGATGCATCCCAGGGGTTGGACAAGATTGTCAGAAATGGTTCCTTAAGCTGAA
The DNA here is from genome assembly GCF_011100635.1 of Trichosurus vulpecula. Classification (NCBI taxonomy): domain Eukaryota; kingdom Metazoa; phylum Chordata; class Mammalia; order Diprotodontia; family Phalangeridae; genus Trichosurus; species Trichosurus vulpecula. The sequence continues at coordinate 103,988,492 of NC_050580.1, forward strand.
ATTATCTGAACTTCCTTTGGTTCCTGGCTACAGAAGAAGAGTTATGTTTTATATCCTTTTTATTCCCATATTATAACTTTAATTATTAAAGTTGTTTTAATTGGAGTTTATGGTTCCCCAGTGCCTGTGCTATATTGGAGGGGAAAATGAATCTCTTGAACTAAGTCAAATTTAGGTTTAATCCACAATATTTTTCTTTTTTTGAAATTAAATTTTATTTTTTTAATTACCAGAAATCTATTTTTTTCTTCCTCTCACCTCCCCACCCTATTTAAAAAATAAAACAAAAAGAAAAACAAAATCATTATAATAAATATGCCTATTCAAGCAAAATCTTTGGCTATATCCAAAAATGTCTCATTCTGCACCCATCACCTCTATGTCAGGAGGTAGATAGCATACTTTATTATCCATCTTTTGGAATACTGGATGGTCATTGAATTGAACAGAGTTCTTCCTAGCTTTAAAAATTGTTTGTCTTTAAAGTGTTGTTATAGTATAAATGATTCTCTCGATTGTGCTCATATCATTCTTTGTCAGTTTAACCAAGTCTTGAAAATTGTCCTTTCTTACATTGATGCTATAGTATAAATTGTTCTTTTGGTTCTGCTCATTTTACTGCCTCAGTTCCTGCAAGTCTTCCAATGTCTTTGAAATTGCCTATTTCCTCATTTCTTATAACACAAGAGTATTTATTCTGTTATATTTATATGCCACAATTTGTTCAACCATTCTCCAATTGATGAACATCTTCCTAGTTCCCAGTTTATTATTTTTTGTCAACACACACACACAGCTGTTATACATTTTTGTAAATAAAGGATCTTTTCTTCTTTCTTTGATCTCTTTAGGATATAAGCCTAGAAGTGGTATAGGTGGGTCAAAAGAAATGCACCATTTAATACCTTTTTGTGTAATATCCCACGATATTTGGTTGTGCCTTGAGCTAAGACATTTTGTTTGTTTGTCATTGCCGGGTTTTGTTTTGTTTTTTGGTTTTTGTAATTGCCTTCCGACTAAAATAATTTTTCAACTGGGAGAAAGTTGTTGTGGAAGAAAGGGAACACTGGCTGGCTAGAAAGAAATATTTCTCTGACATACACCCCATCCAGTAGCAAAATCCTTGTTTAGAATACATAGTGATTTCCTTTTTTGGAATAAGGAGAAGGTTCCTATGAATCCAATAGAATTATTAAGATACATATTAGAAAAAAAAAATTCTGAAAATACCAAAAGCATTGTTTGGCCCCTTTTGTCATCTATAGAAGAGCTATATTGCCAATGTCCCCAAATGGCATCAGACATAGCTGTAGATTTTCCCCACCAGTCCAGTACACAAGCCTATGCAGGTTAATTGGTGAAATTTGAATGCGATATTGAAGCAACCCCAATAACTATTTGGATAAAGAGGTACTGTCCAATACACAGGTATTCTGGAGATGATGAGAGAAGGCATGACACGCATTGATCCATGATGTCCACGTTAGGTAGACAGAGTACAAAGATATCCTCTCCCACATTGAACTTTGGGTGTGGCTTTTAAAACACTGGCTGTATAAGATGATTGATAAAGTCTACCAAGTTTTCAGTAGTATTGTATCAGAACATCTGGGACCAAGGTTGCAAGGGTGCTTCTGCCCCACAAAATTCAGAATATCCCTGAAAGTCCCCACCTCACTTAGTTATTTGAAGCCATGCCGGTCTTTGTGTCTAGATCTGGGTCTGTTGGAATGAGCTCCTGTAGGCCAAGGTTCACATAGAATTCAGGCTATCTTGGCTGAAAGACTGGGGGAACTGAAGTCATATACTTGAGTTACTATGGTGTAGAAAGGGAGGAGTCACCAAATTAATAATAATAATGGCATATTATTATTATTATTGACTGCTAGATACTGGCAGCCAAGTCACAATTATACCAGGGGACATTCAATGGCTTTATAAGGGCATCATTGTTTCTATTAGGGATTTTGGAAAATAAACTACCAAGGGAAAGATGCTCAGGTGGAAGTGGGTAGAAAATCCCCAATTTGTGCCCCAGTTGTGATGGCCGATCAGAGGAAGTAGACTGGGGACATGGATATTATGAGTTCTTGGGAGTCTATACCCATCCAGGCACTTATAAAAGCTTCTGTGCCAGTCACTGTGGATGAGACTAAATGGAAGCCTTCTGAGTGGCCTGAACCATCCCTTGTATTTAATATTAAACATGTCAGGTTCCAAGGGGGATAGAGAGGTAAAAGATTTCCTCCCTAATAATGAAGATGAAGGCCATCTGAAGTAGTTATATGAATTCTCCTTATAATCATCCTATGTGGCCAGTGACGAAGGGGAGTTGACACTTTAGAGTTGAATAAAGCAGTCATGCCAATTGTTGTAGCTGTTCTTAACCGCATTAGCATGGCTCCAGGTGAATGGTATGAGGTTATTGATCTCACCAATACTTTTTTTCCTCTATCCCTGTAGTTGAGTCTGTGTTTACTCATCCTCCAAGATTATTACATTCACCTTCTCATTGTCACAGTTTAGTGGGCAGAGACCTAAATGAGGCTCTACTTCCTGAGGACATAGATGTCCACCATTATATCAAAAATGTAATGCTGACTGGGCCAGTGAAGGACACAGCGGCAGAAGCCTGAGATTAGATGATGGCTTGTGTGAGATACAAGGCGTGGGAGATCAGCGCAAAGAAAATTCAGAGTCCAGTCCATCCAGTCATTTATTCATTCACCATCCATTAATCTATTTACTTTTAGGGATACATAGGAGGGAGAGAACCTAGAAGATTCTAGACGTAGACTATAATAAGCTATTAGTACTTGCTCCCCGCAGATTGGAGGAAGCTCAATTGGTTTTAGAGATCCTATATTCCACATCCAGATTTTTAAATGGCTCTTCTTTACTGAGTTACTCATAAGACTGCCTCTTCTGAGTGGGGACTGGAACAGGCTATAGCCCTGAAAGATTTAAAACAGGCTGTCCATCAGTCTCTCCCCTCAGGCCTTTACGATCTTGTGGGGCCCATGTTCCTGGAGGTCTTTGTTCATAAGGATCAGACCTAGTGGAGTCTTTCATAGGTATCTGGGGTAGCGGGTTTACCAAGCTTCTGCAGTTGTAAACTCTGAGAAGTAGCCACTTATTATACTATATTGAAGAAACAATTGTTTTTGTGTCATCTGACCTAGATTGCTACTAAAAGGAAGACTCAGGGCTACATGATTACCCTTCATCCAGAATTGCCCATCATGAGGTAAGTAATGCAAGATAGCTCCTCTAACAAGACAGGTGGGGCACAAGAGGCTTCTAATGTCAAGTGGAAAAAATACATCAAAGATCATGCTTGCCAGGACCCCTCAGTCATTAATGTCCTTTATGAACAAGTTGTGACACTTCTAGAGGCTAGGCTTTTCAGTCCCAGTCTGAATGCTTTACCCTCTCCCCCAGCATGATAAGCTTGTATCTGGGGACCTAGCTTACTTTACTGTGGGTTCTGCCTTTTTGAGAAAGGTATATGTAACCGGATTTTGGAATCTAGTAATCCAATTACTAGGAATATACCTATTCTTCAGTGGTAGCTATTGGTTTGGCTGAGTGGTCTGGAGACATTATCCCTCAATTGAGTTCTTAAGTTAGAAGTTTGGCTGGCGGGTTTGGGATCAACGAATGGGTGACAGTACGAGATGACTCCTAGAATCAACTTGTGTTGTGTGCAAAAGGCTTGTGACCTCTTAGTTGTTTTAATTCAGATGATCCAGACCTGTGATGGGGATTGGTGACAATGTTGAGAACATTTGGTGGACCTGATGTTCTTGGTACTGTCCCTGGCTATCACAATTATTTTATTTCCAAATTTTTATGAACTGATACTGACATAATTTTCTACTAGAATAAATGAATTATTCACATTGCTATAGATTTTAATTTTACTCTCCTTCCAGTTTCTAGCATTGTTTTGAAACTGCTTTGATGGGGCAACTAAGTGGCATAGTGGATAGAGCACTGGCCTTGGAGTCAGGAGGACCAGAGTTCAAACGTGACCCCAGACACAGGACATTTACTAGCTATGTGACCCTGGACAAGTCACTTAATCCAGATTGCCTTGCAAAAAAAAAATTGCTTTAATGGTGAAAGTTCTCCCAGAAAATGTTTGGGATTTTTTTTTTCTCCAAAGGCTGAGTTGTAATGGGAATTTGGGTGAACTCCTGGGGCTGTTGCAGCTGTTATGGCCATAACCTGTCCTCTGCTTTGCACTTTGGTTTAGCCATACTTAGTACTTTGCAGGCCTGGTAGTGGGAATTACAAAGTCCTGGGGAAGGTTGTCAGAAATATATTCTTAAGCTCAAACTGCCTGAAGGTTACTTCCTTCAGTTCCTACTGTGATAGTGCAGGGAACTAACTGGCTAGGTCACTGAGGTAAGCAAGTATCTGCTACTACTCACAGTCTGGTTTGAAAAGAAAACATATCCAAGGAGAGGGGGCCAAGGGAATGACTAGAGAGAAAAGATATACCCCTAAGAAGTAAGCTAGACCATAAAAGGTAGGCAGAGTAAAAGAGATTTGCAGTTCTGCATGCCTACTCACCAGCCCAGCAAAAATCAGCTACAACGGTTACAAATGAACTAACAGGATCATAATCTAGAACGTCAAGAGATTTGTTTCTGGCCCACTAGAGTTCATCACCATACCTCAGCTGCCTTCTCACCCTGAAACTTCCTTCAGTACCTGGGGTCTTCCTACCCTGGAACATTCCTTGGCCTCATTGGCCCCTTTTTCCTCATTGATGAGTTCCTTCCAGCTTCCCCCCCACCTTCCATTTTAAAGAAGTACCCAGGCCAACCTTGTTCACTCCTGACTCCCTGGACTCCGTTCCCTCTTCTTTTCTTTTTGCTTGTATTTGTATGTCCAATACTTAGCACTGTGCCCGACACATTTTAAGTGCTTAATAAATGCTTCTTAACTTGCCTTGCCTTCCCTGGATCCTAAGTGCAAGGTGGCATTTTAGAATTTTTGCCACCTACATATTAAGGGCTTTGTTTTGTAATGGTTTGTAGTTATAGTGAGAACTTGAAAAAGTAATAGGAAAAACTCATTTTTCACCATCTTTGCCCTTTCCGGTGATGGCTATCCCCAAGAAGGATGCAGAATATACTCTCTGCACTAAGGTTAACTTCTTATTCTTCCTTCTCCCTGCTTACCAGGCTTCCTCAGGACTCTTGTGACAATCAGGGATTATGTTCAGAAGAACAGCAGAGGATAAGGCTACCTTCATAGAACCACAGCATGTCAGAGCTAGAGAGACCTCAGAGATTATCCAGGTCAGTCCTCTTATTTTAAAGGTAAGGAAATAAGAGTTCTAAGGAGGCAGGGCACTATAAAATTATGGGAGACTGACAAAAGTGCTATACAGATAAAACATAACGTGACGGCAATGATTTAGTGCTCAAGGAAAACATGTTCTCTGAATTAGTCCCTAAATTCTGGAAGTTGCCAACAGGGACAATAATTGAGGAATGCAGCTTAAATACTTTAGTTCGTAATCAGATGATTAGTAATTGGAAGGGATCACTGGGAATGTTTACTTAGTTCTCCCAGAAGCCTGGTCAGAACTTACATGTTAAATAAATCTGATATGGCATTAACTTCTGGCTCCCAGAAGTCTGAGGCACAACAGTCACTATAGCACATGATCTGCCAGACCAGCTTATTAGTCATGTATCGCCTTTTCTACCTACATCTCTCTTATAGCCCTAAAATTTCCTCAGGTGGCTGGGAAAGGTACTCTGAGTCTTTTCTTCAATACTTCTGTTTTCAACAATTTACATATCTCCAGTCCTTCCTTACCTATTGCTGTGAAGGGCATTATAATTTAATGAGTTAGTTGGACAAAGAAATGTGTATGCTGTTTCCTAGTAGGAAAAGTATACTCAACTGCAGTAGTAGCATAAAGGTAAGTTTTAATGAAAATCCCACCAGACTTTAGTCATTGACAAGAACTGATTATATGCACAAAACCAGCTAAAAGAGAGAGATGTGTGATTTTAACAGCACTGTTTATACTCACTTACATGGTAGAACCATTCATCAAAGGAAAATGTCTTGGCTGAGTAAGGGTTGCCAATTCTTAATATTTTGTGAAAAGTTGTCTGAGTAACAAATGTAACATCTTTAGTTTGCTTGAAATGGTTTCCCATTGAAAGAGAACTGATGAGAAAACAGGTTCTATGGGAAACAAGTAGTCAAAGGCTGTCCTGAATATTGCTGAGGGCAACTCAAAAGAGAGATGTGTATTGCCCAATGATGTGGCATGCTGGGAATGAGTTTCTAAAATCCCATGGACATTTCAAGACCTTTCCATGACTAGAGGTCAAAGGGCTAAAGATAACAAAGATGTTATTAGGTGGTGTAATTTTTCACCAGGTAGGGCACCACAATACTGCTATAACAATAATAATAAACATATCTGATAAAGTGGTAAACAGACAATTCTGGGCTTCAGCTTCAAAAGGGGACTCTTTTCTCCTCTGATTCTGATACCACCACAGTGCAGGCCCTCATCCCAACACACCTAGACTATTAAAATGGCTTGCTGGTTGAGCTACCTGCCACAGCTCTCTCCTCATTCAGCCACCAAAGTGGTTTTCCTAAAGTTATCAGTCTAACCATGTGACCTCTCTATTCAATAAACTTCAATGGTTCCCTATCACCTCCAGGATCAATATGAAATTCTGGTTGGCATCCAAAACCTAATTCCTCCCTCCCTGCTCCCCCCACACCTTTCATATCCTACACCGTCCCCAAATGTACTTCAATCCCCGAACATGCTTTAATTCAGAAACACTGACTTCTTTGCAGTTCCCCAAGCAAAACATTCCACTCAACCCCAAGCATTTTCTCTGGCTGTCCCACATACCTGGAACACTCTTCTTCCTCATCTATACCCCCTGGCTTCTCTGGCTACCTTAAAGTCCCAGCTAAAATCCCATCTTCTATGGGAAATGGTTTAATTCTAGTGCCTTGTCTCTGTTGATTATTTCCTATTTATCCTGTAACATAGCTTTTTTTTTATACATAGTTGTTTGCATGCATGTTGTTTCACAGATTGTCTTTGCCTTTCTTTGTACACAAAACTTAGCAGAGTGCCTGACACATAGTAGGCACTTAAATTTTTCTTGAATGACTGACTATGCTAAAGTTAAGATGAATTTTTAAGCACTGACATCAGTTAGGAAACACCAAAATTCAGACTAGAAATTATTTTCTCAATTTCACCCAAAGATGGTGGATGTCTACTTGTCTTCATATGATAGACAGTCTCCTTATTTGTCTGGTGCCCTTTAAATGCCACATTGTGTTTCTGACAAGTCATTTAGAAAGCTGATTCAGGAGAACAGCCACTCCAGAATTACTGAAATGGTTAGAGGAATGGCTAAGGCTGATAGAGTGTCTTGGAGGGGCAGGTCTTTGAAGACCAATGATAATTTCCCAGAATTATAAGGTTTCCAGTGTACCCAGCAGTTTAGTAATTTAATAAGGAGAAAGCCCAGCCTATCATGAAAATTCAGTTATTACTTTTTCACCATCTAGTGGCAGAAACCAAATAATACTTCAAGCAAAAAAAAAATCACTTTTTACTGGCAACAAGATTAAAAAAATTTTTGTGCTATATTCACAATCTACCTAAAGATTAAAACAAAACAAAATTGAATTAAAATGAAAAATTATATGACAAGTCATGTCACAAAAAGATTAATCTGAATGAGTAGATTTATAAATGCACAGTCTATCCCTTACCTCATTCTTGTCCCACATTGACTAGGATTTTCCCAAGTGAGACAGTTGATCAACAGCATCGCCTGACTGATCAACAGTCACTTTGGTCATCTGGCTGGCTTTGTCTGTCTCAGTAAGATATAGGCTTGAAGAAGAGGAACAATGACAGCATTCTTCCAATTTGTAGCTGGATGATTTGGCAAATCAGGGGAAAGAGCATTGACCCCTCAGGACATCTGTTTTCTAGTCCCTACTACATCACATACTAGTTTAGACTTATCACTGTCTTTCTGGGACTCAGTTGCCTTGCCCTTAAAATAAGGATATTACTAGTCTAACCTGCCTAGGCAGGGGGCTGACTGATGATCTCTTGAAGTCTCTTTATAAGATCCATGATCCTATACTGACACTGAAACTTTTGGGTAAAATTGTTTTCATTTGTAACCTAGCAACATGAAATACCACCCAAAGTAAAAGCAGCACTTAAGTTTATAAAGTATAAATTGTTGAAATTAAATGTCATACATCAGTGTTTGGAGTTTACTTTTTTTCTTAGGAGAAAAGAAGGGGTGGAAAAGGTCAGTATATTTCAGTTTAAATTGAAAAAGCTATTTTCTACCATTACCCTAATAGATGTCCTTTCACATTACCACAGTTAGAAGGGAAAACAATGCTATTAATCACAAATTCTGTTTACGTTGGCTATCATCATAATGAGCTCAAGAGGCTCAAACAAGGAAAACTCTGAGCCCGGATTTTGGGCATAGTACAAACTGTTTCACAGGTTTGAGTGGGAAGGCAATACAATATGGGAGAAAAGGTATCAGATTGGGAGTTGAGACATAGCTTCAAGTCTCAGTTTGCCCACTAAGTTGCTATGTGGCAGTGGACAAGTCACTTCCCCTCTCTGGGGAAGTTTCCTTATCTGCAGAAAGAGACTGGACTAGATCTTGAAAGCTTCCCGGGATTTGGAATTCTACCGTAAATATGCATGTTACATGGAAGATGAACTAACGTATGTAATGGAAATTTAAACTGGTGTAAGGGAAATCACAAGGAACACCCATAAGAATGGTAAAAGAAATTTGGTTGCTTAGATTATGACAGCAAACCTCACTGGCACCTCCCACACAAAATGGAAGAGACAAGAGTAATTGTCAAGGAAAGTTGTAAAGGCCCAGGAAGTGCCAATTGAGAAATACTTGGTTATAGGCATAATTCAATAAACTCACTAAAATCATGGCATAGCTGAATATTAAAAATGTAATGAAGGAAAAAAGAAACTTGATAAAAAACGATAAAACTGCTGCTGGAGCATTTAGATACAGCTGAACTCTCCCTGAACCCATATTGCCACTTACTCTAATGTTTTATTCCAATTATTTGCAGTCACATTCAAAATAAAACAGTAATTGCTGCTCAGGAATAAGACTGAGTATAACCCAAGAAAGAAAGGTAAATACAATGCTAGAAAAAAAATTTTAAGCTGGAAAGTAAACTCAGACTTTCACTAATTTAATTTAATCTATGGCTAAAGTTTACCTCACAATTGTGGCCTAAGAATCCAATCCTTCCCTAGAACAAACAGGCTCACATAACAATTAATAACAGATCATAGAGAATCTGTGGTTGCGATCTTTAAAGGGGTCAGCTTTTGTTTTTTTTCTCCCACCTATTCCAATAAGCTAGCTACTATTTATCAGAATTCTTGCTGCTGTTGAAATTAAAGAAGGCAGCAGATTTATTAGCAAGCATGTAACTAGTACAGATAAGGGAGAAATTATATTTCCTATATATCTTACAAGAAAGAAGCTCCAACTCCATGTTCGTCCTTTAATTTCCTGCCCTTACCACTTCAACTTTAATTTTACACAAATGGTTAAGGGCTAAGGAGGAGGAAAGAAGGAAGACAGAAATGAATCTTGACTCGTCACTTAAAAAAAAAAGAAATGGATGCCCCTAACTACTTTATGATAGCCTTAATTGCCTGTCTTGAAAATGTAGTGAGAAACTGTGGTGGTGAACAGAACTTAAGATTCATAAAGCACTTTTGGGAACCATGCAGCTCTCCATAATAAAAATAGCTAACATTTAGATAACACTATGTCCAGGCACTGTGATAAATGCTCTACAATTATTGTTCCATTTGAGCCTCACAATAATCCTGGTAGGTAGGTATTATCTTTATTTTACAATTGAAGAAACTGAGGGAAACAGAGGTTATGATTTGGCAAGTGTCTCACTGCTAGTATCTGAGGCTGCATTTGAATTTAGATCTTCCTGACTCCAGACCCCACACTCTACCTACTGTACTGTGTATAACTAATACATACATGATTATATCCAACATAAGAGAAATAGTAGTCAGAACGTACGAACTGCTTTAGACCATCCTGAGGTCCCTCTTTTCCAATTTCTTCTAAAAGAACAGCATATCCTGAATGACCAACAACAAAAAGGAAGTATGGTGGGATAGGAAGACCAACAGATTTCTAGTTAGTTTTGAGGTACACCGTAGAAGCTAGTACCACATCTGCTTTGGTTCTCAAAATAAATACCCTGGGTCTAGGAAGTCATTTGTCATATGGATATTTGGCACTGGGTATAGAAGCTGGGGTTTTTTTAATTATTATTTTGTAATCAGACTGCCTACATGCTCTCTCTACTTTCTCACCTCCCACTCAATTCTCAACCTCAAATTCTGCTCTTAGATCACTAAACTTTATTGCTAAATCCAATGACCTTTTCTTTGTCCTCTACCTTTCTGACCTCTCTGCAGCATTTAACACTGTTAAGCAAGCCCTTCTGGCTATTTTCTCCTCAGATTTTTGGACACTGCTCTGCTATGTTTTTCCCCGACTTAACCTTCTCCGTCTCCCTTTGCAAGATCTTCACTCATTAAACTGGGCTTCCCTTATTGTAAAATGAGTAGGAGGGACTAGATTACCCCCAAAGTCCCTCCCAACTTTAAATCTATGATCTTATGACCTAGGCTCAAATTCCATGTCAAACTCAATTTCTATGTCAAATCACTTACTAATCCTGCAACCTTGGGCAAATCACTTAACCTCTTATCCCGAATTTGTCTGTGAAAGAAAAAAATGTTATTTACTTTATCTTGGGCAAACCACTTTAGGAACCTGTGCTCAGAGAAGTTATCTATGAGGATGACTTGAACTTTAGCCATGTTATTTTAAGGAATGAACTTTGGAAACTGTAAAGTACTGCAAATAAATACAAGCCATTATTAGCTTGGAATGGTAAATATATTTTCTGAAACTTAAAGGTAAACCATAAACATTATGAATACAACTCCCTTTATAATGAATGTTTATATATTTGTTCATCAAGGCATTTAAAAAAGTGAAAATTTGAGACACTTAACCTCTCCTTTCTGGAGGAAATACAATGGGTTACAACTTTGAAATCTGACCCTGGAGATTAAGCTGCCTTGATTGGTTAAGTGCAAACTCCCTACTACAGCCGCTTCCCAAATGATGGTTCACTTCTCATTCTCTTAAAAACCCTGAGCCTCCCACTCGTCCACCCCTAATCCTCGATCTGGGAAATTTAATCAATACTAGCATTGCTTCTGAAAAAAAAAAAGTCCCGATAATCAATTGCCCTATTTCTCTACTCAAAATCCCTACAACCTTCCTCAGACCAAAATTCTCTCCCATGGCCATTTCCCTATGTGTGTTTTCTGCCCATTAGAATGTAAGCAGGATCCTCAAGGGCACGAACTGTCACTTTATATCCCTATTGTCTAGCACAGTGCTTTTATATATAAAGTGCAACATTTTTTATCCATCCATTCCAGGCATGGAGCTGCCCTTCGAAGTTAGTAATAATGAAAACTGATTTTAAGTCTGATTTGACCCAGCCATCAAGGGAAATTTAAAGTAATAATTTTACCCAACAGATAACAAGATGTAAGTCAGATTTTTTTTTTTAACAACTGTCTTAGGAGTTCATGGGTTCTAGTCCTATTTTCAAATGGCGTCACTGCTAACTCTTCTGTTTTACCTTTTCAAACACTGTAGCTATTCCTTTAGGATCACAGCATATTTTGGATGATGTAGAATTCTTTTCCTGTTCAGAACAGTTACTGAACCATCCTCCACACCGACACATTCTCATCAGGATCAGTGTAATGTTAATCCTGACCTTAGACAAATCAGATGACCCTTTGGTTAGAGTAATGGAGCTAATATTGATCCAATGGGAGTAATTTACCAAGAATGGCCAAGGAGCCCAAATCCAAGAATAAAAGGACCCACTGAGTAACACATTTACTAGCAAGTCAGGGAAAGGGAGAAAAAGGCAAAAAGAGTTCCCTGAAATCCCAAAGATGGGAGGTATGAATAGTAGCTGAAATGCATAGTGGAAGCAGAATTAAACTATGAAAATACAAAGAAAGTGCTTCCAAGCAGGTTGAAACAGAAATAGAATTTGTAATTAAGACAGCAATTTAAAAAAAGAGCAAACAGGAAAAATTAAAGGTAAAATGCAAAAGAGGGTCTAACAAAAATTCTGAGCAAATTGAGGAAATTAGACGCAAATTAGAAAAAAAGACATATATCACACAGAAAGCCAATTACACCAGAACTGTCAGTCCATTTCCCCGATTTTTGTTTTTACTGTTGTTGTTGGTGTTGTACATGGAAGCATGTACTTGTATGACCAGAAAGGGAGTTTAAAAATCTGTAAAGTGATGGATTTGAGAGTACGGAGATCCATGCTGCCAAATCCCACCTTTGATACTTATTAGCAAACACGCTAGAGGTAATCCTGGGCAATTCATCCAGCCTCTTGGAGCCTGTTCCCTCATTTATAAAGTAAGGGTAATACGTGTAGTACCCATCTCACAGAGTTATGAGGATCAAATGGATATGTTAAGCATTCTCTATGAATGCTGGTACTTGTAAACTTAAACTAGGAGGATCTTCTTCTTGGACTTCTGGACTTTATCTTGGTAATGAATTGTCATAGACTAGAAAAACAAGAGTGGTAAATAAGAATACGAAATCAGAACAATCAGTCTGAGCTGTTAGAGCCCACCAAACTCAACTTTGAAAAGAGCAGTTAAACAGGAACCAAATGACCTGCTTATCTGAGAATAAACAATTTCAAAATGGAGTTTCGATAACAAATTAGGATCAAAAAAGCAAATCAACATTTAGAAGTCAAGGGGGGAAATTATTTTAAAAGGCATATTTATGAAACAGCAGTAGGCTTCAAATGGAGTGATCTAAAACAACAATAAAATTCTCTAATGTTTTGTAAAACTATTACTAACAGGCTATTTACAAGTACTTTTTAAAAATGTGATAAAGAGAAGCTTCAAGGACTTACAGCAGATATCTGCTACCATAATTCCTGTTTCACTGATTGACTTTCAAGTTACTTTCTTAAAAGCATGTGATTTTCATCACTTCACTTTTGACTCATAATCCTGGGCTCTTTTTCATATGATCGAGCAGGTTACTGTCAGCTCATTGTCAGGATTAATGTCCTTAAGAATGTCTTATTCATAGAACTAAAAGGAGAAATCCATAGTTTCTAATGGGAATGTAGTGGGGAGAACAGTGTGGGGAGATTCATATCTGTATAAGCCTATCTGGTTTCCTACTACTATTCTCATCTTTATACAAGTAAATGATGATTCTATATGCCTTTAATAGAGTATTTTAAGATTTAATTTAATCTGTATTATACCTCTTTCTCACTAAATCTTTTGTCATTGAGAACTGTTAAATACACTTAAAATGAATTTCAATAAAAATGAAAATGTTAAATAATTCCCATTTCAATAACTGATACATTGCATTCCTCTTTTTTCCCCTCAAATTATTCCTTTAGGTTCACTAGCTTCCACCTTTAAACACATCTAGAAGTTTTGAATGGCATGGTCAAGGAATCCATGATTCTACCAGAGTACCTACCACTCCCCACCTCCTACCCTGATGGAAGTATATCTCATACTTCTATGACTTAGCTGATAATCTTCAAGAGCTGAAATGGCTGTTAAGTTCATTACTCTGCAGTCAACATGGTGAAAAGCCTCTCCAGACTTTGATTCTGTCACAAAAGGCATAGTCTATCACAGAGTCCATATTCAAAGATGTTCCAGTAGGACTTGCTCAACTGGCAGTCTTTCAGATCCCAGGGTCACTAACATGTCACACTGAGGCACTGTATTAGAACTCCCTAGTGAGGGAAAATATATGTGTATGTTTGTATGTATATACACATATATCCATATATAAGCAATGTGTATATATATATATGTATATATAACATATACACATGTACATATACATACATATAATATATAGTCTGTCATATTTTAAGTCTGTTATGTTTTAAGTGAGATATGGCAGGGGCGGGGAAGAGGGAAGTGTAAACATACCCCCATAAAAAGTCGACATAGTTGTAGTTGTTATTGTGCTCGTTGTTCTGTGATATACAGAATATGATAAAATACTGTTGGGGTAGAACTATAAAAATGAAGGAATAACATCTTTGTCTCAACTGCAAAGGTGCTATTAGTAATTAAATAGTATGTTTCATTTTAATCACAGTGAGAGAATACTAAAAGTTGCTAAAATCTTTTCTATTTTTATAGCTAGTAAATATGTAAAATTTAAGCAAGTCTTTATTTGAGGAAGTTACTGTCATGCAATGTAGGAAAAAATTAAGTGGTGTATTTTTTCCTTCTATATATTTATCTTCAAAGGGTTAAATAGTACTGAAAATCAGTTCTCTCAATTTCACAATAGCTGCATTTTTCATGTGACAAAATTCACTTTACAACCAGCTTCAGACTCAGCACTAGAAACCTTTCAAAAGACTCAATGGCAGCACATTTACAAATATACTATTTATAATGAAGGCAATTAATACAGAATGACTTATAAAAAAGGCAAGGCAATTTTTATATAGACATAACAATCAACAATACAAGTGAGATTAAAAGTACATATTTTTGTGGACTGTTTACACTTTGTTTAGCTTTTAACCACAACTGAATGTGGCCAAGTATTTTCCACAGCCTAAGTTCTGTGCAGTCCTGGTTAAGACCTACATGTCAGAGGATGCACTGATCTCTGCTGGAATAAAACCCCAAACCATTAGATATTGTTTGTAGAAACTATCGTGTCTTTAATTGTTCTAACTGTGCCTTGTAAATTTGTCGTGTTGTGCAAATGACTGCCAACTGTATGTACATCTAATTAAAAGCAAGTTTTGACATGCATTTTAAAGCTACTACTGAGGTACACTATACAAAAATATTTTGCTGCATTCAAATTGTTGAATTACTACAAGGAGACTTTGTAATCTGTGATATGTTGAAAGGAGGCATTAATGTTCAAAGTCAGGAAATAGAGGATAACTCATGAGAATTAAGATTATTTGATAACATGTTTCATAATTTTTGTAATTAAAATTCATACTGAAAAAAGTAGGTACTTTGAGGGGTAACCTGAAACACCCCTCCTTACATTGTATTTTTAGATAATACAAAGTGAGGTTTTGAGGGGGTGTCATATTTAAGTGCTTACCAGCTGGGACAGATTTACTTGAACAGAAGTATTCCCCAAAATCATTAGAAGAAAATGATATATATGACTAATGCAAATGCTACTGGTATATTTAGTTTTCAAAAGTCTGAACATGCTCATCTCTATATAACACTGGCAAAGGTCAAAGGTGAACAAGACAGCACAGAAATCTAAAGGACATTCATTAAAGCACCATCCTACAATAAAACTTTCAAAATAGGATCATTTTTAGGTTTCCATAACCTATAACACGCTAAAAATGTCACTCACATAATCCTATTATCCAATCAATATTAGGATCGTTCTTCACAGAACAATCTGAGGCAGCACGGTGTAGTAGAAAGAGCTCTGGACTTTGAGTCAGAAGACCTGGGTTTGAGTTCTGGCTCTGACATTTACTAGCTGTGTGACCCTGGATAAATTACTTAACCTAAATCTCAACTTCCTCATCTTTAAAGAGTGGTAATAAAACTTGTACTACCTACTTAGCTCACAGGATTGTTGTGAAGAAAGTATTCCGAAAACCTTAAATGTGAGCTATTATTATTATTAGTGATATATCTATGACCTGGCTTTTAAAGTGATTCTTCCTCACCCTTCAGTAGGAAGAGGGGGGGAGGAAAAATGTCTTTCTTTCCCTCAAAGCCACCACTATTGTCCTACTCTGAGATATTTCTTGGTTATAACTGGTTTGTTCAGATTAATATCATTTACATAGATGTTAAATGTATGTAAGATAACACATTGAGAAAAAGTTTTTCTTTTTCTTTCTTGGGTACTAGTCAACTCTTATTTAAATAAATTTTAAATCCAGTAAAATTGAGTTCACATATATACACATGTATGTATCTACGTATGTATACATACACAATATATAAATTATATTTTCTATTTATTTTGCAAAGTTTCTAATAACTTATGGTTTGCCCCTCATAATTACTATTATCAAGTTCCACACCATACTATATTCACTAATTCACTAGTATTGACTTTATTACCCATGACACACTCATGATACATCCTATAAATTTTTAACTCTCAGGGTTACTCCCATGAATTCCAGATGAATGCCATGATTTTCTTACATTCAGAATATAAAGATTCTTGCATCACTAAAGATTGTCACTGTTCTTAATCTCTACTAATTGACTCCAGAGGAAATATCTGTCATAAGATCAGAGCAATACTGAAATGGAAAGTTATAACTAAGGCATCTGGTTCATTAACTACTCATTCTGGTAGAAAGAAATATTTTATCTTATTTTACCTAGCAATATCAATTCCTTCTCTTGCCTATTTTGAGTTGTACAGCTTGCCTCTCCATTGTGAATCTGATCATGAACTACTTGCATATAAGCAAAAGTAGTCTGCCAGCTGAAATTTGGCACAATACATAGACTAAAAACAAAAGGGATGCACAAAGCATAAGTTGAAAAACTAGGTACACTTTGCCACAGAGTAGTTTATCCATTTTAACTGACTCAAAATACACAGTAGGATAAATTAGACATATGCAAGCAAACTATTAAAGCTCACTCCAATTACAGTATCCATCCTTTAATATTACAATTACAAAAATGCATTTTATGCGTATTTTTTCTTCCTAGAGCTTCTATCTCATATTGTTTCATTCGTATTCTTTATTTCCACAAAACTCTTTAGTATTTCCCATTTTTACTGCAGGAAATAACCACTTGGGAGACAGACAGACAGACAGACAGACAGACACAGACACAGACACACAGACACACACACACACACACACAAAACATCTCCTTAAAGAGTAACACACAATACCTCCTTAAAGAGTTAAGTAGCATTGCCACTTAGCTACCATACATTAAAAGAAGAAAAACTTAAAAAAGGATCTGTTTCATACTGTAGTTTTCTTCTACATTTTTTGTTTTATTTATTCACAGGATAATGGAGAGACTGGTCATATTTTCTTTAAAAGAAAGCAGCAAGCATGTTATTTTAGGTAAACCAACTACTCATCCCATTGCAATTTCAGGAAGAGGGTCAGCTCTCTGATCATACATCATTTTAGCAATACACCTTAGAAAGGTGAAAATTCGTATCAAGCTATTTACATATGAAACACCTTGCTTAATGAGCACAGCCCAATTAAAGTTCATGCTTGTTTCTGGCTAGTAGAGGCAAAGAACTCCATGTGCTGTTTTATAAGGAGGCAGCCATTAGAAGACATTTGACTTATGCTCATTAAAAGTCTCTACAATGGCCCCTCATTTTCTCTTTTTCAGGTAGCTTCAGTACTACAATAAAATTATGTTTATCTTTGCCCCACTGTAATAGACAAAGCAAAAAAGGCATTCCCCTTATTAAAGCAAAGGAACACCTATATTTAAGAGATATGGGGCATCCATTTTCATTTTAAAGAGTTATAATGACCACGTATCTTTCCCATTATTTTTCAGAAGCTAGATTATGGTCTTCAAAGACTAAGTTTCAGCATTTTCATATTTTAACACCTTTATGCTGAGGGGAAAAAAAACCTTTGCTCTAGTTAGAGCAGTAATAAAATTAATTCTTTAATAAACAAAATTTAAACTGAAAAGCCACAATAGATGGAAAAAGAGGAAAAAAAGATATTACCTGGTAAAATCCAGTGACATCTACAATAGTTTTACAGCACATTTAAGCCCCCTAGGGTTTTATATCTCCACCTGCCTTCCATTTAAAAGTTCTTCCTTATGAAAATGTCAGATAAATAAGAAGAGTGATTCTAGCCCTAAGGCAGTACAATCCTTAACTGTACTGAGTTTTGAGAGGGAAAAAACAATACCACCGTACTCTCCTATTCCAATAATTGATTGATTTGTTCAAAATACACAATTCCCACTTAAATGGCAATGGTCAAATAGCAATCGACAATTTATATCCATTACAAAGGGGAGTTTTGGGATACCAACTGGAATGTAACTGCCCTTTTAGTCTCCATGATAATGAAAATAATTTATACTGGCACTACAAAAAGAACAGTACTGTAGAAAATGTGTGCCACTTAGACAACACTGTTAGCCTTAATGCAATATGGAAAAAGAAAAGATATCAGAGAGTACATGCACAACTTACAGTATTTCCATTAAGCTATCAAAAGCTTCTTTGCACAACTCAACATGTGCCTCTTGCAGTAACTACTAGGGAAAGGGTGAAGTTAAAACAAATGATACATGATACTGAACTGAATTGTTTGAAGCAAGTGCCCCAAGTATAGGGAAAAGTGCATTTAGTTCAGCAGCAACACAGCACAGTGTGAAGATATTGTGCTTGGATGCAGAAATTCCAGGATTGAAAGATGTACAAGGCAAGTCAAGATATAAAACCAGAGTACATTGTTAAATAACCCTAAAACTTACATATATTGCAGTGTTTAAAAAGTAAGAGACATTCAATTCACTTCATTGTACAAGGATGGGGAGAAATCCTCAACATTACTTGATGTCATTTATGTCATAATAAATATATATCTATATAGGATTGTATATTTTTACATAATGTGTGGATAAGATATTCTTGCCAATCAAGTTGTATTAAATTTTGTGTAACTGCAACTTCCCAAAACAGTGACTGCTTTTCACTGAACCAATTATGTATTTCTTCCCTCAATCTGAAAAGGTATTTGTGCTAGAAAAGATGTCATGTCCCCTTTCCTCTCCCCCAACCCTCCCCAAAGGCTCAGTTCAGATATGTTTTGCCTCACAAATGGTAATTCAGAGAAGCATAATTACAAGAATTCAAGCATTTTGGCTGCATCTTTTCAGTTTACCAGTTATTTCATTTAGCAAATCTTTTTGTATATAAACTAGCTGATACAAATTCTTCAGCAGAAGCATATAAATTCTAGTTATGATTGATTAAAACAGAGCAAATCAAAACAAATAAAAAAATCCAGTGATTTACTCTGACTGTAAACAATATATAAAAAACCATTTCTGTTTCAAATCTCAAAATAAGTTAAAGAAAAATTCTATCTTTAGGGCATATGACATTACAGGGTTCTGACAAGAAGGGAAAACGAATATGAAAAGTTGCAACAAATATTTGTACATTATTTTTCCTAATAGAAAGTCTATCTAACAATACTACTTTTGTCCCTTAAATTTAATATATTTTTAATTTGTTGGCAAATGTATTAAGTGAACTGGTATTACATATGACTCAATAGACAAAAATCCATCAAATTCAGCAAAGAAAACTCAAACAAGCATTTTGTACAGAATAAAAAAAAATCTAAATGGCTATGATTCCTCTATTAGCAGAAACACATAATGCAGTCTTAATAAATCTGCCATATATATATCAATATCTACAGAGATACAGATATAGATATGAGACAACATTAATGCAGTTTATATTTTGTACAGTGTATGGGACCAACTGATTTGCATCAGACCATGGCACGATATGGACCTTGCATCTTTAGAAACTGAATGATGAAAGATGGTCCTCCTGCAACAATCTGAGGTGGAAGGTGACTGAGTGGACAGTTCTCAATACTCATGATTGACAGTTTGCTGCAGAGAGCCAACTCAAAAGGAAGGCCATGAAGGTTAGGGTTGTCATTCAAATATAGCTCTTCTAGGTTCTCCAGTGTACCTGAATAAATAAAATTAATAAATAATTATTAAATGCCTGGCAAGTAGGAGGCACTTAATAAATAGATAATTGTTGTCTGCAGTTTGCTTCTGTCTGTGCATTCATTCCTCCTCCCAGCCTCTTCTGAGGATGCTTCCTAAACTTCCTACAATACAGTATCAAGAGACCCTTCTTGGAACTGACTCTCACAATTTCTCTATGTATTGATATGGCCAGTTTACAAATGTTCACAAACTCTGTCAAAATATTAAGCTAAGGTATGCATGGCCATTAAGCCATAATGAAGGCACTGAGCTTTAGTACGTTTCTCTGGGCTATCCTGGGGGTATACAACAAAAAGTCTCTTATGAGGACCCAAATGTCTTCTGGATATTCGAACATGCTAGATAGAACCCTTCATGTTATCCTTCAATTTTCTAAATTCCCAAATTTTGTATTCTTTAACAAAAGGTACCATTTTAATGCCCCTAAGGCAGCACAGGGTAGTGGAGAATACTGGATCTACATGTCTTAAGGTTCAAAACTCTAACACACCATTTGATAACCAAATGACCTTCAAGCAAGTCGCAACTTCTGTAATCCTCTGAAAAGTAGAAAGAGCACCTGCCCATCTCATTTCAGACCCAAATATGTAAGAATTCACTGTTAAAATAATAAATAATCATAAAAATGAAAGCTTTCATTAATACTCATCATAGTATCCCATAAGGAAATGACCTTTTGGCTTTTAAGTCAAGAAATCTCTCCCACAAATGCTTGTCTTAAACTAAGGGCAAATAATTCCTTTTTAAAATTAAGATTATATGTAATCTCTGTCAGGAATATTAAATATCCTGGAAATATTTATTTCACAGAAAATCTTGTGTCCTTTTGAAGTACTAATCCATTAAGGATAGCACAAAGAAAGTAAGCTAAATCTTGGTAATTACAATACTAACATAGTTACATTAGTTTACAAATAAAGGTTCATATTACTGAGCCATAAATACTGCTCTACCACACATCACCAATTTGTTTAGTACAAAGTTAATGATTAGAAATTATTTCATACCAATTTCCTCAGGAAGATGGGCAAGCAGGTTCTCTCCAAGGCCAAGATGTGTAAGATTGGTAAGGTGACCAATTCCTCTGGGAAGATTATTCAACTGGTTGTTCGTTAGAACTAATTTCTGAAGGATCAATCATTTTTAAAAAGAGAGCGTTACATATTTCTCCATGGCAAAGGGACACTCTAGAATACATATCTGCTAACTTAACAAAATAAATTCTTGCAGAAAAACATTTATAGAAAATACAACAGGACTATATTAAACCTTTACAGAAGTTGTGAATTGTTCTCATTTTAAAAAAATAGAAAGCATCCATTTATTTGGAATTATTTTATAAATTAATCTTTTTGAATGCAGAGAATAAAAAGGCTCCAGATCCCAGCCACTGTCATGGACCTCAGCTCCTAGGACATTTCAGGTTCAAAGTCTGGGATGACAGCCAAGGCAGAAATTAATTTGATTTACATAAATATATAAGTGTTTATGGAGCCTCAGGGTATTTTCCTTGCCTGTGAGCCAGACTCTAGCTTTGGATGACTATTGAGGGGAGCCACTGCTACCCAA
Organism: Trichosurus vulpecula; assembly: GCF_011100635.1. Taxonomy (NCBI): domain Eukaryota; kingdom Metazoa; phylum Chordata; class Mammalia; order Diprotodontia; family Phalangeridae; genus Trichosurus; species Trichosurus vulpecula. The sequence continues at coordinate 104,010,054 of NC_050580.1, forward strand.
GAAATTAGGAGAACACCTCAAGTCTTCCCATGCCACCTGACAATTTTATACTCATGAATAACCAGCACCTATTCTTCACACCAAAACCAGTGGAACACTTCCTAATATCACCAAGCAGGACACTGAATATGGTGACCCAAGCACCTGACCACTTTGATGTACAAAGAATACAAGTCACCACAAGTCCCACTAGGCACTAGTAGCACCAGGTAGCAAAATGCTACCCCGGGTGTAGAATATAATGCCTCTCCCTTTGACACTGAGGTTGACTGTACTGACTCCTATGCAGATCAATTCGCTAAGAAGTCAATCCACCAACCATCACGAGTGGACAATACTGATTCTATGATCACAGGATTTAGAGCTAGAAGGCAACTTAGTAATATCTAATCCAAACCATTTACAACAAGTAAGGAACCAGAGGTCCAGAGAAGTCAAGTGATTTGCTCAATGCAAAACACAATAGTCGGAGGAGAGTCAAGATTTGAACCCAGGCCTCTGATTCCAAAATTTATATACTTTAGATCCATATCTGACAAGCAGTTTTGCAAAATATATTCACTGTAAGCTTAGTATTTATGGTCTAGGTCAGGGGTGGGGAACCTGTGACCTTGATGCCACAGATTCCCCACCCCTGGTCTAGATTTTTTACTTCTCATAGGGGTATTGAGGCACATTTGTTTCTTTCTTTTTCTTGGCATTTCAAGTGAGGCAGGATTACAGAGAAATGTTGAAAGTTATGGGATAAGTTATAACCTGTATTTTTTACTTGACCTTAACACACTGCTCTGAACTTAGGTTATCTAGTGAATCTTAATATGAATTAACAGACTAGCTAAGCCCTCAGGTCTTTCATTCTTATGATTCAATGATAATGAAACTGATTCAAGATACATGCCAAATTCAAGGGAGGAAAGTATAGACCAAGGCCATATAACATGTGACATGTAGCAAAAAGAATAAATTGTTGTTATATCATTTTACCTGTAAATCTTTAAGGTACGCAATTTCATTCGGCAAGGATTCTAGTTTGTTCTCCTCTAGGTCCAATTCTCTTAATTTCCGAAGGTTTCCAAGTCCATGAGGGAGCTTCTTCAGAACATTGTTTGACAATATTAGAACCTAAAGAGAAATGGAGAAATGGTTTCTGGTAGGTAATGAAAAGGAAAGGGAGTGTATTCTCTATTAACACTGTGTGCCTCAGAACTTAAAAATGAGCCCTATTTTACTAAAAGATCAGGTTGGAGTGCCAATGATGTCAGGTGGAAGAGTTTTAAATCTTAAGGCTCCTGTTTACTGGATGTGTTATCAAGAGAAAGTTACTGACCCTTGATGAGCCTCCATTTCTTAATTGTAAACTATTTGTAATAGTAACTATAATACCTACTTCATAGGGTTGTTTTGAAGATCCAAAGTAATACACAATCATAGAAAACATTTGCAAACTTTAAAACACTGTACAAATGTCAGTTATTATTAAAATGAGAGTGTATAAAATACATAGCATTGTTCTGTTTTTTAAAAAAGGGAAAAGCTATAATTTTTGTTAAATAATTATATACATCCCTAAAATCTCATTTTGGGGGAAGCAATCACAGAAAGTATTTTTCACTTAACTGGAACAAGGCTCACCTATTTGAAAGAAAAAAAAAAAGCTCAAGTTGAAATTAGTTTCCACTAAATTGCTAGAAAAAAAATGGCCAATGAATCAATGCTTTTATATGCCACTACTTACATTTAATATTTTAAGAATTAAAAATAAAGGTCTACCAAAACTATGATAAAAGATGTTCATTTTTTAACAATGCTTTCAAAATGTCACATGGAGTTAAATTATGCTAGATTAAAATGTTAATTTTTCTACTTGTATACCTTTTGGGAATAAATATAACCAATTAAAATTGAGGTAAACGTTTTTACAAAGCTGCTTATGGCATTCAAATATATGAACCATTTAGGAGGCATACACGGTTCTCTATATAGATTAATTTAAATATCACCTTATCAGAGAAGAAGGGTGAGTTTGTTATAGGATTCTGCCATATTTAATTACTATCTGTGCCCAAATATAATGTGCTATTTTAATTCAAGACTTTATAAATTGGATAATTCTAGAAGGAATCTAAAAAGTTGCATTCTCTCATAGGCTTACCTCAAGAGAAACAAGCCCCGACACATCCTCAGGGATTTTTGCGAGCTGATTGGTAGCTAAATTCAATTCTACCATACTGGTCCAAGTCCCAAAGTCCAAGGGAAGGGAGGTTAACTGATTGTCCTAGGAAATCAGAAAATAAACAGCATTCAAAATAGAAAAACTAGGAGTGGAGAGAAGGATGGAAGGACCATTACAGGGGAACTAAAAAAAAATCCTATTTCTGTCATCTATAGACTTATGATATAAAATGAAAATATTTTAAAAGAAAAAAATACTTTATATACTTTGTTTAAAAGCCCAGAGAGCTCCCAAAAACAAACAGAAGGCTTCTATTTAGAGATTACAATGGAAAACTGTTCCCAATATGTGATCATTTGCACGGTAAATTATAAATGGAACAGCATTTAATATTTCAAAGCTCTTGATTACTGTGATGGCTTATTTGAGAGAGGAATACATGTATAAAAACTCAGACTGTTATTGGAACAGTATTCCAGCATTGGCTGGGTTAATGATTTGTTAGAAATAAAACATTTTATACGAAACACTATAGACAGAATTCTTGAGTTGGATGGGAAGCTAATACAGACAGTCCCTTCCAATTCTAAGAATCTATGTGCTTACCTAAGAAATAAATAAGCACAAAAGGAAAAAAAAATGCATCTCAGAAAAAAACTAGGAATAAATCATGAATTCTTTTAATACTCGTCAGAAGTTTAAAAAGTGAAAGAAAAAAATGAAGACCTTAACAAGATGACAATTGAAAACATACATAAATGAATAAATATCTAGCCTTTCATTTAAGAACATAATCCATAACAGAAGCTGCAGATAGAACGTATTAACATGAAAATTCAAATTTTCTCTTTAAAAATAGTAACTTATTTAAAAAGTTTAAGCTCACTGCTTTTAATTCAAAAGTTATTTAGAAAACAGCCAAGCATTTCAATTCTTGACATATTAAATAATTTTGGCTTAGAACTAAGTTTTCTTTTTTAAAAAAAGGGGGGAAGAACCAGGCTTTTACTTAAGACTCTGAAACTGCTTTGAAGAAAAAGCTTTGTTAACATGTGACATAATATTTTAAGGGAGATTTAAGACAAGGCTTGTTATAGATTTTTTAACAAGGAAAAAAAAAGACTCAAAAGAGCCTAGTTTTTATACAGCTGTCAAACCTATTCAACATCATCACTTCTATCAAAGTGTATTATTAAATTGACAAATGAATTGCATTACTTTGCCTCTAAGTCTCCTACCTCATTCTAAATATTCAAAATTAGTGCCATTTTCACATGTCTAAATTAATCACCAACTTCTGCCATAGAGCAAGATTTCAAGGATGAACTTATTTTTCTTAGTAGAAACATAATACTGGTAAATACACACATCCAAATGTGAGGAGCCCAACCATAGGATTGTAACAACACATGTCACAAAAATGTATGTAAATACACACACACACGCAGACATGTATGTGAAGGGGGGGAGAGGAGGGACAGAGGGAGGGAGAGGGAGAGAGAAAGCTAAGCACAGGTCTAGCTGTGTTGAAAATAAATGGGAAACAGAGAAAAAAAATAATACATTTCAAGTTGCATTGTTACCTGTGCCCAAAGAATTACCAACAAAGATCTCCATATAACAGAAATTCTTACCTTCATATTCAGCTTGCTTAATACTTTTGCTCTGGAGAAAATTCCAAATGGAATTTTATTGATTCTGTTGTGTTCCATATTGAGGGAATAGATGGTGGAGAACTGAGATGGACCACCCACTGGATATGACTGGAAGCAATTTCTAGCTAGTGTCAAACTATTCAGATTCACAAGACTTGACAATAGACCCTGTAGAGTATGAAATATACAGAATTGGAATCATCAGTAAAGTTACACATTCTACCACCTGATGATTCATTGCCTTCAAGATAGGTAGCAACATGAAAATCTTGGAAGACATATTCTAAATCATATGTCAAAGCCAGTCAATTTGTAGCAGGGCAAAAACCAGAGAGATAAATATGGACTAAATATATGAGAAACATTTAAAGACATCAGTATTTGAAACTTTTTACTTTGATTTCAAAAGCAGTACAAAGTTCTGCACAAGTGGTACCTAATTCTTTCTCTGCTGCATATCTAATTTGAAGTCAAGTTCTCATAAGAAACTAATGGTCTCACAAGTATTATCCAATAGATTTGTTTTGCTTATGAACTCAAGTGATTTCAGATTTTCAGTAAGAACATGACACTTTCAATTTGTTGATATTTCAGTTAGACCCTTAACGTTTTTGCAAACTTTCATAGGCCTTTTGAAGAAACTTTACCTACCTGAAAATGATCCAATTTAGATATATGGGTTACTACACATATATGCCCTATTTATGTTTACTGTCACTCTTTGTTGTTGTTCAACTGTTCAGTAGTACCCAACTCTTCATGACCCAATGGGCTGTACTGTCCATGGGGTTTGCTTGGCAAAGATAATGGAGTGGTTTGCCATTTCCTTCTCCAGTGGATTAAGTCAAACAGAGGTTATATGACTTGCCCAGGGTCACACGGCTAGTAAGTGTCTGAGACCAGATTTAAACTCAGATCTTCTGACTCTAGGCCCAGCATTCTATTCATTGAGCCACCTAGCTCCCTCCTAGGCACACAGAGATTAAGTGACTTCCCAGGGTCACATGGCTAGTGTCTAAGGCAGGATTTGAACTCAGGTCTTCCTGACTCCAGGTCCAGCACTCTATCCACTGAGCCATTTAGCTGCACCAAGCTTACTGTCAACTAATCATTTATTTGAAGGAACTCTATCTCATTGGTTATAATGTTGGGCAATAAATGAAAAGTTAATTTTAATTTCAACAAATACACTCAAAATTTACACTTGTATTTCTAGCACAGACCAAGATTTCTGTATATTCACACATTAGCAGTAGAAATCTAGTAGGATGAACTTTCATAAGGATAAATGTAAAAATGTATAAAAGGTATGCAAAATAAATTTGGGGGTAGGGTAAAACAATAACAACTGTGAAAGTAGGGGGACTCAGGAAAGGCCATCCTTAGGAAGTCAGCACTAATGAGTTCTCATTGGAGACCTTCAAGTAAAGGCTAGATGAGCATCTGCAAGATATGTGAATGGATTGGCCTAGGGTAGCAACTGAAGCCCTTAATTGAAAATCTGTGATTCTGTAAAGGAATTAAGTCTTATTTAAACTAACAAATAAGTTATTCTTCATACTTAAGCCACAAGTAAAAGCCTAATTGATAGAATAATCATTGTTTCCCATTGAGGACATTAGTCACTTAAGACTGTGGGACACAGTCAAACTACAATTATTATGCTCATTTATGGTCTAAATAGAAGACAATCTAGATACTCCAGTTCTTTGTACTTCACAATTCTCATCCTATTCTTCAGCCAGCTTCAAAGCTGTCACCAGATAAGGTTACTTTAAGGTGACAGGTGCTTCATCTCTTACAGCAGGGCTGTCCAAAATGCAGCCCCTGCAGTGCGATCTATCTGGCCCATAAGTATAGAAATTTACATAAATGCTTTAGTAAAGGAAGCCAAGCTACTGCAGAGCTCTCACTAATATGGCCAATCAAAATATATTGTTTATCATTTCAATAAAAACTTAATGTTGGACAGCCCTGTCTTACAGCATCAGACTATACTTTTTATGGTGGCACAGTTCAGAAGAGCCTGGTATTGGCTCTAGTAAGGGATGTAGCTGGATAGAATCTAAAGCCACTGGGAGCAGAGCTAAGGAAGACTAAATTCAGATATCATGGTATAGAGTGCTAATCTAGTGTTTATAGCCCTGGAACCTTCACTTGAAGACTGATAAAACTGTTCCAAATTATTTTTTATCTATTTTGGCAAGAATCAACTAGGTAAGATTTTATGGTATCTCTACATTTATTATTATTACTGCCAATTGTTAGTAATGATAACAATAACCACTAGCATTCAATTCAATTTGCAGAATCACATAACTTTTGAGTTTGTTGGGACTCTACCACTTATTTAGTCGAATCCATACCTTAAAAATATTTTCCACCATAACATACCCACCCAGTGAGGAGTTATTTAGACTTTCCTTAAAGACCTACCATGATGGTGAACCCACTGTAGAATGTGGCAGCCCACTGCACTTTTTAGACAGCTCTAATTTTTAAGAAGTATTCCCTTACATCAAAACTAAATTTGTTTCTTTTCAACTTTTACCTGATGCTGCCGTCTGGGGCCAAAAAGAAAAAGTCTAATCCCTTTTCTACATAAGAAGCTTTCAAATACTTAAATGACAAATAATGTGTTGCCCCCTAAGTCTTCATTAAACAAAATCCTCCCAAAACAAAATCCTCCCACTTCCTTCAACTAATTCATACATGACATGGATTCAAGGTCTATCATATTAGTTACCCTCCCCCAGGTTCTCCAATTTGTCGATGTCCTTCCTAAAGGATTGCACTCAGAAGTGAACATCATTTCCGATGTCTTACAAGATCAGAGTCCAGAAGGCCTATTACCTCTTTATTTTCAATCCTAGCAATTATGCTTCTCTTAATGAAGCTAAATATCACACTGTGAAGAAAGACACATTGTTGACTTATATTGAGCTTGAAGCCCACTAAAATCTTGTCTTTTTTCTATACTGCTGTCTAAACATGCCTTTCCCATTTTGCATGTGAAGTTGATTTTTTTAAACCTTAAGTGTAAGACTACATTTACCCCTACTGAATTTCATTTTATTAGATTCAGTCCAATGATCTAAATTGTCAAATATTTTTGGATCCTGACTCATCACGCAGTATGTTAGCTATCCTTCTCAGCTTTGTATCATCTGAATATGCCATCTATGCCTTTATCCAAGTTGCTGATAAAAATGTTAAACGGTCACAAGGCAAAGCAGATATTCTTGGGCACTTTCACTAGAGACCTCCTGACAAGATGACATGAAACCAGTAATGACTACTCTTTGAGTTTAGCCATTCAAATAGTTCTGAATCCATCCAATACTATTGCTGTCTGGCCCAGGTTGTCTCCATAGAGATAGAACAAGTGCTTCAGGAGGCCAAGGGACAACCACCATAGGGCATGTGATTAACCAACAAGTGAGAAGATGGAGTCACAATGCACCCTCCCCAAGTTTTTCTCCAATATAACCACACCTACCCTTTATTCATTAGTCCAACCCTCCAACACTCTCTCATTCTTGCATCGTGAAATTCCCACCTTCCCCCTTCTGCGCTAAGTAATGATCCCTCAAGGCATTTATAATCTAATCACATCAGGGTTCCCACAGAAGCAGCTGTGAAGGTATGACTGGAAAAATTCTGCACTCCCCTGTACTCCTAATCACCTCATGGCTGTCACACATACCCCTCAGGGAGCAGACTCTGTGCTCCAGAGTAGAGACCAATGAGTATGAGCCCTGAACTCTCCACTCCGTTTTCTTTTTGGATGGGACAGAGCAAGTTGTACAGGATAAACAAGCAGCAGTGAGTTTCCAATCTGCATCACAAATCTTACTATATCATCTCTCCTGCCTCCAAACAGTCTACCCCTCTTCTGAACTTTTCCATTTCTTTAGCAGATAGCAGCATGCTTCAAGTCACCTAAATTGCTGACTGAAGTGTCACCCGTGACTCCTCACCTTCACTCACCCCACAAACAGATGCCAATCTTGTCATTTCTACCTCTATCATTCTCACATATATCTCCTTCTCTTTACTCATGTAACTAGCACCCTAGTTCACACCCTTATCACTTCCCCATTGGTCTATAAAAATTGCCACCATATTGGCCTCCCTGCTTCAAGTCTCTCCCCATTCTCAACCCACAATCCATAAACCTGTCAAAGTGATTTTTGTAAAGTGTAAGTCTAACCATGTCTTCCCCCATGTAACAAATTAATGACTCCTGATTTGACTTCTGGACCAAATACAACTTTTCTGTTTAGCATTTAAAGCCCTACACAATCTAATTCCAACCTATCTTTCCAATCTTATTACATAAAAACTGTTTATTTCATCATTATCTTATCTTTTAAAAATTTCTATATTTGTATGTTTATATTATAGTACACATTTAAGGATTGGGACTGGACTTATGATTTTTGGTATAAGAAACTCCCAGTACAAGAAATTCCTACCAATTCCAGCTGACACCCTCTATGCAACTCCTGGAATTTCAAGAGCCCAGAGAGGTTAAGCAATTTGCCTGAGGCTATATCACTAGTATAAGTCCACATATAGCCAGGCTGGTTCTCAGTACATGTTTATCACTTACAAATAAATATATACAAATTAGGGTTGAATTCTCGAAACATGTTATCGATAGGAATGTGCAATCAAAAGATCTAGAGAATCCTGGTCTAGTCCACAGCTTTCCAACTTCTTCCCAAGAATAGTATGGTTCGTTGGTTGGTTGGTTGTTGTCCTTCGTCCTCAAAGAGGACCAAAAGGACATCACTATGCTAGAGTCAAGTTTCACTGTGTCCAATTGTGGCTGATCAGACCAATGCGAGCTCAGGATGCTCTACCACAGGTTGAGCACGAATAGTCCATGTGAACATTTGGGGTGGATCCTCTAAATTTGTGCATCCTGTGTTTCCTTTGAGCTGTTTCAATTCTGCTTTGCTCATAGTGTGGAGTACTTTATCAAAAGCTTTGCTAGAATGTAGGTAAACCATATTTCTAGCAATCCTTTCATCTACTAGTTTGGTAATAGTTCCTCTGTGTTTGTCCTTCATTCTCAAAGAGGACCATGACATCAGGGAAATGATGACATGACTTGCAGTCGACTTTGATTTGAGTGAGGGAGGGCTGTGCAAGGTCACCAGCCTCACTTTCTCCTCCAGAGCCTCTGGGTCCAGTGGCCTGATGTTCACCAGGACAACTGGAGATGGCCCAGGATGCAATGGGAGACCCTGGCCCTTTCAGGCTAAGGTCTTTTCAGGTTCTCACTTTGAGTGAGGTAAGGCCCATTCAGTGAATAGGCCTCTTTAAGAAGTTAATCAAGGGATGGCCCCTTTAACAAAAACTCCAAAAAAAACCAAAAATCAAGCTGGAAGGGGAAGACTCTCAGGGTTCCTGGCCAAAAGAGAAACAGTTACTCTTTGGTATTTATATTCACTCTGTGCTAGAAGGGCAAGGACCCATTGTTCAATCTATGAGCTCCAGAGTGAACTGGGTTTAAGGGTGGGTTTTTGAGAAAGAAATCTAACCAGTAAACCCGAAGTTGAAGAGTCAGGCCACTGGACCCAGATGGCTTTGGAGGAGAAAGTGAGGCTGGTGACCTTGCACAGCCCTGCTCACTCAAATTAAAGTCAACTGCAAGTCATGTCATCATTTCCCTGATGTCGTGGTCCTTTTCAAGAACAAAGGACAAACACAACCTGTGAGTAGCCTGTGCCTGTGCCTGTGCCTCCTCTCCATGCTCCAATAGATTCTTTAGTAAGGGAATAAAGTTAGTCTGGCATAGCCTGTTGTAGATGAAGCCATAATGTCTTTTGTAATCACCATTTATTTTTCTGGATGTTCATTGATCCTCTCTTTTATGATCCATTCTAAATTTTCCCCAGGAATCAAAGTGAAGATCATTGGCCAATAGTCTGTAGATACTTTACTTTATTCCCTATTTTGAAAATCCAGACATTTGCTCTTCTCTAGTCCTGTGTTTCTCCTGTTCTTCCATTACCTTTCAAATACCAATGATGGTGGTTCAGTAATCACACTGCCACTTCTTTTGGCATCCAAGGATGCATAGGGAATCTGAATTCATCAAGCACAGCAAGGTGTTCTCATTATCTCCTAACTTATCATGTATATTAACCTCTGGTTAGTCATTTAAACTCTGCCATTTCTAATGCAAAGGTCATTTTCCTGGACAGACAAAACAGAAGCAAATGAAGAACTGAGCAGCTCTGCCTTTCTTCAGTTGTCTGCTATTATCCTATCCACCCCAAGCAAAATCCTCTCCCTTCGGTGCTACTCCTCTTTCTCCAATATAAAGGCTGAAAAAGATCTACCCTTTTTGTTGTTCTTAGCTTTTCTCATTAGCATCAGCTAATTTTGTGCTCCACCACTCCTGACAGCTATTCTACAGGTCCATGACATGCTTTAATATCCATCCTTTGTTAGCTGCCCTTGCTTCCATTTTCTGTATGTAGCTTTTTTAAAAATCCTAATTGGCTAGGGAATTCCCTGTACACCCTTATCGGTCTCTTAGGCAACTTCTTATTGAAATGATTTTCTCTTGTCTCTTCAGAATTTCATTTTGAGTTTTCCATTTCTCATTTGAATCTGTGGGGTCCTAATTATCACTTCTGAAATCTGCTATCCATAAAAACTCTAGAAGAAGGAAGTTACTTTCTCCATATTTTCCATCATGTCCTCCCCCAGTAACTTGTCCCATTTGTAAGAATCAGATCAAGAACAGAATTTCCACTTGTTGGTTCCCTCACATTTTGAAGGAGTATGCCATCATAAGATAGATTATCACTCTATCTCCATCTGCTCTTTTCCATTATCCCTAAATTTTATCTTTCTGACTAGGCAATATGACATAATGGATAAGGCACTGGACTTGGAGTTAGAATGACCTGGACTAAAATCCTGCTTCTGATACATACTAATTGTGTGATTCACACTTAACCTCTTAGTTTCCTCATCTGCAAAATGGGAGGTTGGATTCAATGCCCTCTAACATCTTTTTATAGCTCTAAACAAACAAACAAATAAATCTTATCCTCCTAAAGTATACCCAATCAAAGTTATTTTCCAGGCTTTGGTTTCAACACAAAAAAAATATCAGTTATCAAGTTAAATTTTTTCTCCGTGCATTAGTTCCTAGTTCCTCTCTTTTACTACCAAACCTCTGGGCATTTTTACATAGACATTTGAGATCATAATTTAACTACTGGCTCCAAGCTTGGATTTCTGTCTACTGTTGACATCTGTATGTCTGAATTGCTCTTCTTCCCACACTGTGGCCACTCTCCCAAAGTATCTACCTTAGTGAATATGCTTAAGCAGTGTCCTCCTTCCCCTATTCTTTTTATTTTAAAACACTTCTTAGTAAGATTTTCAAGATACCAGGCAAACCCAAAATGATCATTCCATGCCTTGTCAAGAGTTTGTTATTCCTCTGACTTTCCAGGCAATGACACCATGCCTCAGCTGTAGTCTCACTATGGAACCTCACTCTGCATCTTAGGCATATCTACCCACTCTCACAGCCTTCTCACCCTGGAACATTCCTCCACCATGATGGCCCCCTTCTCCCACTCTTGAGTTCCTTGTGGGGGCCTTCATTCTGAGGAAGAGCCCAAGCCAACCAACCTTAATTCTACTCCTTGCTCTGCTTCTGACTTTCTTGACTTTGCCACCACACCCTGGCACAGATACCCTCCCCTCTCCTCCCCCCTGCCCTGATTTTCAGCTCCCCTTTGTGTATTGTCTTCCCCCATAAGAATGCAAGCTTCTTTGAGGGCAGGAATTGTCTTTCTTTCTGCTTATATTGTATCTTTAGCCCTTAACATAGTGTCTAGCACATAGTAAGTGCCTAATAAATGTTTGTTGCCTTGCTTTAGTCCACAAATTCAAATCACATTCTCAGATACCATTTTTGCTTCAATCAATATTTATTAAACCCTCCTTGAGAGCAAAGATTATTTTAATCTTTGCAACCTTAGTGCTAATTGACACTAAAATAGTATTTATACATATTCTAACTATGCTGGAGGCACTAGGGATACAAAGATGAAAATGAAAATAGTCCCTGACTTCAAAGAGATCACATTCTACTGAGAGAAGCAAAGAAAAAACTTCAACATTATATAAGTAAATAATCAATTTCTGAGAGTTATGGCATTAGCAATTTGGGGGATTAGAATAGGCCAGTTTCAGAGGGCATACATGAAATGACTCGAGAAAAGCTAGAGATTCTTTAGGTCTGAAATATGGACAAAATGCACTCAAGAAATGAAGGACAGCTTGTATAGACTCAGATGGGAAGTAGATCATTACATTTGGGGAGTATGCAGTAGGCTAGCTAAGGAGAGTGTTGGTCAATAGTATTAAATGCTATGGAAAGGTCAAAAAGGATAAGGGTTGAAAAGAAGTCATAAGATTTGGCAATTAAGAAATCGTCAGTAATCCTGAACTGCTAGTCAGATTGCAGAGAGATGAGAAAGTATAGCTAAATAAAGTGTGGTACATGAAATGTAAGAGAATACTACTATACTATAAGAAATGATGAATACAAAAAAATCAAGGAAAGATTTACATGATGTGAGGCAGAGTGAAGTAAGCAGAGTCAATAAAACACTATATATAATGACTACAACAATATAAATGGAGAGAACCACCACAAAGCAATTACAAATGAATGTCGAAAATTTACAAAGAGCTAGCACAGACTCAAAGAAATGAGAAGAGATGTCACTCCTCTCCTCTGTAGAGGTGGGAGGCCCACAGGAGTCCTATAATGTGTTATATTTTCAGACTTTTTTCAATGCACTGCTCTGTTTTATCAATTTTTTTCTTCCACTTTTTCTTTTTAAAAAATGTTATTTGGTATATGGAATGGCTTTCTGGGAAAAGAGTGGGAAAAAGATACTGGGAGAAATTTTGGTCATATAAAAGTAAAAGATATCAGTAAAATTATCTTTTAAAGAGTTAAGAACGTGAAAAAAGGGTAAGAAGTAGAGGCAATGAATACAGATGTCTTTTTCTAGGAGTTTAGCTATGAAAGGGAGAGACACAGAATGAATCCTTGAGGTAAGAGTATGATCGAGGGAAGTTTTGGTTGTTTTGTTTTTTTTTTTTTTCAAAGAATAGGAAAGACTTAGGCATGTTTTTAGACAATAAGACAACAAGGAAGATGCCAGGAGATAAGGAGAGATTGATAATAAGAGACAGTGATTGATGATCAAGAATGATTACAGGGGGAAGGTACAAGAGGAAATGGCACCAAGAGCAAAAGTAAAGGAATTGACCTTGGCAAAGAAGAGGGCAGGTCACCTCCTTAGAGACTGAAGCAAAGGAGGAAAGGATGGAACATGAAGCAGGTTTTTTCATCACAGAATAAGCTAAAAGAGGGAGTTCACAGTGAATATCCTCTACTTTCCCAGTAAACAGGAGGCAAGTTCCTCTGTTTAAATCGATAGCCAGGGGATATTGTGAGAGGTTCAAGGACAGAAGACAAGATCTGAAATAGCTGCTGTGGGGAATGATATGGTCAATTAAGGATATGGAAAGGGACTAGAACTGTGGCATCACTGAAATAGAAAAATTCCAAATGAGGAAATTCCCTCTACCAAGACAGGTTCATCCCTTCTCTACAACTTAAAAGTATCTCTCAGAGCATTCTGAGATTAGGTGGCTTGCCTCTCTGGTCATGAAGCCAGTGTACAGCAAAGGCAGAAAGTGAACTCAGGTGCTGAATTGAATTCTGGACTCCATGGCCAGCTTACCTTGGTGTACACAGAAGAGCTGACTTTAGGTAGTGAATTTAATCAGCATGGCTGTATGACTTCCTCCAGTAGCATGTGCATAAAGTCAGAGAAGGCAGCTGATGGGGATAATTTAGACTTCAGGTTCAAAAAAGCATGAGTGGTGACAAAACAAGGAGATAAGAGATTCAAGCAGAGAAAGTATATAGTTGAATAAATTAACTACAAGTTTAAGATAAGTGAAGTGTAGAGTGTCAGATTTGAAGTCTGATGACATGGATTTGAATCCCAACTATGCAGCTGTGACCTTGGACTGGTCACTTAACTGCCTCTCATGCTAAGCTGCCTATAAAATGAGAAGATTGGACTAGATGTTCTCTGAGGTCCCTTATTATGATCATATGAGCCTATGAAATGGAAGCCAGAATGGTAGAGATGACCTTGGAGAGCACACAGGCAGGGATAGATCGGAGGTCACAGCAAGGGGAGTTTACAAAGACCTACATCATCGTCTGATCTCACAACAACCTCATGAAGTTTCCTGAAGGCAGGAAAGGGTCAGGGCAGAAATAATTTCTTCAATACATTTCTGAAACTTAAATTGGTGGAGTCATTTAGTATTGTCCTCAAAACCAGCCAGATATTTTTCCTCAAGAGTTTTTGCTACCAGTGGTCAAAATCAATGTGAAAAATTTACAGGGTACCCAAAAAACCAAATTCATTTTGCTCCTCTTTCCTCTCCTCTTTAAATTATGTCTTGGGATTTCCTCCTTTTGAAAGCTGTGAATATTCACCACTAACACACTCCACTCATGTCATTCCAATCATTCTAATTCCTTACAAAGCTGTACACATTCACTGGATTTCCATTAATTTTTCAGACTTAATGTAAGAGTTTGCCTGATTCATCTCTTACCTCTGGCAAAGTAGAAATGTTATTGTTCTCTAAATTCAGCTCCTCAAGTGCACTGCATTTTGCTAATGACCTTGGTATTGCAGACAGTCTGTTATACCTTAGTCCAAGACGATTTAAACTGGACAGGTTTCCTGCAAACAAAAAGAGAGGAATTTAATGAGTCTCATACATAAGAATCAGCTAGGTTTTTTTTATTACTTTGAAATACCATTTTGGCAAATGAGAGTCAGGATCTCCACTGCTAGATAACCACCACTTGTCTTCTTGTCATTTGGAAAGAAACAATTAATAAATCTTACACTAAAATAAATTCCACGTCCAGAAACAAACTAAAGAGTTGATTCCAAGTTTTAAAAAAGTGAATACTTGATTAGAAAGTTTGAGGATTGGGATTCAAAATAAATCTATGATGAAGTCTACTTTAATTAGGACACCCTGAATAGGCTGAAGTGGGCACTGTATTATGAGTTACATATAATATGTTTTAAATGTAACAACTGATGATATGTATAGTTCACCAGTGTTATAAGGATCCAAGGTGTAATAGTTATATGTGCTAAAACTACATGTGACTTTAGAAAAAGTCTTCAAATTTCCGAAATAGTTTAATTTAAAATCTAAGAATATGAAAAAAGCCAATTTCTGATAAAATATCATACAATGTTAGAGCTAGAAGGGACCTTAAAGATCATTTAGTAAAATTCCTTCATTTTACAGAAAACACATTGCTCAAGGTCACACACATCCCAAACAGAACTCATTATTTTTCCCCAAAAATTCAACCCCTCTTAAGAACTTCTATATTTCAGTAGAGGGCACTATCATCCTTCCAGACACACAGGTTGGCAACCTCAGTGTTACCACAAGTCCTCACACTTCCTCACCCCCCCACCAATCAGTTGTTAAATATTGTCATTTCTACCTTAACAATATCTCATATGTGGCAGTGAAAAAATATTTATTAAGCATCTAATATGTTGTGAGTATAAAGAAAGGTCAAAAATGGTCCCTGTCTTTACGGAGCTAATGGAGGAGACAATATGCAAACAATCATGTTGTGTGTGTGTGTGTGTGTGTGTGTGTGTATGGACACACACACACTATATATAAAACACAATTAAGTGCATATAATATATATATATATATCATAATTAAGAAATAAGAGAAGAAAGGCACTAGAATTAAGAGAAATTGGGAAATGCTTCCTCTATTAGGTAGGTTTTTTTCTAGGAAGCCAGAGAACCCAGGGTGTGGAAATGAGGAGGGAAAGCATTCCAGGCATGAGGGACAGCCAGTGAAAATGCCCAATGCCAAGAGATGGAGTACCTTGCCTAAGAACAGTAAGGACGTCAGTCTCATTGGATTGACGAGTATATGGTGTGCATAAGGTCTTAGAGGACTGGAGGTGGGGAGTGAGGGAAGGGGTACGCAGGGAGAGAGGCGTGTCGCAGAGCTTTGAATATCAAATAGGATTTTATATTTTCCCCTGAAGGTGATAGAGAGCCTCTAATTTTTTGGGTTGGGGGGTGGCACTACATGGTTAGACCTGTACCTTAAGAAAATTACTTCAGCAGCTAAATGAAGGTTGGACAGGAACTGGGAAAGACCGGAGGGTAGGTATACCCACCAGCAGACTATAGAAATAGTCCAGGTATGAAAGGAGAAAAAGGAGTGTATTCAAGAGATTTTGCAAAGGTCAAATCAACAGGTCATGGCAACAGATTGGATTGGGGGGAGGTGGGGTGATGAGAGATAGTGAAGAGTAGTGGATGATACCTAGGCTGTGAAGGCCTGGGAAGTTGGTGGTGTCCTTGACAGTAACAGGAAAGTCTGGAAGAGGGAAGGTTTGGGGAAAAAGATAACAAGTTCTGTTTCAGATACGTTGAATTTAAGATGTCTATAGAACATCCTGTTTAAAATGTCTAATAGACAGCTAGAGAGGCAAAACTGGAGGTTATCAGACAGGTTAAGGCTGGATAAGTAGATGTGAGCAAAGAAAGATGTTCATTAAAGAGCATATCAGCATAGACAGATGTTGATTAAGCCCAAGGGAGCTGATGAGATCAGCAAGTGAAATAATATAGTTTAAGAAGAGAAGAAAGCCCGGGACAGAACCCTATGGGACACCCACAGTTAGGAGATCCAGAAAAAGAAGCTGAGGAGTAGTAGATTGAGAAGACAGACAGGTAAGAAAACCAGGAGGGACAGTAGCATTTCAAAAATCTAGAGAGAAAAGATCATCAAGAAGTAAAGGGTAATAGACAATGTCAAAAGTTGCAGAGATCAAGAAGAATGATGATTAAGGAAAAGCCATTGGATTTAACAATTAAAAGATTGATAACTTTGGAGAGTGCAGTTTCCACTGGAATAATGAGATCAGAAGCTAGAGAGTGAGTGGAGAGGAAGTGGAGGCACATATTGTAGAATGGCCTTCTCAAGTTTAGCTGCAAAAAGCAGAAAAGGTATGATATGAAGAGTCTGGGGGAAGAGAAGGTTCAAGTATTTTTGAGGATGAGGAAGATATGGGCATATTTTTGGCAGCAGAGAAGCAGACAGTAGAAAGAGATAGGCTGAAGATGAGAGAGAGTAAGGAAGATAGATGGGGCAATCTACTGAAGGAGACAAAAGAGAATGGGTTAGAGGACTGAACAGGTAGAGTCCCTTGCCTTGTCAAGGAGAAGAGCCATCTCTTCATGTGAGAAAGGGGTGAAGGAGGAAAGAGTGGCAGAAGGCATCTGAATGGTAGGAGGTGAGGAGGAGAGAAGAATGAGCTCTCAGTGAATGGCCTCAATTATTTTAGTACAATATAAGGCAAGGTTCTTAGCTGAGAGGGTGGGGGGGGGGGGAACCATGAAAAGGAATTGAAAAGGAATTGAAAAGGTTGGGACAAGCAACCACGGAGAGTATGAGAGTTGGGGGTATATGAGGTGTTCAAGGACTAGATCTGGTTTGAGCCCTTTTCTGGGATGCTCATTTACCTTTCCTCTCCATCCACCCAGCTCTCCCTCATGGCTCCAAGAAGCTATAGCATGCCCAACAGCCACACCCCAGTAAAACCCAGGCTAAACAAGGCTGAAGGTAACCAACAGGCCTCAAAACCATCAGCAAGTTAGAGGGATATCTACCCTAAGCATGTGAAGACTTCCCCCAGTGGAATGGGTAGATGATTACAATTTGTTTCAATGGCCATGAAAGTAGCTGAAGCAGATGTTATTGAGCACTTAAGAGCTTGGTCAGACATCAAAGATGCCAAGGTCATCCAATTCATCCCCAGCCACAGACATTCTTGACTTTTGTCTTGCCACTGGACTTTGATGACTCTGGGAGACAGAGTAAGGCTGACAACTTTGCACATCTCTGCTTCACTTAAATCCAATTCAGTGAAAGTCATCAAACGTCGCTGGTCCTCTTCAAAAACGAAGGACAAATAACAGAGTTGATAAGGGAGGTGTCGAAGAATTGCCTAGAAGCAGTGAGGGCTCTGTTGAGGTTGTATAAAATAAATTTGTAGTAAACCTAGTCAGAACAGTTGCATGATTTTCTCTACCTTTGGTCAGTAGCACCTGTATAGAAGTGAAGGCAGTGGGATTGTGGGAGCAATACAAGGCTGAGGCTTAGCAGAGCACAATCAGTGATATAATGGGACTCAAGAGAAGAGAATAGTGTAAGAGAGTATGGCTAGTGCAGAGGTGATGGTCTGGGAAAGAACTGAGGAGTTGAGAACTAAAGGTCCAGGTATGGACCAAGAGAAGAGTATTGTCTTGCAAGGCAAAGGGAAAGGTGTAAAGCCAATAAATTATGATCACATAAATAAATTTCAGAATTCATGAACATTGAGGTGTTGCATTTGTGAGTGATGGAAAGATCAAGGATACGGCCATCTTTATGTATGTTTGAGGTAGAATGGAAGAGGAGTTTATGAGAAATTAGTGATTAGAAGAACTGGGAGTTTAAGTTGTTTGAAGGCAAATCAATATGTTTGCTAAAGTCCCTTAGGATGAGGGCAGGAGTTGGAAAGAAGAGAAAGATTATGAACCAGGTATGGAACTCATTGAGGAAGGAAAAGGAACATCTGG
This sequence comes from Trichosurus vulpecula, assembly GCF_011100635.1. Lineage (NCBI taxonomy): Eukaryota > Metazoa > Chordata > Mammalia > Diprotodontia > Phalangeridae > Trichosurus > Trichosurus vulpecula. The sequence continues at coordinate 104,028,656 of NC_050580.1, forward strand.
AGGTCTGTACACAATAACTACCACATTTCAATGGGGTGGTAAATGTGGAATGCATGAATCTCAAAGAAGAGATTACTAAGAAATGGTAGGAGGAGGACCTGGACGTGACAATGATGAACAAAGTATATTCTAACTCCCTCACCTTCAACCAGTGTGTCTACGAGAATAAGCACAGCCAGTGCTGGAAAGGCTGGACAGGAAAGCTGTGTCATCAGAAGAAAGCCAAGACTCAGTGAGATCCAGAAGATGGAAGGAGTTGGGAAAGAAAAGATTTAAGATGAAAGCAGTTTGTTGCCTATGGAGCAAGCATTCCATAAGGCAAGTGGCTGGGAATATACTTTTTCGGGGGGGGCGTTAAGGGGAATGGGAATAAGGAATCAGATAGTGGAAGATGGGGAATGCAATTTGGATGATGGGGTTTAGTTCAGGGGTTCGGAAACACTGGGATGTGGAAGGTATAACCAGGCAGGAATTTGTTAATCATTAAGTGAAAAATTTAGATAGATTTTTAAAGTCAATAATATTACGACCTAAGGGTGAAGTCCTTTCCCAATCTTGGGCAGTTCAGGCAAGGGAGCAAGAACTTGAAACTGAAGAAGTGGTGATTCTCTCCTTCACTGAGGCAGGAAACCAGGCTGGATATTTGATAGACAGGTACCCTCTCCCTGCCACCACAGCAGTGGGAGATTTGTATACTGGAATAGCACTTCTCTTCCCACAGGAGGTTGGAGATCAGGCAGGAAGGGGGAAGGGAATAAACATTTATTAAGTACCTACTATGTGTCAGGCAATGTGCTAAGTGCTTTACAAATATTAAGTTCTCTGATAAAGGCCTCATTTCTCAAACATAGAGAACTAAGTCAAATTTATAAAAATAAGAACCATTCTCCAATTGATAAATGATCAAAAAGATAAGATCAGTTTTCAGATGAAGTAATCAAAGCTATCTATAGCCACATGAAAAAATATTCTAACTCACTATTAGTTACAGAAATGCAGATTAAAACAATTCTGAGGTACTACCTTATTATACCTATGAGATTGGCTAATAGGACAGCAAAGGTAAATGACAAATGTTGGAGGGGATGTGGGAAAAATGAGACATTAATGCACTGTTGGTGGAGTTGTGAACTGATTCAACCATTCTATAGAGCAATTTGGAAATATGCCCAAAGGGCTATAAAACCATCCATACCCTTTGAGCTAGCAACACCACTAGTAGGTCTGCATCTCAAAAGAGTTAAAAAAAATTAAAAAGGAAAAAGACCTATATGTACAAAAATATTTACAGCAGCTCTTTTCTGGGGGCAAAGAATTAGAAATTGAGGGGATACCCATTAATTGGGGAATGGCTAAACAAATTGTGGTATGTGATTATGATGGAATAGGAAGTGATAAGAAGGATGCTCTCAGAGAAACTGGAAAGACTTATATGACCTGATCCAAAGTGAAATGTACTGTGTACAAAGTAAAAGCAACATTTTAGGATGATCAGCTGAGAACGACTTAGCTATTCTCCGCAATACAACAATCCAAGACAACTCTGAAAGACTGATGATGAAAAACGCCATCCATCCCCAGAGAAAGAACTGATGGTGTCTGAATGTAGATTGAAGCATACTTTTTAAAATTTTCTTTATTTTCTTGAGGGTTTTTTGTCTATGTTTTCTTTTACAATATGACTATTGTGGAAGTGTTTTGCATGTGACTACACATATATAAATGAATTGCTTGCATTCTGGGGTGGGGGGTGGATGAGGAGGAGAATTTGGAATTCAAAGTTTTAAAAATGAATTTTAAAAATTGTTTTTACATGGAACTGGGGAAAAATAAAATACTAAATAAATAAATGAACAAATAAACAAAAAAACCCCAAATATTATCTCATTTGAAGAGGCAGGGATTCAAGCCCTGCCTTTCCTCTTCATACTACCATTCAGAGGTTGGAGATAAGGCAGGGGATAGAGTAGAGTGAGACAGAAGATGCCTGCTTCTTCTGTTCCCACCTGGAAGCTAGATCAATTAGGAGATGGAGAAGGGGCCCATCTGTCCCCTTTTCTCTACTAATAACACCCAACACTCTAGGTCCAAAATACATTCTTAAAGGCAATGACACCATATGGGTACTTAGTTTAAGTATGTCATTCAGTTCTTCCTGTTAGACATTTACAAGCCACAAAACTGGCCCATTTACTTTCCAATAATTTTGGTAAATATTTAAAATAATCCTTTCAGAAGTTTAACCTTCAATTTAAAAACATCTAGAATAATTCTGAAAGAGATTTACATATTACAGACTGAAGACAGACCAGTTTATAGTTACAAATTTTCCAAACTTAATCTTACATAAAATGGTTAAATAATTTTTCACCTCTTTAATTATACATACTTTAGAACCTTATTTTTCACAAGGAAAACTCTGTTCCTTCAATCATTTACCAAATACTTGTAAGCTGTTCTTTAACCAATAATTTAATTTATATCCAATTCGGAGCCAGCAAGAAAAGGATTATTTTGACAAATTTGCAATTTCTTACTCAGAACCTGTCCCAAGTTGTTTTCAGTACTGGCACACCCAATACAGGCACAACTGAAGGGGGAATGGCACATAATTCTTAAGGAATTTTACTAAACAAACCTACTAATTAAAATATTTAACATGTTTATAATGACAGCAGTTAATCAATGTTTTTTTTTGTTTCATTAGTTGGCTACCTAAAATAATATGATAGGAATACATGTATTGAATGAGTCTGCTTTAGTTTGATTAACCAACAAACTTGATGGGAAAGGGGGCAGAGGCAAAGCACTTGCAATTCTAGCTGATGTCTTCATTAGATTTTAAGGCAGATGCGTAAAGGTGAAACAGAACTTCTACAAGCAATTATCCTGTGATGTTGTAAAATCAAAGTACTACTTTATTAAATGAGTTATTTTACACAATGTGAACATCAATATAAATACAATTGTAAAAAAAACTTTATAACAAGGATGGACTGATTTTCAGGATTTCCAAATGAAATCCTCTGGACAATTGATCTTCCTGTCTCAAGTCTTTCCCCCCTTCCAATCTATCCTCTACACAGCTGACAAAGTGATCTTCCTGAAGTGCAGGTCTGACCATGTTGCTCCTTTACTCAATAGGCTCCAATGGTTCCCTACTGCCATTATGAGCAAATATAAACTCTGGCATCTAAAGCGCTTCACAACTTGTCCCCAACCTATCTTCTCATCTTTATATCTTCCCTTTCTGCACTTTATAATCTAGCCAAACAGGCTTCAGTTCCTCACATCCCACACCACAGCTGTACAAACAATACTACATTTTCTATCCCTCATTCTTTTGCATTGGCTGCTTCTCTTGTCATGGAGCACTTCCTCCCCACCTCTGTCTTTTAGAATACCTAGTTTCCTTCAAAACTCAGCTCAAGAATCACCTTATACATGAAGCCTTTCCTAATCCTACCAGCTGCTGGTGTCGTCCCTCAAAAAATTACCTTATGTTTATTTTTCATTTATTTGTTATATACTTATATAACTATGTGTTGTCTCCCTTGACAGACTAGTAAGCTCCTTAATGGCAGATGTTATTTTATTTTTGCCTTTGTAGCCCCAATATGTAGCACAGTGCCCGGCTCAAAAGAGTTTAGTAAATGCCTCTTGAATGATAGCGCCAAAGCCAGTATTCCTGAGCTTCATTCCAGTGGCCCCTCCACCAGACTGATCAACCAAAATGTACACTATCAATGACTTATTTCAACATATCCTGAGTAAATGACAGTCAGCATACTAAAGTCTGCAAACTGTTATAACTAGAACAGAAATGGGGCACTATTTCAGGAGACTATACTGACAAAAAAATTGATAGCACAACATCAGCTGCCAAAATGATCAAAATCACATCAATTTCTTGAATAGTTCACAGTGTTCAATATATCAGAATCTAAGTTAAATTTTTTTTCTATATAATGATACACATAAAATAGCTCAATATTCTCCTGTCACATTGCCTTAATTTCTTCTCTAACTTCAAAATAAACAAAAAAAGTTTATAGCATTCTATGTTGAGCCAAAATATGTGTGGTGGGATATTATTTCCATTGCCTTCACTTTAAAAGAAACGATTTCTGATGCTAGAAAAACTAGACACCAGAACTACACAGAACTGGCATACTGACATTTTGAGGCATCCAACTTCCTACATAATCTATTCTTTTTGCTTTGCTATATTATCCCTAATTCAGTTTCTGCCATGCAGTTTTTGTTGTTGTTGTTTTAGATATATCATTATTATGATGCATACCTGCCAAAGTAAATGATCCCTCAAGAAAGCAACTACCTGCAATGCTCAGTCACCCAAGTCCAGTTATTGCTCATTCATTACTTTGCCTTTTGTTGGTGAAATCTGGAATTCAATTTACAGGATGGCATATAAAATCTAGATGGTACTTAGAAGTTTATAAAGATCTCATTTGAGTTTCACAAACAACCCTTTAAGTCAGTACAGGTATTATTATGTCCTGTTTTCCAGATGAGGATACTGAGGCTTAGAGAGATTAAATGACAGCCTGACTAGTAAACACAAGAACTGAGAACAGAAGACAGAGCAGATAACTTTTAGTCCTATGTTGATTCCAAATATTCAAGGAAAGGATTATTCCTCAATAAGGAAAATGTCTTAAACAATCAATGGCCAAAAAGAATGCACTATAGCCAACGACAGTCCAAAAAGAGAAAGACTGGCTAGACGTTAGACAGAGAAGCACCCAGGAAACTCTTCTACCTTTCTTCTTATCCTCCTAGCTATGGTTGAGGCTTACTGTGCTCAGTTATATTAGTTTCTTAAGATGATATCTGAAAATTATGCTAAGAATTAGCTAGTTCTAATTAGATATGCTTCTCTCAAGAAAACAGTTTGCTATAACATCAAAAAAAAAACAAGTTTACACAGCACAAACAACTTTTTTATAGAGCTTTACAGAAGCTTGACTTCATAGAGCTTCCTAAAGAAATGTCTGTAAGGTTCCTTTTAGCTCTAAAATTCTCTGTATCCTCACAAATAACTCTTTGATAACTCTCTGGTTAAGTGTTACATACATTTTGTAAGCAGAAAAACAGGCAGAGTTAAATGATTTGCCTAGAGTCACACTGGAATTTAAGTCTTTAAGATGAAACTGGTATCTAGCAATAATGTATCCTGCATGGCACTCTATGGCAATAAGTTTGACAAAAATGCTACTTAATATACAATAGAAGAAAATAAAGCTATAAAGTCATTAAATGAGAATTAAGTTATTATAATTTCCCTCTACATTCCCTTACATTTCTGTGACGCCTTATGTCAGAAAGTTTTAGTACTATATGTTTCTCATTTGTCCCTTTCCTGGACCACTCTGTTGTACTTATCATACTCTAACCCTAATTGTAACTCTAACATGTGTCCCTGAACCACCATCCTACAAGAGATTATAAATTTCTGAAGAATAAAATCTATGGCATATCTATCTTTGTACCATCATCACCATCTAGCACAGTGCTTTATATTTTTTTTTAAATAGAACTTGTCATTCCATCTTGGTGTGGAGCTCTGATGAGAAACTTTCTCTACTCACACAGCTAAGTACCTTCTCTCCAACTTACACTCTCAAAGAGCTTCCTGGTAATGGTTAAATGATTTACCCAGAACAGCTCTCTATCCACTACATCATCTTGACTCATCTTTCACATAGTACTAGGTACTTAGTAAATAGCATCAAATTTTTTTTTTATTTTTTTAAATTTATTTAGCATTTCATTTTTCCTCAGTTACATGTAAAAAAATTTTAACAATCATTTTTAAAACTTTCTGAGTTCCAAATTCTCTCCCTTCCTCCCTCCTCACCCCACCCCCATTGAGAAGACAAGCAATTTGATATAGATTATACATGTGTAGTTATGCAAAACATTTCCAAAATAAGTCTTCTTGTAAAAGAAAACATAGACCAAAAAATATTTTTTAAAACTCAAGAAAAATAAAGTTAAAAAAGTATGCTTCAATCAGTATTCAAACACCATCAGTACTTTCTCTGTGGACAGAGAGCATTTTTCAACATAAGTCCTTCAGAGTTGTCTTGGATCATTGTATTGCTGAGAATAGTTAAGTCATTCACAGCTGATCATCTTACAATATTGCTGTTTTTTTGTACACAGTACATTTCACTTTGCATTAGCTCATGTTAGTCTTTCCAGGTTTTTCTGATAGCATCCTGCCCACATTTCTTATATGTAGCACAACAGTATTCCATCATAATCACATACCACAATTTGTTCAACTATTCCCCAACTGATGGGCTTCCCCTCAATTTCCAAGTCTTTGCCACCAAAAAAGAGCTCCTACAAATGTTTGTATATATATAGGTCCTTTTCCTTTTTGTTTTTTATCTCTTTTGGGATATGGACCAAAAGGGTATGCATGGTTTTATAGCTTTTTGGGTATAGTTCCAAATTGCTCTACAGAATGACTGAATCAGTTCACAATTCCACCAACAATGCATTAATGTTTCATTTTTCTGACACCCCCTCCAACATTTGTCATTTTCCTTTTGTGTCCCATTAGCCAATCTATTTAATAGGTATGAGGTAGTGCCTCAGAATTGTTTTAATTTGCATTTCTCCAATCAATATTTAGTTAGAGCATTTTTTTTCCATATGGCTATAGATAACTTTGATTACTTCATCTAAAAACTGTCCATATCTTTGGTCATTTATCAATTGGAGAATGGCTCTTATTTTTATAAATTTGACTCAGTTCTCTATATGTTTGAGAAATGAGGCCTTTATTAGAGAAATTTGCTTCAAATTTTTTTTTCAGTTACTATTGCTAACTGTATTCCCCTCCATCTTATTTCCCACCTGTTTATTCTATTTTCTCTCTCCTTTCAACCTGTCCCTCCTCAAGAATGCTTTGCTTCTGACTACCCCTCCCCCAATCTGCCCTCCCTTCTATCACACACACCCCTCTCCCCTTCTCTTGTCCCTTTCCCCTCCTACTTTCCTGTAGAGTGAGATAGATTTCTATATCCAATTGAGTGGGTATGTTATTCCCTCTTTCAGCCAATCCTGACAGTACGGTTCATTCACTCTCCCTAACCTGCCCCCATTCCCCTCCACTGTAAAAGCTTTTTTGTGCCTCTTTTATGGGAGATAATTTATCCCATTCTACCTCTCCCTTTCCCTTTCTTCTAGTACATTCTTCTCTCACCCATTAATTTATTTTTTAGATATCATCCCTTCATATTCAACTCACACCTGTACCCACCGTCTATATATACTCCTAACTGCCCAATAATGAGAAAGTTCTTATGAGTTACATGAACCACCTTCCCACAGAGGGATGTAAACAGTTTAACCTTATTAAATTGCTTATGATTTCCCTTTTCTGCTTACCTTTTTATGCTTCTCTTGAGTTTTGCATTCAAAAGTCAAATTTTCTATTCATCTCCAGTCATTTCATCAAAAACGCTTGAAAGTCCTCTATTTCACCGAATATCTTTTTTTACCCCCTGAAAGATTATACTCAGTTTTGCTGGGTAGGTGGTTCTTGGTTGTAATCCTAGCTCCTTTGCTCTCAGGAATATCATATTCCAAGCCCTCTGATTCTTTAATGTATAAGTTGCTAAATCTTGTATTATTCTAACTGTGAGTCTAAGCATACTTAAATTCTTTCTTTCTGGATGCTTGCAATATTTTCTCCTTGACCTGGGAACTCTGCAATTTGGCTATAATATTCTTGGGAGTTTTCCTTTTGGGATCTCTTTCAGGAGGTGATTGGTAGATTCTTTCAATTTCTATTTTACCCTCTGGTTCTAGAATATTAGGGCAGTTTTCTTTGATAATTTCTTGAAAGATGAAATCTAGGCTCTTTTTTAAAACCATGGTTTCCAGGTAGTCCAAAAATTTTTAAATTATCTCTTCAAGTTTAATTTTCAAAGCCACTGGTTTCGCCAATGAGATATTTCACATTGTCTTTTATTTTTTCATTCTTTTGGTTTGGCTTTATTGTTTCTTGATTTCTCATAAAGTCATTACCTTCCATTTGTTCAATTCTAATTTTTAAGAAATTATTTTCTTCAGTGAGCTTTTGAACCTCCTTTTCCACTTAGCCAATTCTACTTTTAAAGTTTCTTTTTTTCAGTGAATTTTTGTGCCTCTTTTCATTTGTTCAATTCTGTTTTTAATGTATTCTTCTCTTTATTGGCTTTTTGTATTTTTTTTAACAATTTAGCCTACTCTGTTTTTTAAGGTGTTTTTTTTTTCAGTATTTTTTTGCGTGTCTCCTTTACCAAGCTGTTGACTCATTTTTCATGATTTTCTTGCATCACTCTCATTTCTTCTTCTCAATTTTCCTCTACCACTCTTGATTCTCAAAATCCTTTCTCAGCTCTTCCATGGCTTGAGACAAATTCATATTTTCCTTGGATGCTTTGGATGCATGAGCTTTAACTCTATTCTCTTCTGAGTGTGCGTTCTGATCTTTCTTGTCACCACAGTAACTTTCTATGGTCAGTTTTTTTCCTGTTGTTTGCTCATTTTCCCAGCCTATACTTGACTTTTAACTCTTTGTTAAAGTAGATCTCTGCTTCCAGGGAGGAAGACATACTGTTCCAAGCTTCATGGAGTTTGTGCAGCTGTTTTCAGAGATACTTCTAGGGACCTGTAAGTTTTCAATTCTTCCAAGGTGGTATGATCTAAGGACAGGTGTGTTTACTACTCCTGGCCTGTGCTCTGGTCTGTGAGTGACCACAAGCACTCTTTTCTGTCCTGGAACTGTGAGGAGGGTTCCCCTTCCACTATGCTCTGGTGTGTTAGTGCTTCTCATCACCCTAGGACTGCCACTCAGGACTATGACTCAGATCCATAATTGGGTAAAGCAACAGATTCCTGGCTCAGTGCTAGCAAAGAGAGCCCTGTAATCTCCTTCTGACCAGTTGTTCGATCCTCTTACCACCTATGGGCTGAGAGCTCCAAAAGCAGCAGCTCCTACTGCTGATTCACTGGCTCCCAAGGCCTGCTCCTGGTTTGCTGGGCCATGGCTGTGCTGGCACAGCCTGTGCTGGACCATGCTCCACTCTCAACCAAGTGTAACAAACCTCTTGTCCAAGTTGTCTTGGGCCAGAAAACTGTTCCACTCCATCTTTTTGTAGGTCCTGCTGCTCTAGAATTTGTTTAAAGTCACTATTCAGAGGTATTTGGAGGGGTTTAGGGGAGAACTCAGGCAAGTCCTTGCCTTTACTCTGCCATCTTGGCTCTGCCCCTCCCATGAAAGTAATTTTAATTGAATCAAATCATTGGATCTTAAAGCTAGAAGGAATTTTAAGAGATCATCTGGTCTAATCTCTTCATTTTATAGGTGAGGAAATTGGGGCGCAAAGGGGTTAAATGACTTGCCCAACGTTACACTCATAGTAAGTGGCACAGCTGAAATTAGAAATCAGGTTCTCTGACTCCACATCCAGTGCCCTTCCTCGTTATACCACACTGCCTCCTTCTTAGTACAACTTTTAGCATACTTCTGAATTAATGCATCAGTAATGTTGGTTATGAAACTGTACTTTGACAGAAATATTTTATGTATTCCAAAATAAAATCACTTTTCTTAAAACAGATTAATATTCAATAGCACTTTTTGGATTACTATAACTATGACTTGATTCTATGTCATGCTATAATTATAAGGACTGTGTAGATTTAAAAAAAAAACTGTAAGTGACCTAATAAGCTTAATAAATTGGTATTTCAACTAAGGTAATTGTCTGTTATTATTCCATCCTTCCCTCTGCCTTGCAACCACAGCCCCTATTATTCACCTCTTATCCCTCCACCTCTCAGTTCTTTCCCAGGCCATCATTCCTCCACTGGTTACACTGTCTTCCTTCAACTTGATATCCCCCCCCCAACCAAAGCTTACCCTGAGAAGCCCCAGACTTTGATTAGTTCCATCATTTGCCACCTTCACTCTTATTCTTATTCACATACTGCCAAATGAAGCTAAAGAAATTCATAAAATCATACTGACTGGGCCCATTACAAATTTATGCTATTAAAATAGGCTATCACGGCAGTACGGCAATCCTTTTACACTCCCCTATTATGCTATTACTAGCCTACTCACCACAGCAACTTTTCAAAACTTTCTCATCTCTCCTCAAAACTCACATGGCTCTCCTAATGCCCACCCCATGCCACCCCTGCCACTTTCAGCTGAAAACCTTGCCTCATATTTATCACTGAAAAAATTAAGGCCATTTGCTGAGAACTCGTTACCCTACCTTATCTTACATCACTGAGATGCCTTTTACCCCCATTTTCTCTTTCATACCTGTCTCACATGAAGAGGTGGTCCTTTTCCTTGCCAACACAAACCCCCTCCACGTGCACAAGTGATCTCATTCCATCCTCTCTGCTACAGCAAACTGTTCCCTCTTTCATCCCCACTCTCTCATTAATCTATAATCTCTCCCTGTTTACTGGCTGCTTCTCTACTTCCTATGACTTTCCCCATCCAAGAAAAATAACCATATCACTCACCTGATCCATCCATACTGATATCTACTGGGTCTGTCATTCTTTTGATGGCTAAACTTCTTAGGAATTTAACAGGGCCTCCACTTCCTTTTCTCTCACTCTCTCCTTATTTTTCTGTTGCTAGTTTGGTTTCTGACTTCATCCTTTAAATTAAAGACCTCTTTCCAACGTTACCAATTATCTCTTCATTGTCAAATCTAATGCTCTTTACCAATTCTCATCCTTTTTTACTTCTTTGCAGGCTCTGACAATGTTGAAAACCCTCTTTTTTTGAATAATCTCTTTTATAGGTTCTAATGACACTACTTTCTCCTGGTTCTCCTACTTTTCTAACTACATCTTCTTAGCCTCCTTTGTAGGATCTTCATCCACTAACCATGGATGTCCCCAAAGGCTCCATCCTGGGCCTTCTTCTCTTCTATACTATCTTTGTCCCATAGACACTTGAAACTTAACATGCCCTAAAACTGAACTCATCATCTTTCTCTTCATACCTGCCTCTCTTCCTACTCTTGGCACAGCTATTAATGTGATCTTCCTAAAGTGCAAATCAGACCATGTCAACCCTTTTCCTCACTCAATAAACTTCTGTGGCTCCCTATTAGCTCTAGGATGAAAAATAACATCCTCTGCAAAGCCCTTAAAAACCTGGTTATTTCCTGCCTTACAGGCTCCTACTCCCTCCACAGATTCTTCAATTCTGTGATACTGACCAACTAACTGTTCCTTGAACAAGACATTCTTTTGATCCCGATTCCATGCATTTTCACTGACTTTTCCATGCCCAGAATTCTCTTCCTCTTCAACTCCATCTCCAGTATTCCCTGACTTCCTTCAGGTTCTAGCTAAAATCTCATCTTCTGTAAGAAGCCTTTCCTAACCCCCTTAATATTAGTCTCTTCCCTCTAAGATTATCTTCAATTTATCTTATCTATTGTGTTATAAAAAACAATGACAAGGCAGACTTCAGAAAAACCTGGAAAGACTTAATGAACTGATGTTGAGTGAGGGGAGCAGAACCAGGAGAACATTATACACAGTTACAGCCACATTGCATGACAGATTTGGCTCTTCTCAGCAATGCAAGGTTCTAAGACAACTCCAAAAGACTCATGATGAAAAATGCTAATCCAGAGAAAGAACTATGGAATTGGAATGCAGATCGAAGTATATTATCTGCTCTCTTTTTTGTTTTGTTTCTTCTTTCTCATAGTTCATTCCATTGGTTATAATTGTTCTTTGCAAAATGATTAATGTGAAATACATGTTTAAAGTGAATGTATATGTAGAGCCTATATTGAATTGCATGCTGTCTTGAGGGGAGAGAAATGGGGAGGAAAGGGAGGGGGAGAAAATTTGGAACTCAAAAGCTTGTGGAACTAAACATTGTAAACTAAAAATAAATAAATAAATTTAATTTAAAGAAAAAAAGAAATGTAGCTTTATATGTGTTTCGCATTTTCATTAAAGTTTTTCAGTCTAATCTGAAAGCTCTCTGTGGTAACAGAGTTTGGCAAGCCAACTCAACTCTAAATGCTTATTATCTGGGAAACACCCAGCAAGCAAAATAAGTCTTATTTGCTTCTAGAAGCAAAACAAAAACTCTCATAAGTCACTATGATTTCTCTACAAAACATTTGGAAACACTACAAATGCCCAAAGGGGAAAAAATACATAGTAAAATTGCTATATAAAGTTTCCCAGTACCAAATTAGTAATGATTTAAATAAAAACCAGATTGACAGAAATAAAAGTAAATCTTTTACTTTGGCCAAAATGTTCTCAAATGAGCGTTTATATAGAGAATGCTAGTAAACATTTACCACATTGATGCCCAAACACAAAACAGTTTTTAAATAAGTGAACTCTACAAACAGTAAAATTCCTTTACAGAGGCTACTTAGAATATTGGGCATATTTAAAGAGTAATATACATTATACAGGTAAAAAAGAAATGGAAAGACATAACCATCAAAGTTGAAAAACACAAAACAAGTTTCTAGCAAGTACAGTATCGAAATCAAAAGTCAGGAACATATTGTGATTCACCACCCTGCAACTTTCTCACCTCTAAACCTCTTTCAATAAGTGGTTTTAACCACAAAATAAACTGCAACCTGGAAATCAAGCCATAACTTGCTTTAATGTTAAGCATCATGACTAAGAGATAAAAATCAGTGTCACAAAATTACCAAGTTAGATGTATGTGTGTGCATATATGCTTGGTATGTGTGGCTTTCTAGTCAAGATCTATGATTTCATTGGTGTAGAGCAGTGGTATCAAACTCAAAATAGAAATGGGGCCACTGAACCATACAAAAAGGACACATATCAACTTAGAAAACTACATATTAACACCATCTATACGCTGATAATATTTAGTCATTCAGTTGTTTAGCCACCTGTGGTGCAGTGAAAGTCACTATCACCCCTATTTCTCATCTCTTTTCCCTCTATTTTTTTCATCATCTTCTCACTGCCTGGAGCCCAAGGCATTTTTGAACCTCTGGGGTAGGTGCATTACCTTGTTAGTACTTTCCATATATTTAATGACTGTAAGTTCCTTAATAGAGTGCCAGGTCTGGAGTCAGGAAGACCTCATCTTCCTGAGTTCAAATCTGCCCTCAGACTTTACTAGATGTGTGACCCTGCTTGCCTCAATTTCCTCATCTGTAAAAAATAGGCTCGAGAAGGAATCGGTAAACTACTCCATGTATCTTTGCCAAGAAAACTCCAAATGTTTTTTTTCAGTTGGACACAAATTAAAAACAACTGAACACAACCACCACAACAAAGTGTCCTGATGGCAGAAAGTGAAGAAGAATTAAGAAGCCTTTTGATATGGGTAAAAGAGGCAAGTGTAAAAGCTGGCTTGAGGCTTAACATTAAAAAAAGTAAGATCATGGCAACTGAACCCATCACTTCCTGGCAAACAGAGGGAGAAGAAATGGAAGCAGTGTCAGATTTTCTATTCTTGGGCTCAGAGACCACTGGAGACAGCAACCATGGCCATGAAATTAAAAGACGCTTGCTCCTTGGAATGAAAGCTATAGCAAATCTGGATAGCATACTAAAAAGCAAGGACATCACCTTGCCAACAAAGATCCATATAGTCAAAGCTATGGCTTTTCCAGTAGTAATGTATGGTTGTGAGAGTTGGACTATAAGGAAAGCTGAGCACCACAGAACTGATGCTTTTGAACTGTGGTCCTGGGGAAGACTTTTGAGAGTCTCTTGGACATCAAGGAGATTAAAGAAGGTAATTTAGACTATTTATTGGAAGAACCAATACTAAAGCTGAGGCTTAAATACTTTGGCCACATAATGAGAAGACAGGCCTCATTGGAAAAGACCCTAATGTAGGGAAAGACTAAAGGCAAAAAGCAAAAGAGAACAGCAGAAGGTGAGATGGATAGTGTCATAGAAGCAATGAATATAAACTTGGACAGACTTCAGGAGATAGTGGAGGATAGAAGAGCCTGGTAAACTATGGTCCATGGGGTCATGAAGAATCAGATGTGACTGAATGACTGAACAACAACAAAAGGTCCTATTGTATTTTTATTTATTTTGTTTAATATTTCCCAATTACATTTTAATCTAGGTCCAGCTCAGTAAGGAATGCCATTCAGTATGCTTGACACTTCTGGTGTAAAACTCTCCATACCAATACAGATCATCAAATTTTTTACAATGTTTTTTTTTTAGAAACCTGCCTGGGGCCCTGAAAGTGATTTACACAGTCACACAGCCAATTTACATGTCTGCAGCATGACCTGAACCCAGGTATTCTAGATTCTGATGCTAGCTCTGTCACCACCATACGATGCTGTCTCTCCTATACATAGATATACAATATATACATAGTTACATATAGCTGCGTACGTACCTACAATTTCTGGCATGTAGTTTTTAAGTATTTCATTCTTGAATAATTATGAATGGTTCTTACTCTACTTTGACGGTTTCTTCTCTTATGCTATTAAACTTTTAAAACATAGTTGATTATTATTGCTATGAATTTAATCCAAAGATCTTTTCCATTTGAGTAAAAATTATGAGCCAAAACAAAACAAAAACAAACCTCAAACCCAAACCAGATGATTAGCTTAGCATAACTCTTTTTACAAGTCAGCATATTTGCAAGGTTTGTTACTCTGAGTAAAAAAGTACAACTTAAAACAGCAAAATGCCCTTAGATCAAGGGAAAAAGCAGCTTCCAAAAGGTCTTTTTTTTACCAGAAATTATTTGTTCAGAAGAAGAACAATGAATGTTCTTCAATGATGAAATTCTCAAAGATCACCACCATTTCAAAAAAACTACTCTTAAAGTTACCTTTAATAAGAACTTGCTTTTAATGATTTAAAACCTAATAACTAAAATTCTGTTGTTAACCTACTCATAATTACTGTTTTTTTTTCCTCTGCTTGCTGCAACAAAAAGATCTCTATGTTCAGCCCTTCCTTGAAGTGAATTAAAATTATTCATATGAGCAAGGATGTTTTGGGAGACCATGTTTACTTGAAATTTTCCCCTTGCACAATTCTTCCCCTCCAAGCATTTTGAGAAGAAAATCTAGACAACAACTATGTCACAGAATTCTCTATCTTACCACAGAATTTTCCCCCGCTCTCACTTTTTTTTTCCTGTTTTAAAATCACCACCATAGCTGTATGTTCCTGGGGTGCTTTAAGAACATTAATCAATTTCACAGATCGAGGCAGAGTGACTACAGTAGTAAAGAAAGCTTAAAACATTTTCCTTTCCCTATAACTTCCTTTAATGAACATTTGAAGTACAATGTACTTTGTCTTCTGTAGTCTGAACTTAGTGGAGACAAAGAGTTGAGTCTCAGGAGCTGCAAGCATCGCTTGTCAGCATTCTAATCTCTCTTAGGTGCCTCTCTCCCCTACCAAAATCTCCCTGATCCTGGTACTGCTAGCTAGTAGTAATCTAGGATAACTACCACTGAGTAGGAAAAATATTAGTATTAAGCAAAGAATTACAATGGATAATGTATACCAGGGTTTGTGAGAAAGAGTAGGAAAGGGAGATTATTTTAAAAGTGATTTTCAGATGGTGTTTTAGTACTTTATTTTTTAGTTTGGGGTTTAAGGTACTTTGGTCCATGGGGAAAAAATAGCCCACGGTACAGCATTAGCATCTTCTATAGATAGTAAAGGCTTTCAAATCTGTTATACTTTTTACTACTAGAATGGGACAGGAAGGGGAAAGTTTGAGGAAAATTAGATTTCAGTTAACTTTGACACTAATTACGATATAACTGGGTGAATTATTGTGCTTTAATAAATGTAGATAAGGAACTCCAAGGTTAATTAAAGTTGCAGATGTCATTCAATAAGCATTTATTAAGTGCCTACTAGGTGCCAGGCACTGTGCTAGGTGCTAGGGAAAAAAAAACCTCACTAAAGTGGAATGGTCCTTGCCTTCAAGGAGCTTACTTTCTACTGAGGGGGTGTAACATGTTCATAGATAAATATAGTATAGATACAAAATAAATACAAAATTATTGCTAGTTATGATTGGGAAGGGAGACAGGGCACTAACAACTAGAGGAATCAAGAAGGCACCCTCTTAAAGAAGGTGCCACATGAGCTGAGCCTTAACTGGAGCTAGGGTAAGAAGGGGAAGCATTCCAGACATGAGGAACAGCTGGTGCAAAAACCTGGAGATAAAAGGTAGAATGTAATGTAAAAAAAGTGAAGGAAAGTAACATGTAACCTACCCTTTTAAAGTGGGTTAAAGCTAGATGTGAAAAACTTTAAATGCCAAGTTTGTATGTTATCTTAGAGGCAATACAGAGCCACTAGAACTTCTTGAGCAATGGAAGGGCAAGATCACCCCTTCACTTTAGACTAAAAGTTGCAAATATTCAAATTCGTCACCCTTTGCTCCTGGCTCCTGTTTCAAAGCGGAAAAGATAACTGAAAAAAAACCAAATAAATTACTATCTATTTGTAAAAGCTCAATAATTATTATTTAGTTTGTCATCTTTTAGTAATGGGAAAATGATCATTCACTTTGGTTTTTAATATTCCTGTTTCCTGGGAAATTTTCAACATATTCGAAAGACAGCTCATGTAGAATGCTCTAAAAATGAGCTATTTATCTTGTTTTGAAATAACAAAATTTTACCACTAATAAACCACAGATAAATACTAGTAACAATAACAAACTCCAAAACCTGGTTTAGGCCATGACTCCTTAGGCTCCTTCTGGACCTGGCAATACCTCTACCCCTATAATGTCCTCCGATGGTGATTTCATCCCCAAACTTCCATTGGATGAAACAGTCAAGCTTACTCCAAACTTTGTTCAGCCCCTGACCTCCCAGTTTATTTTCGGACTTCGCCCTCTAAGGGTTTCCCTTCCACCCCCTCTAATTTTCAGCTTCTTTTTATGTGCTGACTTCAACTATTAAAATGTAAGTTCCTTGTCAGAAACTTACCTTGATTTTTGTTTGTAACTGTATTCCTAGCACTTAGCACAATACCTGGCACAAAGTATATGCTTATTTAACAACAATATTGCTGTTATTGTTGTTTGTCTTCTGTTTCAAAAAGGACAAAGGC
This sequence comes from Trichosurus vulpecula, assembly GCF_011100635.1. Taxonomy (NCBI): domain Eukaryota; kingdom Metazoa; phylum Chordata; class Mammalia; order Diprotodontia; family Phalangeridae; genus Trichosurus; species Trichosurus vulpecula. Next base: position 104,045,813 of record NC_050580.1, read on the forward strand.
ATCATGGGGTGATATTTTGACTCGCTCATGAACTGGATTTAACTGAGACAGAGTTTCATAAAGTCTGCAGCCTTACTCTCTCTTCCAGTCATCAAAGTCCAGTGGCAAGACAAAAGTCAGGTTGACTGGTGATGGCCCAGGATGCAGGGGAAGACTTTGGCATCTTCAATGTCTGACCAAGCTCTAAGTGTTCCACAACACCTACTTCAGCCACATTCATGGCCATTGGAACAAATTGCACTCATCTACCCACTCCACTGGAGAAGTCTTCCCATGCTTAGTTAGTTAGTTAGGGGGATACCTAACAGCAACATACAAAATAATTACTTTTGAGAGAAGAGGTTAATGTGAAAGTATGACAACCTGAAGGAAAAACTAAAATAAGTCTGAGAAACTGAAACAAAATCTGCCAGGAAATATTTCATTTCCTTGTGTGAAGGTATCCAGTGGAGAGTCAGTAAGATCCCTTAACCTTTCTTCTATCCTTAAAAATGTGTGAGATACAAATTCACCTCACCCTGGATACTCTTTGACATCACACTGAAGATGACCTATGATTAATTACGAATTAATTAGTTTGGGGGTACTTCAGCTATAGCTTAGACTTGGACTTCAAAAGGAAAGTAGATGGAAATGTTTAAAAAGAGACATAGAGACCGAGAGCTAAGACAAGCCAAGAGAAGTTAGTCAGAGATACAGTCTTCAATTCGCTAGAAGGAAATCTATACAACCGTCTTCCCTCCAGGGCACCACATGGCCCCTGAGATATTGGTAGACAGAGACAGTGGTAGAACAGCAAAGAGTTCCTAGGCCATATGAGAAGCTGCAGGAACTTGAGCCAGCAGCAGTGGAGCTGCAGAAGCAGAGCACTGGAGGATACTGGAAAATGATATTAATAACAATAATAAAAACAATAGTAATAAAAATAAGAGCTAGCATTTATATTTTTATTCATATTATATACATAATATAAATAAATAATAAGATAATGATATATATAAAACAGTAAATATATGTATTTACAGTTTTTAAGGTTTGTAAAACACTTTAATTATTGTATTTGACACTGTGATCCTGGGAGGAAAGTATTATTATCTTCATTTTACACATTAATTGACTGGGGCTTATAAAAGGTTAAATGACTTGCCCAAGATTACACAGCTAGCAAATGAGTCATGCAATTCTTAAACTCAGGTCTTTTTGACTACAAATCCAGCACTCTTAGCCTTCTGGATCCAAAGAAAAAATTCTTAGACAATAACAAATTCTTAGACGAATTAAAGGAATTTCTGGATCATGGAGGAGCTGAAGCCAAGGAGCAGCAAGAGACACAGCCATGATGTAAAAGAATAAATTCAAACTTTGTCCTTTACTAGTATAAGTTATTTGGATTGTAAGGGTTTCAGGGGAAAAGGGGCAACTCTCTAGCTCCCTTATATGCTTGGAGAGTTCTAGCATGCAGATAGGAATCAAATCTCTAGTAAACCTTGGCAGGGAATTGGTTCTTAGCACTCTGAAAACTCTGAAAGACTATTTTCAGCTCAGGAAGAAATAAAATTTCCTGAAAAAAGGAAAGAGGATTTTCCTAATTGCTCAAAGGCTTGGGGGCAAGTCCTTTGTATTTTTGCATTTTTAGCTGGGTTAAATAAAACTTACCTTACATTAAATATTTTATTAGCCCAGTACTTATATACAAGAGCTGAAGGCTCATTAACCTAGAGAAAATCAAATTGATTCTATTCTTTATTACTGCCAACATTTTGCATAGCTGCCTAAGTCAAGTTTCTTTGTGTCTAAGTTCAGAAGTTCATGAGCTCACAGTCACTTTTCCTCTTTGAGTGAAATTTCAAAGTTCAGTTTCCCTATAAATCACTATAAAAAAAAACCCCATTACCTCTACTACACTAGCTGCCCTTCTACAATTAGAAGAAATCTGTTATCTATATACCATTAGTTATTCTTACAGGTGGACTAAATCATCAGAATTTTCTAGATGGAAGGAGGGGTTGAGAAAGCCTGGAAACAGGGATTCTTCCCAGTTAGAAAATGGGGTAACTAAAAATAGAGCTCAAAAAGATTAAGTTGAATGATACAGAAGTCTCTCTAGCTATCACCCAGGAAATGCCCTTACCCAAACTGGCCTAAGATATGTAAGAAGAGTCCCAAATTTGGTATGAAAAAGGACTTCTACTTGTGCACACCCATTTTTAAGCACTTCTGTGTCTGTCTTGTCACATTATCTATGTTTGTAAGTCAAACTAGCTTTTTCCTGGTGCCTTATCAGCCAAAGAAGAAAGAGTAAAAATTTTTCTTGAGGAAGTCCCTACATTCTGACTCTGGCTAAGTTAGAAGGCAGACAAAAGATACTCATAAGAGGGAATCTGTGTTCCCTAGTGTGCAGAAATTTATCACATTGTAAAATAATGAGAGACTGAAATGTAAGTTCTCACTATAAATTTCCAAATTGTGGTTTGAATGTCTTTACAAATGCTGACATGTTTTAGTAAGTTTTGAGGTATTCTCGGTAGAAAGTTTTACTACAGATATTCTCTGTAGAATACATGATTGGAACTATGAAAGTTATGGGAAACAACACTTTGAATTTTTGTCACTCTGTCTCCCCAAAGTGACAACTTTATTGTTTCAGGAAAGGGGAAAGGTAATTTCACTAACTAGAGAAAAGGGAACTGAAACTAGTTTGAAAGTAGCATCCGTGAAATTCTAAAGTAAAAAACAAACAGGTTTGCACTTTGCAGTTTAAATTTATCTGGTGCTTAAGAACTGCCTATTATTAAATCTTTCCTGGTTTACAAAATGAGAAAGGTTTGTGTAAATCAGGGAGCAATTAAAGAACAAATAAAATTTAATTCAGAAAATGCTTTTGGTATTATCATTGTATTTTCTTCTGTGAATGATAGAACAGAACTAATTGTTTAGGTAAACCAGAAGGAAGGATACCAAAAGAAACTGGATGAGATCATGTGTTTGCAAGCTCTTGAGAACCCCAAAGACAATAGTATTGCAATTGACTGGGGTTGTGTAAAAAAAAAAATTGTGCCAAATTACAAAGGAGAAACTCAGTGGAATAAAGATGCATTCTATAGATAATCCGGGATGTGACTGGGAAATGAAGACTGGAGGAACTGAGAAAGTAGAAGAGGTGTTGGATCAGGATATGAAAGGAGATTAGGTCCAGTTTTGGAGGGTTTTAATCAAAGTCCACTGGAAGGATATATAGAGTAAGAAGAGAAAAAAAATTTAAGTAAGTAGGATTTGAAAGTAAATGAGGTTTGGAGTTTTTCAAAGAGAGGTCTGAGGACGGTTTTTGATCTCTTGAGAAAAGAAGAATATGGCTGTAGTTACTCTTTATGATTTGGAAACAACAGTTTGCAATATGTAATTATTTGAAGTTAGTATACCAAAATTCGGTCCTTGAAGGACCATTAGAAGAGTATATTTAGGTTGTGATTGTGAGAAATATAAAATCTTCATGGATCCTAAAAGCAGGGGGATGAGACTGTGAGGCTGTCACATAAAGTCACCTTGGGTTTAAAAAAAAAAACTACAGAGGACAGTAGATGTCTTTGGGAAAGGTGAAACCACACTTTTTAAGTATTTGAGTAGGTGTAGCTTGAGAAAATAAAAATAATTGCTTTGGCTCTCTGGGTGATTTAAAAAAGGAAATAAAGAGAAAGTTATGGGGAGCTGGGAGCATCACCATGAATCTTTAAAAATTACTTGATAACAATGGACTCTAAATTTGGAAGTGCTGCTAACTAATGGCCCTTGGGAAACATTTTTTTTTTGGGATTTTAAATGTTACCATTAGTGATTAAAACAAACAGATTTAATTTGGATAGAATTTTGTTCTGAAACTAAACAGGATAACTGGTAAATTAGAACCTAATACAAAGTATGTTTGCCATTTGGCATTAATATATAATCATGACTCTGAAAAACCTCAATCAAAACTTAGTCTCAGATGTTTTTGAGCTGTGTAATCTTAAGCAAGTTACCTTATCTCTGTCTACTACCTCAGTTTCCTAATCTGTAAAGGAACTAAATCATAGCACCCACCTCCTGGGGTTGCTGTGAGGATAAAAATGATATAATGATTGTGAAATGCTTAACACAATGCCTGGTACATGGTAAGCACTGTATAAATGTCAACTATTGTTATTACTATTATTTTTTCTTTAATTGAATATAATCACCCCAAACTGGGAATTCTGTATTGGGTTATAAATGTGATTAGTATAAAATGCTAAAGTTGATAAGATGAATGACTTTCCATTTAAGATAATTTGGAAATGCATTTGACTTCAATTGATGTCATCTGACTGGTAATAAGTTTTGTTTCATGATATTGTATGTGTTATTTTGTGTTTCTAAATTTTCTTGTACTGTGAATTTTGGGAGACCACTATATAAGAAATATTGTTAAGAAGTTAATGCAATTGTATCATTAAAAAGTTTAACTCTTTTTACCCAGATGCTGGGAAATTATTAAGTTATTAGAGGCTATTGTTATAATGTTAAAATCTATCAAGTATTTAATAGGGTATATTTTAAAAGGGGAGAATTACTTTGTGGGAAAAGGAAAACAAAAGAAATGACCTTATTAAAATCTCTTCATTTGCAAACTTGCCAGGTTTCTTGGGACCATCTGCTTGAGCAAGCTCATAAAATCTTATCAGCCCTGTGAAAGAACTTGCTAAATGTTGTGAAATTTCAAAGCGATGAACTGATATACTGAGAAACAGAGATCCCCTCCTCCATTACAAACACTTCTTTGCCAAAGCAGGGAGGATTAACAAGTCTGTTTATAGTATAAAAGTGATTCAATGATTTGTAAGTATGAAAATTATGAAGTTATGCCGTATATACTGAAGTTACATCTTGGGTCAATTTAGTCTCAACAGATTTCAGTCTTATTTTTCTTTTAGTGATTAACATACAATATCTTAAGAGATGGATATCTATTAGTCTGGAAGCATACTGTAACGAGTGTTTTTGAGTGACCGATCATATATTCAGTATCTATGTGGAATTCCAGAATGTAGTCATTTTCTTAATTCCTATTGATTGATTTTTATACCAGGATGAGTTTAAACTGGAGAAGAAAAGGATGTTGAGTGACATTTTTTTTGTGCAAAGCGGATATTTTTTTTATTGCTAATATTGCAACAACATGAGATAATAATACAGTTATCCCTTCCACATCACGGGGGTTATGGGGGCAGCATCTGGAAAATCCACATAAAATTTTTTGGCCCTTCCTTCATATTAGAGAAGAAGTCTGAATTTTTTTCTTTTTTCTTTTATAGGGTGTTCAGTTACTAAACTTTTTAAGATATCTCTTTATTTCTAGCTTTTGGGTGTTGTCTGCTAGTTTTTGTGTTCTTTTTGCAAACTTTTTGTTTATTTTAACTTAAAAAAAGGAATTGTGTATATTTATGGTATTAAAAGATAAGATACTGTTATTAAAATATGTCTATATTATACAATATATAGTAAATACAAGATATATATATATATTATACTATGTATATGCATGTCTATGTGTGTGTGTGTGTGTGTGTGTGTGTGTGTGTGTGTATAAAATGCATTTCTGAGTTTCTAAACATTTTCTGTGTAGTCTGCTGGCCTTCATGTGTTGTCTGCAACTTCTGCAAAACTACCCCAAAATCCCCATTTACAGTAATTTCTTATGCCAACCCATGATATAGCGAAACCATGATGGGGAAAGTCACAATGTGGAAGGGATAATTGTAATAACTGTATCTAGCCCTAAGCTATGATTGGTGAAACTTGCTATTTGAAGTGAAATCCTTTGGGACCATAATTTGATTTGGTTTTGAGTTTTGAATTCAGATATAAGTGTCTGAAGTATCATTAAGTTAGTAATCCACCATTTGAGAGAAATGCCACAAGCTACTCAAAGGGAGTGTAATCCAAAAACTGCTACAGGGTAGATGTCTGTGTCTAGGAAAAGTTGCAGGGATGACCTTGGCATAGCCAAAGGTGGGATCCTCTTGATTCAGTTTCCCCATTGTGTTATATCCCTTTTGAATAGGACTGTTTCCCACCTGATTAATCCTGAACCTGGCTATTATACCCTGTGAATAACATAGAACTTTGCTGTATGATTAGATGTTCAAAGCAGCAACTAAAACTTTTACCTGAAATCAAACAGAACTAAAGATGCTTTAACCTATTGTACTTATGTTGAGTCATTCTTTACCTTAGGCTTAGGCCTAGAAGATCAATCTGGAATATATTACAACTATGTCCCTGCTTCTTCCTTTCATAGCAAATCTCTCTAACAATCGCAGGTAAAGTTGTAATTTTTAAATAATGAATCTTGTTGCAATATTCCAAGACTTCTGAGTTATTATAATTGGGTGCAAGTATGAAAGCTCTTACTGCGTTCGCTCTAAATTGGTAGTCAAATCCATAGCCTAAGCAACTAAGTAATTGAGCTCTTCGGTTTGCCATTCCCTCAGTAGTAGTTATGATATGAGGATAACATCCTCCTCAATGGGGACACAAAAATTTTCTAATAAGACAAGGATGTAAAAGTTTTTTGTTTATCGTTTTTTTAATTGAATGGAGTAGAGAAAATAACAGTATTAGACTGTTTTCTCTAAGCACTAAAATATATAAATGTATATAACTGGCTTCCAAATCTTTCTAATGGGATAATATTTTTAAATTTCAGTTTAGGATTCCACATATAAAACTGCACTGTGAAGAAGGTAAAATTATTTTCCTATTTGAACTATCTATGTAATTGTTTTAAGAGAAAGAAGGACCCCTTTTACATTTCAGGCCATCATAGATTCTTTTTAAGATTCTTCCTTCAACCTGTTGTTGGTTGTATCTGTATCAGGTATAAGGTTCAGGTAAAGATAGAAATAAAAAACTGAAATTCTCTGAAATTTCAGGTGAATTATGGGTTCCTAATTTGATGTTCTTGTATTTCTGTTGTTAAGAGAATCAGAACCATAAGGCTTAACCTGGTTTTCACTACATGAATTAGTTACTGGAAAGCAAATTTAGGAGGTTGAATTAAATTATATTGAGCCTTGTTACTGGCAGATTTTAGAATTATTACTTAGGAATTTCTGCAGATGATTTGGATCCAAAGAAGCAGATTTTCAAGGAGGAATCCCATTTAGAGAAGCCCTGGGAATGAGGCCTATTCCAGGATGTCTAAGAAAAGATATTTTCAGAGACCGGATGACAAGGGACACTGGGGAGTCAAAAAGAAACACGCTGATTAAAAGGAGATTGTAAGTGGGTTATTAGGATGTTATTATAATAACAATTATATAATGATAATGTTATACTAATGATATCATTGTGGTAATTTGGCTTTTTGTTCACGGTGTTTGTGTGTGCTGACTTTTCTTGGTTACCTTGGTGACTTGTAAATCTCCCCTGTCAAATTAGTCCAAGGTAAGTCCTTCTAAGTAATATGAATTTCCCGCTTGAAATTGGGATGTTGACTCAGGCCACAGGTGAGCCCACCTTCCCACCCCAACCCCACCCCCATTTGAGGTAGATTCTTTAGCTCAAAAGGTTTTACAAAATTACATGATTCTGGACTGCCTCACTGGTTCACAAGGAGGACCCCATGACTAGTCAATCTTATTGTTCTTTCATTAACTGCATTATGTCATAAGTATGGCTGATCCTGCCAACAGCACAGATTGCAACCTACCCGTGCCTTTTAAAAAAAAATGCAATTTTTACTCATGTCCTTCCATAAATAATTTAAAGAAGATTCACTCAACATACTGGAAACCTTCCACTACGTCCCCTTTCTATGGATACCACAGCAGCAATAGTTGGCCTATCCAACTCCATGACCTCCTTTTCTAATCATACATTTCCTAGATGACATATCTTCTTTTGCGAACGTTGTCATCAGTGGTATGACGTATCATATTTATGTCTACCATGCATCTCTGTTTGGGTCACCTAGAATTTTGATTTTTTTTTACAGGCCTATGACTTTTCCTTATTTGCAGTCATGTATCATCTCTGAAAGAACAAATAACACACCTCAAAATGCTTCTTTCTCCCTGAGATATTTAATAAGCAGTTAATTAAATTAATTGAAGTCTAAAACTGTGGAATAAGATGGTAAAACTCATCAGCAGATTTAGCTTTTGGATTACTGTGTTTTTAAAGATGCTCCTAAATGAAGGAATTTATAAGGAATATCAGACTTTAAACCTGAGCCACTTACACAAAATGCAAATGCAAACACAATAGTTATCCAAATAAAATTAGAAACATAGAACTTCTGTAATATTATGTAGTAAAATGATGAAAATGTTAATGTAAGTATTAATGTAATTAGTTATTAATTTATTATTATTAATTAAATGTAACACATTTTTGAAAAGTCAAATAGCATTATATATTTTTATGCTAAAAATTGTATAAATTTTTAAAAGCTATATATTTAGACTGCTCTCTCTCAAAGCATATATTTACATATTAATGAATACATACTGACACCACTGGTAAGCTCAATTCAATTATTGGAGCTTAGTTAAATATTTATAAACACATTTTGAACTTCCTTAAGAAGTCTGAATCTATCATGTTTTAAAATTAAATAGCATTTATTTTATTCTTCAATCAGTTCTATGCTTTTTTAAATGAGAAGAGGACACCTCATTTTTAAGCCTGTGCAAATGTCTGAATCAAAGAAAGAATCTGTTTATAATTTTACTTCTTTTTTGTAGTTCTCACAGGTAGTCTTTGAATGATAATACAAAAGGGTAATTTTTTTTTAAATGTTGGCAAATGAATTGTTTATTCTTCACTCTGTAATCCAACTGAGCAAAATTCCTAAAAATCTGCTTTCACTTGCCTGCCAGAAATTGTTAATTCACTTTTTAAAATATTATAATCTAGAAATAATGATATTCTAATCATTTAAATTTGTGTTGCTAAGAAGATAATTCTCACCCCTGAAATAAATTTCAGACCTGAATCGCAGATCTAAATATTTCCTAGTGTTCTTTCAACATTCATACCTATAGTTTCAGGAAGATCCAAGAGTTCATTGTGCTGCAAGTCAAGGTTGGTGATTTGAGTACAGGTTCCAATCTCCTTTGGAAGGTGCTCCAGTTGATTGTGAGCCACATCCAAGGTTATGAGGTTACATAATTCACCTGCGAATTGATTGATTAATAAATATTAATTTAGTATTACTGCAACCACACAAAGATATAGCTATCTGAATAATGCTGGTAAGCCAAGGAGTATTTTTAAAAAACAAAAATGATTACTACATACTTCTAGAAATTCTTAAGGCATATCAAGCGTATCACTTTTATATAAAAACAATGTTTTGTAGAACACAAAGTTACACTTAGATTACAAGGAAACAAATTAATTCTAAGAAAAATATCAGCATACACACACGCAACAAAAAAGGTCAATGACACAAAGTTAAATCTTTTATTTCAAAGCATTAACTGACAAAAGTTAAAATAACACTTGATATATATGAAGACTTTGCTATATTATTTTAAATTATAATAAATATAAATAATTTGCCCAAATAAGATCCTTATTTTAACTTTACCAAACAATATTTTGTATTTTTTCCAAAATTACTTTCAAAAAAGACTTCCTCAAACTATATATAGTACATTTCTCTAGGAATGAAAAACAACATTAGTGTGATTTATGGGTCACTTCACCATCTTTTAAAAATGTTATTTAATGTTTTCAAAGGGGCATACTTTCCAATGTTCTATAATTATACTGAGTGAGCCCTCTAGTTCACAGAACTTCTAGTTTTGTAGAACTGAAGAACAATCAGTCTGAAAGGATAAAATATATTTTGTTTCCTTCCATTATTGTTTAGTTGTAGAAATGGTAAGATGTAACTTTTCATCACAGAACGTCAGATTACTGGAGTCAAAAGGTACAGAGATTGTAAATGATTTTCAAAATCATAAGTTCTAATTCCTGCATTTTATAGAAACTAAAGCCTGAAGAGATAGCATGACTTGTACAAAGTTATACAGCAACATGGATATGATTTTAAATCCAGGTCTTCAGACAAATCTAGAACTTTATATATCAAACACACTATATTATCCAACAAAAAAAAAATCTTTTCCATTCTGCAATAGCTGTTTTGGCAATCATTAACACATTTTTTTCATGCTATCTCAACTAGCTCACTGAACTACTACTAAGAACCTGGTTCTCTCACCTACATGTATGACCTTGGGCTTAACTGCTTGGATAGTCAGTATCTTCTTGTATAACATGACAGGGTAGACAACACATCCTTAAAAGCCCATCTCAGTCCTGAATCTATGATCCTATTATCAGTCTTCTTTTTTCATCATGTTTTCCACCCAACAATTAAATTCTCTCTCTGATTTGTTGTACTGAGTACATGTAACAACAATGTTACTTGCAGCTGCTGTGGAGGTATAAGGCCAAAAACACCAACACACAGGAAGGCTGCTAGCACAGGTTCTTTGATCTGTTTTTCTAAGGAAAGCAACTTTAAGGAGTTTACAATCTCACTTTAATTAAACATATATATATCATTCACTTAGTTTAGGGGAAAAAGTCAGCACCCTGAACTTCAGAGCAAATACAAACAGAAATTGCAAACAGAGAAAATAACACAAATCAACAGACAGGCTTCTGTATGACCACAGCAATACATACAGAGTTATCAGATCGAGAGAGAAGCACCGAGATCTGGGTTTTCAAAGCCGAGAGGGGCGGGGGGGGGGGGTGGCACGCAGCTCCTTAACAGCTACCCAGAGTCTCCTCTGGCCAACTCTAAGGAGCACTCTTCCAATGAGTGAGCCCCAAGCAAAATGCTAACCTCTGAGTATACACACACACACACACACACACACACACACACACACGCTTCTTCAGGGTTAGAGGGCATCACAACCACGTGACTCAAACTCATGTGACTTAGGCTTTCTTGTGACTTAAGCAGGTCATCAAAGACTCTAGATTCAAACAAAGGCAAGTCTCAATCAAAGGCACTTGATGACCTTAGTGCTGAGAAGAACTAGAATTCCAAAAGAAAAAAGAGCAAAACAAAAAGTCCCACTTTTGCCATTACAATAGGATCTTAATTCTTTGTCCTTCTTGCTGGTATAGTCTTCTTTAATGAACAAGGTGATGTGTTTGTGAGTACCCTAAAGAAACATAAAGCTTAAATCACATGAAAATCCAGTTTTAAATCTATGATCCTACAATTTTAAGACATGGATATGTAATGGAGTGGTATGGCATTCTTTCACCAAATATTTAGCATTTTTCACGTGATTAACATTGTACTAGTTACTGAGAGAGATGCTAAGAAATTATAATACATTGAATCCTGCCCCTTAGGACCTTTCAAAGCTAGCTGGGTAGGTAAGATCAACATACAATTAACCCTCTAAGAGTTATTACTGTCTAATAGCCTCTTCCTGTCCACAATAAAAACCAAGCACTAGGCAATCCCATGTTCACCCAGGTGGTCATGTGTTCTTTTTAACAACAGAGAAGGAATGTCAAGTTCTCTTAGGTTCTCAGAGCTGCTACCTCTATCCCCAGCTCTCCTTCTTTTCTGGAAAGCAGTTCTCTCTACTTTCACCCAGTCATGTAACCCCATCCAACTAACTCTTGGAAAACTCCCCCCTCCTACTTTTGGACTGCAGTTTAATGGACCTTGATCGTGTGAGTGTGGCAAAATAGAGCCTTTACACAAGCGTGATTTAACTGTACAGTCCTAATTCATAACCTGAACTAAGCCTTCTCTTATTCCCCCAAATGCTAGTGTCCTCCCACCCAAACTACTATGCGTATACAGCTACATTTATTCACTTTATATTTATGTGCTAATCAGTCAGCTAGCATTTATTAAGCACCTACTATGTGCCAGGCATGCACTAAGCAATGGGGATACAAAGAAAGGTACAAAGTTTCTGCTGACAAGGAACTCACCTTCTAACTGAAGGAGTCAACATGCAAGTAACTATGTATGAAGAAGATATATACAGGACAAACTGGATATAATCTAAAAGGGAGGGCACTAAGATTAATGAGAACCAGGAAACAGTTATTGCAGAAGGTAGAACTTAAACTAAAACTTGAAGGAAGGAAGGAAAGTCAGGAGGGAGAGATGAAGAAGGAGAGCTTTTCAAGAATGGAGGAAATCAAGTGAAAATGCTCCAAGTCAGGGGATGAAGTGTTGTGTGCATGGAAGAGCAAGGAGGCCAGAGTTACTGGACTTGCAAAGTATTAGAAAGAATGTAGGAAAGCAGTCACAGTTATAAAGGGTTTTGAAAGCCAGAGCATTTTATATATGATCCTGGAAATAATAGGGAGCTACTAGAATTTAATGAACTGAGGACTGGGGACAGAGGTGTGGATATGGTCACACCTATGTTTTAGGAAGATCAATCTGACAACTGAGTGGAGAATATACTAGAGTGGGGAGAGACTTGAGGCAGGGAAACCCATCAGTAGGCTATTACAGTAGTCCAAGTATAAGGTGATGACTACCTGTCCCACATGGCAGCAATGTCAGGAAAGAAAGGGGTATATGCAAGACACGTTGCAAAAGTAGAAACAAAACTTGACCTCTGACTGGATATGCGGAGGTGAGACTGAGGGAGTTAAGGATGACACCTAGGTTGTGAGCCTAGGTTCTTGGGAGGATGGTGGTAACCTTAACAGCAAGAGGAAAATGAATTAAGTTTTGAATATGTTAAGTTCAGGATGTCTGCAGGACATCTTTGTAGTCCTCTGACTCCAAATTCAGTGTTCCTTCTGCTACACCACACTGCCTCCCAAACTCAAAAAGAGAACAAAGAAAATGTCACCAAATGTTCAGCATTTTGGCAACTAGCCTCCTGTAACACTGGGTGATAAGATTCCCTCTGCTAGTCATGAATAAAGATGTGAAAATAGCTCTATCAGTAAAATCATCTGTTTGCAGGGTCGATAGATTGTTATTATTAGGAAAACTAATTCTTCTATATCAACTGTAAAGCAATCCAAAGTCTATATATTGTAATGACCATGGGTTTCTACAGCAGTGATTCTTAAATTATTCTATTCTAAGGTACTTTTGTTATTATTTTGTCATGAGCATTGGTAACTCTTTCTACAAATGGAAATCTATATTACCTACTTATGGTTTAATAAATACATCCTAGGGAGATGCTTGAGACACTGAAAGATTAAGTGATTTGTCCAGATTACTAAGTGTCAGAGGTGACACTTGAACCTAGATCTTCCTGACTCCAAGTCTAGTACTTCCTTCACTACATCATGATACTTCTCCAAGAATACTGTGGTTTTGGTTTTTTTAGTTATGGTGAATTAAAGGTTATTTTGTTCTGAGAACTTCACAATGTCACCTGGGTATTATGTAACTCTACACCTAGTGCTTTTTACTTGAGAAATAAATCAGTGTAGCTATTTTACTGTGAAGACACTGACATTTAAAGTTACTTCTGCCAGTGTAACTAAAATATATTTTCATCAACAGCAGTTCATTAGCAGCAAACGATTTACTAGGCAACAACTGTATTTAAGTGAGCTACTTTTTTGTCAACACTTTTAAGCACTTATTACATACAAAGAACTATTGGGTACTGGGGATGCAATGACAAAAAACAAACAGTCCCTGCCCTCACGAAGCTTAGTGATTTATATCCCAGGAATATTACTAACAAAAAGAAAAGGCTCAAAAATATTTATAGCACTATGACTTGTCCTTTCAAAAAGATGGAAATAGATCATGTGCCCAGTAATTGGAGAATGGTTTAATTAATAGCCAATAGTCAATAAATACTAATTAAGTACCTATCATGCACAGGGTACTCAACACAAGGGTGTGATGTTTGTGGAGTCAAAACAAAGCAAAATAGCTGACAGGAAATGAAGAGCTAGTTAGAAAATTCTGAGTCCTCTATAAAGGCAGGCTTTGGGAGGAGTTTATTGCTCAGCCCTCCAATCAGAGAGGAGAGACGACCTAGAGAACTGAGGAGGTGTTGAGTATCAGAGCTAAATCAATCTCCATGGTGATGAGATTGTAGGTGATGAGCTTATCCTGGGGGAAAGCATGTTTGTAGAGTCAAAACCATGATTTACCCAGCATTGTAACAGAATATCACACAGAATGTAAAACAATTAACTGCTATAATTAATTATATTAAATATAAAACATTCAAAGAAATATCAGAAGACTTGTATGAGGTGATGCAGAGAGAACAAAGCAGAATTAAAAGAACATAACAATTATATGTTAAATGACAATTTTTAACAAAACAAAACAACTAAAAAATAGAACATTCATAATAATTTATAAAGTGCATATCTACTCTGCTAACACGTGGGAGACTATTTATAAAGTATGTTCTACATGCTTTTATTCTTTTTTAAGTAGTTGTTATTGGTATATTCTAGGAGACATGATATATCTAAAGAAAATTTATTTTTAAAAAGGAAAAGATGTGGCCAAAAAAATGGAGGATTTAATCTTTTCTCCAATCTCCAGTAACTTTTTTTTTCAGTTTTTGTTTTATTTTTTCCAATTACATGTAAAAGCAATTTTAACACTTTTTTAAAATCCTGAGTTCCAAATCCCCCCCAAGAAGACATGCAATTTGAAAGCAATTATATGTGCAGTCATACAAAACATTACCATATTAGCCATGTAGTGAAAGAAAACACAAACAAAAAAAAAAAACAAGAAAACTAAAGTGTTTAAAAAGTATGTGTCAACCTACATTCAGACTCCATCATTTCTTTCTTTGGAAGTGGATAGCTTTTTCTTCATGGGTCCTTCAGAACTGTCTTGGACCATTGTGTTGCTGAGAACAACTATGTCATTAACAGTTGATCATCATATGGTATTGCTGTTACTGTATACGGTGTTCTGGTTCTGTTCACTTTACCTTGTGTCAGTTCACATAAGTGTTTTCAGGTTTTTCTGAAACTATACTGATCATCATTTCTTATAGCATAATAGCACTCCATCACAATCATATATTACAACTTACTGAACCATTCCCCTGTTGATGGGTATCTCTTCAATTTCTAATCCTTCACCACCACAAAAAGAGCTGCTCTATTTTTGTACATGTAGGTCCTGTTCTCTTTATTATCTTTTTGGGACACAGACCTAGAAGTGGTATTGCTGTGTCAAGGGGTATGCAGTTTTATAGCCCTTTCGGCACAGTTCCAAATTGCTCTCCAGAATGACTACATCAGTTCACAACTCTACCAGTGCATTAGTGTCCCAATTTTTCCACATCCCTTCCAATATTTGTCATTTTCTTTTTCTGTGATGCTAGCCAATCTGATGGGTATAAGATGATACCTCAGAATTGTTCTAATTTGCATTTCTAAAATTAATAGTGATTTAGAGCATTTTTCCATATGACTTTAGATAAGCTTTGATTGCTTTCTCTGAAAATTGCCTGTTCATGTCCTTTGACCTCCACCAAGTTAAAAAAAAAAAAAGGAATTATGAGCCAAAGGTAGAGCAATTACAGCTGAATCCACAGAACAAGAAAGCAAGAAGTCCCAACAAGGTGAGAGCTGTAATCCTTAAGGCAATTATTCAGCAATGCTCTCCATCAGCCTCTAGATTCCAGCAGGACTCACAAACTGACCCAGGACCCATAGGATTGTGGTTTGGGCCCCATATAGGGATTGTATTCCTACTGCAGATACTGCTGAGATCCACTCTCTTGTTTCAGGCAGCAGACTGTGACTCTATTTAATCATGGGGAAAAAGAGAGGAGTGATAAGTGGGGAGAGGCAATTAGGCTTCTCCAAGTGATAGAACCTAAGACTGCAGATAAACTGACCAGAATACCCAACCCCCTTATCTCACTCTTGTTTAAAAAAAAAAAGCAGTAGGTGCTGATTCAACCCAATCAGAGAAGGAAACAACAGACAGAACTGGAGCAAAGGGGCAACATGGCTACACCAGGCCTGAAGGAAAGAGGGCTGAAATTCAAGTAGGGCCAGTCCTGGCCTCTCTGCCCAATCCAAACGTACTTGGTATAGGGGCTGAGGCTGGTGAAAAGTAAAGTAAATTCTCCAACATGAGAGAACAGAGGGAATGAAGGAAGAAAGGATAAGAAAATTGTGTGAAGCCCTTCGTAAACATTATTCAACGTGGTCTTCACAACTATGGGAAGTAGGTTCTATTATCATCCCCATTTTACAAAAGAGAAAACTGAGGGAGAGATTCAGTGACTTACCCAGGGTCACAAAGATAGTAAAATGTCTTGGGCCTGATTTTAATTCAGGTCTTCCTGACTCCAGCACTCTACTCACTGCTCCACCTAGCTACTCCCTAAAGAAGTCAATCATAGAAACACACTTTATAGCAGCAAAGACCTAGAAAATAAAGTGAGTTCTCATCAAGTGAGAGAATGCCTGTGGCATATTAATATGATGAAATATTATTGTAAGAATCAACAAATGAGGAATCAAAGATCTTTTATAAACTGATTTTTAGAGAAGTGGAACCAAAGTAATAATATGCATAATTACTACAAAAATGAAAAGGAAAAGACCACTAAAAAGAAACTAAATTATATGTAACCACAAAGTTCATAAAGGTTCTGCAGTACACATAATGAAACATACCTTCCTCTTTACAGAAGAGGTAAATAACTCTTGGGCAAATGACTTCTAATAGTCCACTGTTTCTGCTTAGTTATTTTTCTTTTATTATGAGAGAGGGTGCAATATCGATGGAGGGAGAAGGGAAATATTTCCAGAAATGACTGTGATGTAAAAATAAAGGTTATCAATAAAATCTATTTTGAGGTAGGAAAAAAGGGAAATAAAAATAATTTCACATGCATTTGTCCACTAGGGAATCCTGGTGAAGAGACTGGCTAAAATGAAACACATCCATTCTGGAAAACATATTTGTCAGATCGGATACTGACAAAAAATAGAAGACAAAAGGATCGAAGAATACGTAATTTAAATTTCATGACAGAGCTTGGCTTGTTTTAGTCAATGTATTTTTTTCTGCAAATTTTCCAAAAAATAATGCCATTAAAATACAAACCACTCTTTGTTAATATATGTAGTAATTTCACAATCAGCAACATAATTATTATTTTTCACATGATTATTGTCTTTATTTTTATTTTTCCCAATTTATTTTATTATTTATTTAATATTTCAGTTTTCAACATTGATTTCCACAAGATTCTGAATTACAAATTTTCTCCCCATTTCTACCCTCCCCCACCCAATCCAAGACAGCACATACATATCTTTTAAAAATTATTATTTATTTAATATTTTTACTTTTCAGCATAGATTTCCACAAGATTTTGAGTTAAAGATTTTCTCCCCTCCCCCCACTCCAAGATGACATATATTCTAAATGTCCCATTCCCCAGTCAGTCACCCCACTTCTGTCACCCCACTCCCCCCATCCCCTTTTCCTTTACTTTCTTGTAGGGCAAGATAGATTTCTATTCCCCATTGCCTGTATATCTCATTTCCTTGTTGCATGCAAAAACAATTTTTTGAACATCTACTTTTGAAACTTTGAGTTCCAAATTCTCTCCCCTCTTCCCTCCCCACCCACTCTGCCTAAGAAGGCAAGCAATTCAACATAGGCCACATGTGTATCATTATGCAAAACCCTTCCACAATACTCATGTTGTGAAAGACTAACTATATTTTGCTCCTTCCTATCCCCATTTATTCAATTTTCTCCCTTGACTCTGTCCCCTTTCAAAAGTGTTTGCTTTTGATTACCTCCTCCCCCTATTTTTCCTCCCTTCGATCATTCCTCCTTTTTTATCTCCTTCCTCCTTCTTTCCTGTGGGGTAAGATACCCAATTGAGTGTGTATGGTATTCCCTCCTCAGGTCAAATCCTATGAGAACAAGATTCACTCATTCCCCATTACTTGCTCCCTCTTCCCTTCCAAAGAACTGCTTTTTCTTTCACTTTCATGTGAGATAATTTACCCCATTCTCTCTCTTCCTTTCTCCCTCTCTCAATATATTCCTCTCTCATCACTTAATTTTATTGTTTTAGATATTATCCCTTCATATTAAACTCACCCTGGGCTCTCTGTCTCTCTATATATATACATGTATATTCCCTTCGGCTACCCTAATACTGAGGTCTCATGAATTACACACATCATCTTTCCATGTAGAAATGTAAACAAAACAGTTCAACTTTAGTAAGTCCCTTGTGATTTCTCTTTCTTGTTTACCTTTTCATGCTTCTCTTCATTCTTGTGTTTGAAAGTCAAATTTTCCATCAGCTTTGGTCTTTTCACTGAGAAAGCTTGAAAGTCCTCTATTTTATTGAAAATCCATATTTTGCCTTGGAGCATGATACTCAGTTTTGCTGGGTAGGTGATTCTTCGTTTTAATCCTAGCTCCATTAACCTCCAGAATATCATATTTCAAGCCCTTCAATCCCTTAATGTAGCAGCTGCTAGATCCTGTGTTATCCTGACCTGAGGAGGGAATACCACACACACTCAATTGGGTATCTTACCCCACAGGAAAGAAGGAGGGAGGAGATATCCACAATACTCAAACTGTTTCTTTCTGCCTGCTTGTAGTATGTTCTCCTTGACCTGTGAGCTCTGGAATTTGGCAACAATATTCCTAGGAGGTTTCTTTTTGCAACTTTTTCAAGTGGCCATCAGTAGATTCTTTCAACTTCTATTTTACCCTCTGGCTCTAGAATATAAGGGCAGTTCTCCTTGATAATTTCTTGAAAGATGATATCTAGACTCTTTTTTTGATCATGGCTTTCAGGTAGTCCAATAATTTTTAAATTATCTCTCCTGGATCTATTTTCCAGGTCAGTGGTTTTTCCAATGAAATATTTCACATTGTCTTCCACTTTTTCATTCCTTTGGTTCTGTTTTAGAATATCTTGGTTTCTTATAAAGTCACTAGCTTCCACTTGCTCCAATCTAATTTTAAGGTAGTATTTTCTTCAGTGGTCTTTTGGACCTCCTTTTCCATTTGGCTAATTCTGCCTTTCAAGGCACTCTTCTCCTCATTGGCTTTTTGGAGCTCTTTTGCCATTTGAGTTAGTCTATTTTTTAAGGTATTTTTTTCTTCAGTATTTTTTGGGGTCTCCTTTAGCAAGTCATTCACTTGTTTTTCATGGTTTTCTCGCATCATTCTCATTTCTCTTCCCAGTTTTTCCTCTACTTCTCTAACCTGCTTTTCCAAATCCTTCTTGGGCTCTTCCATGGCCTGAGACCAGTTCATGTTTTACTTGGAGGCTTTTCATGTAGGCTCTTTGACTTTGTTGACTTCTTCTGGCTGTATGTTTTGGTCTTCTTTGTCACCAAAGAAAGACTCCAAAGTCTGAGTCTGAATCTGAGTCCATTTTCACTGCCTATTCATGTTCCCAGACAACTACTTAACCCTTGAGTTTTTCATCAGGGTATGACTGCTTGTAGAGTAGAGAGTACTTTGTCCCAAGCTTGAGGGGCTGGGCTGCTCTTTTCAGAGCTCTTTCTACACAGCAAGCTCTGCCACACTAGCACTACTCCTCCCCCAAGAACCACCAACCTGGACTGACACTCAGATCTTAGCAGGCTCTGCATGCCTACTCTGATCCACCACTTAATTCCTCTCACCAGGTGGGCCTGGGGCCAGAAGCAACTACAGCTGTAGCTCTGTAAGCAGCCTCAGAGCTGCACCACCACCACCCCACCCCACCCCCCGCCCCTGGGGCGGTGGCCCAACAGGGAATTCCTTTCACTCTGTCCCCTTGCAGTTTTTCCCACTAACCTTCTCTGTTTGTGGTTTGAGAAGTCTGATAACTGCCACAGCTCACTGATTCAGGGCATTACAGCCTGTTCCGCTGGTTCCCAATCTGGTTGATCCAGGCATGGCCCACACTGGGCTCTGCTCCGCTCCACTCCACTCCCAGCACAGTGTGATAGATCTTACCCAGTGACCATCCAGGCTGTCCTGTGCTGAAGCCCTGCTTCCCTCTGCTATTTCATGAGTGCTGCACTTCTAGAATTTGTTCAGAGCCATTTTTATAGGTGTTTGGAGGGTCCTGGGGGAGAGCCCTAGGCAAGTCCCTGCTTTCCAGCCTCCATCTTGGCTCTGCCCCCTCCTTAATGGGTTGGTCTATTTTTTAAGGTGTTACTTTCTTCAGTATTTTTTTGGGTCTCCTTTAGCAAGTCGTTGACTTGTTTTTCATGGTTTTCTTGCATCTTTCTCATTTCTCTTCCCAATTTTTCCTCTATTTCTCTTACTTGCTTTTCCAAATCCTTTTTGAGCTCTTCCATGGCCTGAGACCAATTCATATTTTTCTTGGAGGCTTTTGATGTAGGCTCTTTGACTCTGTTAACTTCTTCTGGCTGTATGTTTTGATCTTCTTTGTCACCAAAAAAAGATTCTAGAGTCTGAGTCTGCATTCTTTTTTTGCTACCTGGCTGTGTTCCCAGCCAACTACTTGATCTTTGAACTTTTTGTCAGGGTATAACTGCTTTTAGAGAGTGCTTTGTCCCAAGCTTTAGGGGCTGCACTGCTGTATTCAGAGCTACTTCTACTCCATTGTCACCACCAACTCTGCCACAGCAGTGCTCCTCTTCCCCCAAGAACCGCCAAACCAGGATTGCGACCAAGATGCAAGCAGGGCAAAGCAAGCCCTGCAGTCCTGCTCTGGTCTGCCGCTTGATTCCTCCCACTGTGTGAGCCAGGGACTCTAGAAGCAGCTGACGCTGGAGCTCTGGAAGCTGCTGCTGTCACCACTGCGCACCACCTCTGCCACCCCCAGGACTGGGGCCAGACTGCTTTCTAACCAGACCTAGCAGTTTTCCCACTAACCTGCTCCGTGGTCTTTGGTGTTTGTGTGTTGAGAATTCTGGTAACTGACACAGCTCAATGATTCATGGCCCTAAGGCCTGCTCTGGGCCAATTCCCGGTCTGGTCTGTCCTGGCGTGGCCCACCCTGGGCTGCGCTCTACTCCCTGCACCATGCGATAGACCCTTCCCAGCAACCATCCAGGCCGTCCTGGGCTGGAGTCCTGTTTCGCTCTGCTCTTTTGTTGGTTCTGCAATTCTAGAATTTGTTCAGAGCCATTTTTTACAGGTGTTTGGAGGGATATGGGGGAGACCTTAAGCAAGTCCCTGCTTTCCAGCTGCCATCTTGGCTCCACCCCCCCCCCAACATAATTATAAATAGCTTAGGATAGAAACACAATGATTGGTAT
The DNA here is from genome assembly GCF_011100635.1 of Trichosurus vulpecula. Lineage (NCBI taxonomy): Eukaryota > Metazoa > Chordata > Mammalia > Diprotodontia > Phalangeridae > Trichosurus > Trichosurus vulpecula. The sequence continues at coordinate 104,067,077 of NC_050580.1, forward strand.
CCAACCCTAACTACTCAGGAACTATATTAAGAACTCAATTTAACAAACATTGTAAAGTACCTCCTACGTACAAGATATTATGCTCAACATGGAAGACAAAAAGACAAAATAAACAGTCCCTGCTCTCAGAGAACTTACAGTCTCTGAAGAGAGAGACCTTCTATTTGCCAAGGATAACCCCTCCCCTATACTGTCATCCCTTCCTTTCTCATCTCCTCCAGGAGCCTGCCCCCTAGATCTCATCAACCCTTCTTTATCCACTGGCTTCTTCCTCATTACTTACAAAATGCCCAGTGTCTTCCATTCTTAAAACAAAGTTCACTTGATGCTCCATTCCATACATATATAGATATACATATATACATGTATGTGTATATGTATATATCTGTATTTATGTATATGTATAGATCCACATGTATGTATATATCCTACAAATACAGAATATCCTATATTCCCTTGATAGACATATCTCCTACAAAAGTTTGTCCCTTCTTGTTGCCTCTCACTCACATTCATTATATTCTGGCTTTTGATCCCACAAACTAAAACTGCTCTCCAAGGTTAACAACAACTTTTTAATTACTAAATCCAATGACCTTTTCTCAACCTCATTCTTCTTGCCCACCCCATAAGCTTTCAAACTTGACCACTCCCCTTCTTCTGCATTCTCTCACCTCCTGGGCTTTCACAACACTACTTTCTCCTGGTTCTTTCCTCTATCTGACCAAACATTTTCAGACTTCTTTATGAGAACATCATTCTTAAGCCATTAAATATGGGCATCCCCCAAGGCTTAGTCTTGAGCTCACTTCTTTTTTCTCTCTATACTTGCTCCTATGACGATCTCATCACTTCCCATGGCTTCAATCCTATATTTAGATTATTTACCAAACTATACATGTATAACCCTAATTGCTCTCCTGAATTCTAGTCTTATATTCCCAAATGACTGTAGGATATCTCTACTTGAATATCCCAAACATCTCTCAAACCTGACAAGTTCACAATAGAGCTTATATTTTTCCTAAAACTCGACTTTGTTCTAAACCTCCCTATTTCTGTTTAAAATACCACTTCCATCTACCTCAGCCCCAACAAAGAACAAGTCACAACTCACATTCTAATCTAATCCAGAACCTCATTACCTCTTACCTTTATCACCGACAGTGCCTGCAAACCAGTGTCTCTGTTTTCAATTTCTTCTCTAAGACAATATTTAAAATCTTCATCCTGGCATTTAAAGTCCTCCCAAATCTGTGCCCCATTGACCTTTCCCATCTTACTGAATTTCAATTCCCTTTATGTTCTCTCCATTTCAGTCCACTGGGCCTACTAGTGCTGTTTCCTGTGCACAATATTCCTTCTGTCCCTGTGCCTTTGCATAAGTGACCTCTGCATCTAAAATGCACTCACTCCCCATCTCTGCCTCAAGCAATCCCTAGCTTCCTCCAAAGCACAGCTCAGATGCTACCTTCAACAGAAGTCAACTAGGTGGCACAGTGAATCAAGCCCTGGACTTGGAGTCAGGACGACATAAGTTCAAAACCAGTCTCAGACATTAACTAGCCGTATGATCCTGGTTAATTCATTTAACCACCATCAACCTCAGTTTCTCCAATTTTAACATAGGGACAATAATAGCACTCACTTCTCAGGGTTTTTGTGAGGACTGAGTATTGGTAAATCTTAAAGTACTAAGTAAATGGTAGCTATTATTATTATTATTTCTTGATCTCTCTCGGTTATTAGCACTTTTTCCCTCTTGAAATTACTTTCTATATATTTTCCATTTAATTATCTGGATATGTGCTGTATCCAAATAAGGAAGCTTTGTATACAATAAATATCCAAATAAGGAAATATATACTTGTATACAGTAGATTGAGGCTGAGGGCAATAGCTAGCAGGGTGGAAGGGTAGGCAGGAGGAATACCTAGCACTATACTATATACTATAATATACTATAATATCCTACTATACTATACACAGTGGGTAGTTAACAAGTATTTCTTGTACTGAATTGAATATACCCAAATAAGTAAATATATGGTAATATGAAGAAGAGAACATTAGGTGAGGAGATCAGGGAAGGTTAAGTCTTAAAAGAATACTGGTATACTGAGGGAAGAGTTGAAGAGCAAGCTCAAGTCAATGCATGATGACAGCAGATGGAATATCCAACTTGAGGAACAACTAGGAGTCCAGTTTGGCTGAAAAGGAGTTCATAAACCAGACTGGAAAGATAAACTAGAAGCAGCTTGTAGAGAATGTCAAACGACAGGCTGAATAGTATATTACGCCTAGGCCAGGGGCGCCAAGATTCTAGCACCCTGTCCTGAGTCACCAAAAAGGGCTCTGAAGATCCAACATTTTGGATCTCAAAGATCTAGTGGGAGTGGGGGGTGGGGTGAGAGGGTAGAGCTGGTAGGTAGAGATGAACGCAGGAACGCTAGGTGAGACCAAGCAGTAACTACCCCCACAAAACATAGAAGGAGCTGACCCTGGCCCAAGCACAGAGTCCTAATTAGGAACTAAAGCTGGAGAGATGAGTAAATCTACAAAAACACTAACCAGTTTTCAGAATAACTGTAGCTCAAGAGATCCTCAAAAGAAGCAAGTAACTCCCTAACAATTGCAAGGAATAACTCAAAGGAAAAAATGGATGTTCCAGAGACTACATGAATACCTAGGAGAAACGAAGCAAGAAATTTAAAAAAATGAAATAAAAGCTCTGGAAGAAAAAAGTAAAACGGCAATAAATCCCTTAGAAGAGAAATACTTACTCAAATAATGAACTCCCTGACACTAGAAGAGATCAAAGAGCAGCCAATGATTTCATTAGAAATAAATATTAAGACAAAATTAAAAGACTGAAAAATTAATATAAAATGTAAGATACTGTAGTAGCAATTTAGATTTGAAGATCTTTCCCACCCATTAATAGGCCATGTGACCTGCTTACATCACAAGAAGCCTAAGTCACATGTGGTGGGAGGAGCTTCCTGACAGGAAAAGGAAGTTATGTCACAGGAAACGGAGAGTGAGAGAAAGAGAGATCCAGCAGTTATGGCTGCTGACGGCTACTCATGGCCATGGTGACATTTAGAGCTGAACAGGCTGACTTAACTGTACTATGAGTTTGTTTCTGGGAAGACCCCAGCAGGGGGTCGGAAAGGTTTGGGGATGGTGAGGCTCCATGCTGTGATATTATGTATTGAATGCTTTACTGCTCTGATAGATTGCATGAATGGCTTGTGGGATCTGGTTCTCTGGTGTCTGAATAAATGGTTTACTTCTTCTACCTTCTATGTGGAGAGTCTCGTATACTTTGCAATATAGAACCACAGAGGCACTTTGACAATTATCATCTACATTGTTATTATTGCCTTACTGATACAGATATCTGATATCAAAAACAACTGACCTGGAAAATAGAAAATCTAAGACTCGCTGGACTTCTTGAAAAACATGATTTAAAAAAAAAAAAGCCTGGAGATTGTATTTTCTAGAAACAAAAATGAAAACTGCTAATATCTATAAGAACCAGAAGGCAAAGTGAAGAAAGGAACCCATTAATTACCTTCTTAAAGAATCTCCCAGAAAAAAACTGCCAGGAACATCACATTAAAAATTTCAAGCACATACAGTATAGGAAAAAATACTGCAAGCATTCAGAAGGAGTTCAAGTACTGAGAAACCAAAGTCAGGATCACTCAAGACTTAGCAACAATAAATTAGGAGATCTTGAAATACAACATTCCAAAAGGCAAAAGAGACAGGTTTACAAGCAAGAATAACTTACCCTACAAAGCTGAGTATAATCAAACAGAGGGGAAAAATAGGCCAAATATATGACATTCAAGCATTTCTGATGAAAACATCAGAGATAAGTAGGATCTCTGAAATATAAACATAGAGTTAAAGGATAACCTAGAAAGGTACATTTATTTGAGCAACTGGAAGGAGTTGTATGACAATGTAGTGCTAACATAGGGAGAGGAGTAAAAGGCATATATACCAGTGTATAAAGGATAAAGAAGTGGGTAGAACTTGATACTTCTCATAACTGAGGTACATATGAAGAGTATACAGAGTAAAGTAGGCACCAGCAGAACCTCACTCTTTTGAAATGGACAAAGGAGAGTTGAACGGACACACACACACATACACGCAGAGTTTGCTGTAGAAATCTATCAGACTCAACAAAGGCAAATCCTGAAGGGGACATTAAAAAGGGGAAAAGGAAAGAATCAGTATCCAAGGGACTGTCCATTAATTGGGGAATGACTGAACAAACGGTGGCATATCAGAATACTAGGTAGTGTGAACAGATACAAAGTGAAGGGAGCAGACAGAAAAATTTACATAAAAAACCCACAATTTTGGAATACTTGAGAATTAAGAAAAATACAAATAACCAACCACATCTCCTGAAGACATATGATGAAGGATATTACTCCACCTCCTGAGAGGTAATGTGTTCAAGGTCAGTTAGTCAATAAAAATTTATTAAATGCCTATTACATACTAGACATTGTACAATGAGAATACAAAAGGAGGCAAACAACAGTATCTGCCCTCAAGGAGCTCACAATCTAACGGGAAAGACAAGAAGCAAATAAACATATGCAAGCAAGCTATATACAAGATAAATAGGAAATAATTAAAAGAGGGAAGACACTAGAGTAAAGAGGTACTGCAAAAAGTTTCCTATACAAGATGTGACTTTAGTTGGGACTTGTAGGAAGCAAGTGAAGCCAGGAAGTGGAGATGAGGAGAAAAAGTATTCCAGGCATGGGAGACGGCCAGAGAAAATGCCCAGAGCCAAGAGATGGAGTGTCTTCTTCACATAACAGCCAGGAGGCCAATGTTACTGGATCAAAGAATACGGGGGAGGGAGTAAGGTATTAGAAGACTGAAAAGGGAGATGGAAGGAAAGTAGAGGTTAGTGTTGAAGGGCTATGAACACCAGAGTATTTTGTATTTGAAACTGGAGGTGAAACAGAGCTAATGGAGTTAACCAAGTAGAAGGATGACATGGTCAGACTTAGACTTGAGGAAAATCACTTTGGCTGCTAAATGGAACACAGATGATTGGAGAGACCTGAGGTTGGCAAAACCATCGGCAGGCCATAGTAATAGTCACAATGTGACTATGCAGGAACTACAGTACAGTGATCAGAGATGGGGGTGTATTGGAGAGATTTTAAAAAGGTGAAATCAGTAGGCCTTGGCAACAAACAGAAAGGTGACAGATAGTGAGGAGTTACAGATGACACATAGGTAGTGAGTCTGAGGGATGGGAAAGATAGTGCTCCCTTGATAGGAACAGAGAAGTTAAAAGAGTTTACGAGGAAAGATAATGAGTTGTGTTTTGGATATTTTGAGTTTAAGAAGACTATAGGACACCCACTTTGAGATGTCTAACAGACTGCTGGAAAGGCAAAACTGGAGGTCAGCTGAGAGGTCAAAATTGGATAAGTACATTTAAGAATCATCAGAACAGAGAGATATTAGTTAAATTCTTGAGAGCTGATGAAATCAGCAATTGAAATATATCAAGAAGAGAAGAGGAACAAAGACAGAACCCTATGAAAAACCCATGTTTAGTAGGCATGATGTCAATTAACATTCAGCAAAGAGACTGAGGAGCAGTCAAGTTTAAAAAAAAAAAAACCTAAGAGGGTAGTATCTCAAAAACCTAAAGAGGGGGCAGAGCCAAGATGGTGGCTGGAAAGCAGGGACTTGCCTAGGGCTCTCCCCCAGGACCCTCCAAACACCAATAAAAAATGGCTCTGAACAAATTCTAGAACTGCAGAACCCACAGAAGAGCAGAGGGGAGCAGGGCTCCAGCCCAGGACAGCCTGGAAAATCGCTGGATAAGGTCTATCACACAAAACTGGGAGCGGAGTGGAGAAGACTCCAGCATGAGCCGCGCCTGGACCTAGCCTGGCGGAACAGGCCCTAGCATCCTGAGTCAGTGGGCTATGGCAGTTACCACACTTCTCAACCCACAAACACCAAAAACAACAGAGAACTGCAGAACCCACGAAGTAGCGGAGTGAAGCAGGGCTCCAGCCCAGGACGGCCTAGATGGTAGCTGGGTAGGGTCTATCATGCACAGAGCTGGGAGCAGAGGGAAGCACAGTCCAGTGTGGGCAGCGGCAGGACCAAGCAGAACAGGAGGCGGACGGAACAGGCCCTAGCTCCTTGAATCAGTGAGCTGTGGCAGTTATCAGACTTCTCAAACCACAAACAACAAAAACAACAGAGGTTAGTGGGAAAAGCTACAGGGGACAGAGTGAAAGGAATTCCCTGTTGGGCCACCGCCCCAGGGGCGGGGTGGGGGGGGGGGGTGCAGCTACAGAACTACAGCTGCAGTTGCTTCTGGTCCCAGGCCCACCTGCTGGGAGGAATTAAGTGGCAGATTCCAGCAGGACTGCAGAGGCTGCTTAAGATCTGAGTCCTGTCCAGGTGGGCAGTTCTTGGGGGAGGAGTAGCGCTAGCGTGGCAGAATTGGCTGTACAGAAATAGCTCTGAAAACAACATCGCAGCCCAGCCCCTCAAGCTTGGAACAAAGTACTCTCTATTCTACAAGCAGTCATACCCTGATGAAAAACTCAAGGGTCAAGTAGTTGGCTAGGAACATGAACAGGCAGCGAAAATGGACTCAGACTTTGGAATCTTTCTTTGGTGACAAAGAAGACCAAAACATACAGCCAGAAGAAGTCAACAAAGTCAAAGAGCCTACATCAAAAGCCTCCAAGAAAAACATGAACTGGTCTCAGGCCATGGAAGAACTTTTCAAAAAAGGATTTGGAAAAGCAAATTAGAGAAGTAGAGGGAAAATTGGAAGAGAAATGAGGATGATTTGAGAAAACCATGAAAAACAAGTGAATGACTTGCTAAAGGAGACCCAAAAAAATACTGAAGAAAATAACACCTTAAAAAATAGACTAACTCAAATGGCAAAAGAGCTCCAAAAAGCCAATGAGGAGAAGAATGCCTTGAAAGGCAGAATAAGCCAAATGGAAAAGGAGGGCCAAAAGATCACTGAAGAAAATACTACCTTAAAAATTAGACTGGAGCAAGTGGAAGCTAGTGACTTTATGAGAAATCAAGACATTATAAAGCAGAACCAAAGGAATGAAAAAGTGGAAGACAATGTGAAATATCTCACTGGAAAAACCACTGACCTGGAAAATAGATCCAGGAGAGATAATTTAAAAATTATTGGACTACCTGAAGGCCATGATCAAAAAAAGAGCCTACATACCATCTTTCAAGAAATTATCAAGAACTGCCCTGATATTCTAGAGCCAGAGGATAAAATAAGAGATTGAAAGAATCCACTGATCGCCTCCTGAAAAAGATGCTTCTGTTTGGTTTTACATATTTCTTATATTTAAAAAAAAGGTCCTTCTTTGCCTATGCTGTGTAGAGTCTGTTTTTTTTTTTTAACATAAATGAGTACTTTTTCAAAGGCTTTTTCTGCCATCTTTTGAGATTATAATGTGATTTTGGATGTTCATGCTTTTCATATAATTAGGTTGACTGCTTTCTTAATCTCAGGCCATTCCTAGAATCCTGGCAAAATCCAACTTGATCATAATGAATGATTCCTTGTATGAATTACAGAGGTCTGCTTGACACAATTTTGTTTTAAAGGTTTTTAATAGTTATCCCTTAGTGATACGTCTATGGTTCCCCCATTCTTTTTATCCTTTCCTGATGTAATGGTAAGACGGGTGGGATGTTTTTACTGTTTTCTATTTTGGAATGCTGAGGTAATCAAATATCTTTGAGTCTTGCCTTTCAAATGAAATGGCAAGCAAAGTGGGACCTTTTGTTGTCTTTGTTTTGGAGTGCTTCTCGGCACTAGGGAATCTTTGATTGAATTGGGAGTTTTTGATGACCTGCTTACATCAAGGGAAGGCCTAGTTCACATGAGTTTGAGTCACATGGTTGTGACAGCCTTTGACCCTGAAGAAGTGTATATATACTCAGAGGTTAGTATTTTGCCTTTGGGGGCACACTCACTGGAAGAATGTTGGTGATGAGACTCTGGGTAGTGGAAGGAGCCCCCTCTGGCTTTGAAAATCCAGATGCTGGACAGACAACTAGAAGCCTGTCTACTGGTTTGTGTTATTTGTTCTGTTTATATAATTTGTTTGTAAATTTCTGTTTGTATTTGCTCTGAAGTTCAGGGTGCTGGATTTTCCCCCTGAACTAAGTGAACAATACATGTATGTTTAATTAAGATGAGATTGTTAACCTCTTAAAGTTACTTTCCTTAGAAAAGTAGATCAAAGAACCTGTGCTAGCAGCCCTCCTGTGTGCTGCTGTTGTTGGTCTTTCACCCCCACAACAGCTGCTAGCAGCATTGTTGTTACATCTGGTTTATGTATTAGGACAGTATTTTCTCTCACAGGTGGAATCTTTGAGAATACTTTCTCAATTTTTAAAAATTATTTGTGTAGTATTGGTATTGTTTTTTTCAAGTCTGATAGTGTCCTGTGAATACATCAGAATCAGTTTTCCATCCTTTTGGTAAGTCTTTTATGTCTAATTCTGTTCTCCCTTCTTCTTAATCACATTAGCTAAAAGCTTATCAATTTTGTTTGGCTTTTCAAAGAAACAGCTTTTAGTTTTGTTTATCATTTACATAACTTTTTTATTTCCAGATTAGCTATTTCCTCCAATTTTCATTATCTCTTCTTTCCTGTCTATTTTGGGTTTATTTTTTGGCTTTCTAATTTGTTAAAAACACAGTCAGTTCATTAATCCTCTCCTTTTCTAACAACACATTTCTTAGCAAAATTTTTCCTCTATCTTAGCGGAATCTCAGAGTTTATGCTGTTTCATCATTATTATTTTCTTTCAAATAATTATAGGTTCTCTGACTTGTTCTTTGACCCACTCATTACTTGGAATTTACATTTTAAGTCTTCATTTAGGTCTTTTTTTTTGTTTGTGCTTCCTGCACTGATTACTACTTTTTATTATGATCTGCTACTCTTTCTACCTTTTTGTATTTATTTGCAATATACATGGGCCCCAGTGCATGGTCGATTTTTGTAAAAGTTGCATGTGATGCTAAGCTCTGTGTGAGTGTGTGTGTGTGTGTGTGTGTGTGTGTGTATTTTGGCATTAGTTTGTCCAGCAATCTGTGTCATTCTATCTTTTCCCTTTTCTCTTTTATTTGCACAAAACTGAGAGACATTAAAATCTACTATTGTTGAATTACTGTTGATGTCTTCCTGTAATTCAGTTAATTTTCCCTTTATGAACATAGATGATAATGTAGTTTGAGTGTATAGGTTTAACACTGATACTGGCTTATTTTCTTTTGTTCCTTACAGCATAATTTATTTCGATGTGAATTTTTTTTCTTTGTCTGATAGCATGATTGCAATTCCTGATTTTTAAAAATTCACAGATTTTCTCTCTCTCATCTTTATTCTGTGCACATCTTTGCTTTTTAGGTATATTTCATTTAAGCAACAGATTGGGAAGTTTTGGTTTCTTTTCATTTGGTTTCTCTTTCTTTGGTTTTATAGTTTAATCCATTCACACTTAAAATTATAAATTAGGTTCTTTTCTCCATATGTCTTTTTTTTTCTGAATTAGGATTTTTTTTGTTCCTCTTCCTCGTCAAATACAGTATTTTGTCTCCAGTTATTTTTTACTTAATCTATTCTAAGGAAACATTATTCCCTCAGTCTCTTTCCTTCACCCTCAAGCCTCCTCTCCCCCATTTGTCACACTTTTCTTTACTGAGTTTTACTTGTTAATTCCTTTTTCTTTCCTTCTTTTATATAGTCATCTAACTCTTCCCTTCCTTTTAAAACAGGGACTGTCTTTGTTTGTAACCCCACGTGGTGCTTTACACGTAGCAAATCCTTAATAAATGCTTTATTCTTTCATTCTCTGTTAAGTTCTTAAGAAAATTCCTCTTTCCTCTGTTTCAACTTTTTTTTCTGTTAGTTTTTTTTTTTTTAACCTAAACCTTTCTTCAAAAAGGATTTCTTTACTTTGGTCTCCATAAATTTTCTTCCCTTACTGTCTTAGTCTGAACTTTAATCTTTGATTCATTATACTTATTCCTTCTTTAGTCTTTGTGTTCCTCATAGATATAAAACTTCTAAAATATTTTGAGTTCCCTCTTCTAAAAAATTTCTGTTATTGCCTTGTAGATTTTGTTCCTCTTTCTTTTCCTTTTGTTGGGCCTCACAAATCAAATCCTTCAACAGAGAAGTTTTGCCCTGTATGAGAAATTCTCCTGTGTCTTTGATCATGTGTTTCATTTCCACCCCTTCACTCCCCATGATCATTTTCATTCCCACTTGCCATGAAAGCTCTCTGGATTCATGCCATCCTGAATGCTGTTAGCACCACAAAGACTGATTCTCTTTCTTCTGATGTAGGATGCCATCCATAGAGGAATAATACTCTCACAGTTTTACTCTCCAGTAACAAGTGGAAGGTCCCACCTCCCATCATTAAATTTATCACTGCCTACACAGGAGTAGTCTTCAGTGGGATCCAACTTTCCATCACTGAACCAAGACTTCACTCTTTCTTGCCCTCTCTTTCAATACCTCCCTTTGCCAACTCAACCCATTCTCCCTTAGTTCCTCTACTTCCTGAGACTACAAAAGTTATTTTCCCTTCATCTTTAACCAATCTCTTGATTGGCATACATCTCTTCTATCTTGTTCCTCCCCTCTCCCCTTTTATGTGTCCTCCCAGTCTGTAACTTAGTCCCCCTAAAACATACTGATTTGCATGGAAGCAGGGTGCTATAAAGTTTATTACTCTATAATATTTTGGGCCTATTCCTCCTTGTATCTCATATCTTTAAATCCTTGTGTACTTTTAGAGAGAAATATCTTAATGGTCCCATCTTAGTACTTGTATTAGTATTTGTACTTGTACTAGTATTTTAACCCTGTAAGTATATTTTTCTTTCTAGGTCCCCCTCTCCCCCATAATTTCATTACTTGTGCTTCCCTTAGAAGCTACATTTATTTACTTTTCTTGTATTTCTGTTATCTGAGGTGTTTGCAAAGTAAATAATGTACTGGGGTAAGGGCTGTTTGTTTGTTTTGGGGTAGGTAAGTTTCAAAGGGCTTCTCTTATATTGAATGTCTATCTTTTTTTCATTAATGTTTACACCAAAGTTTGCCGTGTGTCAGGATATGTTACCCTGGACTACATCCTGCGATCCTTTGTTCTTCAAAACACATTATTCCATTCCTTCTGCATTTTTGGTAGGTGCAGAATAGCCTTAGGTCATTCAAATTTCCTTTCAGATTAAAAAAAAAGGGATGCATTTAATATTTCTGCTTTTTTGCATTTAACTATAATTTTTATGCCCTAAAATATGGTCAATTTTTGTGAAAATACTATGTACCACTGAGAAAATGGTATATTCCTTTCTATTCCCATTCAATTCTCTCTAGATATCTATCATATCTAGTTTATTTAAAAGTTTATTCATCTGTTTGACTTCTTTTTTATTTTTTGGTTGTATTTATCTAGTTCTGAGAAGGAAAAGTTGAAGGTCCCCCCATTATACTTTTTCTATTTCCATCTATAATTCATTTAGATTTTCCTTTAAAATTTTGGATGCTATATCATTTAGTGCATATAGGTTTAGTATGGATATTACTTCACTTTCTACAGTTTATCACAATGTTGTTTCCATGTTTATCTTTTTAAATTAAATCTGTTTTAGCTTCAACTTTGAGATCATGATTGCCACCCTTGCTTTTTTTTTTCCATGTGCTGATGCATAATAAATTTTGCTCCAGCCCTTTATTTTTACTCTATGTTTATCTATCTCTCATTTTAAAATGTGTTTCTTGTAACCAATACATTGTCAGATTCTGATTTTTAATCTATTCTGCTATCCATTCCTGTTTTATGGGTGAGTTCATCCCATTCACATTCAAATTTATTATTATTAGTTGTACATTTCCCTCCATCCTATTTTTCCTCACTATTTATCCTTCTGTCCCTTTCTTTTTACCCTATTTCTCCTCAAATGTCTAACTGACTTCTAAGCACTGCCTCCCTAATCTGTACCCCTTCTAAGAATCTCTTATCCTCTCCCCTTCCCCTCCTATTCCTACTCTACTCACCCTTCTAAGAGTCCCTCTTCTGTCTCTTCCCTTTACCCTTCTATTTCTTGATTTGCACATCCTTCTAAGAGTTCTTCCTTTATCCTATCCCCTTGCTCTGTTTCTCTTTAACACGACTTTTATACCCTTCTAGATTTATGTTAATTCCACTTTAATAACCCAGTTCTGATGAGAATAAGGTTCTAGCACTACAGCCCTTCAGCCCTCCACTGTAACAGTCTTCTTCCACTCACCTCTTTTGTATGAGATAGTTGCTCCATTTTATCTCTTCCCAACTCAATTTTACTTTTTGGGATCATCCCATCATACTCAACATCAAGTCATCTATGTATGCTATTTCAAACTACCCAAGTAATGATAATATTCTTAAGAGATACTTATACTTTTTCCCTTATATATAAAAAGTAAATATTTTGACCTTTTAAATCCTTTACAATTGGTCTTTTAAGGTTTACTTTCTTCTAATTCTCCTGAATCTAGTAGGTAAAATTTTCCATTCAGTTCTAGTCTTTTTGTCACAAACATATGAAAATCCTTTAGTTCATTAAATATCTTTTTTTTTCCCCATTCAGGATTATACTCAGCTTTGCTGGGTAAATTGCTCTTGGTTGCAAACTCAAGTTTCTTTGCTCTTTGGAATATAATATTCCATGGCTTTCGGTCTTTTAATGTAGAAGCTGCTAAATCTTGTGTTATCTTGACTGTAGCTCCACATATTCTTTTCTAACTTCTTGTGGTATTTTCTTCTTGATCTGGGAGTTTCAAAACTTAGCTATGAAGTTCCCGTGAGTTTTCATCTTGGGATCTCTTTCAAATGGTGATCAATGGATTTTTTTTTTCAATTTCTATTTTACTTTCTCATTCTAAAACTGAAGGGCAATTTTTCTGAATAACTTCTTGAAATAAAGTGTTTAGATTTTTAACCATAATTTTCAGATAGTCCAACAATTCTTATATTTTCTTGATCTGTTCTTCAAGACAGTTGTTTTTCTAATGAAATATTTCACATTCTCTTCTTTTTTTTCAGTCTTTTGATTTTCTTTTATCATCTCTTGGTGTCTTATGAAATCATTAGCTTGCCCTTGCCCAATTCTAATTTTTAAGAAATTATTTTTTCTGTATATTTGTGCATTTTTTTGTAATTGGTTGTTTCTTTTCTTATTTGTTTTCTTGCATCACTATTATTTATTTTCCTGATTTTTACTCAACCTCTCTTCTCTGATTTTTAAAGTCCTTTTTAAGCTCAACCAAAAAGAGCTTTTTGGTCTTGTGACCATTTTGCTTTTTTCTTTGAAGCTTTACAAGTAGCTGTTTTGACTTCATTATCTTCTGAGTTTGAACCCACAGTTTCTCTATGACCATAACAGCTATCTATGGTTGGGTTTTTTCTCTTTTGCTTATTCATTTTTTAGTGGTTTATTTCTTCTCTGTTACTTTGTGTTAGAGTCAGGCTCTAGTCCTAAGGTGTAGGGAATATTTCAAGCTTCAGGTTTTACATGCTGTTATTATCCAGGCCCTCAGGTGGCTTGCCTCAGGTAGTCCTCTCCACCCCTAAGCCGAGACTAGGGCCTCCAGCAATGCTGTCACTACAAAGGCTCTTACTCCCTGAGGTCTCTCCTGAAGTTACAAGCTTCAACTCACCCTTTGGTCCTAGAACCAAAACCAGGGACTCTGCTCTTCTGTGATTGCCCACTCCCAGCAGGGCCCCACCTTCTGCAACCAGCATGTGAGCTTACTTCTTTTTGCTCACAGACACAACCTGGGACTGTGTCTGGTCAGCACAACTAGGTCCTGGTGTCCAGCACCAGTGGAGGGCCTTCCAATCTCCCTCTGATTCACTGGCCAGTTCCAAGATCCTTAATCCCCCAGATCTGAAGAAAGTGCCTAAAGCAGAAGCTACAGCCTACACAGCTGCCCCCAGGAATTATTGTTTGTTGATTCTATTCTATCTGCCTGGAAGCATGTGCACTTCATTAAGGTTGGAGAAGGGAAGGGAAGATTAGGTATTTCCAAATGTCCTCCCAAGCTGTCATAAGTGGACAACTACTTTACCCCTACTTTCAATTATTTCTGCCTCTCAAAGTTCACTTTGTGGCATTATTTTTAATTGCTTTTGGGAGAATTGGGAGAGCCAGATAATTTCCTGCCTTATCCTGCCATCTTCCCAGACTCCTCCCTGCCCATTATAATTGAAGATAATTCTCTTGGTTGCTTGCAGAGTATGTTGTTTGTCATTGGAATTACTAATCACTATGTATCTGAGAGTTTGCAGTATAAGGTGGTTTTTTTGTTTTGTTTTTCCTAGAAATATTTCTGAATTCTTTCAATTAACACTTTGTTTTCCTTATTCAGAAGTCCTTGGCAGTTTTCTTATAGTCTGTCTTGCATTATGGTGTTCAGACTTTTTTAGTTGTCTTGTTCTTCTAAGAGACTTAGTATCCTTAAATCTTTTCTATACATCAATATTTTAGTCATACAAAGACCAAGTGTTCTTCTAATTTTACAGCATTTCGCTTCTCTTCTGCCAGAACTGTCCTTTATTTCTGCATATTTGTATTACCAATTGATTGTTTTCTCTTTATTTCTTTGGAGAGGATTATCACTGTGAATTCAAGTTTTTTCTACTCTGCCAACTATTTCTGTTGTGTAGAACACAAATTCTGCTTCCATGATTCTTATTTCTCTCTTGAACCATTTGGGTTCCATGTTGTCATGGAGATCCACAGGATCCTCTGCCTTATCAGTTATTGATTCAGTTTCCTTTGTCTTGCAATATTCATTCAAGGATGTTTGAACTCACTTAGAGGTCCATCTAAGATAGACATCTTTCCTTCTATGTTAATATTTTATTTGTTCATTTATCTACATGTCCAAGGTTTTTAACTGAGTTTTCTTCTTCCTGAGATATTTGGTAATTTCAGTCTTTTTTTCCTTATGTTTTCCCCTCACTCTCCTTCTCATCTGATGGTAGAGACCCCAGGGCTTTATGGCAAAAGCTTTCTTAGCCTTCTCTCATATTATGCGATACTCTTTTCATCAGCTTCTGCCCTTGTCCCAAGTATTTTTAGGAAGCCAGATCTGGTCTCAGTTGGAAGTCAGTCCACTTTCCTCTGGGCCTGGTGCTCCCCCAGCCAATCCAGCTTGTAAAGAACATCTTTACAAGTCTTTCTCCAGGAACTTCTATTTTTTGGTGTATGGCTGTGTTCTGCTTCAGTGCAACATGCTTCTGTCCTAGATTATGTTTTTCCTACATATCCACAAATTCCACAAAGTGGAAAGGAAAGTTATGCTTATTGTCACAGAAAGAAGGGATGAGGGCAGGAGCAGATTATGTTGCCAGAGACTGCAGCAACAGCAAGAAAACTGCTCAGTAGACACCAAAGCACAAGCCCACAGGTTAGGATGCACTGCCCTTCCAGGGAAAGGCTTAAGGGTTAGAAATTAGCTTTCTCTATCAAAGGTTACTGAAGTTATATTTTAAACCCATAATTTTGTTATGTTCATGGAATTTTGTAACTTGCAAATACTCTTGGATTAAATGTATTCTACGAGAAGTGAGAAAAAGTAATACTTCAATCAGCTTAGCTAATAAGGTTTCTACATCATATAAGACATGTGAGCATAAAGTAATGAGACATTCTTTAAAATAAATACATGCACACACACTCTAGAACTTGGCATTTGAATAAGTGTTGTCTCTTTCAAAATAATCATCTTAGAAAAGATACTGTACTCCTTAATTACTATGGCAATACTACCCCCCCACACACACACACCCAATCATTTAATTGCTTTTTTGAAATTGCCTTTAGAACCTTAAAGTAAATATACTCTTTTGAACATCATAATGTCAAAAACTCAAGACTCTGTGTGGATGTGATATTTGAAAACAGATAAAAATAATTTAGAAATAAGTATAGCAAATAAGGTGGGAGACCAAATTGGCCAATACAATTTGGTCAAAGAAATGATATTGTCTGTTGTTATTTGTCCTTCCTTCTCAAAGAGGACCAAGGACGTCAGAAAGACAAAGATGTCATTATAAAGCAGTAAAGTCAGTTTTCTTGGGAATTAACTCTGAAGTTGATTCCAAACATACAGGTTAGCGTAAGTGTACAATCTATATATTTAACCATTTTGTACACCAAAGACATCAGAGGTCCCAAGCATGCCTAAACTGAGCTATAAAGTTTGGACACATTTGGAACCCGTGGACACATTTTATAAATCAGTGTATCCCCCAGGAATTTAGCTGAAAAAACTTCAGCCAAAGTAGCTAAATTTTAAACACAGAAAACCTACAGAAATTCTAGGGTTAAATTATTTGCTGGAAAGAGATACACTTACAGTTTCTATCAAAGATTAGTAAAAAGATTTTATTTAAAATATTTGAATCAATATTCATAAACAAAAGTGGTCTGAAGTTCTCTTTGCTTTATCTTTCCCTGGTTTAGGTATTAGGACTATAAAATAAGTCTGGCAAGGTGTGTATTTTTTAATTTTTGAGAAAAATTTGTGTACTGTTAGGACTCATTTTCCTTACAAGTTTGATAAAATTCTGTGGTTCCATTAGGATGATTTTTTTTTCTTCAGGACTTCATTTACAATCAGTTATATTTCCTTTTCTAACACTGGATTAGATTATTTAACATCTCTAGTATTCTGTGGCTACCTTGGATATTTTACATATTTTTGAAGGTCCTCCTCTTTTTCTTTTATGTTCTGTTTTTTGGAGGGCATATAACAGTGCATAGTAGGTTCTGATCATTATTTTTATTCTGGCTTTGTTGTAAATACAGCTTGTTCATTTATTTTATTAATTTGATTTTCTTTTTAATCAGGTTGGCTAAAGGTTTATCAATTTTGTTAGTCATTTCAAAGAACCTGTTTCTAGTTTTATTTAATTGGTACTAGTTTTGGTTTCCAATTTAATTACCTAGTACTCCTTTCTTTAATTTTAAAACTTTCTTCTTATTTTGTACCTTTTCTGTACTTACTTTGTTTTTTTTTTTTTTTTTGGCTTTCCTTTCTAGAATACATATTTGGCTAGGGGTGCTGTTACACACTGTAGTTCCTCCTAACTATAGGAAAGTGGAGGTGGGGAGGACCTGGGGCTCCTGGATCCCTTAACTTTAAAAGTTCAGTGCTCCCTTAGGGCTAAAAGCCAAGCAGGTTTTCACACACAGTCTAGTACCAATATGGTGAACCCTTCAAAATAGGGGGCCACCAGGCTTCCTAAGGAAGAGCAAATTGGCACAGGTCAGAAATAGAGGAGGTCAAAAATCAGTAGTACTTACTGTCCAGCCAAGTGACCACTGCCCTTTCAACCTTCTTAAGACATACTCAATCTCCAAAAGAAGTATACATATTCAGTTCATTAATCTCCTTTTCTAATTTGCTAATGAATATTTTAATGGATATCCTTACTCCCTAGAGAACTGCTTCAGCTGAAATCTCAGAAATTTTGGTAAATATGTTGTTTCATCCCACATAATTATTATTTCTACGATTTATTCTTTGATCCACAGGTTACCTAGGATTGCATTATGGAGTCTCCATTTATATTTATCTTTTGTATGTGCTCCCCAACTGATTATGATTTTTATTCTACTGATGTCTGTAAACAATATGTTCAGTATTTGTCCTTCTATATTTATTTTTCAATTTCTCTTTGCCCTAATACATGGGCAGTTTTCTATGTGGTGCTTAAAAATATGCATATTCTTTAGTGGTTCCATTCCAATGATGCCAAACGTTTTTTAGCTCTAACTTCTCTATCAATTTGTTCAATTCTTTACTTTCCTTTTTGTTGATCTTTGTTCCATTCATTCACATGTTCAAATAGTCTCCTATTAATGTTACTGCCTTCTTGGAATTCAGTTAATTTTTCTTTACCAATATGGATGCTCTGCCACTTGGAGTAGATATTTAATTTTGATATTTGTATGTTGTCTGTGGTTCTCTTCAGCATAATGTAACTTTCTCCTTTATCTTTTTATATTGCTTATTTTTGCTTTTGCTTTTTCTGATAGCATTGTTGCAACTCCTGGTTTATTTGTTTTTTGTATTCCTCTGATGCACAGTAAATTTGTTCCAGTCTCATTTTTATTCTGAAGATGTCTTTGCTTTTTAGATGTTTCTTATAAGTAAATTGTGGGGTTTTAGTTTACGTCATTTTTTCATTTTTGGACTTTTAATCTATTCATCTTTAAAGTTATGAGAGTTATATTTATAGTTTCATTCGTCTCTAGCAATTTTCCTGAATTAGGATTTCTTTTTTGTTCCTCTCCCTTTGGAAATCATGTACCTTGTACCTGTGACTAATTCTGTTTGGTCTACTTTAAGGCCACCAAACTCCCAAAGGTTCTCTGCCCTTCATCTTTAATACCACGCCATCTTGTTTTTTAAATCTTTTCCTAGTTTTGAAGTTTTACTTAACTCAATTATTTTTAACTAATTCTTTTAACTTTTATTTAACAATTATTTTTATTTAACTAATTCTTTTAACTAACTTTTATTTAACTAATTCTTCCTCTCTTTTCCCTCTCAGTTACGTGTTTAGCTCAAAAGCCCCTTCTCTCTGTCCTTTAACTTCTTGAAGGAAGTGGGGGGTGGGGGGAGGGTGGCACAGGGCAGGCATTTTCTATTTCTACACCTTTTAAAAGGATTTATCTTCACCTCATTAATTCATTCTCTTTTTAATTCTAAATGTTCTTTGATTTAAAGTTTATATACTTATTTATTCCTTTTTTGAAGGGGGAGGGAAAAATTTTATATTTAGTACCTACTATTTTTGCCAGGTCCTGTGCTAAATGCTTTAAACAAATATTATCTCATCTGAACCTTACAACAATCCTGTGAGGCAGGTATATTATCTCCATTTTATAGTTGAGGAAACTGAGGTAAACAGAGGTTAAGTGACTTACCCAGGGTTACAGAGCTAATAAGTGTTTGAGACTGCATAAGAACTCTGGTGTTCTTGACTCCAGGCCCAGAGCTCTTATCCACTATACCACTTACCTGCCTCCTCCTTAGCATCTTTTGTGTGCCTCATGGAATAAAGTCAAACTGAGTCACTGTAATAAGCATTTATTAAGCGCTTACTATGTGCTATGCACTGTGCTAAGCACTGGAGATACAAATACAAGCAGTAAGAAAGACAGCCCCTGCTCTCAATGAGCTTACATTCGAATGGGGAAAATACAGAAAGGGTACCCAAACACAGGGGAAGGTAGCTGGAGCATAATGACAAAGTCTGGGGAGTACAGAATGACTAGTTTGAGACTTTCTTCAAAATGGAGGTTCCAGAAGGAATTATCAACAGGAAAAGAAAGCCCAAGGAGAAAGAAGGACAGCTAAAATACAGTGGCAAATTCCAAGATTCCAGAAGTAAATCAGAAAGTGGGAGAAGGGGACCATGTTAACAGAGAGAAGAGGCAACAGGAGAGACATGCTGGCAAAGTTCAGAGAGTGAAGCATGACTTATTTAGGCCCCTCCTCAAAATGGAGATTCAAAGCTTTCTAAAAGTTTAAGTTTCCTCTTCTAAACAATTTCTATGTCACTGCCTTGTGGATCCAGTCACCTCATCCTTTTTTTTCCTACTGTGCCTCACTTTCAGATGTATAAATTCATGAGAGGGATAATGAAAACAGAATCAGTGACCCATGACTGAAATTTCCATGTCCCAATTTGTGCAGTCCAGTTCTACCCTTTCTCGTCTACATGATTATTCTCTTCTTGATCTGCTAAGCAATTTCCTCTCTGAAGCTGTGTTCTCCCACATTTCTGCATGGCAGCTGTATTCCAGAGCTCCAATTTCCCTTCTCCTCGTCAAGATGTTGTCCATGGAGGCACAACACTCTCAAAGTACTCTTGCCATGCACCATTTTCCTGCAGATTTTAAGGTTCATCTCCCATTACAGAACAGATTTCTCCCTTCTCACTAGAGTGTTCTTTGGTGAAATCCCTCTCCATCTCATTAAGTAAAGATCTTCCCTTTTATTTCCGCCGTTTCAATCTGTGCCTTTGTTACCTCACAATTCTATAGCCCTTTTTCCTGCTAAGAGACCACAGAAGTTATCATCACCTTGCTGTTTACCAATGGAACTGATTAGGGTACAAGGTATTTTCCCCTCTATCCTCCACCTACTCTTTCCCCTTTTATTAATGTAGTCTACATATAGTCTTACATAATATTTTGATTAATGGGGAGTAGGAAGGTAATGTTAGTCTACAGTGTTTCAAGGTTGCTCATCCACCATCACTTCTCCAATGGCTTTAAATCTACTTTCATCTTTATCCTTTTGTATACTTTCTTTAGAAAGAAATCTCTTAAGGGTTTCTCTTTTTCTGTTGTTGCATTTAAACCCAAAAGGTGTCTTTGTCTTTCTAGGTTTTTTTTCTTTTAACAGTCTTTAAAGATTAGGTAATTTATTTCATCACTTGCAGTTTTCTCAGTATTCGTAACAAATACAAGGAAGCAAAGTCTCCTCATAAGAAGTGATGTACATTTGCTCCAATTTAGTGGATCCCAGCTAATTTTTTTTTTAAAGTCAGAACTATGATTTCATTGGCATGGGACCTCTTGGTCAGGAAACTCCCTCTACTAATTCAAGTTGGCACTTGCATTGCAATTTATCAGTCATAGACTGCCTGGGGCAATGAGTGTTAGGTGACTTGCCTAAGTTACACAGCCAAGGTAGAACTGAACCTATGTTTTCCCTGTCCCATCCACATAAGCAACAAATCAAGTTTGGCACTTAAGTACAAGAAGGGCAACTGTCTGCCTTTGTAGTCTAACCCATGAGTCAGAACTAGATGACATACCTGGAACTCCACCCAAAGTAAAAACATATCTACTTACATGTTTCAGTTTGCTGAAGATAACCACAGCCCAGGTTAGTTCTTAGACAGACAGTTTGGCATACTGGAAAGACAGAAGTCCTGGCTGTACTACTAACTTTAATTGTAATATGTGTATGTACTCTATATAATGTATGTATGTCTATGCATATATGATATCTCTCTTGATGAACCTGACTGAACTACTAGTGTATCAAATTCAGTATGATTTCTCCCTAGACTTGTTTCCTTTTCCAAATTTCCCTGTTTATACTAGGCCACCACCCCGCTTCCTGTTACCTGGGTTTGCAACTTCAGTCATTTCTGACTCGTTCCTATCCCTCACTCCCCATATCTACTCAACTACAACTTGTCAATTTTACATCAACCTCTCTTATATCTGTTCCATTTTCTGCTCACATGGCCACCAGCACCTCGTTCAGACACATACTGAGCATATTAAAAGTACTGTAGGAATGAAGAAGAACCCTATATAGAAATGGAAAAGAAATTACAGGAAGACATCCAGAAAAAGGCAGTATCCATAAGTTAGGAGATGTCTGAGCAGTCTCATTTCAGATAAATGGGAAATTTTCTTAAGTCAGTACATAAACTTAAAAATGAAAACATGGTCAAAATGAGATCAGTTAATATACGACTCCTGAAAGGAGATACATTACCAGCCTAAGTATTTTCTTGGATTCTGTCCAACACAGTATCTCTGGTTCTTCATATTCATATGCTTGCTATCTGACTCAACATCACTTTTCCTATTTTCTGTCATAGTTCTCACACTTTTAATTCCATACAAGTCTCTAATTTCTCACATCAAATAGCATTAATTAAGGGTACCATAATTATTTGCATTGGTCTCCACCTAAATTTGTATACAATTTAAAAAATATAATTACATTACTGTAATAAAAAGGAACTAAGTACTTCCCTGTATAATAACTGATTCCAAGTCTGCCACCTTATAAATTGAACACTGGGCTATAGTTACTAATTTATCAGCCTCTTCAAATACACTTCTATATGGGATACAAAAGCTGAAAAAGAGGTAGAATAATGTAATGAATAGAAGGCTACTCTCAGAGTCATAAAGAGCTAGGCTAAAGCCCTACATCTCACACAAATTAACTGTGTGACCACAAGAAGGTCACATAACCTCTCAGTGGATAATTCAATTCCCTAACAGGATTTATCAAGGTTTGGTTTTGGTTTTTGTTTTTTGCTTTCAGCACAGTATTCTTTACATGAAGATGCTGAATGTTTAATTTGGCAACAAAGAGGAGATACCAAGTAGTCAGACCTCCAGAGCCATTATGTGGGACTTCGGATTCTTTTGCTTTTCCTTTCTTTCACCTTCTTTGTATCTCCACCAGCAGACATGCTGACCTTACCAACACCACATGGGATAAGTAGGAAGCAATCTGCAGCAGAAGCCAGGAATCAGGGAATGTGGAAGTCTAGTCAGGAAAAGGCATACTGAGACATACCCTTTGAGAATCAAAGCTTTATCTCTAAGATGCAAATGAACTGCTGATCTGCATCAGAAGCCGGAGTTTTCATACTCTCTGACTTTCCCTGTGTAAGTGAAATCATAGGTCTAGAGTGGAAAAAAGCTAGATGTATCCAGCTATATATTCATACAAATGGAAACAAAAGAAATGATTTCAGAGCTCTGGCATCCATATCAGAACTGGCATTTAATAAAATAATGATAAAAAAGCAAGCCTTTATTGTACATGTACCTCTCTGCCATATATTTAAGCTATAAAATCATTGGTGAACAATGCTCTGAGGAAATCTATATTTAAATTTTTCCATATTTATCTATTTAAGTATTCAAAAGATTATCATAATTAGTTTTATTCATAACCACCTTAAACGAAAACTAAGTACACAAAAATTACTTAATCCTGTTTTTGTGTTGTATTTTCTAATGAATTCAAAGATTTTTTAAAGATTATTTTTATGAAATCATTACAAAAGCAAGCCTCTGATGATCTATACCTCTGGAGACAATAGCCTATTCAATGAGAACACAGATTAATGAAAATAGCAAATACCTGCAAATCACTGTGCCAGGCTATAATAGGGTTCAATATAAAGATACAACAAAGACCCTGCTCTCAAAAGGCCTGCTATCTAATAGAAAGAAGCATACATACAAAACTATGACATATGGGAAATAAAGCAAAGTGTGATATTTGGATAGTATTATTGAGAAGACAGAAATATAGAACTAGAATTCTGAGGAGAGGTTGGGGAAAAGCATAAAAAAAGAATCATTTGCATAGAGGTGGTAATTTAAGTTACTTTGGTGGGTTCAACAAGGAAAGACAATGTAGGGTGACAAGCAAAGAGGACCTAGGACAGAACTATCGGGTTTATTCACATTTAACGGAGGAGAAGAAGAAGGTTATGGAGTCAGTCAACAATCTGAGGAATAATCAAATGCAGAAAAAAGTAAAGTGCTGTAAAAGCCAAGGGAAAAGGGGTATCAAAGTTGAAATGGTCCACAGAAAGATTGAACATGGACAAAAGATCATTAGAACATCACAGTAAAGAAACCATTAGTAGTTTTGGAGAACTAGTTTCCATAGAGTAGTGAAGACAGAAGCCAAACTGCAATGAACTAACAAGTGCAGAGTAATAGAGGAGTAATTAATCAATGAAAGGGGAAAAAAGGCAAGGCAGTAGCTTGGGGCAGGAGGTGCAAAGATCAAAGGGAAGCTGTTTTGTTTTGGGTTTGGAGAGCTTTGTCTTGATTTTAGGACTGGAAGGACTAAGCGTGTTTCTAAAGTAAGATGAAGAAGCCATTTCCCATTAGACTCCTTTCTTCAAAGATAAAATGAGAAGACTGAACTAGATTATCTCAGTCTCTTTCAACTCTAAGTCCTATCATTTATTATGTATTATTTGTTCACTATACAGAATATATGAATAACAATCTTTTCAACAGATCCATTCAGAAGCCATTTGTTAAGTATCCACTGTATAGAGATATATTTCTTCTCTTGTCTATATCTCAACATTTATTTAGAGGCATTTTATTCAGGAATATAGAAGTGTCACTTGAAATGTGAAAATTAATTTCATCTTTATTTAAGAGATTTCTAAGTCATAATTCTAGGAATAATTTTAGAAAACATTCTATGTTTCAAAATCCTGGTTATCCGATGCTCCGAGAAGGAGGAAATAAAAAGAAAGTGTAAAATTTATTCTCGCTGCATGATTCAACTGAAATTACATGAAAACATAATTTACATTTTCATAATCTGTACTTCCAACTCATCCCCTGAAGTTTTCTACTACTATTAGTATTATTCTGAAAGACAATGAACAAAATTAGTACTCAAGATCAAGAAACAAGTCATTGCAAATAAAGAAGACAATAGTAAAATATGCCTTTTGATAAAGATGCTAATCCCATACTCACATAACAGAAACTAGAAGCAGATCTGAAGCACAGTGTTAAGTTTTGTCAAGGAATAAGCCTTTATCTCGGCTAATTTGGTAGGTTATATCATATTAGACTTTAATAACAAAGTCTTGTATAATAATTGTTCTCATCTTAAGTCAAGCTTTTAGATTATTGTCTAAGAATTAAAACAGGAGAGATTTCTTTCTGCAGAAAGAAAACAGAAAAATTGAGATATTCGGTGTTCTGGATTTCATATTGATATAATTCAGTTTCCACAGTAAGAGATATTAGTGTGCATTTTAATTAAATTTTGTACTGAAATTAAAAGCTACAGAAGAAACTATATAAACACAAGGGAAAGAATCTCTAAAGAATTCTTTTAAATATTTCAATATATGTATAATACTGAACCATTTTAATGATCTCTATGCAGTGACTAAGAAAACTGTGACAAAAGTAATTTCATTAGTCCAAAATTAAAGATAAAAGTGGCTTAAACTCAGAGTGCATGCAAAGAATAAATATAATATGGCATCTAAGATTTTCAAAATTAAATTCAATAATCATTTATCAAATGCCTATTTGATTAAAAAAAAAGGTATTTAACATTTACTCTTTCTTCTCCCCCATTATGAGTGACATAGGTCTCTTTGCTATTCCTAGCACAAAACAATCCATCTCTTGACTACATGTATGTTCACTGGCTGTTCCCTATACTTGGAATTCTCTCTTTCCTCACCTCCCCTTCCTAGCTTCCTTCCAGTCCAAGCTAAAATCCCACCTACTACAAAAGAAGCTTTTCCTGATCCTCCTTATTGCTAGCCCCTTCTCTGTTAATGACCTCCAATTTATCCTGTATATATCTTGTTTGAATATTGTTTTCATGTTACCTTCCTACCAAAAGGCACTGGGGTGGGGGGGAGCAGGTTCAGAGGGTATTTTAGCATTTAGCACACTTCCTGGGACATAGTAGGTACTTAATAAATGCTTATTAACTGAATATTGTATGGAAAGCACTATGCTAGATTTTCCTACAAGTAGACCAATCAACTAGACTCTTATCTGAAAATGTAAAAATGCTTCTTTTCCTATTAGTTACATGGCTAACAGTATCTAGTATGGATAAGTCTTTCCATAGAATATAAGCACTCTGATATAAGACAATTTAGGAGGAAAAGAGAGAGAAAATAAAGCACTGTGAACTTTTTTTTTTTTTACCAATATTATCTCATTTAATCTTATTACCCCTCATTTTATGGATAAGTAATCTGAGTCAAACTGAAGGTAAGTAAACTTCTCGGTTATACTACTAGGCTAGATTTGAACTCAGGTTTCCTGCCTCCAGACCCAGCACCCTAACCACACTATCCACTAATAGAGCTGCCTCTATTTAGAGAGGGGGAAAAAAACCAATTCTTCTAAAAACGAATAACAAAGTCTAAGTGGATTTAAAATTTCAAAATGACTAGACATAACAGTTTTTTCAGGAATAAAATGAAACTGAAACAGATATCAACAGCATGGTTTGTTTTTTTTTTTTTTCAAACTTTTTTAAGATGAAAAACACCAGGACAAGTGTTTTTCTTATTAACCTTTTACAACTGCTGTAGATTCTCTTACTTCCACCATATTTTCAAATATTTACTTGGCTTCTGTGTAACTCAAAAGAGTACTTAAAATTACTGTCTTACTAATGTGAAAATATGTTTAATAACAATGTATATGTAGAGCCTATATCAGATTGCACACCATCCTGGGGCGGGAGAGGGAGGCAAAGAAAATCTAAAACTCAAAAGCTTATGGAAGTAAACGCTGAAAACTAACAATAATTTTTTTTAAATTTTCTGTCTTATTTGACAACCTGTTGGATCAGTAGGCCAAGGTGTATCAAAATTTTTATGTTTGAAGATAGCTTTGGCTAAGGCAGGGAGATAGAGATTCTATCAAATTTGTTCCACTGGTACAGAGGTGACAGAGGTGAAGATTGGAAAAACACCCTTATTTGTTGCTGGCCAGCATGCTCATTTAAATAAAGGTTTTACAAATTGAGGGCAATGATTTAGAAATGAAGTAAGAACCAAGATCTCAAAAATATTTCAAAAGGCTAGAACGACAAGCCAAATCTAGTAAGAGGACATTTAATAGAGAAGAACTTAAATTCACATATTTAAGTTCATAAAATTAACAGCATAGGTGAAGGATAAGGAAGATATGGATAAGCAGATCATGTGAGAAATTTTTTTTGGTTGCTGACTGCAAGCTTATCAATGGTGTATCACAGTAATCAAAATGGCTTACCAATGATATTAAAGAGAAATTAAATGACAATCCCATTATCTTTTGCACTGCTCAGATCACACTTGAACTAATGTTTGGTTCTATGTACCATATTTTAGGAGGGACATTGATTAGGTAGCCTGGATTCAAGGTAAAGTAACCAAGATCATTAGGGGACATGAAGCCATGCCATATCAAGAGTAATCAAAGGAAAGAGGTGTAGAGCCTGGATAAAATTTTGGGGCATCAAGATATTTAAACAGTTGCAGAAGAAGGGTTAGAGTTAATCCTTTTGCTTGACTCCAAAGAGTGAACCAGATCAATTATGTGGTGGTTATGAGGCAATCACTGTTAGACCAATATAAGGGAGAACTTACTATTGGAGTAGTCCTCAAACAGAATAGGCTGCCTCAGGAGATAGAGATTTTCTCACTTCTGGAATTGTTCAGATGTTAATTTGATGATCACCTGTTAGGGATGTTGTGAAGGGATTTCAACCTAGAGGCAGAGGTATAATTGAATGACCTCTGAAGCGCACTCAAATTCTAAAATTGTATGATTCTTTTTCCCACCTAAAGAATAATCTTCATCTAAAACAGTAACCATTGTCTTCATAGGAAAGATGCACCTTTACATCTTTATAAAGTTTTCTGAACTCATTATGCATACATTCTGAGGATCACAACATTTATACAAGTGTTCTTAGGATTATGCCATCATGCTGTTGATACTGCTAGAAGCTCAAGAATCAAAGTTTGCTGAAAGAGTCTCATAATTAAGGTTAAAAAAAATAGTTCATGTATGGACTGACACAAACCTACAATTCTTTACAAAAACATTTAGCATACAAAACACATCAAAGAAAAAAATCACAATCAAAAGTCTCTTACCAATTTCAGCAGGTAGTTGTTTGATTTTGTTTTCCCGAATGCTAAGCATGATGAGTTTTGACAAATTTTTGATATCCTTTTCCACAGTAGTGATTCGATTAAAACGAAGGTAAAGAGTGGTGAGAGAATCTAGCCTATACACCACTGAAGGAATTTCTCTCAGTTTGTTATGCCGTAGGTCAAGCATACGAAGCTTCTTCAAGTTATCAAGAGAGTCAGGCAAACTGGTCAGTGAGTTTTCACTCAGTGCCAGTGTTACTAGATTCACTAAACAGCCTACCTCTGCTGGGAGAGACTGTAATTTGTTACTGTATAAATAAAGTTCGGTTAGCTGTGTCAATTCTTTGATTGATGAAGGAAGCATGTGTATAGATCTCTTGGATAAGTCCAATCGCATTGAATTCTCTTCCCGGCATTTGTTTAGCTCTTTAATCACTTCAGCATTGCTAGATTTTTTTCGAGTCCCAGGAGCTGGATTAGGGCGTTTGATAGTATTGTCCACAGAAAAAGCCACACCTGGCTGCGCTGCACTGGAGTCTTTCTTTCCATCTTTGGCATCTTTCCCTTTGGTCTTAGGTTCCTTTTCTTTGCTCTCTTTTCCAAAACCCCCAGAAGCCTTTGCCTCCTTTTCTCTCTCCTTGGCTGATGGCACTTTAGGGTCTTTCTCTTTACAGTCTTTTTCTTTTCCTAGACTGCTACTCATGATGACTCAAGCTAAAGCAAGCACTACATGAACTTCTTTTATTTTGTTTACAACAACAAACTGAAATTCAAGGCTGAAGGTACAGGGATCATACAGAGTCAAAAATGTTGGTTTTAAGTAGCAACTTGTATAAAGTGACATCCATCTGTTACATGTTGATTCTGAAGGCACTGTACCCAAACTTGATAACACATTCCAGCTAGTAAAAAGGTGAAGGTCAAAGGCTCATTAGAATTCCTGTAACGTAATACAAAAAGAGTCAATGTTAGGTTATTTAAAAATATATACGATTTGTATCAAGTACTTATGCCTGAAAACATGATGATCTCAGAAAGTCCTTCCCACTTAACTTCACAGGAGGGCTCCATGCCTCCTAAAACACTACTCCATTTTACCCAATACAGGTTCAATAATTAAATTAAAAATCCTATAGAATACATAGATTTCTGTCTTTATAGCAGTCAACCCAGAAAGCTTTTATGTTTGCAAATAAATGTTTGCTCTCCATGAAGTTCAAGGGAAGAAAACCTGTATCTTGGCTAGATGCTGAGGAAGATACAAAGTTTAAGACATGATTCCAGTTCTCATGGAGATTAATAATGAGAACTTAAATTTATATAGAGCTTTAAGGCTTACAAAGTATATTAGCTAGCCACTTACTGACAATAATCTGCTTAGATCAAAAGATCCCAAGAGAATCAAAAAAGGGGGCAGCATGGTGTGAAAAGAGGGATGGATTTGAAGAGACCTGGGTCTGAATCTCAGTTCTGACCATTAATAGCTTAAGTCACTTAACCTCTCTGAGCATCAGTTTTCTCATAAGTAAAAGAGACAACTGTTTACAAAAGTCAAGTAAAATTCAAAGCTGAATGTACAAAGATACTACACAACCAAAAACACTGCCTATACTTAATAAAACTGAAAATGCTCCACAAGCATGACATATTATGCGAGAGTAAAGAGTCTGGCCAGGAAGCAGTGCCTATCCTCTCTGGAATCAGTCACCTGGCTCCCCTTAATCCTGGGGTGCTTAACCTGGGGTCACTACATTTGTTTTCTAAAATAATGTTATTCTGATAACAAGTTCACTATAATTGGCTTCCATTATAATCCTGTGTATTTTATTTTATGCATTTAAAAACATTATTCTGAAAAGGGGTCCATAAGTTCCATCAAACTGACAAAACAACAAAGGTTAAGAATCTCTTCCCCCTGCAGAACTAGGAGAACATTATACATGATTAGAGACACATGGTATCTGTGATGACTAACTTTGATAGACTTGGCAATTCTCAGCAATACAAGGTTCAAAGACAGCCCCAAAAGACTCATGGAAAAAGCTATCCACATCTAGAAAAAGAATTACGGAGTCTGAATACAGATTGAGGCAAACTATTTGCTCTTTTTTTTCCTCTTCTTTTTTGGTTTTGCTTCTTCTTTCTCATGATTCATTCCACTGGTTATAATTCTTTACAACTTGACTATTGTGTAAATAAGTTTAATGCAAAGGTATATGTAGAACCTATATTGGATTACATGCTTTCTGGGGGCAGGGGGAAAGAGGAAGAAAATTTGGAACTCAAAAACTTGTGACACTAAGTGTTGTAAACTAAAAATAAAAAAAAAATTTAAACAAGACTCTCTTCCTCCTTAAAAGTAACAAGCAGCTTGTCATCACAGTGTCCTAGAGATAAAAGTACATAAAACAGTACATGCTATCACATCAATAACCCTAGATTCTAATCTTGACCCCAAAACAATCTCAGTAAGTCAGTTCCTCGCTCAGAGCCTTAGTTTCCCGCATTTGTGGAATATGGGAGTTGGACTAGATGGTCCTAAGACCCTTACTATCTTTGATATTCTATGGAATTCATGATTGATGAACTATAAGTGATGATAGATTTGAACCTGGGTAACAAAGAAAGGGATGATATTAATGATATAAACAGGGAGTTCAAAGGCCTAGGAGGGTAAATAAGCATGGATGTAATCAAAAGGACTGAAAGTATGTGATAATACAGCCTTGACTTTCTAGAAATGTCCCAAATTTAAAGATTATTGTAATAGGGAAGGGAGGACAATAGTAAAAGACTTTATCATACTATCTGTCCCAATATGGAATTCAGAAAATATGGATGCCTATTTCAGTCAAACGATCCAGAACTCAAAGCAGCAACACAGGACTATATGTTAGGCTGACCATAGAGTATAGAACTCTGTGGTACAGAACAGAAATTGCAAGAAGGCAGAGAGTTAGGTTCAATGACAAAAAACTTCCAATTACTGCTGTTCAAAAACGGAATGGACTGCCTCTGAATGAAATAAGTTTTGATCAGTGGGTGTTCTCAAATAGAGTCAGCACAACCATTTCTTAGGAATGTATAGGAAAATTCATTCTTCAGGTATGTTTTAAACTAGATCTGCGGTGTCAAACTTGCATCCAGAAGAATTTGGATGGCTGGAACTAGATTAAAATACAATTGGGAAATAGCTAACAAAATAAACAAAAATATAATACAACACAGATTATGTTAATTTGTGTTTTTTCTAAATTAATATATGGCCTACAGAGATTCTTGAGTTTGGCACTGGACTAGATGACCTCTAAACGCTCTTCCAGCTCTAGATTACTCTTTCTACTTTAAGCAATGTTTCCATTTTCCCGTTCTTCAAATGTACCAGATTCAATAAAACAAACTGTAAGAGAAGCATGTCTCATACACCAAACTCAATTAATATATCCAAGATGCTTTATGCCCTATTACTTTTATTAGAATGCTTCGTTGGATGAGTTGCAGGATCAATCAATAAAAAGTGTAAAAGAAATATGAACAATTCTGTTCGGAAGAAGTAAAATTTTTCCAGACACTGGATGAAATCAGGTGAGAAAATGCATTGGGATTAGTTGAAGGAACTAGACACACCTGTGGTACTTTTTAATATCAAAGAAGGTGATTCTAAGTATTTCTTGGGAGTCAAGCTTCAGGAGCACTTTGAAAAGGCATATAAATCCCTGGCACCTGTACCATAGGGGAACAGGGAGAGAAAATGAACTCAGAGGGAATGTCATACTCATCTTCCTCATCATTGACCATGTTATTAAGAGAGACTGAACCAGGGCAAACAAAGAAACTAGCTCAAGGGCTCTCAGAGGACAAACTAGATTCACTGAAAGAGTTACAGATTTGGGACTCTATAAGGGTCCAGATTCTATGGGGCCCGCCAGGGAGACATACACAGTCCAGGGGAAGTTCATGAGTACTAGACAAAGGAATAAAAGTCTATCTACCCAACCACAGTTACCCCTTTCCATATGTGCTAAGCTTGAGCCTACTTTCCCTTGGATATTGTATGTACTTGTGGCAGAAAATGTCCCAGACTTTTGAAGAAATTTTTTTTGTACCAACTGTTCTCACTATACTTGTTTAGTAAATATCTCTAACTAAAAGCTAATTAAATCTGGCTGGCTAATTGATATCAGCTGGGTAAGCAATGGGGAGCACACACATGGGGGTTGTGAGTAAGAATATTAGAAAAACCACTCACAAACTCTCAGTTACCCAAAGAACCCTGAGGTAAAAAATAGTCAACCATTCTCTGAGGCTTCAGTCCACCAATGGTAGTAGTGAGTGTTGGGAGACAGAACCCAAAAGTAGTTACAAGATCCATGATCTTTATATCTACTCACTATGCTGCCTTCAAACAACTTCAACTTCAGCAACACTTAAGCTCAGACTATATGAAGAACTCTGTGCAGGCACTGAGGGAGTATTAATTAATAGTCCTGGATCTCATGGTCAATAGTTATGCTTTCTAGTACTTCTCAGATTGAGAATGACAAGGGAAGAGAAAGAAATCAAACCAATATGTTTTAAATGCATCATCAGATAACTTTGATGTAATCTAATAGCCTTACAATGTAGCCTTGCAATATAGTCAAATTTGGTAAAATCTAAGCCCAGCATGAAGCAATCTGGTGGTAAAAAGTAGATTTAGATGAGCATCTTAACACCAAATCTTGCTTGTTTTCATAACCTTTGATATTTTTTACCTCTTATCCCTAAAAAGGAATTTTATTATTTTGTCAAATTCTTTAAAATATCCCATTGATAGTTTGATTTGTACAGCAATTTGAACAGTATGGCAATTTTTAATATATTGCTAAGGCTTAGTCATGAACATGGAACATATCTACAATTATTTTTCTTCCTTTATTTCTATTTTTAAAAAACTGTTTTATAGTTATATTTACATGAATCAAGATTGTTTTGCCTCCTCAATTTATTTTTCTTATTTTTGTTGCTATAGCTAATATTTTAATAGTGGAGACAGCAATTATTCTCATTTCATTCCTCAACTTTATGAGAAAGCCAGTGATCCCAAAAAGCAAAGGTGAGGAAGAACATTCCACTCATGGGAGAGAGCAAGTAACTAGGCACAAAGATAAGAGATGGAGCATTCTGCATGACACAGAGCAAACAGGCCAATACAGCTGTACCCCAGAATGTGTGGAAGGGACGATTATATAAGAAGACTGGAGAAGGTGGAAAGGGTTAGGTTGTGAAGAGCTTTAAATATCAAAGACAGGAGTTTCCATTTCATCTTAGAGTTAACAGAGAGATACCAGAGTTAACTGAGTACTGATAGGGTCAGATCTACACTTTAAGAAAACCACTTTGGTAGAGCTTTATTAAAGATATGTGGGAGAGACTTAAGGCAAGGAGAACAATTAAGATATTGTAGTAGTCCAGGCATGAGGTGATAAGAACCTGGAGCACAGTGGTGGCTGGGTAACTGAAGAAAAAGGGACATATGTTAAAATGACACAATATGTCAACTAATTAGATATGTAGGATAAGTGAAAAAAAAAGAGTAGATGATGACACAAAGGGTAAGAACCTGGGTAACTTAAAGGATGGTAGTGCTCTTGACAATACTAGGTAAGTCTGAGAAAAGGGTTGGGTTTGGGGGGACAGGGGAAGGGGAGAGAAAAGGAGATCTGTTTTGGACAAGTAGAGTTTGAGATGCGCCTCCAGGAAATCCCATTTTAGACGTCCAATTGATTGTTGGTGATGCAGGACAGGGGGTAAGAAGAGACTAAGGGAGGATAAAAAGATCTGGGAGTCCTTTGTGCAGAGATGATAAATGAACCAATGGGAGTTGAAAAGGCTTCAGGGAGAGAATGTAAAGAAAAAAGAGAAGACATCCCAGGACATAGTTTTGATGTGTATCCAGAGTTAGTGGGCATGAAATGGATGATGAACCAGCAAAGGAGACTGAGAAGAAACAGACTGAAAGGTAGAAAGAAAACCAAGAGAGCAATGTTATGAAAATCCAGAGAGGAGAAGGTGGTCAACAGTATCAGCTGCAAACAGAGAGGTCAAGGATAAGGACAGATAAAAGGCCATGAAATTTGGCAATTGAGAGATCAGGAACTTTAGTTTTCCTAAGAAAGAAGAGAAATGGGATAACTATTAGAAATGATAGGATATCTAATAAAGGTTTTCTAGGATAAGAGGGACTTAGGTATATTTTTAATCAGGAATGAAAGACCCAGAATAAAGGGAAAACTGAAGACTGGTGAGAGAGCAGGTGAATGACTATGGGGGCAATCAGCTGGAGAGGATGGGAAGGGAGAGGATTCAAGGGGACATGTAGAAGGCTGGCCCTGGAGTTAAGGAGAAAAGAGTGGATGATGAAGTTGTGAGATGAAGATGGGGGGTAGGGGCAGGAAGCTTAGAGTAAATGAACTCTATTCTAGGTAAAGTATGAGGCTGAGTTTTTAGTTGAGAATGGGTGGAGGGGAGAGAGAAGAGGGGGACGTTCAAGGAAAAGCTTGAGAAGAGGCTAGGAAAAGTTACAGTAGTAAAAAGCAAATCAGTTAAGGTGGAATAAGATAATTGCTTTGCTGTAGGGAAAGTCCAATTGAGATAAGATAAATTTGTAGGGGAACTAGTCAGCACAATTGTATGACTTCCTCCAGTTTCAGAGAAGCAAGAGATCTGTATTTTGCTACATGGTTAAAGGTAGGCAATTCCTATTCATAACAATGTATTGTATATGACTGAGAAAGACTTTCATAACTGAAACATTACTGTACCAATTGTACCCTTTTGGCTACTATGTCTTACAAACAAATCTGTGCAACCCACAATTATCTGCGTATCTAAGAAATCTAAGAAATTGTTTCCTACATTTAATTTAAATTACTTTGGTTTAATTATTGAAAAACATAATCTGGTTTAACTATGGAGTCTTATTTATGTATAGGGTAAATAACTGTAATGGCCATAACGCCGCAAAGTTGCCTTGAGAAGAGTTTTTGTATAGTAAGCCCAATTTTCCCCACTGAGTATCATTATAAAATTTGCGATACATTTCTTTGGAAAATTTTGGCCCTGAGATAGTATTAGCTTACAAAATTATACTTTAAAGATGATTATTAATATTCATCACAAAATGAATAGTAGATGGAATCATTTTTGTATTTCATACAATGGTTTCAAAATCTAAAGAAAAACAATAGTTTGGATGAACTGCATACAACTGACTAAAAGAGCACTCAGTTTCTATCAAACTTCCTTAGCCAGTAATCAATTCACCTATTTGTTGAAAGTCAAATTGAAACTGAAAGAGGAAAAAAAATTCAAGAGGGGATCTCTGTAGTCTAATAGTTTACAATCTAATATTAGTAGACAAAACTGGCAGACAATAGTAGACAAAAAGTACAAGGAAATAGTTAATTATATATTACCCACACTTAGTTAAGACAACAAATGAATGTTCCGAGTTCAGAGAAAGAAGAGATGGATGTGGTCATCCATGGCTAGAGAAATCATGCTATAGATGGTGCAGAAACAAATCTGCATCTCCAACAACAAATAAAGGATAGAGAGGCAGAAGAGAGATGGAAAGGTGTTCCAGGCTGAAAGATACAGCCTGATTTGGAGTCAGGCTTAAGTGGAATGGTAGGTAAGCAGGTATCAGGCACTTAAGAAATGTTTGTGGATTGATTAACTGATTTCCTGTTGTGGGAAACAGACCTGAATAGGTAAGGTGGTAGAATTCATGAAATGTTTGAAGGAAGAGTTTAAATTTTTTCCATGAACAAAAAATCATACAATCAGAAAAACAGATTAATCTAGTAAGCAAAAATGAGTGAGCTGATCTGAAGATACTAGCATGATGTACTGGAGCGAGCATAGTGTTGAAGTCCAAAGACCTGATTCCAGTCACAGTCTACCATTAACTTACTATGGGATCCTGAGGAAGAAATTTTTCTTCCTTCATTTTCTTCATCTGCATAATGAAGGGATTAGAAGAGAGAAGTCCCTTCCAACATTAACATTCTCTAAGATTTTTATAAAGATAGAAACTAAAGAAATATAAGATAGATAGAAAGATAGAAACTAAAGAATATAAAAAAGGAACTGATTTAAATCCAATCCATGATTTAGTTTGGTTTGGGGTACTCCATTCACTCATGCAGAACTCAAGCTAATAGTTTAGTAGACAGTCCCCTAGCCACCAACTTTCTTCTAACAAGATTGTTCAAAATATAGCAGAAAACAAACAAAAATACACAAGAGTAAATTATTAGAAGACTATGTAAGTTTATACCTGGAGAGGATTCTGGGAACATGGCAGAGTAGGTCAGAAAATTCTAAGCTCTCAAGATTTCCCCCCACAAAAGAGATGAAATAGTTACTCTGGGCAAACATTGAAGAGTAAAAATAAGTAAGAGTAGGGGAAGAATAGGGGTCTTCCTGGGACAAAGCAGAGAAAATCTGAAGAAAAGTCTCATGAGGTTCGGTCCCTGTGAAGAGTAAACACCTGCAGGCTAAGTCCTAGGTCCCCTTACACAACAAGCAGCAAGCCCTGGGTTAACTAAGTTGGGAGGCTACCTCTGCCCCAGCCACAGGAACTTTTATTCCCCTTCTCCCCTCCCCCCACTCCCAGAGTGAGGGATGTTGGGCATCTGAGCCCAGGGAAGATGAAGAGAACCTCTGCTGACAAGGAACACCAGACCAGCTGTGCTGTGATGCTGCAGGAGGTGAAAAAGAACCAGTACATGCTGGATGAATGCATAAGCAGTGAGGTGGGGATACCACTCACTATGGGCACTTACAGGAAGCTGGAGGTCTCAATTTAGGTTCTAAGCCAGAGGGGAGAACTGAAGGAGGATTTGAGGCCAGAGGCACCATCTCCCATACCCCAGGACTAGAGGTGATTACAAAAACTGAGCTACGACAAATAAAAAAAAATGCATAGGCAAACAAGAAAGAATCCAATCACAGAAAGTTCACATGGGAATGGAGAAGACTGGAGTTCATCTTCAGAGGAGAATATTGAAGCAAAGAAACCTTCTACCAACTTTAAAAAGACTTTAAAAATCATATGAGAGACTGAAGAAAAACTAAAAAAAAACAAAAAAAAATCCAAGAAAAACAAGATTGTGAAAAGAAAGTCAACCAATTAGAAAAGGAGATCAAGAATCTTAAGGAAGAAAATGAATACTTGGAAATTAGAATTGGGCAAGCGGAAGCCAGTAAAGTTATAAGAGATCAAGAAATAATAAAACAAAATATAAAGAATGAAAAAATAGAAGAGAATGTGTAACATCTCATAAGAAAAACAACTATCTGGAGAACAGATCAAGAAGAGAAAACATAAAAGTAACTGGACCACCTGAAAGCTGTGATCAAAAAAAGAATCTTGACAAAATAATACAATAAAGAAGCATTAGAACAAGAAAATAAAGTAGAAATAGAAAAAAATCCACCGATCACCACCTGAAAGAAATCGTACAAGGAAAACCCACAGGAATATCAGTAAATTCTGAAACCTCCCAGCTCGAGGATAAAATAGTACAAGCAGCAAGAAAAAAAACCACAATTTAAATATGGCAGTGCCACAATTACAATCACACAAGACTTTGCAGCTGTGACACTAAAAGAATGCAGGTCTTTAAACACTATATATTGAAGAGCAAAAAAATTGCGGTTTGAGCCAAAAATATCATACCCAGAAAAGTTAAGTATAATCTTTAGTGAAAAAAAAAATGAATACTTAATGAATTGTCAGACTTTCAGGACTTTGTTTTAAAAAAACCTGAACTTAACAGATGATTTTACATTCAAGAGCCAAGAGAATATAAGGTATATGCCAAAGATTAATTACAAGTTACAATTAAGGACAGACTGTTTACCAAAAGTATGTAAAATGTATGTCTAAGACTGTTATTAGAACTGGGTAGTTCGTAAGAAAGACTGGGGTAGACCTGATTATGACTTTAAAAAGTAAAATTGTTTAGAAACAGCTAAAAGGAGTAATTATCTCATATAAATGAAGTGTGAGAGGAAGAATCTACACAGAGAAATTAGATGGGGGAATGAGGGCTGTTAGTTCCGGAAACCTACTTTCATCAGGAATGAGTTCAAGAGGGAACAATACATATATATCTAGAAGAGTATAAAAGTCTTCTAAATTCAGAAAGAAATAAAACACTTCAGAGATAGGGAGGGAGGAGAGGATAAGGGAGAGATCTCTAGAGGTGAGAGTGAGGAAACAGGTTAAAAAAAGGGTATAGAAGGGTTACTTAGATTTATGGGAATGGTAGAATGAGAGAGGGATCCTGGGGCGGGGGGAGGTAGGTTAAGTAATAGGAGGGTAAGGTAGCAAGTAGAAGTAAGGTAGAAGAATCAGGAGGGATACGAAATAAAGAGATATGCACAAACATAAAAAAGATCAGGAGTAGAATGTTAGGGGAAGCATATGTTTTATATATATATATAGAGAGATAGATAGATAGATAGATAGATAGATAGATAGATATAGATATAGATATATATGTATGTATGTATGTATATATGTGTACATGTGTATGTATATGTATACCTATATATAAATATAGCCATGCTTGGCCTTCTGGGGGAGCAAGGGGGAAAAAGAACAAAGTAAAAAGTGCACAGCAGAGAACAAAAGAAAACTTACAAGGAATCAAAGATGGACAGTTTTCAAAACAATGTGCAGTATTTATTATATAGGCTTTCTTGAAATGGAAATCTATTGCTATATATTTTGAATCTTCTCACATTCTGGTGTGCACATGACATGCTTTTTTTCTTACTTTCTATTTGAATTTGTTTCTTTTTCTTTTCTCCATTGTGTATTTAAGTTTTAGTATTTAAGTCTAAAATTTTTAATAAATTACAATAAAATAAAATATATACCTAAGAGTATCTAAAAGTTCTCAGAGTAAATCCTTGGCTGACACATTTAAAATCAATTGCCTAATTCATAAATGGACTAATCATAAATTACTGAAAATCAGGTTTCTCTGTAGCAAGGTTTACCATATCTTGCCAAAGGAAAGGCCTTGTTCTACATAACATTTTAATCAATGATTTGAAAGATAGCACAGAAGACACAGGGAGGAAGAGTAATAATACTGGACAAAAAAGTCTCTGGATGTAAAAAGTACCTCGACAGGCTATAAAAATGAATCAAATCTAAAATGATTAGATTTGTTCCTATTTAATTTCAAGTATTAACATTTGGATTGTAAATACCAACTGCACAGTACACAGCATAATAGTTCATGTTAAAAAGAAAAAGATATGAGAGCATGGAGCCAAGATGGCAGCTTGAAAGCAGGAACTCGCTTAAGCTCTCCCCCAGGTCCCTCCAAACACCTGTAAAAATGGCTCTGAACAAATTCTAGAGCTATGGAACTCATTAAATAGCAGAGGGAAGCAGGTCTCCAGCCCAGGACAGCCTGGATGGTCCCTGGAAAGGGTCTATCGCACCATGCTGGGAGCACAGCACAGCCCAGCGTGGGCAGCACCAGGACCAACCAGACCGGGAGTCCAGCAGAGCAGGCCGCAGGGCCATGAATCACTGAGCTGTGGCAGTTGCCAGACTTCTCAACCCACAGATGCCAAAGGCAATGGAGCAGGTTAGTGGGAAAACTGTTGGATCTGGGTGAGAGAGGTGCACCGTCTGGCCCTAGCCCCAGGTCCATGCAGTGGGAGGGGAGCAGCAGATCAGAGCGGGAGTACAGGGAGGGCTTTGCTGGCGCAGAGGCAAGGTTCTTTTGTTTTGCCCTGCTTGGATCTGGGCCTGGTCATGGTTGGTGGTTCTTGGGGGAGGAAGAGCACAGGTCTGGCAGAGATTGGGGGTGACAGTGGAGTAGAAGTAGCTCTAAAAGCAGCAGCACAACACCCCTAAAACTTGGGACAAAGTACTCTCTACAAGCAGTCATACCCTGACAAAAAGCTCAAAGATCAAGTAGTTGGCTGGGAACATGGCCAGACAGCAAAAAAGGACTCCGACTAAGACTATAGAATCTTTTTTTGGTGACAAAGAAGAGCAAAACATACAGCCAGAAGTCAACAAAGTCAAAGAGCCTACATCAAAAGCCTCCAAGAAAAACATGAACTGGTCTCAGGCCATGGAAGAGCTCAAAAAGGATTTGGAAAAGCAAGTTAGAGAAGTAGAGGAAAAATTGGGAAGAAAGAAGAGAGTGATGAGAGAAAACCATGAAAAACAAGTCAACGACTTGCTAAAGGAGACCCAAAAAAGTACTGAAGAAAATAACACCTTAAAAAACAGACTAACCCAAATGGCAAAAGAGCTCCAAAAAGACAATCAGGAGAAGAATGCCTTGAAAGGCAGAATTTGCCAAGTGGAAAAGGAGGTCCAAAAAACCACTAAAGAAAATACCACCTTAAAAATTAGATTGGAGCAAATGGAAGCTAGTGACTTTATGAGAAATCAAGACATTATAAAACAGAACCAAAAGAATGAAAAAAAAATGGAAGACAATGTGAAATATCTCATTGGAAAAACCACTGACCTGCAGAACAGATCCAAGAGCGATAATTTAAAAATTATTGGACTACCTGAAAGCCATGATCAAAAAGAGCCTAGACATCATCTTTCAAGAAATTATCAAGGAAAACTGTCCTGATACTCTAGAACCTGAGGGTAAAACAGAAATTGAAAGAATCTACCAATCGCCTCTTGAAAAAGATCCCAAAAAGAAAACTCCTTCAGGAATATTGTGACCAAATTCCAGAGTTCCCAGGTCAAGAAAATACTGCAAGCAGCCAGAAAGAAACAATTTGAGTAGTGTGGAAACACAATCAGAATAATACAAGGTCTGGCAGCTTCCACATTAAGGGATCGAAGGACTTGGAATATGATATTCTCGAGGTCAATGGAGCTAGGATTAAAACCAAGAATCACCTACCCAACAAAACTGAGTAGCATGCTCCAAGGCAAAATATGGACTTTGAGGAAAATAGAGGATTTTCAAGCTTTCTCAGTGAAAAGACCAGAGCTGAACAGAAAATCTGACTTTCAAATACAAGAATCAAGAGAAGCATGAAGAGGTAAACAAGAAAGAGAAATCATAAGGGACTTAGTAAAGTTGAACTGTTTTGTTTACATTCCTACATGGAAAGATGTTGTTTGTAATTCATGAGATCTTTCTCAGTACCAGGGTAGTTGAAGGGAATATACATATATATATATAGATAGAGGGCCCAGGGTGAGTTGAATATGAAAGGATGATATCTAAAAAAATAAAATTAAGTGATGAGAGAGGAATATATTGAGAGAGGGAGAAAGGGAGAGATAGAATGGGGTAAGTTATCTCACATAAAAGTGGCAAGAAAAAGCAGTTCTGTAGGAAGGGAAGAGGGGCAGGTGAGGGGGAAGGAGTGAATCTTGCTCTCAACAGGATTTGACTTGAGGAGGGAGTATATACACACTCAATTGGGTATCTTACCCCACAGGAAAGCAGGGGAAAGGGGATAAGAAAGGGGGGATGACAGAAAGGAGGGCAGACTGGGGGAGGAGGTAATAAAAAGCAAACACTTTTGAAAAGGGACAGGGTCAAAGGAGAAAACTGAATAAAGGGGGACAGCACAGGATGGAGTGCAATATAGTTTGTCTTTCACAACATGAGTATTGTGGAAGTGTTTTGCATAATGATCCATGTGTGGCCTATGTTGAATTGCTTGTCTTCTTATGGAGGGTGGATGGGGAAGAAAGAGGGGGGAGAATTTGGAATTCAAAGTTCTAAAAGTGGATACTTAATTAAAAAAACGTTGTTTTGCATGCAACTGGGAAATAAAATATATAGGCAATGGGGGAAAATAAATAAATGATACATATGAAAAATTTTTTAAAATTTTTAAAAAGATATGAGGGTTTTATTGGACAAAGGGTACAAAACGAATAAAAAGTACAAGATGGTAACAAAAATTATGTTGCATTAATAGAAACAAGTTACCCTCTTCGGTTATGGGTTGGACTAGGTGATCTCTGAGATCTACATCTACTCTGAGAATGTTAAAAATAGGATCCAGGGTGATTTAAATGATGGAAATTTGGGAAATCATGAGACAAAAATTCTTTGGATAATGGCATATATGACATGTTTAACACATTTGCTGATGACACAAATCAGGGAGGGATAATTAACACACTGGATGACAAAATTCAAAAAGAACCAAACAGGCTAGAATCTCAGGCTGACTCTGAAAAAGGTGAAATTTCATAGGGATAAATGTACAGTCTTACACTTGGTTTAAAAAAAATTTTTTTAAATCAAATATGGGAGGCACAGCCAGAGAATAGTTCAGCTGAAAAATATCAAAGAGTTTTACTCAGCAGGGTGGTATGTCAGTCAAGAAAGCCAGTGAAATCTTGGGTTGCACCCAGAAGCATAATATACAGCTTCCAGGAAACAGGATGAGATACTGACACTATTGATACTGGTCAGCCCACATCTGGGGTATTGTGTTCAGTTCTTTGTACCACACTTTAGGTAAGACACAAACTGTAGAGTATCCAGAGGAGAGCAACTAGAACAATAAAGGGCCTTAAAGTTCAAGCCATATTAGGTCTGGCTGAAGAAACTTGAAATGTTTTACCTGAAGAAGACTTAGGAGGAACATAACAACTGTATTTATTTGAAAGGCTATCATGTAGAAAATAGGTGAGACCTGTTTGCTCTGGACCTAGAGGACAGAATTGGGAGCAATGGGTAAGTGTTACAAAATGACAAATTTAGGTTTGACATAAGAAAAATACTAACAAGCAGAGGTATACCGAAGTGAAATGGGTTGTGCTGAGACTCCCCTTCACTTGTGGTCTTCATGCAAAATCTAAATGACTACTTGTTACGTATGCTGTAAGAGATTCTTTTCCAAATATCAGTTTGATTAGATGACCACTAAGGTCCCTCCCAACTCCAAAATCTTGTGATTATATGATAATCCAGCCTTTGCTTCAAGGTCCCTGGTGAAGAGGTGATCACTCTCAAGTGATGGCCTATCCCACTTTTGAACGGCTCCAATTATCAGGAAATTTTTTTTTCCAACATCAAGTCTAACCATCTTTCTGCCATTATTCTTACTTCTTAGTATTATTACTATTAGTGCTGTTACTATTATTCTTACTTTAATCCTATGAGACCAAAACAGAAGAAATATAATTCCTGTTTAATTGGATAGCCCTTTGAAGACTTAAAGATAATAATATGCCCATTTTAAAGCTTCTTTTTACTAGGATAAACAGCCCAAGTTCCTTCTATCAATCCCCAAAACATATTTTTTCAAAGCTACTTAATAGCTTTGGTTGTGGGGTAACTCAAAATTACCATCATCTGAGCCAATCACTGGATGAGATATATTCAAAGTCCCAAACAAAGGCTCACTACCTTGAAAGCTCATCAAATTGTTTAGGTAGTAAGCAAAATCAAAACCCTTATATAAGCTTGGGCAGTTGAATAAGGCATGAGGGCCCTTTTACCATTTCTACAGAGACCTAGCCATGCTGTGTTGTCATGTTCCCAAAAGAGACTCTGGGTGGGGACACAAGTCAAAGAGAAAACATAAAGATTGAAGTTGGCCCAAACCAGCAGTTCTGAGCCACGGGTTCCACTGCAAAAACCACAGTTAAATGGAATAACTACTTTTCCTTTTCGTGGTGTCACATTATTGGAACAAATAATTGTGGTTGCACGAGATTAAAGTCATTACATATTAAAGTTCAACTTAAGAAAGTTAATATTACTATTTTTTAAAATCAGAATGGTTTAAATGTTAAAAGACAGCTAAAATAGGAGAAAAAAACACTTTTAGTAGCAGTTGAATAATGTAAAATGAATCCATTAAGAAAAATCTTTCACCCTCAAATTTTTTATTCTGCTTTATCAGATGATAAAAGATACTTTTTTTCAAAATACCTAAACAATCTGAGAGAGTGCTTACTGTATAAACTCCACAAGGAGACAAAGATCCTTTCCCATAGGATCATAAAACATGGAACTCACGAGAACTTCATAAAATAATAGTGCATGTCCTGGGAATATAGTTTATTAAATCTAAAATATCCTCTAACCTGTCATCTAGGTAAAGTGAAAATAAAATTTACTAAAAATTACTTCATAAGCAATATGCAAACAGATGTCATTTTGGCATGAAAGCAGCAAGAAAAAACTCTCCCAGCACCACTATTTTTCCTTTGTAAACAAAGCAATTATTCTCCAAAGTTAAATGACTTCAGATATTTGGTTTACAGTTTTCCACCCTACCTCCAGGCTCCTGCCTAAAAAATTAATATTGGGCATATGTACATACTATCTCTTCTAAAACAATGTAAGTTCCTAGAGACTGTTTCACTTTTTTCTTTGTATTTCCAGTACTTTGAACATAGTTAGGAACTTAATAAATGCTTGACTACTGATTACTGTCTTAGTAATATTAGTAGTAGTAGTAGCCATCTTCCTCACAAATCCAACCACATAAATCTATAATCAAAAGTATAAGTTCTATTTATCCTAGCTCCCTTTTGAATCTCTTTATATAATGAGGATAATCTTCACTTTCTTTTCTAAATCTAAAAAATTATTTGATTATATGACTTTCGGACTCTGTTTCAGAAAGAGAGAGATTTTACTGAGGGTTTTTTTTTTCCCACGTAAGCTGAATCATTTGGGTCACATAAAAGATTTGGGGAGGTAATTCCATTTCTAGTGTTACAATCCAATATTGCTATTATACTTTTAATGATCCATAAATTCTAACAGTGACTTCTTATTCTTTCATTAATACAACTGTCTTTCTT
Source organism: Trichosurus vulpecula (assembly GCF_011100635.1). Taxonomy (NCBI): domain Eukaryota; kingdom Metazoa; phylum Chordata; class Mammalia; order Diprotodontia; family Phalangeridae; genus Trichosurus; species Trichosurus vulpecula. The sequence goes on from NC_050580.1 coordinate 104,111,505, forward strand.
ACTAGGTATTAGCACAACTTTGGAAGCAATAATAATTCATGCCCAATATTCATTTTTTAGATGGGAGCTGAAGGGAGGGTGGGAAACTCTAAACCAAATATCCGAGGACATTCAACTTTGGAGAACAATTGTTTTGTTTATTAAGAGCTTTGTTGTTTTTCATTAGATTTGGGGTTATAAAGGGAAAAGTATTGCTGGGAGAGTTTTCTGGAGGTGAGGAGGGGATGGATTTCAGACATGTGAAGAAGAGAGAGTGATGGATCTAAGGAACAGTAAGTAGCCTAGTTTAGCTAGAGTCCCAGAGGTGGGGAACCTGCAGCTTTTGGGGCCATATGTGGCCCTCTAGGACCTCAAGTGCAGAACTTTGACTGAATCCAAACTTCACCGAACAAATTTGTGGCCTCAAGGCTACAGGTTCTCCACTCCTGAGCTAGACTACAGGATATAGAAAGAGTAATAATGTCTAATAAGGCTGGAAAGTTAACTGAGTAGAGAGGAGTGACATGGTTAGACTTGCTCTAAAAATAAAAAAAAAATCACTTCGGCAGCTATGTGGAAGTAAAGTGGGGAGAGGAGAGACTTGAAGTACGGAAACCAAATAGGAAAATACTACAATAGTCTAGGGGAAAAGTGATAGAGCCTGAACTAGGGTGGTGGTTATATATACAGTGATTGCCACATATTCAGTGCGTAATAAATGCAGTATTGACTGAGTAGAGAGAAGGGAAAAGATTGGAAAGATGTTGTGGAGGTAGAAACTGATTAGATATAGAGAGTGAAGAGTCAATATGACACAAACTTTGTTCATCTAGGTCAGGGCTTCTTAACTTTTCCCCCTAGCAACTCCTTCAGCATTTCTTAAACCGTGAGTCACAACCCCAGATTCTAGGTGACTGGAAGGACAGTGGTGTCCTCAACAGAAAGAGGAGTTCAGAAGATGAGCAGATTGAGTTTGAAGTATCTATGGAAGGAATATCCAGTTTTTAAGTCCAATAAGCAGCTGATTTGGAATGGAGCTCAAAAGAGAAACTAAGACTAGCTAATACAGATCTGTTCATCATCTGACTCTGTAGACCAATATTCTGAACCCTAGAAATTTAATAGAAATACATATAATCTCATTAGAAGAGGCCCATTGTTCCAGCCTGTTAAGATCTTTTCAGATCCTTGTCCTCAAGGAACTTATGTTCTCTAGGAAGAGACAACATATACATATATAATTATATACAAAGTAAATACGAGGTAACTTGTTACAGAGGGGAGGCACTTGAAGTCCAGGGAATCAGGAAAAAGTTCGTTTAGAAGGTGGCGGCTGAGCTGAAGAAAACTAGGGATTCTACAAGGCAGATGTGAAGGATGTGCCTCCGTCTCACAAGGGGTATCTTAAGCAAAACCATGGAGGTGAAAGGTGGAATGCCATGTGTGAGGAACAAGAGGGCTAGTTTGGCTGGGCAATGGGAATTGGCAGAAGGCATGAAGGAAAATAATTTATAAGATTGTAAACGGAGGTTAGAACAAGTTTCCTATGGCTTTAAATGCCAAAGAGTTTGTATCTGATCCTAGGGAAAGCAACCACTGAGGTTTACGAGGCAGGAGAATATGACAAGATTCAATCTGTGCTTTAGGAAAAACATTATGAGACTCCACTAGAAAACTCTCCCCAAGCTGACAGCAATCTATAAATGCCAACTCATTACCGTTTTGAGTCTAGTAATTCAACCAATTCTGAATCAACCTAACTATACTATTCTCTAGCTGATGTAGCTAACCATTTTGTATATAAGGTCAGTATCAACGACCTTGTCAAATATTTTAATGAAATTTAGGTAAACTAAATTTCTACCACCCCCATGTAGTCTCCTCCTATATAATGTAAGTTCCATGTGGACAAGGAATGTTTGATTTTTGTATTTGTATCCCCAGCAATTATCACAGTACCTGGCACTCATTAGGTGCTTAATAAATGCTTACTGGCTGTTTGACTCAGAGAATCTACTCACAGTCCTTTGGTGTTCCACAGTTTTATGAATGACTTGGAAGAAAACATGCTCATAAAATATGAAGATGACACAAAGCGGGCGGGGGGGCAAGGGGAGGGGGGAGTAATATGTTGGATGACAGGATGATAGGACCAGTCTAGCAACCCTGTCAAACAAGATGAGGCTGGTCTGTCATGATTTTTATTAGTGAAGGCATATTGGCACTTAATGATCACTGGTCCATTTCTAAATATTCACAAATCATCCCTTAAAGAGAATATTCTATAATTTTTTTCCTTAGATTTCTGAGCCAAATTTATTAATATATAATTTTCAGACTGGATCCCCTTTCTTTTTCTGAAAATCAAGATTTTCTCCTTTAACAATCCTAAATCACCTTTCCCAATTTCCCTCCTAATTTTAACTGCATTAGATTTGTGTGTAAAATTTTTTAAATTTCATATAATCTAAATTGTGCCATTTTATCTTATGAAATCCTTTCTGTATCTTCTTTAGTCATGTACTCTTCCCCTAGTCACAGTTCTAAAACAGGGCTCTGCAAATGGCTGCCTGACCTGGCCCCCCACTTGTTTTTGTACAACCTAAAAGCTAAGAATGATTTTACCATTTTTATATAAAGTTTTGTTATATTTTAAAATCTTGAAACTATTCTTGGCTCCCTACCATACAAAACCAGGCTGGTTCCAGGGAGGGGGTTGGGGAGACCTGGCCCACAGGCAATAGCTTGCTGATCCCCTGATCTAAAAGGTAATTTCTTCCTTGCTCCTCTAAGTTGCTAAAAAGCAATGGTTTTTTTAAGTCTAAATCATTTATCTGGATACACAATGGGAGATACTGGTCTACACCAAACTGCTTTCTAACTTTCCCAGCAGTTTGCATCAGATAATGAGATGTCACTGCAGTAGGCTCTTTACTGAACACTATGATGCTGAGCGCTATTTGCTTCTGAATGTTGTACACCAAACTGAAGCAGCTGATCAACTTATTTCTCAAACCAATACAAACAATCCCAATGATCACTGCTTCGTAATGTAAGATACAGTACTGTTAGACCCTTTGCCTTCCCACTCTTTTTTCATTATTACATTTGAGATTCATGAGCTTTTGTTCCTCCACATAAATGTCATTATTATTCTTTCTAGCTCTATGAAGTACTCCTTTGTTACTTCTGATTGGTGTGGCACTGAATAAGAAAATTAATTTTGTTAGTGTTGTCATTTTTATTATTTTGGGTCAACCTACCCATGAGAAATGAATATTTTACCACAGAGTCTGTCTTTATTTCTGCAGACAGGATTTTACAGCTGGATTCACAAAGTTTCTGGGTGTGTCTCAGTTTAAAAAAAAAGACTCTAATATTTTATAGCTTCTATAGTTGTTTCAATGGAATTTCTTTCTAGCTCTTCCTGCAAGTTTTTGTTGGCAATATCTAAGAATGGCAATAATCTGTGGCTATATTTTATATCCTACAACTGTACTGAATTTACTGTTTCAATAAATTTTTAGACAATTCTTTAGAGTTTAAGTAAATCATCTTATCTCCCAAATTACATAATTGTTTCCTACTTATCTATGTTTATTTCTTCAATTTCTCTTTCCTTTCTTATTACCATAGCTAGCATTTCTAATACTATATCAAATAGTAGTGTTGGTAATAGGCATCCTTGCTTTACTCCTGTTATTTGGAAATGTCACTAACTTTTGTCCATTACATATGTTTCCTCTGGTTTTAGATAGTTTCTTCTTGGTTTCAGATACTTTCTATATTAGGAAAAGGTCCACTTATTCCTATACTTTCTAGTGTTTTGTTTTTTAACAAAGACAAGTATTGGATTTTGTAAAAAAAAAAAAAAAAAAAAAAAAAACCTTTTCAGAATCTGTTGATATAAACATGCGGCTTTTCTTATTTATATTAACATGATAAATTATATTTATAATCTTATTTTCAACCAATATTTCATTCCTAGTATAAATAAAACCTGTAGCTTAGACCAGCACATCATACCATATTCCACCATACATTCATTGTTTTTTTTTTAATTAACTTTTTTGGGTTACATTTTAAGTTCTGGGCTATTTCCCTCTCCCCATCCCAAACTAGAGAGGGCCACCATTTGACACAGATATATATAAAATACATTTGTATATAGTAACATGTATATACATACATATATATATATATATTACATATATAACATATATATATATTACATATATATATATACTATCTAAGTATACTTCTATCAGTTCGTTCTCTGGAGGTGGAGAGCATCTTCTTTCATTGGTCGTTTGTAGCTGATTTGAATATTTATAATACGCAGAATAGCTTAGTCATTCACAGTCATTCTTCAAACAATATTGGTGTTACTGTATACTTGGTTCTGCTCATTTTACTTTTCATTTTTGCAAGTTTTTCCATATTTTTCTAAAATCAACCTGTTCATCATTTCTTACAGCACAGTAGTATTCCATCGCAATCATATACCACAAGTTGTTTAGTTATTCCCCAATTGATGGGTATCCACTCTATTTCCAGTTCTTTGCGACCACAAAGAGAGCTGCTACAAATATTTTAGAACATATAAGTTATTTTCCTTTTCCCCTGATCACTTTGGGAAACAGATAAAGAAGTATTGTGGTATCAAAGGGTTAAACACAGTTGTATAACTTTTGGGACATAATTCCAGATTTTTCTCCAAGATGGCTGATCCAGGAAACAGTTCCACCAGCAATGTGTTAGTGTCTCAATTTTTCCACATCCCTTCCAACATTTGTCATTTCCCCCTTCTATCATTTTAGCCAATCTTTGACATCTAAAAGATGTTTTAATTTGCATTTCTTTTATCAGTAATAACTTGGAGCATTTTTTCATATAACTAGATATAGCTTTGATTTCTTCATCTGAAAACTGACTGTTCACTTCCTCTGCCTAATTATCAGGTGGGAAATAACTCTTATTCTTATAAATTTGACAAAGTTCTCTATATATTTGAGATATGAGACCTTTATCTGAGAAACTGTCTATAAAGTCCCCCCCCCCCCATTTTCTGGTTTCCTTCTAATCTTGGCTACACTGCTTTATTTATACAAAAAAACTTTTAAATCATGGGGATCTTAATATTAAAGATCATACTATAAAAAATTTAGAAGAGGAGATAATATATATCTTAGAACAACAGGTAGAAGATATACTCTAACAAAACAAGAGAAGAAATTACAAAAGACAAAATAGAATGTTTTATTACATAAAACAGAGCTTCTGTACAGAAAAAAATTAATGCACCTATGATGAGAAGGGAAATGGTTGAACGGGGAAAAATTATCTTTGTATCAAAAGTCTCTATTGTTTGGTATTCAAGATACATAAATTAAGAAGTATATGTATGTGTACACACACACACACACACACACACACACACACGCCATTCCTCAATAGATCATTGGTCAAAGGATAAGAACAAACAGTCTTCAAAAGGAAAATTGCAACATATTCATAATCACATTAAAGAATTTTATAAATCACTAATAATGAGAAATACTTTAGCACAAATCAAGGTAGTAATAGGAAACTGTACTAGTGAAAGTTTCACATAAGATTGTCCTTGATGAAGCAATAAAAATTAATATTACATTTTGATCCTTGAACACACATATTTTTATATTCTGTGTGACTAAATGTCAATGGGAATTACGCATAAAGCACTTATGCTACCTACCAAAGTATGATGGTTGTCTTGAGGAAGATTTGTGTTGCCTCCTGCATTGGCAGCTCAACTAATGCTTTTTTAGTGCAGCACCATTTTTACATGAAAGAATAACTAGTGCACTAGTTATTCAAATGGTATTTGGCAGACATTTTATCAAAATGAACAAAATAAATTTGTCATCTCAAAGAAAATAACTGACAGTATTTGTTGCCTATGATAAAATGCAAGCTTCAGCAAAAACTAGAATATTTAAAAAACTTACATGCCATCATGAGATATTTGCTTCCCAATACTTAAAGACTTTCCTCATGAAACCAGTGGTATAAATATTGGCACATATAATTTTTTTGATATTATAAAAATGACATGTCAACAACTTAGGAGAGCTGCATAATTCAATGAACCAAACGATATCTTCCAAGTGAACAATGAATGATATTACAAAATCATGCACAGGTAAAAGATCCATTCAAAGTGCAAAACAGACCAATGGACTTTAATGTAACAAGAGTACAAAAAGTTTACTATATGGTTTCAGATTCCTCATTGGAATCTGAACATTTAAAACATTTAAAAAACTACCACTTGGAGAGTATTGGAATAGTATCAAAGAATGTCCACAATTATCTGAAGAGGCTACCCCTCACACTTTTCCAACTACATATTTTAAGGCCAGATTTTCTTAATATATTTCAACCAAAACATACTGCATCACACTGAATGAAGAAGCAGGTTTGAGAATCTAGCTGCCTTCTATTAAGCCAAACATTTTTTTTAAATTGCAAAAATGTAAAACAATGTCACTCTTTGCACTAAATTTTGTTTTGGAACAGTTATTTCACATTGAAAATGTTGTTATTTAATGAATCAATATTTTTTAAATTTTCAGTTTTAATTTCTAACATGGTAAATATCAATACATAATAGATAATTTGGGGTCCTCAATAATTTTCAAGAGCACAAAAGAGTCCTAAGACCAAAACATCTGAAAATAAAAAATGAGGTTAATCTCAATTGTTGGCATGTGTATCTTTAACTGCATGCAGAGAGTTCAAACAGGGAGAGATTTTGGTTGTTTGGCTTCACAGATTGTAACAGGCTAGGAAGTTTTCTTTCTAACTTCAGGATTTTCTAGCTGGAGGAATGATAAACTGTTACTCTTATTTTATAAATAATTCTTAAACTTTCAAAAGGCAGAGCTTTAAAATTTAATCAGGGACCACTACCTGTGTGCTATATTGAGCCAGTTGTAATCCAACTGTGGCTCACCAAGTCATAAAGCCTCTGGAGGGGAAGGTGCCAATGGAAGGTAAGGAAGGAAGATGCAGATATAAAAAAGAGAGGTAAAGCCTCTGAGCTAGCAAGTGAGGGCAGTTAGGTAAAGATTAACAAAATCCATTCTACCCTGGAGGAGGAAGAGGGAGCAACCAAGCCAGCCAACCCTTGCTTTCCAAACCAAAACTTGCTGATTACAAAAAGAGAACATTTAAAGAGTTAAGATTTATATAAGATCTCAAAGATCACCTAGCCAAGGAAAATAAGGCCCAAAGATGAGATTTGGCCAAGGTCACATACATAAGCGGCAAAGTTGGAATTCAAACCCAAATCCAGGTTTTGTTGTTCTTTTTCCACTACTCCAAGTCTGACTCTTTACACTACGTTAAGGCCACGTAGAACTAATCTCCACCCTTCATACTCTCGCCATGCCTTTGTTGATTATCATCCTTCATCTGACTACTCTACATTTTGTTAAATGAAGTACTTCTTCCAATAAGCCATCCTTACTCTCCCTTGCCTGATATAGGGTTCTCATTGTCTTCAAATTTATAATAGCATTCTGCTTCTTCTGCTCCTTAGGACCCCTCTCCCTTCTGTCATGTTTGTGCACAATTCTGTTTCTCCCCTTTTCATTCCTCCCCTTTTTTAGATTCTAAGCTCCTTGAGAGCAGTGTCTAACTGCAGTTTCAGTTTCTGGGGCACAGCAGGCATATTTGCTTACTTTAAGTAAGCTGATAAGCAAAAATAATAGCAGCCTTTCACAAGGAAAAAAAATGGAATCTGACAGTCAGAGGAAGAGATTCAAAATGGTCTCATTCTCTTTCTTCTTCAAATACTTTTTGTTTTTTAATTCAGGACCTCAACCTTTTGAGTACCTGCATCAACAGACACAGAGTACACACCTCAATGCCTTAGACACCAGGGTGACAGGTTCTATAACTGGAAGGGAGATAAGAGATTAGAGATCCTTTATTCCAATACTCTAATTTTACAAATGTGGAAAAAGGTCAAGTAATTTGACGTACGTCATCCAAGGAGCAGGCGTGCCAGCCTAGGTGCAGCAGCGGACAAAACCACTATCACTACTTCTCTCCATAACCTGCTACAGGCAACCTAGACTCCTGTGTCTAAAAGCTTCAGAAATGGCAGTACTCTCCAAACTAACCTGTCATTTTTTCAGCCGCACCCCTGCAGCAAACACCAAAGGAGAAATTCTTACAAGGACACAACCTGACAACTACCTTCTGCACATATTGCAACCCCTGCCTCTTCTGTAGACACAGTTATCAAGGACCAAGAAAGTATCTGCCACCAAAGTCTTTGACATTGTCCAATGATGTAACATCAGAAATGGGTATATTTTTAATCAATATAAATGACACTAAAGAAGATGTGTTACCCTCTGTTTTGCTAATTCACTCTAAAGACCACTGAACTTTTCCATTTCCACTCATACCAGCAGCTGAATCCTCATATAGGTGCTTTCTACCACTATTAGAATGTGAACACCTTAAGAGTATGGGTTGTCTTGCTTTTTCTATAAAATGACATCTTCAGCATTTAGCATAATACTTTATAGTAAGCATTTAACAACTGCTTTTCTCTTCTTTGGTCAAAATAAATTTAACTGATAAGCCTCTCTAAATTTAGCTAGGCTACTCTTCCAATGACAGAAATGTCTATCAGAAGGACCATGACTTGAAGCCTTTCCAGCTTGATAGGCCTCACTAGAACTTACATTCTGCACTTTCAAGAATCACATCACAAAAGAGAGTTGAAGGATATAAGTGGTAGATTCCTTTTTTTACCAAAAAAAAAAATTTCATAATTTTTTGTAGGCTAAAAACAACATTAGCTCTTCTCAGCAATGCAAGGACCTAAGACAACTCCAAAACACTCATGATGGAAAATGCCATCCACATCCAGGAAAAGAACTATGGAGTCTGAATGCAGATTGAATCATACTATTTACTCTCTTTTTTTGTTTTGTTTTGCTTTTTCTTTCTCATGGTTCCTCCTATTCATTCTAATTCTTCTATACAACATAACTAATGTGAAAATATGTTTAATAAGAATGTATATGTAGAGCCTATATCAGATGGCACACTTCTTGGGGAGGGGAAAGGAGAGGGAGGTGGAGAAAATTTAAAACTTATGGAAGTCAATGTTGAAAACTAAAAATAAAAACAACAACAAAAAGTAAACCAGAAGAGAACAGCTAAAAAGTCTTAAATTCATTCAAAGTAGTTTGGGAACACAGAATAAATCTTTAAGACTTCAAACACTTGCCAACTTACACACCAGTAACAGCCTTGACTTTTGGATCAACTTATCTTTATTTCTGCTAAGATTTATATTCCTTTTCTTACTCCCAGGTAATTTTCCACTATGAAAAACGTAAGACTATATAAAGAATTAAATGGCATGACCTTACTTATAAACCATCTTGAATTAAAATCTATATAATTTAACTAAAAGTTCTCTGAAGACAAGCACTAAATCAACAAATTTTTATAACTCTACAGCATTCAGCACAGACCTGGCTCCATAACAAGCATTTAATAAACACTTGGAAACTTAAGTAAAATCAAGTCAATAACAGAAAACCCAAAATAAATAGCCTATATTAAAATAAACATGTTAAAAACACATACATATTTTAAGGCTACATCCCTAGTCCAGAAATTTATTTCTATACCATTTCCCACCTTTCCAACAATCACACGAATGGCAGCAAGCAGAACAGCCTTCCAGCATGACAGTGTTCAAAGCCCAGCCTCTGACATACACTGGCTGTTAGAGCATGGGCAAGTCACTTAAGTCTCAATGCTCCAAAAACTTCTCAAAGACTCTAAACTAAAAAATAGTTGCTGATTTGTATTGGTAGTGGGAGTTTCCTAACTAGGAACTAATGAAATGACAGTCTTGTAGATATTTTTAAAAAAGAATAAGAAGAAAAAGAAAAGTCAGTATATTCAAGAAGCTTTCAATTCCAATATATATAGGAAGGGATAAAACATATACACAATTATAATACAGGTTATGAAATGACCTAATATATTAGAAGGATCACCACTGCTTGAGAGATTCAAAGAGGAAAAGGCAGTTGTACGAAAACGGAGAAGACCATCATACAGGTAGTAGTACCTGATGAAACTTAATATAGAGAAAGGATGTCAAAAAGCAGAAATACATTATTCTTAACCTTTTGCTGCACCATGGACTCCTTTGGCAACTAGTGCAACCTAACAATCTTTCATAACAGTGCTTTTAAATTCATAAAACAAACTCCCCTAGGACTACAAAAGGAACAAATTATACTGAAATATAGTTATCAAAAATTTTTAAGTTCGTAGACCCCAGGTTAAAAACATCTGTTCTACACACAGGGAACTACATATACAGATGCAGGCAAGGTCAAGATAAGATCAGAGAGCAGTAAAGAGACCAATTTGTCTAGAGTATAAGGAACATAAAGGGTTATATAACAAAAAGACTGAAATGATAAGTTAGAGTCAAATCCTAAAAAATCTTGCATGTAGAAGGCAGCATGATACAGGTCAAAGAACACTGGATTTGGAGTGAGAGGACCTGGGTCTACATCCCAGCTCTACCATTTACTACCTATATCACCTTGGAGAAGTCACTTAACAACTCTAGGCCTCCGTTTCTCCATCTATAAAATGAGGGACATGGACTAGAGGATCTCTAAGGTCCCTTCCAGTTCTAAATGTGTGTTCCACAGCTAAGAAATGTTTTTATTCATTAATCTGATGTTTGCAGTTGTAGTTACAAACATTTATGCAAAGAATTAGTGTTTTTAAAATGACAGAATAAAAGGATAAAAAGCGATATTCAATAATATACTATCTTTAACATATTGAGAACAAATCCTATTTTCTGGAAATTGAGAACTCACTCATTTTTACTTCACAGTAAAAATGTAAATTTATGATACAATAAAGCTGTACTATGACAAAGACAAGAACCTGGTGGTATGAGCTAAAAATTAAGACATCATTCTATTGCCTTAAAATGCAAAGCAATAAAACACTTTTCACACAAATAAAGTCAGATCTAAATAACTGGAAAAATATCAGTTGCTCATGGGTAGGTCAAGCTAATATAATAAAAATGACAATTCCACCTAAACTAATTTATTTATTCAGTGTCATACCAATCAAACTACCAAAAAATTATTTTATAGAGCTAGAAAAAATAATAACAAAATTTATCTGGTAGAACAAAAGGTCCAGAATATCAACGGAGTTAATGAAAAGAAATGTAAGGGAAGGTGCCCTAGCCGCACCAGATCTAAAACTGTATTATAAAGCAGCAATCATCAAAACTACTTGGTACTGATTAAGAAACAGAAATGGTGGATCAGTGGGATAGGTTTGGTACACAAGGCACAGTAGTCAACTACTATAGCAATCTATTGTTTACCTAAAGACTCTAGCTTCTGGGATAAGAACTTAATCTTTGACAAAAACTGCTGGGGAAACTGGAAAATAGCATGTCAAAAACTAGGCGCAGACCAACATCTTACACCTTATACCAAGATAAGGTCAAAATGGGTACACGATTTAGACATGACAGGTGAAACTATAAGTAAATAAGTAAACTGCAAGTAAATTAGAAAAGCAAGGAATAGTTTACCTGTCAGATCTATGGAGAAGGGAAGAATTTATGACCAAACAAGAGAGACAGAGAACATTAGGAAATGCAAAATGGATAATTTTGATCACATTAAATTAAAAAGTTTTTGCACAAAAAAAGCCAATGCAACCAACATTAGAAGGGAAGCAGAAAATTGGGAAACAATTTTTATAGCTAGTATCTCTGATAAAGGCCTCGTTTCTAGACACATAGAGAAGTGAGCCAAATCTGAAAGAATACAAGTCATTCCCCAATTGATAAATGGTCAAAGGATATGAACAAGCAGTTTTCAAACACAGAAATCAAAGCTATCTATAGGCATATGTAAAAATGCTCTAAATCGCTATTGAGTAGAGAAATGCAAATTAAAGTAACTCTGAGGTACCACACCATACCCAACATGACAAAATAGGAAAATGATAAATACTGGTGAAGATGTGGGAATATTGGAACACTAATGCATTGTTGGTTGAGTTGTTGGTTGAGTTGCAACCATTCTGGAGAGCAATTTGGAACTATGCCCAAAGGGCTTTAAAACTGTGTATTACCCTTTGATGCAGCAATACCACTAACTAGGCCTGTATCCCAAAGAGATCATAAAAAAGGGAAAAGGACCCACATATACAAAAATATTTATGGTAGCTCTTTTTGTGGTAGCAAAGAATTGGAAATTGAGGGGATACCCATCAATTGGAGAATGGCTAAAAAAGTTGTGGTATATCAATGTAATAGAATACTGTTGTTCCATAAGAAATGAGCAGGCAGATTTCAGAAAAACCAGCAAAGACTTGCATGAATTGATGCTGAATGAAATCAGCAAAACCAGAAGACTATGGTACACATTAATAACATTGTGCAATGATCAACTTTGTTAGACTTAGCTCTTCCAAGCAAAGCAATGATCTAAGACAATTCCAAAAGACTCATGATGGAAAACGCTATCCACATCCAGAGACAGACCTACGGAGTCTGAATGCAAATTGAAGCATATTATTTTCTTTTTTGTGTGTTTGGTTTTTCCCTTTTGTTCTGATTCTTCTTTCACAACATAACTAACGTATAAGTATGTTTAATATGATTGCACATGTATAGCCTATATCAGATTGCACGTCATCTTGGGGAGGGGGGGGGAAGCAGGAAAATTTAGAACTCAGAATATTATAAAAGTGAATGTTGAAAACTAGAAATAAATTTTTAAAAATGCAAATATATTCTATTTGTACTTAGTGCCATTTAGTATTGCAGAAGCGACCTTTGCTGTATATCCTTTTGATGAGTTATTGAGGCCATTCTATAAAATAGAGTTTTGTCATATTCTTCAAAAGCTCAACCCCATCCACTAACACCTTTGCCTACTTATTTTTACATATTTTATTAAATTAATTTAATGATCCTTTGTCCCAATACTGAAAGGAGAGGAGGAAAGTACTACTATATCATGTATAAAGACAACATGATAAAAACTGAAGTTCTATTTTGCTGAACATTATTCAGAAAAATAAAGTATCACATACTGTAAGGGCATTTCACAATATCTCGGGCTGTTTCTTTTACTCCACAACACCAAAATGATATGCACAGGGTTTTTTTTTCCCTATTGCCAGTTTGGGATATTAACATAAGAATCATTCATAAAAAGATGCATATGCGTAAGCCAGCAATGAACATTATTCTTATTTTTTCCGCACCTACTGTTTTCCAATATGTATCGCTTCTTTTTGCTAGTGTACAGTGAAGAATCTGAAAGATTCTATGCAAGTACTTCAGCAGTTTAGGCTCCCTCAGTCATACATTGAAGAAAGGGGAAAAAAATGCTTTACTTCTTTCAACAGCTACCCCAATCCAAGTGACAAAGAATGGGTGGAGAGAAGAGGCACAAAGACAAAAGAAAAAGAATGTGTTCAATAAGAGAATAAAAGGAGTACAGAAAAAGTTTCAAGGTCACCTGCCAACTGGATGCCTAGGCTTTTTAAAACATATTATTCTTAATAAATCTACTAATTAATGTCATTAAAATGGTAGGAAAATTCACATTTCCTTTAGAAAAATAAGGCAATAAAAGCTTACATTTATACAGTACTCTAAGAATTGCAAAAAATATTTTACACAGATTATTCTTATTTGAATCCTCACAATACTAAACTTAGGCTCAAAAATATTAAATGATTTGATCGTGGTCACAACTTCTAAGGGTCAGAAGCAGGATTGTACATATGCAATAAATCAGAAAATGCATTAAAGATAACAATATTTCAAGCTTCAAAGTTTAACTTTCCTTTTTCATATGCAAATGTGAAAGCATTTTTGTGTGAAAACACAGAGGCAGCTTGTGGGGAAATGAACAGAACATTGAACCTAAAGACTGGAAGATCAGAGTTCAAATAAAGACTGAGACATGTAGTAGTTGTGTGACCCAGGGCAAGTCACCTAACTTCTATTTGCCAGTTTCCTCAACTGTAAAACAGAGATAATAGTAGCATCTACCTTGCAAAGTTGTTCTGAGGGTCAAATGAGATATTAGTAAAAAGCACTTTGCACAGCAACTGGGACATAGTAGGTGCTGTATAAATGCTTATTCCTTTCCCCCTTCCTGAAATATAGTTGTTTTCATCTACCAGACACTAAATACTAATACCTGCTTTTAAATTAGTTATCCTTGACTATGAAGATCATATTTTTCCAAACCCCAAGCCCTGATATATTGTCTAAGAAAAGATATTCCTTTGGTGAATCCTCCTTTAAAGCACATACTTTTCTTTTTCTTGAAACCAAGACTATGATTGCCAAATCAGTAACTAACTGGAATGTTAAGGTTGGTCTTAGCATTGCATTTTCCATACTCCAAACAAAAGCTTCATAACTCAAAATAAGGTGATATGTTACAATTAAAATCAAATATTTATCTCAAAGAAAATTTTCAAAAGCAAAGGAATTTATACTTAGATGAATGTCTTAGTTGTTAGCTTCTAAGAAAATAAGTACGAGAAATTTACAATTGTAAAAGAAAGCAATCTTACGCAGAATATAATGGAAAGGACAAGAGCTTGGAAATAATACTTATACTGCTCACCTCACAGCGTTATTGTGAGGATGGGAAAAAAATTCACAAAAAGCTCCTTATAAACCATAACATATTTTGTAATAGTCAATAAACATCTATTTGTTAAGTAACAAGTAGGTACTGTACATTGTACCAGATGCTGGAAATACAAATGAAAAAAATGAAGCAGTCTGTGACTTCAAGGAGCTTAAATCCTACTAAACAAATATAATAAATATAGGCAAATATTTATTATTATTACCTCTGACATAACAGAGGGACTCAAACACGTACTCCAGAAATACTGATCACCTCACAATTTTCCAATTAGTCCTCTGAAGAAAAAGTCATCCAAATCAGGAAATGGCACCAAAGCAGACTTACCTGGATCAATATTTTAAAAGGTCATGCAAATACCAAACCCTATCCTGGATAAATGTATTTCCCCAATTAACTAACTGTAGTTTGGATATTGAGCTACCATAATTTCCTTTTTCCAATTTGCAACCATATAAAATCACATTAGAAAATTCAGGATTAGAAATTTAGAAGCAATAGATCTGAACTTTACAAACACGAAAACAAATTTATTTGAACATCTATCAACAGGAAAACTCTATCAACACAGATGATAACACTATTATTAAAGTTAAAGCACTGAGCTTACCAAATTTTAGATAAATCATCTTGATTATAATGCCAAATTTAATTATCCCCTGATAATCTAAAAAGCACTAAATATATGCACTGTAGAAGAATCATATTTCATTTATGCCTAGCCTGTCTAGACAAAATGAGGATAGAGGAAAAGCAAGCCATATAAGAGTTCACAAATGAGCTGATCCACTTTGCAATTAACAAGGAAGTTTCTGGGAATGAATGGATTTTAAGACCACCTAAATACAAAATAGACATAGTAGTTAAAGTTACAATTTAATATAATGCTTAATTCTTACCCTATTGATTAAGAAATGTTTTATGACTGAATTGAAGTAGGTTGGTAACCAGAATTTTCCTCTACAGAGTTCTCTAAATCCTGTCAAAGAAAAGCATTTTTAGTTGGAAAGTCCTTTGGAGATCATCAGCATTAATTACCTCATTTTACTAACAGATAAATAAACAAGCAGTAAGGAAGCCAGCCGACCAAATTAGAACTCAGATACTCTTAATTCCAAAACCAACACTTTTCCCATTACTATCTAGCCTCTATTGTAATACAGCAATAAAGGACAGTTTCATCTGAATAGTCATAGAAAAGCTTCAATGCCAGTTATCTGGGTTCTGAATTTCATTTAAGTATATTATTATAAGATTCTTCCAAAGCTAATCTTGTATTAAAAAGGGAGATGGAATAATTTACAAGTAGAAGATTTCACTCCATGATATCAAATGAAAAAAGGTTCTACATACTAGATTTTCCTGACGAAGACACCGAGATGAAAAAATAATCTTTATCTACTTTAGAAATAACTCAATATGAATTTGCATTTGACACAGCTGGGAGTTGCATAGCTTCGAGCTTCCAGTTTTCTACTCTCATGTTATTCACAGGGAGGGCAGAAAAATTTCCTGCACCTTTAATTAAGGTAAAAATAAAAACAAAAAGAATTTTGTCTTCTAATTACATGAGAGCTAAATAACTTCACATAAGAACCCATTTTGCTTTACTTCCAATTATTTCCTAAGGCTACACCAAGAATTGTCCGGATCATAATAATCAATCGACAAGTATTTATAAAGTGCCATAAAGCTTACAAAGTGCTTTACATGTATAATTTCATTTAATCCTCTCAGCAACCCTGCAAGGTAGATGATATTATTATAGCTAAGGCTTATGGAGGTTAAATGACTTGCCCAGGATCACAGAACTAGTACATGGCTGAGGTTTAACTGGAATTCACGTCCAGCAAAAAGATTAGTCAAAGACAAAAAGCACACAAGCAAATTAAATCTGGATCAGAGTATTCACTAATAGAAATGGAAAGCAATCCACCTCTCATCCTAAAGAAAATATCAGCAGTACTGGGCTAATATGAAACATTTTTAAAAGGAGGTTAGAGAAGCCAGCATTCTGGGAAAAAGAAAAGGTCTATACTAAGCATCAGACAGCCTCATATGTAAAATATCTTTAAAACAACTTTTTCTAAAAAAATCTGGGTGAAAAGATTCAAATTGGTTCATACTATAGTAAATACACAATCCAGTCTTTCAAGAAACCTGCATTCCACATTAGAAAGCAGTAATGAACCTCAAAGATTTCAAATGTAATTTTGAGGCTGGGCAAATTTTCTAAGAAAGTTTTGAGTGAAGGACTGAAAATTCTTCTTTCTTCAGCTTGCAACATAAGCCATGACTGGGACAATATACACTATCTCTTATATAATCAGTGTGAATTCAAGTCAACAGATTAAACTAAAAGCAAAACTATCTTAGATGGTCTCTGAGCAAATACACAGAAATAATGATATGATAAATATAATTCTGTTACTGCGTTTCAGAGAGACATACACAATTCAAAATTCCTTGAAGTAACTGAGATAGATACTGTATGAAGAATATCTAATCGACTAATCATAAAATATCTGTAAAGCAGTTAGGACACAATGATATTTTTAAAAACTTTTTCCCTGTGAAGTATAGATCAAGTTAATAGTGTCTTTGTGCCAGAGTTCTAAGCTTTTCACATTACATAAATATTTTCACACTACACAACAACAACAAAAAAAGTATTAGTAACTATCAGTTTCCTGTCTATAAAATGACAATGATCCAAAGACTAGGTTTACCCAATATCAATGAATACCCAAGAAAAACAATATTATCAGTAGGTTAGGCATTATACAGCAGGTATCTCTATAGTATTAACAGTCCTACCTGTTTTCATCTAAAATATTCAAGACTTTTGAGGGAAGGCGAGAAGGGGTGGGGGGGGGAGAGGGGAGAGTGGTTGAACCAATGTTCTTTCAACTTTGTTGGGAGGAAATTTTTAATTACATTTAACTACTTTTTTTTTTCTGTACAAAGCATGTGCATTCTTTCACCAGTTATATCTTTCCATTATTCACTTTATAAACTATTTGTCAGAAAAAGCCAGAACTATATAAACAAAATGAATGTACTATAAATAACGGATGTGAGAAGAATAAAAATATGATGTGTGGTTTCAGAGTAAGGTACCTCAAATTCGCCAATCAGTACTTAGACTATAACACCACAAGAAGTTTGTTTTATAAGGTCAGGTTTTAAATTTCTTTCCATAAAGACTTCCGATAAACTACTATTTTAAATTTCCATACTTAAGCTGCCACTTTTAGTTTTTATAGGAATTGCTAAGTATTTGAGTCTTTAAAAAAAAAAAAAGAAGTAACTCTGGATTATACTCACCTAGGAAATGATTCCAGGACAGAAATCTCAACTGAACTAAAGAGAAATCTGTTAGGCAATAACTTCATCTTTAAATACTGATACAAACTCAGAATTTATAGCAGTTTCAAAAAGTATAGATGGATTACACTCTCCAGTGGAGGAAGTATTCCTATCAATGGGAGCAGAAATCCATCACAATATTATAGTATAATTTCACGTGAAACACTAACCTAGAGCTCCCTAAGAGCACATACTGACATGAAAACATCACAATCCAAAAGTTGGGTCCCAAACCAACAGAAATTTTCACTTTTGAGTTATCTGAAAATGCAGCTAGCTTTTAAAACATCCAACCAACAGCTATTCTTTCAAGACCTGGTGCCACAAATATTAGAAATTACAGTATAAATTTAATTTCAAATGAAACAATATGCACATTGACAATAAGTTTGTCATGATCATAATGAAGATTCAAAATGTTATAAAAACAACTTTCACATCAGGAATATCCAAAATGGTTTCGAACAGGTTAAGTCAGGAGGATTACTAAACTATTCCTATTTTTAAATCTTCTTATATCAGTCATTTAAAGTTTACCACAAAAGAATTAGTGACTATTATTTTGCACCCACAATTGCAACAATGAACTACTGCAGTCATAATAATAAATAATAATAATATCTCACACATATAGTACTATATATATATACTAGTATATATATACTACATATATATATACACTATATATATATATATACACTATATATATATATACACATACACACACTATATATATATATATACACACTATATATATATACACTAGCACGTATACAGTACCAAGGGCAGCTAGGTGGTACAGTAACATAAAGTGCCAGGCCTGAAGTCAGGAAGACTCAACTTCCTGAGTTCAAATCTGGTCTCAGACACTTACTAGCTGGTGACCCTGGGCAAGTCACTTAACCCTGTTTGCCTCAGTTTCCTCATTTGTAAAGTGAGTTGGAGAAGGAAATGGTAAATCCTTCCAGTATCTTTGCCAAGAAAACCCAAAATGGGGTCATGAAGAGTCAGATATGACTGAAACAACTGAACAACAACAAATAGTACTAGTATATAAATGTTAACTGTTAGGTGACACTGTGTGATGTGGAGTTGGCCAGATGGTACTCAATTATTTCTGCTCCCTTTTCCCTGAGGGGTGGATGAGGGTCATGATCTTTTCTTGGCCACTGACCTCCCTATCCCCTTCTCTTAGATTTGATCAGCAACAAAAACCATTACAACAATCCTCTTGGTTTTTTAGCCAATGATCAATATGAAGTCCTTCAGATCCATGAGGTACCCCTCCTTTGCTGTTCTTTTATCAAGAGAGCGCAGTTAGGAAATATATAATATTCAAAGTTTTGACTCTCCTCCCTAATTTAATTTTTTTAAATATATCTTCAGCTAACCCCTGGCTTCCCCATATTTAAAAGCAAGATCCAGATGTAGGAAATGTTTAAATTTTTTAAAAATACCCATAACACTTTAAGGTTTACAAAGAACTTTACACATACTATTTCATCTGATCCTCATAACAACCCTTCAAAGGCAGATACTACTATTAATCTCACTTTAGAAATGAGGGAACTGGAGCTGAGAGATTACATGACTTGTCATATAGATAAAAAATATCCAAGACAAAATGTGACCACAGGTCTTTCTGACTCCATATCCACTGCTTTATCCATTATGCCACCTTGCTATATACAGCACAATTAGAAACATTCTGATAGTTATACTGATATATGATAACATACACAACAACATATTACAAAGAAGAAAATGCTTAGTAAAACATTTTAACATAGATGTTTAAGACCAGAAAAAGAGAGCGTTTGGCCGCATAGAAAGGGAGAGGAATATCTGATGGATACAAAGACAGTACTGGTAACTATGCAATGTCATTTTATGGAATATGACTTTCTCTTTTTAAAAAATGTATACCATCACAAAAATATTAAAACCAAACATTTTCATTTTAATAGTTATATGAATGAGGTCAGTAAAACAGAAAAAATCCTTAAAATGACAAAATAAATAAAATATTTCTTAAATCTTATTTACATGGAAAATGAATAATAAAATAGTGGGCTTCATTACAGTGCTTTCCCAATAAGTTTCTGTATCTGGTTCTCATGCAAGAGGTCAATACTATAACATTTTTAGCACCCTACAGTTAATGAATACATAATAACTGTATTCAGGGAACAGGGAATCAGGGTTTGATTCCAGAGAAGAAGCCTAAGAAACAGCTACCACATCCAAGGGAGGCAGTAGGTATGAAAATTACCCACTCCTAACCTGAGGATGTAGTGACAAAAAAAAAAAATACACAACTCTTTCGAGGTTCTGTAATTGTAATGAGTATACTTTAAATCTTTAACAAAGATCCATTGGAGGGCAAATCTGGTTCCAGCAGCCACAGTAATTCCAGCTCCAATAGCATATATAAAAACTGCTGCAGTAAAATGCCTGTAGTTGAATCAAAAGAGCTAGGTGGCACAACAGATGCCAGGCCTGGAGTAAAGAATACTCATCTTCCTGAGTTCAAATTTGGCCTCAGACACTTACTAGCTGTGCTGTATGATCCTGGGCAAGTCACTTAACCCTGTTTGCCTCCCTCTCATCTGTAAAATGAGTGGGAGAAAGAAATGGCAACCACTCCAGAATCTTTACCAAGAAAACCCCAAATGGGATCACAAAGTCAGACATGTCTGAAAAAACTGAACAACATGTGGCTGTCTCTATTTCTAAAAAGCAGTCATTTTCTGAAATGAGCTAAGAATTTCTAAATTTTAGGTCTTATATGCAAAGAGAGCTGGTCTCAGAGTCAAGATACGGGTTGCAGTCCTGCCTTTAACACATACTGACAATATTCCAATGGTCCCAGGCAACTCTCTTAAACTATTAGTTACAAATCAACTGCTGATCACAGGTCCCAACCAAAATAAAGAAAGAAACAAATGCATAAATAGGTAGGTCTTATATATAATATAAAATAACTTCAATTATCCTCTGGTCTACTCTTTTGATTCTATACAATATTGCTTATCTCAACTACTGTTATAAAAACCTACACTAAAAGAAATCTTGAGAAGCCATTTTAGTCCAACCTATTTGCCTAAAGACAAAGATCCAAAATTTATTTAACCTCTTGTTAAAGATGAATAGTGGTTCAATAGTGGTTCAGATGTCTGATTCCCTGATGTCCCTTTATATACTACTATAAGATGTTACATAACAAGAGACAAGGGAGAAGGGGGAAAAATTGCACTACCTGCCATTTTTACTGCTGATTCCCTACAGTTGCCTAGTGGGTGTTCTGAAACTAGGCCATATTTCTAGTATTAAAGACTATTAAAACATTTTCCCAAAGTGGAAAAGTATATTCCTACATGATTAAACGTTTGCTATTTAAAACCAACCCCTACATAAGCGACCCATTTTCTAAAGTTAAAATAATCAGTCAACAAGCATTTATTTAGTTTCTGCTATGTTCCATACACTGGTCTAAGGGTGAGGATATGAATAAAAGCCAAAAAAATAAACATCTGGCACATACACACACAAATACATACATACATATATATGTCTACATACATGTATGTGTGTATGTATGTATCTGTGGACAGATAAATAGAGCTCTCAATCCCTTCTCTCAAGGAGCACAATCTAAGGGGGGGAAACAAGATGCACACAACTATGTACAAACAAGATGGGACAGCATAAACTGGAGACAATCAACAGAGGGAAAGCACTAGCTATAAGTGGGATTAGGAAAGGCTTCCTATAGTAAGTGGAATTTTAGCTGGGTCTTGAAGAAAGTCAGAAGATAGAGATGAGGAAAGTATGTATATGAACAACCAGTGAGAATGCATGGAGCAAGTACAGCAAGGAGGCCCCTGTCACTACATCTCAGAGTGCAATGGGAGGAAGAGTGGATGGGGATAAAGTATAAGAACACTGGAAAGATAGAAGGGAACCAGGTTATGAAGGACTTTGAGTGCCAATTATAAAAAAGCACTAAATAAATCAATATTTCACTTTGATAATGAATTCTAATAATGAACCAGGTCTTCTCTCTATCTGTATGTAGTCACAGAATTATGGGACAATAAAATTTGGTTAAAAGGAAACTTTTAAGGTACAAAGAAAAAATACCTCTAAAAACTTGGGTTATACAAAATAACACCAAAAACCCATATAAATTAAATGAGGTCTCTTTTCCATGGATTACAATACCTTTTACACACTGCCAACTTTGAATAAAGACAATATACAATTGGATCTGGGATCCAGTTTCTGTCTTCCAGAGTTCTAATTCTAAAATCTCTTTGCATAAATAACTGGAAAAGAAAAACTATTAAAAATTCTTTAAACTGGGAAGGACAAGGAAGAAAATTACCTGTATAATTAAGCTAGGCAAGATAATAGCTAGGATTTATGTAGTACTTTAAAGTTTTCAAAGTGCTTCATGTTTTCAAAGAAAAAAAAAACAGCAGAAGAACAAACCAGTTCAGAGGACAAAATCCAAGGAAGGAGCCTTGCCTCTGCGCCTTTTCACAGGCTGTCCCCTCATTCATGGAATGTTCTGCCCCCTTGCCACTATCTTTTGGTTTCCTGGCTTCCCCATCTTCTGTAGGAAGTATTTCCCTGCTCACCTAGTGCCTTTCCCCTCCCATACCGTTTTTCATCTATTCTGTACATATCTTTTATGCACCTAGATATTTTCATGGTGTCTCCTTAAGAGAAATGGGAATTCTGAGAGCAGAATTTATGGCAGGCATGGCAAAAATAATGGAAAGCACAAAAAAATTAGAATCTGTGATACAAAGTCTCACCAAAGTAATGAAGAGAAAACAACAGATTGTCCTTCACTTCTATATATTTATAATCCCAATCTAGAAGTAAAGCAAAAAACAACAACATTAAAAGAAAATATGCTCACTCGGCAAATAAAACATACTCATCTCAAAGCCAGGATGCCTAGAGCAACCTATAGTTTATAGGTCTCTCAGAAGAAAATTACAAGCCCAAAACACCTTAACACCATAATGCAGGAAATCATAGAAGAGAATTGCCCATAACTTCTGGATTGAAAAACAATTAAAAGAATTCATGGATAACCTCTAAGGGAAAAAAAAAAAACAAGGTTGTAATCACCAAGACACATAGTAGCTAATAATTCACTTCAGAAATAAGTTCTCTAAGTGATTGGGGAAAGACCTTCAAAGAAAAAGGAAATTCAAATAATACAAGACTATTCTGTACCTACCAAGAGGTATAGGGGAGAATGGCATAATGCATTGCAAAGAGCAATGGAGCTCAAGATTCAGCCCAGAAACCTGGTACTGGCTAAGAAATAGAGTAGTGGATTGGTTGATTATATTAGGTACAAATTACATCATGGTAAATGACCACAGTAATCTAGTATATGATTAACCCAAAGATCCAAGCTTTTGGAACAAAAACTCATTTTTTGACAAAAATTGCTGGGAAAACTGGAAAACAGTATGGCATAAACTAGGTATAGACCAACATCTTACACTGTATACCAAAATAAGGTCAAAATGGATACTTGATTTACACATAAAGGATGATGCCATAGGCAGATTAAGAGAGCATGGAATAGCATGTCTGTCAGATTTATGGATAAGGAAAGAATTAGGACCAAAGAACATATAGAGAGCCTTACAAAACGTAAAACAGATCATTTTGATTATACAAAATTTAAAAGTTTTTGCACAAACAATGTAACCAAAATTATAAGGAAAGCAGAAAACTGGGGGGAGGGGGAATTCTGTAACAAGCATCTCTGATAAAGACCTCATCTCTCAAATATATAGAGAACTGAGTCAAATTTCTAAAATATACAACTCATTCCCTAATTGATAAATGGTCAAAGGATATGAACTGACAGTTTTCAGACCAAGAAATCAGAGCTATCTATAGTCACACACACAAAAAAAAATGCTCTAAATAACTATTGATCAGAGAAATGAAAATTAAAACAATTCTGAGGTTCTACCTCACACCTATCAGATTGACCAATATGACAAAAAAAAGGGAAATGTCAGATATTGGAGAAGATGTGGGAAAACTGGGACACTAATGCAGTATTGGTGGAGTTGTGAACTGATCCAACCATTCTGGAGAGCAATTTGAAATTATGCCCAAAGGGTTATAAAACTGTGCATACTCTTTGATCCAGCAATAATACCACCGCTAAGTCTATATCCCAAAGACATCCCAAAAAGGGGGGGAAAGGACCTATTTGTATAAAAATATTTATAGCAGCAGTTTTTGTGGTAGCTAAGAATTGGAAATCAAAAGGATGTCCATCAATTGCGGAATGGTTAAACAAGCTGTGGTATATGATTGTAATGTAGTATTATTGTGCTATAAGAAATGACAAGCAGGATGATTTCAGAAAAACCTGGAAAGATTTACATGACCTGATGCATAACGAAGTGAACAGAACCAGGAGAACCTTGTACACAGTAACAGCTATGTTTTACAATGAAGAACTGTGAATGACTTGGCTATTCTCAGCAATACAATGATCCAAGACAATTCCAAAGGAATAATTATGGAGCATACTATCTATCGGCTCCAGAGAAAGAACTGATCTTGATTGAATACAGACTGAAGCATGCTATTTTTCACTTTCTCTTATTTTTTTTCTTTTATTCAAGTCTTCTTGTACAAAATGACTAATATGGAAATGTCTTACATAACTGCACAAGTATAACCAGTATCTGATTGTTTACCATCTCAGGGAGAAGGAAGGGAGGAAAGGAGGGCAGAATTTGAAACTCAAAACTTTAAATAAAAACGTTAAAGGAAAGACAAAGATGCAGCCCAGAGTGACCTACCCTGAAAATCTGAGTTTAACCACAAATGAAAATGATGGAAGTTCAATATAAAGAGGCCTTTGAAATGTTTTTAGAAAAAAAGCCAGACCTAAAGAAATTATTTGTTTCTTCAACTCCTCAAACAACAGAAATGTAGGCAGAATGAATAAATGCAACAGCCAAAAAACAGAAATAACAACAGTGACAGCAGAAAGATGAATTTTAAAAAACTGCTTTCTAAATTTTGTACAACAGGATACAGGTGAAGGCAAAAGTCCCATGGTGGTAACAGGTAAGATGTGGGCCCAGGACACAATATAAAAACCTGGTGTCATCTTGATCAGAGGTGAATTTTCTTTTTTGGTGGGCCAACCCAAGAGTATACATGAAAGGGAGGAAAGGAGTAAAGGGAAAGAAAGTATGCAATGTGCCAGGGAGAAGGTGACTCTGTGGTCTCAAAAAAAAAGATACAAGGGAATGGATGAGGAGAAGGACAGAAGGAATGAAAACAAGGTGAGGAAAGAAGGAGATCTTGCTTTGACGGTAGGAGAGAGTTTTACTGATGAATGCTCCCATGGGTGAAGCAAAATGGTCTCAGAAGGGTGATGGATGTGGCCTAGGGGATTAGATGCTTGAAAAGTCTACTCTTCCCACCTTGGAGCAGGAGAGTTGCAACTCTTGGGGGCAACCTGCACATGAGGAGAGTGTGAACCAAAGGAGGAGATTTTGAGGTAAAAGCTAACCAGAGGAATGGTATAGATCAGTGCTAAGCCATATAATCAGGGACCATATGTAGTTAGTGTGGGTCCCTATCATAGGGCAATGTCCTCTCTGACACCTGGAATAATTCACATTGTTCTAGGATTGTGGTACAATGGAAAAATCCATGAATCCAAGAGGCAAGCTCTGTAAGACAGTAGCAGAAACAGCCTAGGGGGGAGAGGCTAGAATGGATATCTAGGAAGCTTTTACTGCATGAAGAATGCAGAGAAAGGTGAGAGACCAAATAGTTATAGAGGCCACAGATCAGAGAACGGGGGTCTAGAGGAGACAGACAAAAAAAAAAGATAAGGAAGACAGTGAAAGAAATCCTTTTTGGAAAGAGACACAAAAAATAATATAAAAATCTACTGAATGTGACTAGTTGAAGGGGAGAAGGAAGAATCTACCTGACAAGCTGAGAGGAAAAACGTGGAAGAAAGTATATAAACATATAAAATAAGGAGAGAAAAAAGAAAAATCTAAACCCCAAAGGGAAAGAAATAACAAACAAGAGAAGGGGATCACAGGGGAATGGAAGAAAGCCAATGAGAACAGAGCCACTTTAAAAATACTGAAGTAGAGCAGTTGAAAGAATATAGCATTGTGTTTACAGAAGAGAAAAAAAAATCATAACTTCAAAAAATTAGAAACAGATAGGAGAAAAGATAAACCTAACTCTCATCACTTTAAATGCTGATGTATTAAACAATCCAATAAAACAGAAAAGATTGCCAAAAGAAAATAAGAATAAGGGGAAAAAAAAACCTACAACCTGTTGCTTAAAAGAAACACATTTTAAAAAACAAAGACATACAAAAAATAAAACTGAGGAGATGGGAGAAAAACTCACCATGCATCAAATTAACCCAAAAAAGCAGGAGTTTCAATAATGCTATCTTACAAAGCAAAAACAAACATTCAACAAATCAAAAGGGATAAATAAGGAAACTAACACTGAAAGGAACCATAGATAACAAAGTCATATCAGTAATAAACTTACATACTCCAAATACCTTAACATCCAAGTTCAAAATAGAAAGATTACTTGAATTACAAGAAGATGTAGACAGTCATAGAATAGTGGAAGGAAATTTCAATATCCCTTTCTCAATTTTGATAGGAAAGATAAACAAAAGGGAAAATAAAGAACTGAACAAATTCCTGGAGAAACTAGAGTTAAAAGTCTTATGGTGTTTTCTAAATTAAACAGAAAAAGAATACACATTATCTCTCAGCATCACATGGAATTTTAACAAAGATGGACCACATACTGGGGCAGAGAGATAGTTCAAAGAAATGGCAGAAAAAGCTGATAAATCTCTTACAAATTATAACACAATAAAAATAGTTTTTCATTTATCCAAATGGAGACTAAACAATGAAATCCAAAATAATAGGTAGATCAAAGAATACATCATAGAAAGAATTAGTAACTATTTAAAAGAAAATCATAATGATGAACCAGCATACCAAAGTTTCCAAGCTATAGCTAAAGCAGCTCTCAGGGAAAAAACAATATTCTTACAAATACACATTAAAAAACAGAAAAGAGAGGATTAATGAACTGAATATGCATTTTTTAAAAATTAGAAAGCCAACCAATATATAAATCTACAATAAGCACAAAAGAGGAAATATTAACAATTGGAGGGGAAATAGATAAATTGAAAACAAAAATACAGAAATGATAGAACTAAAAGCTGGTTCTCTGAAAAAACTAATAAAATTGACAAACCCTTAGCTAATCTGATTAAAAAGCACAGAGGAGAAAATCAAATCCATAAAACAGTAAATGAATAGACATCTTAAATAATTCAATCTCAGAAAACAAGACAGATTTAACTACAAAGAAACTACCAAAGGTGTGTATGTGGGGGGGGGGGGGTGTTGTGGGGAGATCTACTGGTCCTGATAAATTCACAGAAAGATTCTATCAAACTTTTAAAACAATTGATATCCGTATTTCACAAATTGTTTTCAAAAACTGAGAAAGAAAGCACCCTACCAGAATGATTTTTGAGATAAACATAGTTCTACTACCTAAACCAAGGAAAGCTAAAACAGAAAACCAGAGGTCAGTATCATTAATAAAATATTTACTCAAAAATGTTTTTAACCAAATCCTGTCAGACTACAAAGATTTATCCAAGAAATCTTTCAATATGACCAAGTGCAATTTATTCCAGAGATACAAAGATAGTTTGACATTAGAAAAAAAATCAACATAATTACATCAAAACCCAAAACATCCAAAACCACATCATCTTAATAGATGCAAAAAAAAAAGGTGTTTGACAAAAAACACCTCTACAAAGTACATAGACACAGAGGGACTTTTTTTAAATATGATAATAAGTATCTATTAAAAACCAAAAGCAAGCATCAAATACGATGGGGATACACTGGAACCTTTTTCAACAAATATGGGAGTAAAGCAAGGATGCCATTCTCCTTACTATTATTTGATATAGTTTTGTAAATGCTAGCAACAGTAATAATGCAAGAGAAAGAAATCAAAGGCATAAACATAAAGAAGAGATAAAACTATTCTTATTTGCTAATATGATCTACATGGAAAATTCTAGGAGCAGGTAGGTGGTGCAGTGGATACAGCACCTGCCCTGGAGTCAGGAGGACCTGAGTTCAAATTCCAACTCAGACACTTACAAGCTGTGTGACCCTGAGCAAATCACTTAACCCCATTCCCACAAAAAAAAAACAAAAATCCCAGGGAATCAACAAAGATACAATTGATACATTTAATAGCTTCAGCAAAGTTGCAAGCTACAAAACAAATCCTCAAAACTCAATAGCATTTCCATATAATAATAACAAAATAAAAATAGCAAAAATAGAAAAGGAAATCCAATTTCAATCAATTTACATGTTTAATGCTATACCAAAGGAATACTAAAGGAATACTTTAAAGAACTTGATAAAATAACTAAATTCATATGGAAGAACAAAAGATCGAGGGAAATGATGAAAATAAGTAGAGATGAAAGGAAACAGCACTTCCAGACCTCAAACTATATTATAAAGTAGCAGTCATCAAAACTATCTGGTATTAGTTAAAAAATAGAGAGACAGATCAGTGGAACAGAAAAAAGAATCAAAAACAACAGAACTCAAAACTTCTGGGAAAACTGAAAAGAAATCAGGTAGAAACCAAGTATAGATCAACACCTTACAAAATATTCCATAACACACTCAAATGGATATACAATCTTAATATTAAAGGTATTATAAAAAATAGAAGGGAAACATCATATATCTCTTACAGCTATGAGCAGGAGACGTATTCTTAACCAAACAAAAGACAGAGGCAATTACAAAAGATAAAATAACTTTGATTACCTGAAACTGAAAAGGTTTTGCACAAACAAAATTAATGCAACTATGATATGATAAGAAGTGGATGAACAGGAAAAATTTACATAAATTTTTTTTGATAAGGGTCTGGTACCAAAGATATATAAGCAATTAATAAATATGCATAAGACTAACAGTCATTCCCCTAATACATAAGTGGTCAAAGGATATGAACAAACAGTTCTTAAAAGAATCACTAAGTATTCATAACTACATGAAAAAAATGCTCCAAATCATTAATAAGAGAAATGTAAATTTAAAAAACCCTGAAGTTTCACCTCACACCCTGCAAATTGGCAAAAATGACCAAATATGGCAACAGTCAATGTTGGAGTTGTGCAATGATAAAGCCATTTGGAATTATGCAAATAAAGTGACAAAAATGTCCGTACCTTTTGAACCAGAGACTCTATTACTAGGCTTATACACTTCAAAATGTTTATAGCAGCATTTTTTTATATAATCGTGAAGAAGTGAAAACAAGATAGATGCCCATTAATTGGACAAAAGAAATTATGGCACATGAGTATAATGGAATATTACTATAC
This sequence comes from Trichosurus vulpecula, assembly GCF_011100635.1. Classification (NCBI taxonomy): domain Eukaryota; kingdom Metazoa; phylum Chordata; class Mammalia; order Diprotodontia; family Phalangeridae; genus Trichosurus; species Trichosurus vulpecula. Next base: position 104,141,133 of record NC_050580.1, read on the forward strand.
TGTGAGAAACAATTTGTGTAATGAATGCAGAGAATCATGTAAAGATCTATATGAACTCATGCAGAGTGAAGTAGAGTCAAAAAAAAACTATCTACACAGTAACTACAACAACAGGAATTTTTTTTAAAATGGTGGTTTAGCCACACCAGATATTAAACTGTACTACACAGCAGCAGTCATCAAAACTGCCTGGTACTGGTTAAGAAACAGGGGTGTGGATCAGTGGAATAGGATAGGTACACAAGTAGGTGAAATCAACAAGTTTAGCAATCTACTCTTTGATAAACCCAAATAAGCCAGTTTCTGGGCCAATAATTCACTATTTCACAAAAACTGTTGGGAAAATTGGAAAATGGTAGGGCAAAAACTGGGCATAGACCAATATCTTACACCATATACCAAAATAAAGTCAAAATGGGTTCATGATTTAGGAGTAAAAGTTGATACTCTAAGTAATTTGGGAAAGCAAGGAATAGTTTACTTATCAGATTTGTGGAAAAGTAAAGAATTCATGACCCAACAAGAGATAGAGAGCATTACAAAATGCAAAATGGATAATTTTGATTATGTCAAATTGAAATGTTTTTGTACAAAAAAAGCCAATGCAACAAGAATTAGGAGGGAAGCAGAAAATTGGGAGAAAATCTTTGCAACTAGTATCTCTGATAAAGGCCTCATCTCTAAAATATACAGGGAGCTAAGCCAAATATATAGGAATACAAGCCATTCCCCAATTGAGAAATGGTCAAAGGATATGAACAGGCAGTTTTCAGAGGAAGAAATTAAAGCTATCTACAGGCATATGGAAAAATGCTCTGGATCGCTGCTGATTAGAGAAATGCAAATCAAAACAACTCTTAGATACCACATCTCTCCTGTCAGATTGGCTAAAATAACAAATCAGGAGAATGATAAATGCTGGAAAGGATGTGGGGAAATTGGAACATTGTTGCATTGCTGGTGGAGTTGCGAGCTGATCCAGCCATTTTGGAGGGCGGTGTGGAACTATGCCCAAAGGGCTATAGAAATGTTCATACCCTTTGACCCAGTAATACCACTTCTAGGGTTGTATCCCAAAGAAATCACGCAAGCGGGAAAAGGACCCATATGTACAAGAATATTTATAGCAGCTCTCTTTGTGGTAGCCAAGAATTGGAAAGCAAAGGGATGCCCATCAATCGGGGAATGGCTGAACAAGCTGTGGTATATGAAGGTGATGGAATACTATTGTGCCATAAGAAATGGGGATGATGCAGACTTCATAACAACCTGGAAAAACCTACACAACATAATGCTGAGTGAGCGGAGCAGAGCCAGGAGAACGTTGTGCACAGCCACAGATATGTGGATTCCGTGAGGACCAACCCTGACATACTGCGCTTCTCTCAGCAACCTAAAGGGGCAAGGACAACTCCAGGGGACTCACGATGGAGAATGCTATCTTCATTCAGAGAAAGAACTGCGAAGTTTGAATACAGACTGAGGCACACTACATGCTCGCCTTTTCTGCTTCTCTTTTGTTTTTGTTTTTGGGGTTTTTTTTTTTTGGTTTTTTTTTGTTTGGTTTTTTTTTTTTTTGGTTCTGTTTCTTCTTTCTCATGATTCATTCCATTGGTCAAAATTCTTCTCCACGACTTGACTAGAGCATAAATTAATTCAATGCGAAGTTATACATGACAGTTATATGAGACTTCATGCTGTCTTGGGGAGGGAGGGGGGAGGGAGGGGAGAAAAACTGGAACTCAAAACTATGTAGAACCGTGTGTGGTAAACTAAAAATAAATAAAGAAAAAAAAATTAAAAAAAAAAAGATCAAACAGGAGTCAAGTGAAAAATGTAAGAAAACATCCTTAAAATACCCCTTTATAGAGGTGGGAAATCCATAAGTGTTACACATTAGACATGTTTTCAGACTTTTTTAATGTATCGATCAGTTGTGCAGATTTTTTTTCCCCACTTAAAAAATACTATTTTACTATACTATTATATGGGATGGCTCTCTGGGAGGGGGAGGGGAAATGATACTTGTAATAATTATGATGATCTAAGAAACCAAATATAAAAAATTTATGAAAAAAAGGTTACTACAATAGTATAGGTGACAGCTGATATGAGAGCCTGAATTAGGGTTGTAGCTGCGCAAGAGAAAGGGGCATATATGAGAGCAGTTATGAAGGTAGAAACAACAGGATTTGGCAACAGGTTGACTATATGGGGTTAGTGAGAGAAAGGAAGAGAATGACACTGAAATAAGTAACAGAAAATTTTGGAAGAAGGATAGTAGGATCAAATGAGGATTTTTTTTTTTAATGATGGGGAGACATGGATATATTTTCAGAAATAGGACAGAAGCCAGCAGAGAGAGATTAAACATAGGAGAGTAAGTGGAGAACATAGTTGTGCATGTGAATACACAGGGAACTCACTTTTTTTTTAAATATAAAGAAGGTAGAAGCAAAGGCAAATACAATGAACACAGTGTGGTCCTGCAAGCATTTCAGGAGTACTAAAACTCAGAAGGTACTAAGGCTAACAAGAAAAGAAAAGAATAAGAGGACTTTGTTGGCTTTTTTTTTTAATTTATAATGAGGAAAACAGCAGGATCAATCAAAAGGATAGAATGAAGAAAATCTAATGCTGCTCAGGATGGATGAAATGATAATGATTGACAAAAAAAGAAAACATAGTTGCTCAATTCTTATTTTGATTCTATTTTCTTTTCCAAAGAAAATTATTTCTGCACTGGAAAAAGAGAATAAAAATGGCTAGCTAGGAAGTGATCCCCAAAGCAAGCAGGGAGAGTATGTGGACACATAGCTGCCTGTGAATTTCAGTCACAAGGCAATCAACAATCAAGACTTATTTATTTCCTACTATGTGCCAAAGAATGTACCAGGCTTGGGGGATAAAAATCTAAAGAATCAAACAATTCTTTTCAAAAAACTTACAAATGGGGAGAAAACAAATATGTGCCTTATTATAAATACTAAGCGTCCCAAGAGTCTTAGTTTTAGCTTTAAAAGCTTAAATAATAACTTTAATAGCTTTGGGGACACCCTGTGTGCTCCTGGCAGAATTCTAGAGACAAATTATTAAAAAGATGGTTAGTGAACATCGGAGAAAAGAAAGCATGCCCTCTCCCTGTGACAAGCCCATTTTCTATTCATTGGTAATTCTTTAGAGATTATTAGATTCAATGTATTTGATTCTGGTATTAAAAAAATAAGCCTTTGTTTTCATAGGAAGCTTGGGATCACTAAAAGTGCTCTACAATTTCTCAAAAATAATTTAGCTTTCTCACCAAAGGTGCTCACTACTGTGATATAGGAGGTCAATTGCTGAGTTCAAGGCAAAGAAGAATTTCCTGTTGATGATAAGGTCTTCCAGGTTCTCTTGTTCACATATGAAATTGTGCTGACTGCCTCATGCCTTGAAACACTACACAGCCTCCTGGAAGAGATCTGTAAATACTCACACAAGTCTGGCCTTTCATTCACACAGGAAAGATCAAATGGATGAACAACGTCTATTGCCCAGATTATGTGCATTTAGATGGACAACCTATTGAACTTGTGTATCATTATGTATATCTGGCACAGACAATACAGACAGAAAACATGTTGGGCCCAGAATTGAACAGGAGGATGGAAAATAGATCCACAAAAGTTGGCATTTTATATAATGACATCAAAACCAAGAGGAAACAATAGAAAAAGAAATCCCATTTAAAACTACAAAATGCATAAAATATCTAGAAGTTGGTCTGCCAATACACACTCAAAGAGGGTATATGTAATTTTAAAATACTTTTTCTTTTTAATGAAACAGACTTAAATAGCTGGAGGAATATTCATTTCTCATGCTGATAAATATACGAGAATACTATCAAAATAAATTTACAGATTTAGCTCTTTAACAACTACCAAGTGATTTTACATTACAAAGTTAGACAAATAGTAACAAGATTCATTTGCAGGATCAAAAATCTAAAATCTCAAGGGAAATAATGGGGGAAAAATAGGAATGAAGGAAAAATAGCATTTCTAGACCTTAAACTATATAATAAAGCAGCAGTTAATCAAAAGTGCGCAGAACTTGTTAAAAAACAGGGAAGTAGGGTCAGTGGGACAGACTAGATAAGCAAGAATCAGAAACAATACTTATTTGATAAACCCAAGAACATAACCTGCTTGGAGAAGGGCTCACTTATCTGACAAGAACTTGTAGGAAACCTTAAGCAGTTTGGTTAAAAAGTTTTAAGGACAGGCATCTTATACCACTGTAATAGCAATTTAGATTTGGAGATCTTTCCCACCCATCAATAGGACATGTGACCTGCTTACATCACAGGAAGCCTAAGTCACATGTGGTGGGGAAGAGCTTGCTGAGAGGAAAAGGAAACTATGTCACAGGAAATACTGAGAGAGCAGTTGGGAGAGTTAGAGCTGAAGGAGAGAGCCAACTGTGGTGGCTGTAAGTTTGTTTTCGGGAAGGCTCCAGCAGAGGGGTGGATGGTTTTGGGATGGCAAGGCTCCATGCTGTGATACTGTGTATCGAATTCTTTGCTGCTGTGATGGACTGGGCGGATGGCTTGTGGAATCTGGTCCTCTGGCATCTGAATAAATGGTTTACTTCTTCTACCTTCTATGTGGAGAGTCTTACATATTTTGCAATACAGAACCACATAGGCATTTTGACAATTATCATCTATATTGTGATTATTGCCTTGCTGATACAACCACACACCACAAGAAAACTCTAAATGGATAAGCAATTGAAATACACAAGTTCACAACACCAAAAAAGAAGGTCAGGACAAATATGGCTAGGAAGAGAATTCTTAACCAAATAAGAAATAGAATAGGTCACAAAAGATAAAGTTTCAGTCACATAAAATTGTGAAAAGCTTTCTGCATAAACAAAAAGAGTGTACCTAGGATATGACTGAAAACTGTCAAATGAAGGAAACATTTTTATCCAATTTATATAGGGAATTAATGCAAATAAACAATTCCCCCAAAATTCTGGTATAGTTTTAAGCTGTCTTACCACCAAAGAGACATTTTCTAAGTAGTCAAAGGGTTCTAGAAAGAAAAATTGCAAGCTATTAACAACCATGTGCAAAATTACTACAAATCTTCTAAAACTTGCAAAATAAAACAAGTCCCAGCTAAAGAACTATCTTCTACAGGAAATCTTTCTCAAAATCTTTTAATTCTAGTGCCTTCCCACTTATAATTACTTCCTTTTTATCCTGTTTCTAGCTTGTTTGTTTATATTTAGTTATTATCTCCCCTAATAGATGATGAGAGGGCAGGGACTGTATTTTGCCTCTTTTTACCTGAAGTTTTAACTCCCAGCAAATCAGCAACAAAGAGCAGGATAGGGGTCAGGACAGTGATTCCAATGGCACATGGAATTAATAAGTGGGAAATTACCTCTACCAATGAAGGTCAGCATCTTCTCTGCAACTTAATGACTTACAGAAATTTCCTGGAGCACCAAGAGGTTCAGTGACTTGCTCAGGATCACCTGAACCCAAGTTTTCCAGCTTTTAAGTCAGCTCTCTATTCTCTATGCTACATGGACTTTCACATGAAGATGACAAAAGATGTAACTAGTTTATGCTAGAGGAGTTGTAGAAAAAACAGGCATACTGATAACACTGTTGGCAGAGCCAGAAAATAGTTCAATCATATGGAAAACACTTTGGAATTATACTTTTAAAAGTGATTAAAATGTCATACTACAATTTAGACATCTTACTGCTATGCACATGCCCCAAAGATGACAAAGAAAGGAGAAAAGGGTTCCATATATACCAAGTACTCCTATCAGCATTCTTTGTGGTAACAAAGAGCCAGAAACAAAGTGATAACTATTGACTGGGGAATACCTAAATAACTTTGGATATATAAATGTAATGGAATTATTATTGTACTATAAGAAATTATAATGTGAGAAATGTAGAGCAGCATAGGAATTAATGCAGAGTAAAATAGAACCAAACAATATAGACAATAACTATAATAATGTAAATGTAAAAAATAAAAGTGAATGTTGTATAATTATAATAATTAAACTTAACCCTGGAGAAGACATGAGAAAAGATACCATCTTATGAAATTCTGTACATGAATTCTAACATAGTTTATGTATTGGGTAGTATTGCTGAATTTTTCATAAATCTTGGATACTAAGGAAGGCTTGCTGAGTTGGGTAAGGAGAGGTATAGTTTTTTAAAAAAAGATTGTTATATAAAAGAAAAAGCTAAACAAATCAAACAAGTCATGCTGTACTATCCTTATTGCTTTGAATGAAACATTTATTATGTACCAGGCACAGTACTAAGCAATGAGGATATAAATATAAAAGTGAGAGAGCTCCTGCTTTCAAGAAGCTTACGTTCTAATAGGGGGAGACAACTCAACACAAGAGACTGGTCTAGGGAATCACAGGAGGTACAATGTCCCATTAAACAAGTTAATCAACAAACCTTTTCTAGAAGCACTGGTGGTATTCACTTAATGACAAAGTTACTAAAATGACAGATAAGTTTCCCTAGATTTTAGCAAAATGTTAGGGGGCAGAAAAAGAGGTGTGGAGTACAGTATGTGACCCAGATGACAGCAAAATTAGGGGGTTTTGGAAGAGTCATTAATGGTTTGATGTCCACCTAGAAAGAGGTCTCCAGATGAACATTCCAGGGATTTATGTGTGACCTTGTCCTCTCTTTAACACTTATATCAATGCTTGACTGAAAACATAAATAGCATGCTTTTCTAATTTGTAGATTTATTCCAAATAAGCCTAAGAAAAAGCTAACAAACTGGATGACAAACTCAGGACTCAGAACTATCTAGAAAAGCTAGAATATTGGATCAAAATGAATATGATGAAATGTTAATAGAGATAAATGTAGTTTATATATTTAATATATATTTTATATATTTAAAACAAATTCATAAAAACAAGATATATGGTTAGAACATAGTTTCTCTGAAAAAGACCTGGGAATTTTAATGGACTTCAAGCTCACTATGAGTCACAAGTTATATGGCAGCTAAGATACTTAACAGAGGCACAACTTTTAGGAAAAAGAAGGTAATAGTCGTGCTGTCCTCCTCTGCTATCAGACATCCAGCGTATGTGTTCAGTTTACAACTGGGTAGCAGAATTTAGGAGAAACATTAAGCTGGAACATCAAGAGAAAAGCAGTCAAGAGAGTTAAGAGCCTTGACTCCATGTTATATGACAAATTAAATAACCTAAGATTTTAGAGAAGATTCATGAGACATGGTAACTGTGTTCAAGCATGCAAATGCTATTATGTGAAAGAGAATTTATATTTGTTCTGGGATCAGAACTAGGAGCAATGAGTAAATGTTACAAAGAAGAAAATTTAGAGTTGAATTTTAAAGAAAAACTTCTCAACAATTAGTCATACAAAAGTAGAAAGGTGTGCCTTATAAAAGGGTGAATCCCACCCTCCCTCTACTGAAAGTCTTCAAGGAAAAGCCAGATGGCCATTTGTATACAAAGCAGAAGAGAATTTTTCAGGTAAAGGTTGGACTATACAGTCTCTGAGTTCTCTTTCAAATGTTCTATGAATAATTCTTGATATTTCTTTGGCACTTTCAGTACTTCTTGATGATAGGAGATGCCTCATTCTCGCCTTTTTGTAGCTATTTGTACTGGGCACTAAACAGAGGAGACACAATATTTGTTGAATTTTTTTGGTAGAAATATCTGTACCATTTAGTCTCATCACTGCAGATGAGTATTTTCAATTGCAAAATTCCTTTGTAAACTTACCAATGAACTAAAATATTCAATATGAAACTTATTTGAATCTGTTGTATTTATTTTTATATATTTTGTATTTCCATATGTAAGTATATGTATATATACATATATACACACACACATACGTACACACATACACACACAAGTTATTTCCACCAACAGAATGTAAGCTCTTCAAAGGGAAGGGCTGTTTTACTTTTATCTTTGTATCATCACCTCCTGGTATAGTACCAGCACATAGTAGGTGCTTAATAAAGGCCTGTTATTGATTAATTAAATAACATTTCATTTATCTACATGCAAATATTCCAAATAAAATTTTATTCCACTAAAAGTGAAAATTTTCATTTTCATTTTGATAATTTCCTAAAATGTCAGTCATTAAGCATTAAGTGCTTATTACATGCCAAGCACTGTGCTAAGCACTGGAGATACTAAAAAAGCAGCAAAAGACCTTGCCCTCATAATCTGATGAGAGAGACAACAAGCATACATGTACAAACATGCTATAAAAAGGATAAATAGGAAATAATTAAAAGTGTTTGAGAAAGGTTTCCTGTAGAAGACAGGCCTTTAGCTGTAACTTGAAAGAATTCAGGGAAGTTAAGAGGGCAGAGAGGGAATATTCTAGATATAGAGGCCAGACAGAGAAAATGCCCAAAAGCCTAGAGATGGAATGTCCTACCCATGGAACGGTAAGGAGGCCAGTGTCACTGGATCAAAGAACTCACAGTAGATATAAGGTCTAAGAAGACTAGAAAGGTGTGGGGAGGTGTGTGGGTTATGAAGCGCTTTGAACATCAAAATTGTATATTTGATTCTGTAAGTGATAGGGAGCCACTACAGTTAATTGAGCAGGGAGATAACATGGTCCCTCCTGCGCATTAAAGAAAAAATCACTATGTTCTTTGAATGGAAGATAAGATTGTAGTGGGAAGAGACCTGAGGCAGACCCACCAGCAGGTTATTATGGTAGTCCATGTGTGAGGTGATGAAATCTTGTACCTGAGTGGTGGCAGTATCTGAGGAGAAGAGGGGGTTGTATTCAAGAGATGTTGCAAAAGTGAAAATGACAAGCCTTGGCCACAGATTGGATATGGGAAGTGAGAGAAAATGAAGGGTCCATGATAACTCCAAGGTAGTGAGCGTGAGGAAGTAGTAGGATGGTTGTACCCTCAACAGGAGGAGGAAGTTGGGGGGCGGGGGGGTTTAGGGAGAAAGATACTAAGTTCAGTTTTGGATATGTTGAAATTAAGAGATCTACAAGACATTCAATTCAAGATGTCTAAAAGGCAGTTGGAGATGTGAGAATGAAGTCAGTAGAAAAGTTATGGCAGGATAAGATAGAGATGGTAATTAAATCCATGGAAGTTGATGAGATCACCAAATGAAACAGTATATCTGAAGAAGAGAAGGTGGCCAAGGACAGAACCCTGTAAGAGACCTATGGTTAGAGGGCAATGACCTGGATAAGGATTCATCAAAGAAGACTAAGAAGGAGCTGTTTGAAAGGTAGGAAAAGAACCAGGAGAAAATGGTGTCCCAAAACCTAGAGAGAAGGAAGAATAAAGGAGAACAGGGTGATCAACAGGGTCAAGTTCTGCAGGGAGATCAAAAGGAATGAAGATTAAGAAAAGGCTATTAGATTTGGCAGTTAAGAGATCATTTGTAATTTTGGAAAGAGCAATTTTGGTGGAATAATGAGGTCAGAAGCTGTATTGTAATGGGTTAAGAAATGAGAGGGGAAAAAAGTAGAAGCACCTATTATAGATGACCTCAAGGAATTTAGCTGGAAAAGGCAGAAGAGATACAAGATAGTGGTGATGGAATGATCAAGTGAGGGTTATTTAAGGATTGGGGAGACAGAAGCATATTTATAGGTAGGGGACAAGGAACCAGTAGACAGGGAGAGATTGAAGTGAGATGGGGGTTGGGGGGGCAATATGCTGGAGGAAATTGAATGTAATTGGATCACTTGAACAGGTAGAGGGGTTTACCTTGGTAAGGCTACCTCTCCATGTGAAACAGGAATGAATGAGGAAATATAGTGGCAGAAGGTATTTGACTGATATGAGATGAGGAAGAGGAGAGAAGAAGAGAGCTCACAGTGAATGGTCTCAATTTTTTTTCTGTAAAACATGAGGTATGGTTTCTAGCTGTAAGTATTGGGGAGAAGGAGCTGTGGGAGGCTGAGGAGGGGATGAAAAGCTTCTGTGAAAAGTGGGAAGGTGAGTAGATAACGGACTCACTGTAGAATGATTGCCGAGAAGCAGTAAGAACCCAGTTAAGGTTGTGTAACAGAATTTGTCATGGATTCATTCAGAACGGTTGTATGATTTTTCCCCCTTTGGTCAGCAGCAGGTTGTAGGAGTAAAGGCAGGTGATGATAGGAATGATCCAAGGCTGAGGCTTGGCAGGGTGCAATCAGCAATATGATTGGGGGGAGGGGGTAAGGACTCAAGAGAAGGGGACCATGTAGAGTCAAATTGGCTCACCAAGAGATTATGATAGGGACAAGAGGAGAGTGGCTACTGCAGAAATGATGGACTAGGAGAAAACTGAGAGGTCAAGAGATTGGAGGTATGGATAAAGAACAGGATTTGGTAAGGGAAGGCAGATAAGTGAATTTCAGAATTCTTGAATGTTAAAGTGGTGCATATGTGGGTAAGGGCAAGATTAAGAGTATGACTATCTTTATGTATGGGGAGGAGTAGTTCATGGGAGATATGTAAGTTGAGGAAGTGAGTGATTCGAATATTTGAGGGAGAGTCAATATGTATATTGAGGTCTCCTAGTATGAGGACTAGAGTTGAGAGAGAAAAACTGTGAGCCTGGTACTGAATTCACTGAAGAAAGGAGGGGACTTGGAGTTCTATAGACAACAGTTACCAGGATTCTGACTAGTTGGTAAATGTAAGTCCATACTTTCTTGCCTTATTAAACTAAGTATACTGAACTTTTTAATGACTGGGTCACCATTATGAACAATCAAAAAAGCTAGTGTAATTTTTTTAGCTGAAGTAACAGAAGTGTACAGAACAAGAATAGAGATAACCTACTATACTGTTCCCTGATGAGACCACACATGAAATATTGTATTCCATTCTGAATGCCACATTTTAGAAAAGACATGAATGAGGTATGTATGGCCTGGGGTGGGGTGGGGGGGAATGACCAAGATGGTGAGGAGACTAGAAATTATACCATATTAACAGTCGTTTTGAAAAAGAAAAGACTTAAGGGAGAGGTGATAGTTGTCTTCAAATATTTTAAGTGCTGGTTTGTGTCCTGCCCCATGGGCAAAACTAGAAACAGAAGGTAGAAGTTGCAGAGATGCAGGCTGTATTTCTAGGCCTGTCCAGAAGTGAAATGAGCTACCTTATGAGTTAAAGCTGGATAACATTTTTTGGGTACTTTGAAGAAATGTAACAGGAATACCTTCTGAGGTCTGCCTTGAACCAAACGGTAAATGAGCTTCTAAGATTCTATAACTTTACTGTAACACTGAGTTGCCAGAGATAATTGAGGTATATAATGACTGGCTGCTCCCATGTTAAATAGATATTAACTGAACACAGACTCATATATACTATTTTTCATTTGATTTCATTTTTTACTTTTATTTGACTCTTCTTGTACAAAATGACTAATATGGAAATGTTCTACATAATTGCCCATGCATAACCTATATCTGACTACTTACCATCTCAGGTAAGGGGGAGAGAGGGAAGGATAGAATTTGGAACTCAAAACTTTAAATAAAAATTTTTAAAAATTGGTTCTTAGCCATGTTACATATAGTTTATGTTGCCCAATAAGTAACCTCCATAGAAGTCAGGTGTTACTGTAATATAAAAATTACAGTAACAAAAAAACTTATGTGCTTAAATTTAAGAAATGCTAAGGAAAATTTTAAGTCCTGTGTATTTAATATACTTACATGCAGTACACAGAAAGATGAGAAATACTGCAAGACAAATGCAAAAAAGAAAATATGAATAAAAGAAAACTGGCACTGTTTCAGGGAAAGCTGTTCCTTTTAACTGGGAAGCCATTATTAATTCATATTTTATGAGAAACATCTAAAAATATCCAATTTCCAAGGTCCTTTAAATCTGATAGATCAACGTAGTCATTATAACCATTCCAGAGGCACAGCTATGGATTACAAAGTTTGACTTATCTTTAAAAGGAACAATTTTCAAGAACAGAAAACAGTAAAATTACATCCATTTTATTCAAAATGGAAGCCTAAAAATGTCTCCATAATAAACACTTCCTACCTTAATTACAAATATCAATTTTGATAAGGTACAGCGTTGAAAAAGATGTTAAGAAAAATAATTTTGTATTATCATCTTCCTGATCTTCAGCTTAGAATATTCCTCACTTATCATTAATGTTCTACTTCTTGATATTTAATCTAATAAAAATTCATATAAGTAAAAATCAAATTCTTACATTTCTACAGAAAGAGTAGTCCTTCAAAATTAACGAGGCTCAAATGAAATTAAATAAGAAATAATGTTCATTAAGAAAATATTTAATATTTTTAAAAAGTTCCATCCAAGCTGTGAACTGGTACAGTCATTCTAGAAAGCAATTTGGAACTATGCCCAAAAAGTTATTAAACTGTGCATACCCTTTGACACAACAATACATCTACTCAGCTTATACTCATTAAAGGAATCAAAGAAGAAAAGGGACCTATATGTACAAAAATATTTATAGTAGTTCTTTTCATAGTAGCAAAAAATTGGACACAAAGAGGCTGTCTTTTGAGGAACAGCTAATTAAATTATGGCTTATGTATGTAATGGAATATTATTGTGCCATAAGAAATGACAAAATAGCCAGTTTCAAAAGAAGCTGGAAAGACCTCTGTGAACTGATGCAGAGCAAAGTAAAGAGAACCAGAAAGATTTATACAATGACAACACTGTACAGAAAAACTTTGAAACACTTTAGAATTCTAATCAATGTTACAAGTCCATAAAGACGAAATGCACTGCTCACCTCCTGCCAGTGAGATAAAAAACTTAAAATGCCAAGATATACAGTAGATCTATTTTTTAGTAATGGCCAATGTGGAAATTTGTTTTGCCGGACCATGCATATTTATGACAACAGGTTTTTTTCTGGTATTCTTTTGGCTGGGGAGATGGGGGAGAGGTAGTGATCAGAGGAACAGATCACAAATGCATGGAAAATTAAATTTATTTTTAAAAGCGTCTCCAAAATATTAATAATATACATCTTCAAATTAGGATGTTATCAGCTTAATCAAAACAATGACATTAGGAAATACAAAAATAGGAAAAAATAGAAACCAAAAAATTTTCATCTTTTATGAACTTTCAGGTTTATTAAAGTCTCAGACTTAGAAGTGCTGTTGCATAAGGAATGGAAATAGAGCTTTTGAATTTCACTGATGAAAAAGAAAAACCAACCAAATTTTATATTCTCTCTAGCCCTAAATAAGAAGGTTCCACTTAATCATATGAAAAACTAGGAAAGCATGTAGTCTTTCTGAGAACTGTGAAATCAGTTAATAAAATACTTAGGTGATTAAGCACTAACATTTGTACTATTATTTCAAATGAAGCTGTATAGTGCTTTGAAAACCAAAGGATAACAGAGCAAAAAAGCCATAAAGCTCTTGGAGGCTGATTTCACACTAATACCAGTGACATCCTTAGGTTCTCTTTAACATGCTTTAGTTCTGAGCAATACCTGCATTCTTTCATATAAAGGAAACTTTATTATACAATATACACTGCATTTTGTAGTCTGCCTTAGTCTTTAGAGACGCTGGAGTTAGCTAAATTATGGGAAATCTAATTAGCTCTTTAAAATATTGATGCCAGATCTGCATACTTTCTCAAGAGACATAAATGTTACCAACAAGTCCAAAACTGAAAGGTCCTTTGCAATTAGAATTTTTTTATTAAGCCTATTCACTTTGCTGAATATAAAATGCCATGGAGAAAAATCCATTGGAAAAGACAGTTCAAAAACTAGTTTACCTTACAATAATGTAAATATGTATCAAAAGACACAAATTAAATATTATTTTCTCAGACTTATAAGTCTTCCTTTGTAATCTGAGGCACCTCATACTAGCTTTATTCCAAGACATTCAGTCATAGGCTAAATTCAACCTCCATCACACTTCACACTTGCTATGTTGTCACAAAGGACAACAGCAACAAACTAGGAATTTCCACTTCTTTTTTCAGTGCTTAAACAGCAGTTAAGTTTGTACATTAAGAAAAAATATAAATACAATTTTATATCTTTTATCAGCAGACTCACAGAAAAAATAAAATTACAAAGATGTAAGACAGTGACACCTCCCTGACAAAATATAAGTAACTAAAGCCAAACATTATTTTAAATTACACATTTCAGCAGATACAACCAGGGATGCTGGAAGAACAAAGGAGATATGAATGTTATTGCAATTAATATAAAAGCTACATAACTCAAACTACCACAAGGGGTTAATTAGAAACCTATATCAGAATCACAGTACCAGAGGGACCCTCCGAGAACATTAAGTCCAATCCATACCTGAATAAAAATTCCCAATACTATGTACCCAAGTACTGGTCACCCAACTTTTCCATGAAGACCTCCAGTAGAGGAAACTACTACCTCCCTAGTAATATTTGATTCCTGTCTACAGTGTACATCTAGTGATATAACAGCATTTACATATTATATTATTCCCAAATTATGCCTAGTTTTCCTGCCAATCTCTCAACAAGGAAATATTTTATTTTCCCAGTAACTAAACTAGGAAGGACCAATTAAATGCATTTTTTAAAAATTAATCTAAGAAGAATGCAAGATGTGGAGAAAAAGAATCCCAGTCCCATTGCTCTCTATCTAGATGACCTTGGCCAAGTCATTTAAAACTTTCTAGGCCTGTTTCCTCATCTGTAATATCTGAAGGTTGGACTTGACAATAAACATATGATCCTAAAATACTAAATCTGGACGTTTGAGTATTTCCAAATAACTGAAAATACCATTAATAGATACTGATTTAGTAAGTTTAAAATATTATTTCATTTAGTCCATGCCTCTGCACACACATACAGATATACACAAAGTATGCTCTGATATGTCAGAAAACATGATTCTAGAGTTACAAGCATACAAAGAAAAAACAGCCTATGGGAAATGAAATTCAATAGACAAACTTTTTTTTTAATGTTAACAAGACACAGCACTCATTTTAGAGAAATATCACAACCAATGTTTTTATAATCCAGCATATTAAAAAAGCAAATCCAATTAGCATGATTTAATTGTCTGGAAAACAAAGGAACTCAACTTCATTCATCCTCCCCCACTTATGTATCAGTAAGGCAAAGTTAAAAAAAAAAACAGCAGCCATTCAAAAGCAACTATCTTTGGGGTTATTCCACATCAAACTCTGGTTTCTATGTTTCTGAAAATGGAAAAAACAAGTCATCTGTTCCTACCCAGGCCACTGAAGAAACAGCAATATTTTTAAAACAGAATTCCAGAAAGTATATCAAAGATAATTTACAATCAGTGTTGCATTTTCATAGTATGAAATATGTAAATACTGTGGCACTGTTTGTGGGCAGTTATATGATCATTTTATTTGCTACATATACCAAAACCCAGTTCCTTGTTGAAACTTTAATACAGTAATAAAGACTATAAAGAAATTCAACTGCAAACTACTAAATACATTTTGTGAGCAGAAGACATATAAGAGACTTGTATTATTAAAACTTCCATTAGGTCACTCTATTTAAACTATAAGTAGTCAAAAAAAAAAAAAAGAAAACTTGGATGTTATATTAAGTGTTTAAGATGCAAATCAGATCTTGAGATAAGGTTAGATCTTTGAGCAAAAAAATGAAAGTCAGGTAGGCAATTCTTTCCTTTAGCTCTTCAAAAAAGCAGTATTATTCTCATATTTTATTTAATCCCTGGTTAAAAGGTATTTAAATAGTTTTGTGCTTTAAAACATCTAGATTAGCTACTGTGTAACCAATGTAATTAAAGCAGTGAAAGCTAACCATAATCTTTTTGTCTCCGGACTGACTTCGTACATGCATAGCTACATTTTTAAAAATTTACAGTGTACCTGACGCTCAAATGAGTAAGATACAGATTTCATACAAATTCTACTTATGTCACACAGAGAGATTAGAATGTCCACTGTCTATATCCCTAGTCTCCTCATTAAGAAACATTGCTTCATTAATTCAAATTATAAAATTACATTAAGTCTACACTACAAATCATGTACAGCACAAGCCAAGTCTTCATCTATGCATTCATATATAGTTCCGATAACCATGATATTTTTCCTCATTCTTTTCTGAGAGTAATCTCTTTAAAACTGTACAGAAAAACATTTTCCTCCATTAGTGCTATATTTTAGTCACAAATTATGGGCTTCCAAAAGATTTTTGAAAATGAAACTTTACTCTGGTAAATCAAAGGGATTATTTTGAGTTTCTTGCTCTTTCTGAAGGAGTGCAAAAAATTACTGGGGTGTAAGTGCAGATACATTCATAGTCATGTATTATGCTGTAGCAGATACTACTATACAATATACATCTCTAACCTCCTTATTCTTCAGCATCTCCAGAAACAGAGGTTTAGTTAGGTTCTAAAACAGAACTATCTCATTTATTCACATTAAACATCAACTCTCTACGCAAAACAACAAATAGAAAATTCAGAACCCAAATTTCAAGGTCTGATAACTTAAAAAAAAAATCTTTGTCCTGGGTGTACACACATACACACACCAAGAGCAATGAGACAGGATTTATCCCAACTGTTTTTAAATACACAGTCACTCAAACAACTAAGCCCATCTCTCATACACATCCATTAAAGATTTTGCTCTGAGGTCATTATTTTCCTACCTGAGCAAGCATACTAGAGGGGAGGGAGGAAAGAGGAAAAGAGATGCAAGACAATGCTGTGATAAATAAATATATATGTATGTATGTATGTCTGAAGAGTCTCCAGCGTAACTATTCAATTACTTTTTTCCTGTTTTAGTTCAAAGCACCCCAGTTCTTGGCTCCCACTCGCTAGCTAATAATAATGATCATAATAACGATTTTTTTTTAACCATCAAGGGTTGGGCACCAGGAGGCATACCCAAAGGAGACAGCCCTGGATGCCTACGGCTCCCTTAACAAGAAAAACACACCCAAAATTCACAGTCTCGGGCTTCCACGGGAGGGCTGTCTTCGCGGGGTGGGGATGGGGAAATTGTGTGTGTGTGTTTTGGAAAGAAAGCCCTGCTTTTGGGGGGAGGGAAACTCCTCACCTGCCCAGCCCCTCGGTCCCAGGGGGGCTGCCCCTGACAGGCTGGGCCCCCGGTCCGCCGTGCCCTCTCGGCGGCGGCCGCTGGCTCCCCTCGCTCCCCAGCTACCAGGAGCTGTCCCGAGAAGGCTCCCTAGGCCCGGCCCGGGCCGCTGTCAGACCCGGCCCCCGCCGCCGGGAACGGCTTTCCGCCCCGCACAGCAGCGGCCGGGCCCGCGCCGAGTCTCCCCCAGCCCGGGCGCCCAGGAAGACGGCGGCGGCGGCGCCTCCTCCGGGCCCCTCCGTGCCGAGCCCTGCCGTCCCCTCAGCTCCGGGCCTCGCCCCTTCCCTTAAGTTACGACCCCCGGGCCCCGGTTCGGGCTCCGGACTGTGGGCACGACGTACCCCCCGCCATCTAGCTGGTGGAGTGGACGTCCCACTCCCCACCTGCCGCCCCCCGCCCGGGCGCTCCCTGGTTACCGTCAAGAGCCCGAACTCCGCCATCCTCCTCCTTCCTCCTCCTCCTCTACAGAAGCGGCGCTACCCAACCACCGCCCCCCCCCGCCCCCCCCCACCTCTCGCCCCGCCCCATCCCCGGCCCCCGCCCCCCCACACACCCCGCTCCAGCGGCCCCTCCTGATAGCCCCGCCCGCAGGCGTGCAACGTCACCAGTCCACGAGGGGGCGGGAGTGCGGACTGGAAGGCGGGGTCATCCAGGGGGAACGGGTGGCAGAAGCCCTCCAATAACAACGTCGCATTAACGTCCTTACGCTCCCTCCGTTACCTTCCCGACTTACTAAGCTTGGTCTCCGGTCCACTAGGTGGCGATGTCTCTCCCTCTCTCTTGGGTCATAGAGTTACTCCTTTGATAAAGGTAGAGCGACACCCCGCCCAACTTGGCGTCGACGCCACGACGGCCATATTTAATGATGGAAAAAAGGGCAGGGCGGGGGAAATTATTCTAGCTTCCGGTCACACGCCTTACGCTTTCCCTTCACCCAGCCTCCCCGTTTCCCGGGGCAACGGCTGGTGGATCGGGAAAGTGACCAGTAGGTGATGAGCTGGCCCAAGAAAAGAACGCCCAGATGATGTGACGTTCTGCTTCAGACGTTCCAGTCCAGACTTTTCACCCTCAGGCCCGTGTGGGGTAGGTGTCCACACCCTTGGGTCGCACAGCTCCAGATGTCTTGTGCCCTTACCTCGATGGACTAACTAGAGCGCGGGGCCGGGAAGCCTATCCCAACCGGAAGTTGCCTCACAGCCTTCCGGGTTAGGAGCGGAGAGGGATCTGCAGCCGTAGTTCCCCTCCCCCAGGGGGCGCCCGGACCTGAGCGGGATTGGAACCCAAAGGTGAGCGATGGTCTGTCCCAGGGGCTGGGGGGAGCCGAAGGTCAGTGCGCGACACGCCGTTGGAGGAGGAGGAAGAGGAGACTGGCGGGGGAGCTATTGAGCGCCAGCCCGGTAGGATGGGCGGCTCCTGTCTTCCGGTGGGAGGGCGGACCGCTGCTCGGGCTGCACCCAGCTCCCCGTCTGCCTCCTAGGCTGCCCCGGGAGGGTCAGCCCCGCCTCCCTGAAGCGCCCCATTCAGGGAAGGCGGTTCCCCGCCTACCCCCCACCGCAGCTGCCCGGGAGCCTAGGGGCGGGGCCGGGAGGCGGAGTCCCCTCCCTCCCCCCCGTTTACCTCCTCCCGCCTTGTTTCTAGGAAGGTGTTGGTGACGCCCTGTAAGGGGGGGGGGGGGCGGGGGGCATCCTAGTGGTCTTCCCAACCTGCCCCCTCAGTTCACGAAAGAGGACACCAGAGAGGGCTGGGGAAAGGCGCTAATAGCTTTTGTTTTCCACACTCCCCCTCGGACCTAAGATTTCTTCTCAGCAGTCTTTTTAGAAACGAGAGAATCCCATTGAACAGATACTGAGTACCTCCTTATGTGCTGGGAGAGACTTCAAGATGAGTAAAGGTGGTTGGGGCCCTCCAGGAGCTTTGCGGGGTTGGGATGGGAGGGGGCTCGGACCCCCTTATAGCAAGGACACCGGGAGCGATGAAACGGTTAGTTTGCTTTCGTGGTCCGAGCAGGAATTTCCCCGTTTGCAAAATGAAAGGGTTGGATTTTTAAGTTCCCTTCCAGTACAGATGTCTAACGCTTCAGTGAATTCTTACTGCGGGGGGGGGGGGGGGGGGTAAGAGGAGGGAAGAGATGATATTTATAACTGGGAGAATGAGAGAAGGCTTCAGGAAGGATGAGTTGGATTTTGATTTGAGGTGGGAGTAGAAAAGTGGAAAGGGACACATTCCAGATAGAAGAAACAGCATGAGCAAAGACATGGGGAAAATTGTGTAGGGCCTTGAATGCTGGCCGGGTAGTTTGAACTTTATTCCCTAGACAATAGAAAACCATTGAAGTTTCTGTTTTGACCTAGAGGAGTGTTGTGATCAGAAATTTGCTTTAGGAAAATTAATCTAAAAGCAAGGAAGATATGCAAGGGTAAAGACTGGACGCAGAGAAACCAGCCAGGAGGCTAATTTTAGTAGGCCAGGTATGAGATGATATGAGCTTCAATAATGATGGCGGTGGCAGTGAGAATGAATTTTAAGAAGTATTGTGAAATTAGAATCAATTAAAAAAGACTGTCTTAAGAGATGTTTTGCAGTCATCTTGTCTTTGGCCTCCACTCCTCTCATGTTATCCCAATTTTTTTCTTCATCGATCTCAGTTGAGCCATTGGAGTCCATCAGCCAAGCATCTATTAAGTATTTACTGTGTGCCAGGCACTGTGCTAGTTTCTGTGGATGCAAATAATTAGACAGTTCCCACTGTCAAAGAGCTAACTTCTACCACAGTAGATAACTTCATATATGAGCATGTAGAGAACAAATATGAACGAGAATAAGGTCAAGATAGATAGGACAAGAGGGTATTAGCAGTTTTGGGAATCAGAAAAGAATTCAATGCTTTAGAAGACAGTGCTTGAGCCAAAGGAAGAGAGGAATTCTGTGAGACACAGGTGAGGAGTGAGTTCAAAGGCACAGAGACAGGAGATAAGAATGCTCTGAATTAGGAACAGCAAGAAGGTCAGTTGGGGTATCACACAGAGTGCAGAAAGGAGAGTAACAAAAACAGCTTGAAACCAGGTTGTAAAATGCTGTAAAAGAAACAGCTATTTTTATTTTATCTTAAAGTAATAGGTAGCCATTGGAATTGCCAGGGAATTAAGTGATCAAATCTACACTGAAGAAAAACCACTTTAACAATTGTATGAAGCTTGTAGCAGGCAGGCCAGTTAGGAGGAAGGTCTTACAAATGTCTAGGCCAAGATGATGTGGATCTGAAATAAGGTGGTGGCTGTGTGAGTAGAAAGAAAGGGGGTCAGATGCAAGAGATTTGGAAGAAGCAGAAACAATAAGATTTGGCAAATTATTAGATATGTGGGCTAAAATGGAAAGAGGGGTTAAGGATAATTTTTATGGTTATGATATCTGAGAGACTGGAAGAATGATGGTGCCTTTGAGAGAAACAGAGAATTTTGGAAAATGAGTTAGTTTAGCGGAAAAGATACTGAGTTTTGTTTTGGACATGTTGAGTTTGAGCATCTGGTTTGAAGCGTACAATAGGTAGCTAGTGATGCAGGACTGAAAGTCCTGGAAGAAACCTGGGCAGGACATGTAAATCTGAGTCATCTGACTAGAAACGAGGAGCTGATAAGATCCCCAACAGACTATAGTGAGGAAAGGGAAGTGGGCCTGGGATAGAACCTTGGTGACAAGCCACAGTTAGTTGTGATATGGATGAAGAGCCAGCAAATGAAACTGAGAAGAAGTGGTCACAGTGGTAAGAGAACCTGGAGAGAGTAATGTCAGGAAAACTCCTACAGTTAAGAGAATATCCAGGTGACCATGGTCAGTAATGTCAAGTGCAGCACAAAAGTCAAGAAGGACTGAGAAAATTCCTTGTAAACATTAAGAGCTAGGATGAGGTTTTGGTTCTTGCTGCAGAATTTTAGGATTTAGAATTTAGGAAGAATCAACACAACACAACCTACCCCCTTTAAAATATCTGGAGTTCCTTGGTAGTATTGTGTCTGTACTCTTGGCACTTTTCTATCCGAATCCCTAAATCTAAAATAAATACCCTGGAAAAAATTAGAACTCCTAGTTAACTGGCCAACTAAAAGTTGTTCAGTAGGCATTGAAGGCACTATGCTATAATACACTGAACGTGCACTGCACTGGGGTCTCATGCCTCCATGCCTTTGGTCTAGCTTTTTTCTATGGTTAGAACGCTCTGCTTTTTTCTCATTGCCCATTGAATTCCTACTCATCCCTTAAAGCCAAACTCAGTTCCATATCTGACCCTCTTCCCTGCTGCCACTGTTTTTGCCCCCAGTTCCCTTAGATCCCACTTACCACTTTATTTCATAATTCCCTAATCTATTTCTCATGTAATATTATGCATTATAGCTATCTGCCAGGGTAACGAGCTCTCCCTACTAGACTTTTAACTCTTTGATGGCAGAGACTTATCTAAAGTTTGTTATTTCCGCTGTTGCTCATATTAGAGACAGCTATATTCAGCAGCGGATAGAACATTGGACCTGGAGTCAGATTATCTAACTTGAAATTCCACCTCATCAGCTTAGTAGCTGTGTGACCCTGGGCAAGTCACTTAAGCTCTGTTTGCCTCAGCTTCCTTATCTGTAAAATGGGAATAAAAATAGCACTTACCTCCCAGAGTTGTAAGGATGAAATGAGAAAATATTTGTACTTTGCCATATAAATGCTAGCTATTATTATTAATAAATATTTGTTTGTTATACCTGCTGTGTAGCATTTGTACCATATACTGTATGCATTGTCACTTAGCTATTTTTAAAAATCCAGAACATGGGGGAGAGAGGGCCAAAGGGGCGGGTACTAAACCTATGATTTCATTGGTACAAGAAATTTTTAACAAGGAAGTTTCCTCAAACATAGTGATGGAAGCCCTCCCTGCAACTTAGAATCTTAGAGAGTTGCTAGGGTATTGAAAGTTTTAATTACTTGTTCGGAGTCACACAACCAGTCTGTGTTTAAAGTAGGACTTGACCCTACGTCCCTTGGACTCTGAGGCCAGCTATCAAACCACTACTCCACTCTGCCTCCAGAATTTCTGTATAGGAAAATGACTTTTCTTACCTTGATAAGTCACCATGTGACCTCATAGACTATTTTCTGGATCCTTTTTAGAGCCTTTTCCAACTCAGCTGAATATATTCACTATTCTTTTTAAGTCTATCCAGCACTTAAATATATGCCATATGTATGTACTCTGTCTGTGAAGAATGTTCTATAGAAAACTAGCTTGTCCCCTGGGGTTGCACAGCATTTACTCTTCCTGTCTCCACCTGTAAAGTTTGTATTTTCACCCTCTATTAGCCATAAAAGCTGCCTCCCTTCAGCAAAGTATTCCTTCATTACATTGCATCATCTCTGGGTGTAGGCAGTCTGTAGCAAAATGTACTGGTGTCAGCATTGTTTCACCATTTCTGTAGGCCTCTTAGAAGCCTGTAGGTTGTTGTTAAAAGATGTGTGGGCTCTGCAATTCAAAATGTGATGAATTTTGTTATCAAAGTAGATATCAAGGTAAACCACTAGCCTAGTCAAATTCCAAGTTGGGCAATGACGTTCTTCCACCTGAAATTTCTTGCAGTTTTACTTGGGCCTGATGTATTTAAGATAACTTTTTAGTACTGGAAGTCAGGTTGTACTCCAGAATTGCTATATTGTATTTATGTAATGTTTAGTAAACACCAAGACAATTCTATATTAGGAGTTGGTCAAGCCACTGAGATGAGACTTTCATTCCTTGCTTGATAGGCATAAAGGTTTGAGGAATTTATCACACAGTCACTCTAAATTTTTGTCCTGAAGTTTATAATCTTGAGACTAAAGTTATGATAAGAAAAACACCTGTATGGCTAGAATAGTCTTAGAGAAGAAAAATGTAAAATATCTATAATTAAATTTACCAGCAAACCAGGCATGAAAAAAAATGTTTGTTAAAGGTAGGCTAATTGCTATAAATCTGTAAAGCAAATTAAAGCTCCTATTAGAACAATAAACATGTGGTTCTAGATCAATCCAAGTCAGCTATTATTCATTTCATCCAAAGCTTAAAAATCTCATCGTGGTGTTAGAGCCTTCATTTCCAGACTACTTTAAATGCTGCGATCATAATTAATCAGAAGCCTCAGTTGGTACAAAGCTGTTGATAACTAGCATTTTTCCTCCTGAGATTTATCTTTTCTGTTCTTTGGTAATTTCAGTTCAACAAATTAAAAACAAACAGTCCCTGACCTCAGAGTAGCTTATCTGATGTTGGGGGAGAGAAGAGGAGAAGGGAGAGAGGAACAGAACTTATACACAGTTGAATAAATAGAAATGATTATAAAGGGAACGGATTAAAAATTGGAAGAGGTCAAGAAAGGCGGTGTTTGTGTAGGCTGTGAGTAGTACTTGAGCTGAGCCTAGAAACAAGCTAGAAGCTAAGAAGCTTCAGCTTCTCAGCTTAGCTCCACTAAGAGGCTGAGGTGAGGAAAGATTGTGTCCCTCTCTGGGGGACACCCTGGGTGGAGGCATGTAAATGGGAAACATAATTTGAGATTTGGGAATAGCTAGCAGACTAGTCGGGCTGGGCCACTGAGTGCAAGCATGTTCTTTCAACATCTTCAGACTTGGAATGAACTTTATTCTCACTGAAGACTAATGCCTTCAACTGTGACTTCTAAATAAAGTTTATAGAAAATGCTATTCAATAGGAGTAGGGTGTTTGATATTCCACTAACACTGTAATACCCATTAATGTTATATACGTGTTGGCCAACAACACTTCCAGTTTTTCAGCCTAGGCACATTTTAGAAGCCAGGCCCTGCACATTTTATTTGCATGAATCTTGGAGTTAATTAGCCAAATTGAGCATGTTGCCACATTATTCTACCAGCAGATGCCAGATAGCAAAACAGAATAGAATCTGTACAATCTCCGACTATATTGCATATGATGTCACTCAGGCTGGTACCGAGTGAATGTCAGCAATTCAAATTAAATACTCTGCTAAGAAGGGCATTGTCTGCGGAAGGAGAAGGAATATTGTAACTGTGTGATACTGGACAGCACTTTTCTTAGTTCCATGCCCTTTACCAGAGTTTTTAGCCTTTTCTTTTTAAGTTTGCCACCTTAAAAAGTTCCATTTTGGGCGTGCACTGGGTTATCTGTGGCGCGAGCAACCGTTTTTTCAGTTAGACTGCAAAGTGACAGAGGGGGAGGAACTGGAGGAGCAGGAGCAGAGCGCCCAGCCCCTAGCCGGGGGCAGGGTGGGAACAAAAAGGGCTGGAGAGGTCTGCTGCCGCAGTTCTGGCTCCAGCCGCAGCTCTGGCAGCAGCTCGGGGCATGCCGAGCTCTCTGAGGGGCTCACAGCCATGCCCGGGCAGCAGCCCCTCTCTGCCCCTAGACAGCGGCTCCCAGGGCTGGCCATCCCCGCTCCCCTCCCGGACCCAGCTCTTCCCCCGCCAGCTTCTGTCCAAAGCTGTGGCTGCTGCGACTACAACAGGAACGGGGCCTGGGCCAGACTTTCCCATCACCTGGCCCAGGAAGGAACGGGTATTTTGAGGTTCAAGTCTTCGTGCATTTCATGTCCATTATCTATACACGCTTACATTTCAACAGGAAGGCAACACACAGCCATATAGCAAACTCTCTGGCATTACATTTCTATTCCTTGAATTGGATTAACCTAAATATGAAGTACTCCTTTGTGTATAAAATCATGATGATCCAGCCATCAATGTATGTAAAAAGCTTGTTGGCAAATACCCAAATGTGGATGCCCCACTGTTCATGATGGGTGACAAGAAGGTTTGGATTAATCGCAAAATTAATAATTTAATGTCGGAATATGAAGTTGCAAAACATGACCCTATATGGATTTGTGATAGTGGAATCAAAGCAATTCTAGACACACCGATAAGATTAATCAAATGACAGAAAAAGTGGGCTTGGTTCATGGCCTTACCCTGTGTTGCAGACAGAGGTTTGCTGCTTCATTGGAAAGGTATATTTTGAAACTTCACATCCAAGGTCCTGTATCTCAGCCAATGTTACTGTGTTCACATGTGTGACAGGAATGTCCTGTTTGATAAGGAAGGATGTCTTGGATCAAGCTGGAGGGCTTTTTATAGCTTTTGCCCAATACATTGCTGAAGATCACTTTATGGCTAACACCACAGCTGACCAAGGTTGGAGGTTTGGGATTGCCATTCAAGTTGAAATGCAAAATTCTGGGTCCTGTTTTCTCAGTTTCAATCCAGAATGATCAGATGGACCAAATTACAAATCAATATGCTGCCTGCAACAGTAATTTGTGAACCAATTTCTGAATGCTTTGTTGCCAGTTTAACTACTGGATGGGCAACGCATAGTGTATTTTGATGGGATATCTTGGTATTTTTCATGTGTCATTGCCTGGCTTGGTATATATTTAACTACATTCAACTCAGGGGTGTCCAGGGTGGCGCTCTTTGTTTTTCAAAACTTGATTATGCAGTAGCTTGGTTCATCCGAGAATCTGTGATGACATATATTTTCCTATTGGCATTGTGGGATGCTACTATGAGCTGGTGAACAAGATGCTACAGATTTCACTATGGAGGCTCGGCAGAGGAAATCCTTGATGTATAACCATAGCTTTGTGACTGTATTTAAGAAAATAAAAAGAGAGAAGTATTATTGTTTGTCTAAATGCTTTAAAAATCTGCCTTCAATAGTTTTATTACTTTTATGTTTTGATATCTACTCTTTAATTTATTTTACATGGCACTTGCATCTGTGAAAAAGAAAAAAATACTTGTCATCTTGGCCAATTGGTACCATGTTTGTACAAATACAGAATCAAGACAGTTGGTTCCAGGACCCTTAAAAAAAGAAAGGAACATATAATTACTCTGCATCAAACTATGACAGTATCCTTCAGTAGAGAAAGTTTCAAATTTGTCGGTAGACTAGTCTGGTAAATTTATGGGATGAAATCATATGTGGCCCACTGGCTAGCAAGGGACTAGATAGTAATTTTATGTCTACATGGAGTGTCTAATATCGTTATGCAATAGTTCACAGTGAGGGCCTAGTGGAGAAACTTTTTCATGCTTTATGACTACCTCTTGTATTTGCTGCAGAGCAAATATAAATTGTGTTAGGTAACTAGGCCTTGCAAAAACAAACAAGAAAAAAAACTTAACGGAAAAAAAGAGCTGGAGTCTTATATTTATATGTATACATGAGAGATTTTTTTTTTTGGTCTCATTGCATTGAACAAAAAGTGGGCTGAGTTTGGTTTTTAATCATAGTCGTATATTGAAGGCATCTTTTTGGCCAATTCTTGTTGGTTCTGTCTTGAACAATTGTTAATCATTGTGCTGTAATTAGTGTAGCTTAACCCTTCCCTCCCTGCACCCCCTAATCCTTATTGTACTTTTCTTTAACTTTTTTCAGGGGGATTGGTTTTGTTTTAGTGTGAGGGAATGTTTGGATAGTTGTGAGAAAACATGCATTTCAGAAACATTGCACACATGACCCATTTTCTTCACAGTATGTCTTATTGGTAATAAGAATATAATTTCATAATGCAGATATTTGAGACCTTTTTTTAAGTAAGCAAATATTCTAGTCATCAATAAATTAAAATTGCAGTAGAGTATTAAAAAGGGCAACATGAGTTTACTGTTAAATTTAATCAGTATCAAACTAAGTCTGCTGTTAGCTTTTCTTTTGTGCCTCCTACAGTTAGTCTAGTCTTACTTAAATTGAATTTTTGTATAACTAAATAGATTAGATTAATGTTATATATGCATGATGCACTTCACCCTTACCATCACACTCTTAAGCTTACTTTTGACTTTTGTCAGGCTGTTGTTAGGTTGTGGTGAACGGACTTTTTTTTTTTTCAATCGGCAAAAATTTAAGGGATGGTGCCTTTCTGTTTTTAGAGTGATATTTATACTTTTTCTTCACAGTTAGATAGCATATCACAATGAATGTCTGCTGGCTAATTGCAGGACCAACGATGGCAATGTGGCAACTTTAATTTCTAAGTTATTACAATGTCTTCATCAAGGTGAAATGTGTAGCATATCAGCAATAATTACATATATTTATGGAAAATGGATAATTTTTTCACCTCACTGAGCCAATCCATTTAGTTGACTAATAATGAACATACATACAGTTTAAAATGTATTATATGCTGAGCCAATATGATACAAATGACAATTCTGCCTCAACTAATTTGCTTATTCAGTGCCAAATCAATCAAACTACCACAAAATTATTTGATAGGGTTAGATAAAAAAATAACAAAATTCATCTGGAAGAACAAAAGGTCAAGAATGTCAAGGGAATTATTGGGGGAAAAAATACAAAGGAAGGTAGCCTAGCCAATACTAGATCTCAGATTATATGATAACACAGTAATCATCAAAAATATCTGGTACTGACTAAGAAATAGAGTGGTGGATCAGTGGAATAGATTAGGTACATAAGATACAGTAGTCGATGACCATAGTAACCTAGTGTTTGATAAACCCAGAGACCCCAGCTTTTGGGATAAGAACTTACTATTTGACAAAAACTGCTGGGAAAACTGGAAAACACTAGGCTACAAACTAAGTATAGATCAACATCTCATACCATATACTTTTGATGAGTATATTTGATATTTGATAAGGTCAAAATGGATGCATGATTTATCCACAAAGGGTGACACCATAACAAAATTTATAATACAGGAAATACATAATACAGGAAATTAGAAGAACAAGGAATAGAGTACCTGTCAGATCTGTGGGGAAGGGAAGAATACATGACCAAATAAGAAATAGCATTAGGAAATGTAAAACAGATAATTTTAATTGTATTAAATTAAAAAGCTTTTGTACAAACAAAACCAATGCAGCCAAGATTAGAAGGAAAGCAGAATGATGGGAAGCAATCTTTACAGCGAGTATCTCTGATAAAGGCCTCATTTCTTAAATATATAGAGAACTGAGTCAAATTTATAAGAATACAAACTATTCCCCAATTGATAAATGGTCAAAGGATATGAACAGGATGAGGAAATCAAACCTATCAATTGGGATATGAAGAAGGTACTGTAAGTCTCTTTTGATTAGAGTATTGCTAATTAAAACAATTCACATCTATCAGATTGGCTAATATGACAAAAAAGGAAAATAACAAATGTTGGAGAGGATGTGGGAAAAATTGGGACACTGATGCACTATTGAAGTTGTGAACTGAGACAACCACTCTGAAGAGCAATTTGGAACTATGCCCAAAGGGCAACCAAATTGTACATACCCTTGATCCAGCAATACCACTACTAGGTCTGTGTCCCAAAGAGATCATAAAAAGGGGAAAAGGACGTACACGTACAAAAATATTTATAGCAGCCCTTTTTGTGGTGGCAAAATATTGGAAATTGGGGGAATGCCCATCAATTGGGGAATGACTGAACAAGCTGTGGTATATGAATGTAATGGCATACTCTTGTGCAATAAAAAATGATGAACAGGTAGATTTCAGAAAAACCTGGAAAGGTATCCAAACAGATGCAGAGTAAAATGAGCAGAAGCAGGAAAACATTGTACACAGTTTCAGCAACATTGTGTGATGACCAACTATGAATGACACAGCTCTTCTCAGAAACACAATGATCCAAGACAAATACAAAGGACTCACAAAGGAAAATGCTCTCCACATCCAGACAAAGAACTGATGAACTCAGGGTACAGATCGAAACATATTTTTTCACTTACTGATTTATTCTTTTTCATGGTTTTTTTTCCTTTTGATCTGTTTATTTCACAACTGTAATATGGAAATATGTTTTACATGATTACACATGTTTAACCTATATCAAATTGCCTACCATTTTCATAAGAGGAGAGAGGGAGGGAGAAAAATTTGGAACTCAAAATCTTGAAAAAATGAATGCTAAAAATTGTCTTGATGTGTAATTGGGGAAAAAATAAAATACTATTTTTAAAAGTGTATTATGTGTGTGTGTTTTATGTATAAACTATATGTAAGCATTTCTCTGGGCCAAATTGCTTCACTTTAATATTCTATTGGCTAATGATATCACTGAATTTGTTTGAAGGATATTTTCTACATGAACAAAGACTTTGATATGTGTTCCATTTCTTATGTGAATCAGGTAGTGACGTTTCCTGAGGAGAGTTGTACAATGAAAACCAGTCTGGTTGTGACCCACTAAATACTTCTTTTTTCATCACTACTGCACAGCTTAATTTTGCTGACCCATGTTTGTATTTGGTTTCTGTTTAATGAAGTTTGATTGATGCCATTCATTTAAAGTGAGGCCTTGCTTAAATTTAGCTTCATGCTGATCTCAGTGTGGGCAATGTAACAAAACCAAAAAAAAAAAAGGCTGAACAGACGTCTTATGTTTTGTAGATATGGAAAATTACTGTTCTGTATGTGTGCTTTTTGCAGTAGTGGAGTCTAGCTCACAAAAGTGAAGCTTCACTTAGACAGGTTGATTCTTTCTTTGGAAAGTATGGATTGATTATGATATGAAAAGAATTAATATAAGTGCTATAGAGAGCATCACAAGAGAACTGCAACTAAATTTAATTTAATAAGCTATCTTTAAAGATACCAACAAATGTCTAGAATAGACTTTACCATGTTTTATTATTTAAAATCATTATCTTGGGTTTTTGTGGAAAAATTCGAATACAAAAAAAAGTTGCACTTCTGCTTTAAGAACATATTACCTTTTTCTGATAAGGTTCTAATCTGTCATAGGCTTGTGAGCATTATAGTGAATATGTTGTTTAATTATTATTTTCCCCAACAGGTTGGATACAGTTCATTCTAAAAGAAGTGATTAGTTATCCCTAGACAACCTGGTAAAGATTTGCTAAAAAAGAATATCCATTAATGTTTCCTGTTCTTACTCTATTTAAATATGATTGGTGTGGGTACATCTCAATTCCCCATGAGTTTTTTGGTGCTTCTCTGCACTATTAATGATATAAGAGCTCCTTTAGAAGGCTATTCCCAATCTTATTTTATTTTTTAAAAATAATCTTCACTTTAGAGTTCTCAAAATGTTTTATAAATAAGCTAAGTAGAAAACAAGGCTTTTTAATATTATAGACATTTACTTCTCTAGGGTAGACAATTGTCATGTGAAGCAAGAACATGAATTTCAATCTCGTATGCTAGCTATTAAGAGTATATTTCCTCAATTCAATTCCACAAGCATTTATTCAATATCTGTTATGTACAAAATACCTTACTATGTGCTAGAAGGTACAAAGAATAAGGTCACTTTGTTTTAGATGTTGATGAGGTGTTGATAAGACATGTGAGTAAATATGACACGTTAAAGAGTTCTAACTATGGGAGTACACTTCAATAGAGCTGTCAAGGCTAGAGATAGTGACTTAAGTTATTTTCATGGAGGTGGTAGTTGAAGCTGTAAGCTTCAGGCCTACAGTAGCTGAAGGCCAATAATGTTCCCCAACACATTTAGGAGCACCCAAGTCAGAAATAGTACCTGGAAAAGCACACAAACAACAAATATTGGTAGGAAAAGAGCCAGGAAAATGTATCTAAAGTCAAGAAGAGTGTATAGAAAAAGAGGGGGAAGGGGGAATTGGGATGTTAGTGAAGGGAAGGTAGCTTCCAACAGTGTCCAATCTGGCATAGAGATTGTGTAGAGTAATGACTGAGAAAGGTCATTGGATTTAACAGTGATGTCATTGGTGACCTTTGTAACTTCCATCCATTGCTCCTGGTTCTGTCTTCGGGGCCTAAAAAGAACAAATCCTCCTTCCACATGAAAGTTCTCCAGATAATTAAACACAACCATGAGCTATCCTGTCTTCTCTTCTTCAGATTCAAAGTGCCTGGTTCCTACAGCTGATCTCCATGGACTCAAGTCCCTCATTCCATTTGCCCTCTTCTGGATACTCTCTAACTCATCAATATCTTTCCTCAACTGGAACCCAGAACTGAACACAATATTCCGTGTGTGGTCTGATCAAGGCAGACTGTCACTTCTTTATTCCTGGAAGCTCTGCTTTCTTAATGTAGTCCAAGGGACATTGGCATTTTTGGCTTCCGTGTCATACCATTAACATATGGAAGTAGAGTACTACACCAAAACCCTTGATCTTTTTCAGACAAAATTGCTACTTAACCCATCTTAAACTTGCAAAGTTGATTTTTTGAACCCAGATTTAAGACTAAATCCCCAATGAATTTTGTCATAGCAGATTCCTCCCAGTGCTCTAGCATCTCATGATCTTTTGTATAGCCTAATTTGTTATTCAGGGTATTACATATCTCTCCCAGCTTAAAGCCATGTGAAAATTTGATAAAGGATACTATCTATGCTTTTATACAAGTTATTAATTTAAACAATGTTAAAACAGCACAGGTCTGGTACACTCCGTAAAAGACCTCCTCCCAAGGGAACACTGAACATTAACAACCATTTATTGAGGCTGGCCATTCAACTAGCTCTAAATTCATCTAACTGTATATTAATATCTAGCCCACATCTCTCCCATCTATTCCATAAGAATAGCACAAGATGCTTTATCAGATGCTTTACTAAAATCTATATCAGTCAAACAATCAGTAAATATTTATTAAGCACTTACACGTGCCAGGCACTGGACTGCTAAGCACTGGGTATACGGAGAAAGGCAAAAAAATAGCCTCATTCTCAAGGAGCTCACAGCCTTAACAGAGGAGACGACATGCAAACAATTGTAAAAATAAGATGTATACACAGGATAAATCGGAGATAAGCAACAAAAGGAAAGCACTAACGTTAAGGAAAGTGATGAAAGGCTTCATGCAGAAAGTGGAATTTTACTTGGGATTTGAAGGAATCCAGGAGGTGTAGATGAGAAAGGAGAGTATTCCAGGCTTGAGGGACATAGCCAATTCTGTGAAAATGCATGGAGTTGAGATAGAATGTCTTGTGCAAGGAACAACAAAGAGGCCAGTCTAACTGGATCATAAAGTACATGAGGGTAAGGTATAAGAAGACTGGAAAGGTAGGAGGGGGCCAGATTATTAAGTGATTTAAACACCAAACAGAAGATTTTATAGTTGATGCTGGAGGTGATAGCCTCTGAAGTTTATTGAATAGAGAACTGAGATGATTAAACCTGCACTTTAGGAAGATTAGTTTGACAGCTGAGTAGAGGACTGACTATAGTAGGGAAAAACTTGAGGCAGGGAGACTAGCATGCTACTGCAGTAGTCAAGGTGTGAGGAGATGAGAACCTGTCCCTGAGTGGTGGTGGTGTCAGAGGAGGGAAGGCACGTAAAAGGGCTTTTTTCAAAGTAAAATAGACCTTGGCAACAGATTGGATGGGGGAGAGGGGAGGAAGAGAGGAACAGTAGGTGAGTGAGAGTCCAGGGTCAAGGCTGACACCTAGGTAGCAAGCCTGAGGGCTTGGGAATAGGGGGTTAGCATGGACAGTAATAGGGAAGTTCAAAAAAGGGAAGATTTGGGAGAAAAAAAAATGAGGTACAAAATAGAAACTCAGTTGAGCTTTTAAAACCCTTCACAACCTGTCCCCAAACCATCTTTTCAGACTCATTGTATATTACTTGCCCTCTCACAGTCTGAAATCAAGCCCTACTGGCTTCTCTGTTCCTCATAAATGATACTCCATCTCCTATCTGTGATGGTACAAGCCATTCCCCACCCCCAATCTGGAAAGTACTCCCTCCTTACCTCAAAGAATCCTTTTCTTCCTCTAAAATACAATTTAAGCACCATTTCCTTATTCCAAAGTGCTAGTGCGCTCCATTCCAAAACTACCTCGAAGTGGAGTTTAAGTAGGAAAATTACATGGTCAGCACTGCAGTTAAGGAAATAGGGAAATAAGAGAGGTCATTTTAGGGTGAATATTTTTCGGACATAATAGAACTTGAACATCCAGGACATGAAGTTTGAAATGTGGAGTAGGCAATTGATGATCCAGAATTGAAGATCAGGGAGAGACTAGGGCTGGATATATAGCTCTTCCATCCATTTGCATAAAAATAGCAATTAAATCTATGGAAGCTGATGAGGTCACCAAGAGAATAGAGACAAAAATGAAGAATGCCCAAAATAGAACCTCTAGAAACACCTACTGTGCTAATGATATGAATACTGATCTAGCAAAAGATATAGAAGACAGGATGGGGCCAAGAGAGAATGGTGTCATGAAAACTCAACACCAACGAATAAGCATTTATTTCCTATGTGGTAGGTACTAGGGATACAAGAAAGAAAGAAGTTTCTGTCCTTAAAAATCTTACATTCTATTGAAGATACATATACAAAAATAATTATATATAAAATATTTGATAAATACAAGATACTTTTGGGGAGGAAGGGCACTAGTAGCTGGAAGAAGAGAACTAGAGCAAAATTTTTAAGAAAATAGAGAATTAGAAACAAGTTTATATTTTATCCTTTTGAGTTTGTTATTAACAAGTAGGGAAGTGACAAAATTAGACTTGTGCTTTAAGAAAATCACTTTGGTAACTAGAAAATATAGGAAAATAGCTCAGAAGGGAGATGGAACTTGAGGCAGGAAGCTATTCTAATAGTTAAGGCAAAAAGAGATGAAGAGTGCCTGAACTAAGCTGGTGGTCATCCAAGTAGAGAAAAGAGTATAGACAAGAAAGATCATATGGAGGTAGAAATGTGAAGCTTTGGCAAATGAGAGAGCATGAGAAGTTGACAGCTGGAAGGGACCTCAGAGATAATCTAATCCAAACTCCCTTATTTTATAGATGAGGAAAAACCGAGGCCCAGAAAAGGTAATTGACTTGACCAACATTACACATACAGTCATGGCAGAGCAGGGATTTGACGTCAAATGCTGGGGTGAATGTAAAGGTGGTATCGTCCTTGATATAAACTGGGAATTTTGGAAGGAAGGGTCGGTTTTGGTGGAAAAAGATGCTGAGTTCAGTTTTAGATATGTAGAATTGGAGAGTTGCCTGTAGAACATCCAGTTTAAGTTCCAATGTATCCTAAAGCATTTTCAAAATCAGTTTTAATTTTGAACCATATATTGGTCTTTGCAAGTAAGAATTTTTTAATTCATTGTGTTTGTATTGTATTCATTGACACAGTAATTGGTCAATGAAAAGAGCCTAACAAATTTCCCCCACTTTTCCTCCCCATTTCTTTCCTAGCACTTTTTTCTCCTCTTTTTCTTCTTTTAAGGTCGTCAGAATGTAACAGGAGTCTATTGACTCCTGTGCTTGTATTTCAGAGTTTCAGTTCAGTTCTAGTCTTTCCATCAAGAATGCTTGAAAGTCTTATATATCATTAAAGATTCATTTTTCAACTGTAGCATTATGCTAAGTCTTGCTTGGATAAGTTATTCTTGGCTGGAAGTCTCTTTTGCCTTTTGTAATACTGTATTTCAAGCTTTCCACTTCTGGTAGCAGCTAAATCTTATGTGATCCAATACTTGAATTCTTTCTGGTCATTTACAGTGTTTTTTTCTTTGACCTGGAAGCTCTGGATTTTGGCTATGATGTTCTGGGGAATTTTCATTTTAGGGTTTCTTTAAAGAGCTTACTGATGGATTTTTCAATGTTCACTTCACCCTTTCATTCTAATAGATCTGAGCAGGTTTTTTCCATGATTTTAAAAAATATTTATGATTTTTCTTTTATTAGTATTTCCCTCCCACTATTTCATCCTCATTGAGCAAATTAAGCCAGATGAACCCATAACCCCTAACTCCCCCCACCAAAAAAATAACAAAATCTTTAATACATTACTATATTGTCTAGCAGAACAAATTCCCTCATTGTCCATGTCTGAAAATTCTTCTGTCTGCATTTTAAGTTTGTCACCTCTCTGACAAGAGGTGAGTGACATATTTCTTTATCATTCTTTTGGACTTATCATTTTGGTTTATCATGGCATTTATCAAAGTTCTAAAAATCTTTCAAAGTTCTTTTTCCCTGTAATGTTGTTAATCATTGTATAAATTGTTTTCCTAGTTCTTCTCACTTCACTGTGCATCAATTCAGTTTCCTATTCAGCTGCCCATTTCATTATCTCTTAGCACACAACTTGTTAGTCCCCAATCCCTTATTACTTCTTCTTAAGGTCTCTATTAAATATAATTTTTATTGCATTGTGATTGATAAATTATATGTTTACTATTTCTGCTTTTCTACATTTTTTGTTGAGATTTGTATTCCTAAATACATGGTCAATTTTTATAAATGTGCCATGTATAGCTAACCTTGATGTAAATTCCTTTATATTAAAAAAAAAAATTCCTTTATATTGCCATTGAGTAGTCTCTAGAAATTTATCATAAAGTTCCATTGGGGTCCTTCTTTCTTGCTTATCTTTTGGCTAGATTTGTCTAGGGCTGAAGGACATCTCTGATTCTCCTCCAGACTGACTAATTTTTCCTTTGATTAGGTGCAATGCCATTAGTTGCCTATATATTAAGAATCGATAGTAATTTGTTCTTTATGGTGCCTTTATAGTATAATTTTCTCTGCTTGTATCTTTTTATCATTTCTATATTTTCTGTAGCCTTCGCTGAAATCATGTTTGCTGTTAACTCCCCTCCCTTTTCTTAGTTCAGCTAAAGCAAAATAGATTTTACTCTAGCCCCTCATTTTAACTCTGTATGAATATTTACATTTCAAGTGTGGTTCTTGTAAATGACATATTGTCAAATTCTGCTGTCTAATCCATTCTGCTATCCTCTTTGATTTTATAGGTAAGCTCATCTCATCCATATTCCTGCTTTTGATTGTTAATTTTGTATTATCTTGTACTTTTTCCTCTTTTTTTCCTCAGTTCCCCCCTCTTTACAAATAGGAAGTTGGTAGAAGAGAGGGAGTTTGCCTGGCCCTTGTGATCTTATAAGTGAAACAGCCTTTATGTTCTATTGCAGATCTTCTCTGTTCCTTATCCTGCCTCTGTTACCAAGTTTTTGCTTTCTTCCTTCTCATTTAATTCTCTCTTCAAGTTTTTTCTCTCCAACATTCAAATTTGTTTTGCTTTTGACTGTTACCTTACACTTTGTGTTCACCCTCTTAGACTCCATCTCTACTTTTCCCTCTTCCCTTCCCCCCCCCATTTCCCTTTTCAGCTGAACATATATATATATTGAAATCTCTGTGTGGGTATTGGTGTAGGTGTGTGTATATGTATGTTTTAGGAAGTAGGGAGAGTAATTGTATTCAGTTTATCTGTTTCAGATGAATGCTAGGTTCATGAGATAACCTGTTTCTCCTACCCTTTCCTCTTTGACTATAATCTTTTCTTTTTATACACCTTTATTTATTCAAAAAGCGATTTCCCTCTCTTTCTTCCTCCTTTATTCCCTAGTATAGTCTTCCTGTTTCTCCCATTTTTCTCTATCATTAAAACAAAACAAAACTACCTACAGAAACCTGTCATTTTTACCTTTATCTATGACCGTTAAAGACACCAGGGGTCTAAAGACATTTCTTATCCTCTTATTAACATGTAAACAATTCATCTCACTCCTTTTCAATTAAACAAATGTGTACCTTTCTGTTTTTCTCTTTGGTGTCATTATTTCCATTTCAAAACATCTGCTCAGTTCTGAACTTTTCATCAGTAATATTTGGACATCCTTCATTCCATTAAAAGCCCATTTTCTCCCCCTCCCCTCATCCCCCCAATAGAATTATACTTAGTTTTGCCTTATCCTTAGATGTAAACCTTTATCTCTTGCCATTAGATTCCAAGCTCCCCTCTTCTTTTTAAGTGGCATCTACTGAGTCTTATGTAATTCTTATTGTGGCTCCTTCCTTTTGAACGCTTGTAGTCTTTTTTTCTTTGACTTGAACTTTTAGTTTTGGCTGTGACATTCCTGGCAGTATTAATTTTGGGGTTTCTTTGCGGACATTATCAGTAGATCCTTTCTATTTTTACTTTGCTCTCTGGTTCTAAGAGTCGTTAGTTCTCTTTTATAATTTCTTGAAATATAGTATCAAGACTTTTTTAATGATAGTTTTCAAGAAGTCCAATAATTCTCTATATTATCTCCCCTTGATCTATTTTTAGACAATTATTTTTGATACACCATTTTAATTTTTTTTCTGTTTTCCAATCTTTTGTTTTATATTTTAATATTTTTCATTGTGTATTGAGTCATTTTTTGTTTGTCCTATTCTGATTTTCGGAGCAGTTCTTGGTTGTGGTTTTCCACCATCTGTTATAAAGTATTGATGTTTTTTGCCATTCTTTCCTCCCTAAGCTTTTCCATTCTTTATCTCATTTCATTTTTTCTAGTAACTCCTGCAGTAATTTTTTCTAGTAACTCCTGTTTATCCAGTACATTTTTATTCCGAATTTTTACCCAAATTTGTTTGGGGTCACTATTCTCCCTAGATACCATTCAAATCAAGGTATTCATAGTAGTCAGTTTTCTTGGTTTGATCATTTCATCTACCTCTGTGTCTAAATCGGGGGGAAGGGTGAAGGAGGGGTGGCCAGCAAGATAAGATGAGGAAGATTGTATTTAGTTCAGTCTCTGCAACTGAAATGGCATAGGCAGGGCCTGCATGGTCCCGTGTATAGTATAGTAGCGCCCCAGACCAGGCTTCTCCGTCAAGGCATTTTGGGGCTGCTCTACTGCTGGGCTCTGCCAGGGTGCCCCCTCTTGCCATAGAGTCCAGGGCCTTCCTCTGCTCTTTGTTCTACCTGAGATGTTTTCCCCTTGCTGCTGGGCTCAGGCTCAAGGGCTACTCCCATACTGTACTTCCACAACAGACTTTAGAGACTATTCAGGGTACATTTTCCTTTCTCTTGCAGTTGGGCTTAGGCAAACAGGGCTATGGTGGAACCCATTTGGAACTTCCCAGAGTTGCTTTCTTTCAAGTTGGGCTCCTATAGCCATGGATTCATGCTTCATAGATGGCCCTGAGCTGGTTGTAGGCTGCTAGCATAACACTAAACCCACTTGGGATGCCCAAGGCTACTCTTATGGGCTAGGCGTCTTCAGTTTTCTTTCATGATTTTTTGAAATAGGATATCTAGGCTCCTTTTTTTTTTCGATCATGGTTTTCAGGTAGTACACCATTTCTTAAATTAACTCTTCTTAATCTGTTTTCCAGGTCATTTGTTTAAGATTTTGTAGATCTTATATTAAGTTGTTAACTTCCAATTCAAGTCTTCCTTCCAAAGATCTCATTTCTTTTCTAATTCTTTTTTTCTAGCACCCTCATTTCATTTGTGATATAGTTGTTTTTTTTTTAATTCTTGGTCATTTCTTGTGGTAATTCTAGTTTACAACCTAAGTCTTTCTTTGAGGCTTTTCTTGTAAGTGATTTTGTGTTATTTCATTCTGGGTTTTTGTCTTGAGCATCCCTGGCACTATAAAAGCACTTTTTGATGGGAATCTTTTTTGTTATTGTTTACTCATTATTCAGGCTTTACTTTCTGAATTGGTGTTTTGTATTAGGGCCAAGATCTGTGCACTTCTGCAGGGAATGTCTTGGCTTTGTCTGGTACTGTTTTGTATTCCTTACGATCTTACTGCTGCTTTCTCTAGGTATTGAGTACTTTATATTCTTCAGGCATCTCAAGGGAGGACTCAGGTCAGGGACCTAACAGTGTGAAAGCTTTCAGTGTGCCCTAAGTACACAAAGGGCAAAGTCAAGGGAACTATCTGATTGCTGCTCACTTGGTCTGTGCATTTCAAACTCCTGACTCCAGTTTGGGTCTGGGTGATCCTCTAGCCCCTGGTTAGAACCCCAGTAGACTGCACTGGCCACAGACCTCTTCACCTATGTGGAAGACTACCGATTCAAAGTGACAGAACTGCTGGCTTCCCCTTGGTCTGAGCTCCATACTTTGGTCACTAAACTGCAGGCCTCAGACTAGGCTGGAAGCTGAATGCACTACTTTACTCAGGTGGATCAGTGTCATACAGCTGCTATTCACGTCTGTCTCTTAGTGCTCCTTTCTCAGCATATAGCCTCTGTCCACATGTGAGCTGGATCTGCTGGATGGGCAACCCTGCCTTTTCCTGGAACACAACTGCAGATCAGCCTTATTACCCAGCCCTTCCAAGTCCACACTAGGTCCACTACTCAGCTCTGGAGCTACAGAGTTGCCAAGCAGCTCCTATTCTTACTTCCTGCATTGTTATGGCTAGTGCTTGCTGGATCTGTATCCACTTTTGCTCTGGAATACATCTGCAGGTCATACCTCACTTGGCTTCCCGCTTACGTCCTCTGTATGTGCAAATCAACTCTGTGGTTAGAAAAACACAGCTTTTTGCTGGCTCCTATTCATGTTCCTTAGGCTGGAAAAATGACTCAATGTATTTTCTCCTTGGATTTCAAACTCACCACCACCACCACCTTAACCACCCTGCATCCTTACTACTTTGGCATTCTTTGTAGATCTTGGAGTAGTTGTAAAGAGAGCTAGGATATAATGCTTCCTTCTGCTCCACTATCTTAGCCATTCTCCCCTAGTAGACATTTAATAAATACTTTTAAGAGCATTTCAGTATATGTGCTGGTGTTGAAAGAGTTTTGTATAGAGTGGCTCTCCCTAGACAAGGAGTGATTTTACTAAGCAAAATTACTTAGGCAGCTGATTTTACTACCTACCTACCTCCAGTAGAGAGATAGAAGGAAAACCAAGTGGAAGACTGCTTATTTTATTTTGTAACTTTGGTTTACAATCAGAAATTCTATGTGACTTTTAATTTATAGGAGTAAGGGCCCCTAAAGACTATATACTGAAGTATTAGTTACATGAGACACAAATCTTTTCTATTTTAGTTGTTTTTCCCCTGGAGACTTGCCATGTTATTTGTCTAACTTTCAGGAGATCATGTTGATAAGTATTTAGAATCACACTTGTCATAGCTAAATGATTTGTTTCAAAGCTGTCTCTTAATAAATTAGGAAACTGAGACCTAGGAAAGAAAAGTCTATACTGTTAAAGTCAGACAGCTAGCTAATAGCAGAACCAGATCTACGTGCCAAAACCAGAACAAAACATACCATAGACAAGGTTCAAAGATTGTGCCCCAAATACGACTGTCTCTTGGAGACTTTACATTTCATATGATACTTGCAATTTGATTTACCATAAAATAAATATCTGTATGCCATGAAGAATAGAGTTCTCTGGCATTAAATATGTGTGCATAGATTTAAACAAAAATTAGTCTCTTGAATTAACCCCCGTATCTCTAGCATGTTACCTGTTAAGCAGCTTTCCTCCCCGCTAGAATTAGGTCTGTGCCTAACTCTAAGGATTCTTTCCACCATGCCATAATTTCTCATTTTATCCCTCATATTCATACAACTTCCCATCATAACCCTTTCGGGGAGCAATTACAAAATCAAGAAAAGGATAGTCTCAGATCACTCAGATAAGAGCCTGAACAAATCAGATTAGACTGAATTCTGATGGCTCTAGAATAAAATTGTAACAATAATTGTAATCATGCCATCTCTTACATGCGAAAATGACATTTTAGACCTCAGTCAACAAGCCTTTACTAAGCTCTTACCCTGGGGGTACAAGGACAAGAAGGCTCTCAAGGAGTTTACACTCTTTGGGGGGAGATATCCCATGCATATTTAGGTTTGTACAGAAGAAATACAAAATAAATATAGGTTGTTTAGGGAGAGAAGGCACTAGAAGAAGCAGTGAAAGTCTTCATATAAAGAGCAGTGCCTAAGCCAAGGGTGGGGAACCTGCAGCTTTGAGGCTACATGTGGCCCCCTAGGTCCTCAGGTGCTATAAAACTTGGATTCAGTCAAAAGGCCAGATCCAAGGAGGCCACAGATTCTCCACCCTTGGCCTAAGCTGAGTCTTGAAGGAAGTAAGGGGTTCTTTGAGATAGCAGTGATGAAGAAGGGTATTCCAGGCATGGGAAACAGTGCCTCTACAATCAGGAGATGGAGAGGCATTTGTGAGGACCAGAAACAAGACCACTTTTGGCTAGACCACAGAATACAGGAAAGGAAAGCAGAGGTTAGTTAAAATATGCTAAGGCTAGAAAAGGAAGTTGGAGCCAGGTTTTAAAGGATTTTTAACTGCCAAAGAAGAATTTCTGTTAGATCCTAGAGGCATTAGACAGCCCCTGCAGTTTGAGCAGGGGAGCAACATGATCAAACCTACAACCAACCTCCTTTCTAATATCTCCTTTCTCATTTGTTTGAGAGTTTTTCCGCAAAGGGAATTGGATTTTGATTCAGAAGACCTGAATTCAAATCCCAGCTCTACTACATACTTCTTATGTAACATTGGACAGGTCATTTTTCTGGGCCTCGTTTTGAGGGCTGGATAATCTCCAAGGTCTTTTCTAACTCTTAATCTATGACCTTACATTAGTGAACTTGTACTTATGCATCCACCTTCTCAACCATTGCCATGGTAAGTAACAGCACCCATCTGTGAGACAACTCGCCTGAAAGAAGCATACAGTATATATTCCTGGAATGGAATGAAAGCTAACTAGCTAAGAGAAAAATCAAATTTATGACTTTGTCAGCAGGGCCACGGCCAGCCACTAATTTAACTATCTCTAGACAGACATGTCACCAAAGGAATAAGTTCTGAGACCACACGTTATTTGTTATTTCCAGTGACTTGATCTATGTTAAATATGCTTTTAAGCATTACCATTCCTATTTTACAACAATGGTTATTTAACTTGTCACTTCTTATGACCAACAGACTTGTTAGTTTGTTTACATGTACACACTTTTACACTGGGGGGAGTGGGAAGGGGGGGAGGGGGACAGGGGAGGAGATGTGACTCTTAAAGATTTTCCATAAATTCAGAGACAATTTGGAAAGAGAATGTAGTGCAATAAAGTAGCATAATTAAGCAAGAAGAATAGAGAAGCCATGCACTTAAAGGTAATTACAACCACCCCTCCACTAGTGCTACAAGGCAAGAGGCCAAGGTCTAAGTGATTTTTAACCATAATCAGGATTTGAAGGGTAAAAAGGAAAGGTGGTGGATGCTATTCCCCTGCGTGCCAAATAGCTAAGGAAACATTTATTAGCCTTCTCTTGCCAAAAAGATACCTGATCTTCACTTCAGAAACCAAGCAAATCGTATGGGTAGAATGCCCAACTTGAAGTCAGATCTAGATTCTAATCCCATTTCTGATCTTAGTTGCATGACCATGAGCAAGTCATTTAAAATCTCAAACTTTAAACTTGTAAAATGGGGTTAATAATATGTATATTACCTACCTCATAAGATTGTTACAGGGCTCAAAGTGAGAAAACAAAGTGCTCTGCAAATCTCAAAGGACTATAGAAATGGTATGTGGGGGGAGGGACATGTGGTGGGGTGGTAGTGGTAGCCAAGAAGGGAGTATTTCATTATGCTTAACCCTGTGACCCCCTCTCATATCTCAGTGACATTTCACTCAGAGCACTCATGAAATTTACAGATATGGAGAGAACGCTATGGTAATTTCTCTTTTGCTACAGACCGGCTATATGACCTTGGCCAAATCATTTACCCTTTCTCATCCTCTTCATCTAGAAAATGATGAGTTAACACCAAAGAAAAAATAGTATGCAGTGATCCACTTGGGGAACAGAAAGAAATATTAGAACTTCTATTTAGAGTTTTTATCTAAAAATGTTTAAGAAATTGAGCTAGTAATACTTGATACGCAGATTGATAGTGATCCCCTTACTCAGTTAATGTGTTACATGGTCACATGTGGTATGCAAGCTATCCTGAAAGAAGAGTGGGAATTCCACAGAACGGAAGGTTAACTGGTGCCCTCATTCACTTGTTCACGTTTGGCATATTGTGGTATATAGTACAGTGTACATGTTCATAGTCAGGTGGATTTGCGGATTATATTATCTAGTTTTAACTAAACTAACCCTCACCAAACGGACATGTGGTTTTACAGGATTCCTTCAAAGAAACCTTGGATTGATTATAAAGTTAATAGTTCAAGCACAAACTGCAAGGAGATGGTAGAGCCACATTTCTTACCCCTGGTACTAACTCCTTTATCAGCCTTATTACCAAGTTACACACACACACACACACACACACACACCCCTATAAATTGTATGTCCTACTATATTAACATGTGATATATATATATTTATATATCATGAAACATTCACAAAACAAATTTAAAAGGATAAAATAAAATAACAAAAATTTTACTCACAGGAGTGTACAGTCAGAAAAGTTTGGAAATCTCTGGCCTAGAAGATCTCTTAAGTATAAGGTCCCTCCTAGATCTAGAATTTTCTGCTTTTAAGAAGTCTGGAAATTCACATCCCTGCTCCCTTAAATTAGTGGAAGAAAATCTCTGCTTTCTCTGTTCTGCTTCTTTTCTCAGTAGTTGTTTCTCTTAACATAGCATCACTGCTACTTCCCTATTGCCCAGTAGGCTTCTCTCTTATAGGCAAATGGACTTAAAAGATACAAAAGACATGTTCACTTTGTGAAAATATTTACCAAAGGAGTGTGAGCTTTTAGTTCCTGTTTAAGGCTGACCTTACAGAGAAAACAATCTTAAAAAATATCGTGTGCAATGGACTACTGGCATCGTATTAAAAAAGCACCAGGCATAGAAATGATCAAAGTTTTACTTTTTGTTGAGTGTTGCTTTTATAGAAACTTATTTAAAAGCTTCCATTTGTTCAGTATCTGGTCAGTATGTTAATAAACTGACACTTCACTTTCATATGGGACTAAAATCTCCACTAACGTCCTACATGGAAAAGTGACTGTAGCTTCTTGAAGGCTATGCCAGTGGGAACCCTCTACCAAGTTAGAAAGGTTTTAAGTTTGAGCCTAGCAATGGATTGTGTTGCCTGTCATCTAAGGACCAGCCTAAAGGGCTTTTATCACCAGTATCAGGTTATGAATTCTGGAGCCACAGTTAATCTTGAAGCATTCTATAAGGTGTAGAGAGGTTATGATTTGCGGTGATGGATAAAATATCTATTCTAGTGAAATCTCAGCTCTCTTTAAGTATGGGAATAGAGGGGTGTCTACCTAATTTGTTTTTTAAGTCTCAAAATATTCCTTCTGGCTTTCGGTTGCTTTACTATGATTATCTGAACCCTGCTCTTGACAGATTTGTTTTTTGAAAAACAATTTTAAAAATGAATAATGAGGGGAAAATACATTGCTTACATAGTGTCTGCAAGTATAAGTATCATTTTAGCACCAGGCAATTACAACAGCACTTTTGTGTATACCACTCTTGACCTATCCCACCAAAATAACCTTTCAGAAGTCGTTCTTCCCTTATTAAGAATGCCCCACCCGTATAGCACCCCCTGAGCTGAGTGGCTTTGTGCATGATCGCTGCACAT
This sequence comes from Trichosurus vulpecula, assembly GCF_011100635.1. Lineage (NCBI taxonomy): Eukaryota > Metazoa > Chordata > Mammalia > Diprotodontia > Phalangeridae > Trichosurus > Trichosurus vulpecula. The sequence goes on from NC_050580.1 coordinate 104,185,686, forward strand.
GTCCAGGGCCATGGGGCCAGACTAATGGAATTAGTTCCATATTTTGGAGTTAGTGTAGAACCATAGCCAAGAAGCACAGAGCTATGGAAGCAAAATTATATCCAGTAAGAAACTGCTCTTAAACTATTCTTTAAGAGTGCCTTGAGCATTATAGTAACTTAATACATGCTTGCTTATTGGATTGAATCGTCTTAAGTTTCTGAATAGCTGATGTGGCTGTTTTGCTGATGGAGCAGTTTCCCAGGAGCTGTGTAACAAAAGCTCATTACCTTGAATAATCTGGAAGGAAGATGAAAGGATTTATTTCCTTTCTAGCAAGAGAGTGTTTTTGGTCTTGTTTCCCTGAAGTCAAAAAGGGAGACTTTTGTTTAATGGTAACCTTTATGTTTATCTGGTTTATCTTCATCTTTTAACTTCTAAAACTACTCTGCAACAAGGACTGTCTTTTCCATTGATAGAAACATCATAGCAAATTGTACAGTATGATTGTTACTTATTGAACATGAAGAAGGAACAGACTTTGCAAAAAGCAGCTAAATGGGAGATAGTCTGAATAACTTCATACAGGTACATGGCCTTGTATCTGGCCATGTTAAAGAAATCTTGTATCAGAGTTGGAAGGGATCTAGTCCAACCATACCCAACCAAAGGCCCCTTCTACTAATAACCACAAAGTCATCATCAAGCCTCCACCTAAAAATCACCAGTGATGAAAGCCTACAGTCTACCTCCTAAAGCAGCCCATTCCACTTGTAAATACCCCAGATTGTTAGGAAATTCTTCATAATATCAAGCTCAGATCTGTCTCTCTTGCAGCTTCCACTGATTATACTCCTGTTTCTGCCCACTTGGGACCAAGTAAAACAAATGTAGTCTCTTCCACATGGCATCCTTCAGATACTTGAAAAGAGATATCATATGAATTATCCTTTCTCCAGGATAATTATCCCTTGCTCCCTCAACCAGTCCTTTTTTGACCTAGTCTGTAGTCCTCTGACCATTTTGATCACCTTCTTCTAGATGTACTTTGTCTTGGCAGTGACTTTCCTAAGTAGTATCCGGAACTGAATATAGTATGTTGGATAGATATGCCCTATATAGTTTGACTAGGTCAGAGAAGAGCAGAACTATCATCTTCCTCATTCTGAATACTTTACCTCTTTTAATTCAATCTAAAATAACATTGGCTTTTTTACTATGTTTCACTGCTGACTGTGTTCACTAAAATCTTCGTATGTTTTTTCATATAAGTTGGTTTTTAACTCATGTGCAAAAATGTTCCATTCATTTAAATTTTATCTTATTAGATTAATTGCATTGAATTCTAAATTTGTCATCCATGGACAGGGATAGGCATGATCTTGCCTTTTAAGAAATTACAATCTAGTAAACAATATAGGTAACTAATTACTCAAAAACCATAATTAATATAATAATTATAAACATGCAAAAAGGATGTTAAAGACATTAGTATCAGAAAACTAAACTGAGAAATTAGAGATTAACTGTAGAATAAACAGGGTGACCATCTTAGAGGAATGCACCTATAGGTCTTAACTATCATAAGACAAATAGTCATTCCTACATTAGTGTTTCCACTCATACTTTCACATGTGGGAATCATGGATACCATAATCAGTTAGGGTCTTGGAATACTAAGGACAATGATATAGAGTAAAATTACAAATATAATCACTTGGAAATATGTTGGGCACTGTGTAGGAAGAAGGACAGGCAAGGTAGCAGAAAAATGTGTACTTTATGTAAAAGAATCCGTTATTTCCAAGCATTTTAGTAGCACTGTTCAAATAATAAATGATTAGCTGTTCGTGAAAGTAGGAGTTGAATTATGAAGACGTCGCCATTTCTGTTGCTGTGTATTTGGAAACCATTACCAAGATACAAAATGGAAAGTAAGAGTCATATTTGTGAGGAATAGCAAGAAGGACAATTTGGTTATAATATAAGAGAAATAACATAAGGATGAAAAGGTAGATTGGCTCTAGGTTGTGAAGGGCTTTAAAACCTAAAATGGAAATTTGCATTTGGTCCTAAAGGTGACAGTCACCCATTAATTTTATTAAGTAGGCTTGTGACACGTTAAGACTTGCACCTTGAGAAAAAAACGTTGACAGCTCTGTGAAGAACAGATTGGGGAGGGCAGAGGCCTAAGGCAGGGAGATCAATTAGAACATTATTGCAGTTGCCTGAAGTAGTGGTAAGTAAGGCCTGAACTGCGGCCCCGTGCGTATCAAGAAGCCAAATACAAAAGATGTTGAGGTAGAAATGACAAAATTTAGTAATTGATTGGATCTGTAGAAAAGAGACAGTGAAGAGTCTAATAAAACATCTAGAGAAAACATCTGAGAACCTGTATGATTAGAAGGATGGTGTTAACCTTGACAGAAATAGGGCTGTTAGGGTAGGAAAGGGGTGGATAAAATAGTTCACTTTTGGACACATTTAAATAGAGTTGCCAAAGGGAGATCCAATTTGAAATATCCAGTAAACAGATGGAAATGCACAACTGAAGTTCAAACTACAGAGTAGGGCTAGTCGTAATAATAATGATGACGATGATAGCTAGCATTTATGTAGTGCCTACAATGTGTTAAATACAAATATTATCTCTTTTAAGACTCACAATCACCTTGGGAGCTAGGTGCTATTATTATCCTCATTTTGCAGTTGAGGAAACTGAGGCAAACAGAGGTTAAGTAACTTTCACAAGGCACAAAGCTAATAAGTGTCTGAGGCTGGATTTAAACTGAGATCTTCCTGATTCCAGGGTTGGTGTTCTATCCACTGCACCATCTAGCTGCCTCTAAGATATATAAATTTGGGAGCCATCTTCATAGAGATGATAATTAAATCCCCATTGGAGGTGATGAAGTCATCAAATAAGAGTATAGAGAATATGAGAGCACAGGACAGAGTCTTGGGGTACACCCACAATTAAGGGGTGTAAACGTGTTTTGGGAAGGTAGGTATATTATCCACCCAGCAGTTTGTGACTGAATTTCTAAAACAGGTGCTGAAGAAATGGTTTAGTTGTGGGAATGGTAAAGTGTATGGCCCCTGGAAGGGAAAAGGTATAAGTAGGAAAGAAAATCAAAAGGCCTAGGAGCAGGTTCATTTGATTATAACTAACTTGCTGTGAGTAGAGAAGGCAGGTTCTAGCAGAGACCAAATCACCTTGGCCACTGTAAAAATCACAGGCCCATCTTTAATGTGATCATGTTGTGAAAGTTGAATAGTAATATTGCATCAGTATAATTAATCATCAAGAAAAGGGTGGGGCTATCTGGAGACACCTTTGTGTACCAAAAATTACCTTTCTTCAGACTGTTTGGGTTGTCAGCTTTGTCCAAGATCACCTTTGTAATATATTATAATAAGTTGGCACCCGATCAAGGTGATCCAATATATGTGCTCAAGATGATGACAGATTTTTGAATGCTTGTAACAGAATGTTCATGATTATGTGTGTTATTTGTCTGGTTCAATTAACATGCCTTTTTTAATGATGTCTGATTAATTAGCTTAAAGGGTTTAATCTTGCCACATTTATACTTATTTTTGTGTGCTTTATGAAAACTGAGAAAATTTTCACTATTTTGTTTTAATCACTCTACCATTGTTCTGCTTCAAAACTGTGACCTTATATTGCCAGTAGAAGTTTTTATAGGTGAAATGTATTTTTCCTTGTTACAAGGCAAGACAGTTTTTAAGGGATAGCTAGTTGTTAGCCACTAGAAGTGAGAATATCTGGCAGTTTGTTGTCATTCATTTCCTGTCTTCACCTACATAACCTACTTCTCTCCCTCTTACCTCCCCACTTCATCTCCAGCCATGGGAAAGCTGCTAGGACTGAGATGGGACTGCAGCAATTATTTGTCCTCCATTTTCTGGAATTCAGTGATACTAAGCCCCCAACCTTAAATTTGAAAGTAAAGGTGATTCTAAATATAAATGCTATCTTGTAATCACCTGCAAATCATTCTTCTCTCAGAGACAGAGATGCCAAAGCCCTGTGGTCACTTTTCATTTTTAATTGAAAGTTTTCATTGACACAAGAAATTAAAGAAGGAAGGGAAAAATTTTAGGATATGGAACTTCCAATATAATTTTGCCACTGGGTAGGCCTCAGCTTTGGGGTTTGGACTTGATGACCATTCAGGGCCCTTTGAGCTCTTAACCTGTGATTCTATGGCAAATTATTAATACTAATTAATAAGCAGAAAGATTCTCAAATTGTAGAGAAAGTTGCCAAAAAGGCAGTGGTCCAGGAACAAGATATTCATGTAACTTCAACCCACTGATGAAAAGATTCTAGAGAAATTATGTAAACAGGGAAAACGCTTCATCTTCTGCTTCTTGACTTGAATTACATTAACAACATTGCTTCATGGAGCAAAATCATTTACAGAAATATGCTTTGGGAACTTGTTCCAGGAAAATAACATTAATAAATGTTTACTCTTTTCAAAGGGAAAATAAAGGAAAATACAGCAGTTCTGATATGGCAGAGGTGAAGTCAATGTTCCGCGAAGTCCTTCCCAAGCAAGGTAATTACAGTTTCCCCCACCAATAACACTTATTGGTCCCCACAGAGTGATAGGTAATATACCAAGGAATTTTTAAATAAGCATTCTACATTAGAATATTCTTCTAGTTTTCAGACCTTATGATTGTTTCCCACAACTGCCACCACAAAAAATCTGGCCCACTCCTTCAAACAAACTTAGGTTTTTAATACTTTTTGGCTGAACAGATTTGAGGGGATGGGAAACCTGAGATTCCCAAGAAGAGCAATCAAGGGAGATGTGCCAGAAATCTTCCTGCATTGATATTGTAACCTTTGGCTAAGATACTTAAGTTATAAGCTTTTGTTTCTTGCAATTTAAAATATTTATGAGAACTACATTACATATTACAAGAGTTTGTGTGACAGTGCCTTTTTTTAAGCTGTTCAGGCATGTTTGTTATGGCATATATTTTTTTTTTAATTTAAACCCTTGATTTCGGGTCACATGACTTGAGGTTGAATCCCCTTGCCCTCTGAGTAGCCTTGCTATTATTGCTTGTGCAGCCTTGGACAGGTTATTTATCTGTGCCTGTTTCCAGCTGTAAAATTAGTGGGTAGGTCTGGTTCTCCAGGGTCCCTTCTAAAGGTCTAAATCCTGTGATCCTAAAATCTCTCTTTAAACATTTTGAAAATGTGGACTATCTGTATATCCAAGTTCTGCAGTAATTGCTTCTAATAAATAGCTGCATGTCAAAGTCGTCTCCCCTGATTCCTTAAACCCAGAAGTCAGCAACCTTTAAAGGGAGAAGGCATGTTTTCGTTAACACTCTTAGAATTATGAGAGTGTGGCTTACTAGAGAGAGGGCTGTCCTTGGGAATCTGGAAAACCTAGTTCATTTAAGTCCTGTCTTTTACATCTATTTTGTGACCTTAGGAAAGTCATTTTAACTTATCAGTGTTCCAGGCAGCTCTCTAAGGCTCCAAGTTAGACTCTCAGTTACTGGGTGGGAGGTGGTTTTAAACCCCCTTCTTACCCTCGTCTTCCTTTGGATATGCCTCAATAATAGAAATAGGGATAGGGACTGGACTTAGTTCACTGAATGCGAAACCTTAAAGTTCCTCCTTGAAAGCAGTAACTGCCTTACTTTTATATTTGTATTCATTGCAGAGGGAGCTCTCAGGTGAGGAAAGTCCTACCATTTGCAAGTTGACAACTTCTATCTTTTGAGTTGCCTAGAACACGAGAGGTTCAGTGACTTGCCCGGGATCAGACAGCCTGTATGTCAGTGGCAAAACTTGAATCCACGTCGTCCTGGCTCTGAGAATAACTCACTATTTCACACTGCTCTTAACCATTTCCTGCTTCAAATGGAATGCAATATTTTTAAGTTTGTCTGACCCTACCTAGATTTGCTAAATATACACCAAGGATCCAAACTGATTTTGCACTTTGGAGGACCTCAGGTGTTTGGTAACCCTCCAGGTATGCAAATCCTAATCCCTCTACTGCCTCTTAATTTAACTTGGTGAAGAAGTCTAAAGGAGTTTACCTGCCTGAAACAAAGCTAAATGACTTGTTCAGGTCTCAAGTTAGAGAAGCCATGATCCTAACTCCAAGCCAGCACTAATGCATCATACACCTAGATTTTCACTTGTCAAAAAGATTAACAAAGAATAAGGACTTCTGACTCCCCCAGTCAATAACTGATTTGGCAGTACTCTATCCTGGAAGAGCTTTCGTCTCCTTGGCTGCTCTGGTCACACTATCACTACAGGTATGGGGAAAATTCAAACCAGGTCTTCACTGGCTTTACATAAAATACTTACCATAGTCCACTGGCAGCCATTATTATTTAACTTGACCATGGGGAATTCCAAGGCCTCATCATACCTTTGTTATTGTGAAAATGCTGTGGGCAGCTTCAGTCCCAACCTCAGGGACAAACCACCTTGCTTAATATTCATTCAAGTTTATTTCTCTTTAAATGTAGGGCAGTTGTCTGTGGAAGATGTGGCTACTATGGTGCTGTGCAAACCCAAACTTCTGCCGCTAAAATCTCTGACTCTTGAAAAATTAGAGAAAATGCAGCAAACAGCACAAGAAACTATTCGCCAACAGGAAATGGCAGAAAAGGAACAGCACCAAACAAACCAATGAATGATTTATTCATCAATTTTTGTTACTTTTACTTGCTGTAATAAGTTTTTCGAAACAATTCACATTTGTTTGCTAAAGCTGTAATTTATATTAAAGCTAAAATTCATTCAAAATAAGTGGATAAGTAGAAGATCATCAAAACAACATAATGAATTTAAGCTTTTATAATTCCTATTTTAGACTGTGGTCCAACTTTCACTTTGGCCATATTTTATTTTAATCTTTAGTACTGTTTCTGAATTCTAAGTTCTACCACAAGATTGCTATTTGTCTAGGTGTTGTTCAGCATTCTATTTTTAGCAGTTTTAGAGATCCAACAACCCATAAAGTATGTAATTAACTTCATGGAAATTCTACACATTGGCCTTTTGCATGCTATATCAAGACTAAAAATGAAGTTTTTTTTTTAAGTGTTTCGAGTGTGCATATTTGTTTTTCAATGGAGAGTGTTGGGGAGAGAAAAGAAATACTTAAAAAACAGAATTATGAAGATACTACATAAGCATATACATACATACACACATATTATGTACATGAACACATACACACACATATATATATTTGAAAATACATTAAAATCACATAAAAAATAAGCTAAATTTCTCTTTAAGGATTCACCTGGGAATCTGAAGAAGAGGAAGAACCTGAATAGATTTGTGAAAAAAGATTTCATGGTAGACTGCTTTTACTTTCAGATGATAAAAACCACCTATATTGTACACAATGTTTTCAAAAAGAAGCCATAGCCAATCTTTCTTGGCCAGCAGGAGCAAAATAAATGTAGCAATATTCCTGAACAATAAAAGGCTGTCTGGTTTTTTTTTTTAAGTGTGTATCATTTTGGTAGTCACCTTTACAGGTTTTCAGTTCTAAAACAGTAATAGTAGAAAAGATTACTGGGGAATCCTAAGGTCTTTTTAATCATTAGTCTAACTACACATTAGTTTTTCAAAGTGAATAGAAAATTTAAATAAGCTACAGAAGGCCTAAAAACAGACTGTTATTTAGCTCTAAGCTAATAAAAGATGGTCTATAATGTATATCAATAACAAATTAAGAGTTCTGAATGTGTCTTTTTCAGCTTGGTACAGAATAATTTAAAATAGGTCTGCAAGCTTTGCTATATAATTGGACCGAGTCCAAGATTACACAATGGGCAAGCAGTATTTTCAATGAGAATTAAAAATAGGACATATGATACCGTTGGCTTTTGTTATTTAACGAAGCTAATGCTACATTCCTGTAACTATCTACTTAAGAATGTCAGTGGGGTCAAATCTCATGCAAATTTCTAAACACATGCTTCATCTACTCCTAGGTCAAATGCTAAAATGTTAGGGAGAATCTTTTGAAGTCATGTAGGTTTTCCAATGTAGTTTTAAAAGAATGTTTTTTACATTTGTTCCCTGTCTTCCAAGAACAAGCACATCATTAGGTTATTTATTAGCACATATTTTTGGTTTGCTTCTAACCATTCAAATATTTTACTTATTAATCACAAGGAAAAAAAGCTTTCATAACTGCTAAGTTCGTTCATTTTGAAAAGCTAATTATCTGAGACTTTGAAATTCATGTAGTTGTATAAAAAACTTCATATGCACAGATAAATGAGTCTTTAAGATGTTTTAAAATGATAACTTATTGGGAATTCTCTAAATAAAATTTATCTTAATAAAGACGCAAAAATACTGCTTCACAAATTTTATTTTGTAATACATTCTTCCAGAACCTGGTTCATTTTTCCAGTTTTGTAGAAAAATAGATGTTCCAGCCACCATTTACTGAACTGTCTAGTCTTTAAGACCAATCAATATGTTCCCTGGAAAGATGAATAAATCTTATGACTAACCCATTTTCTTAAAATTCTTTAAAACAAAGAAATAACCTTTTGTTCTCCCAAAGCACAGTATTTCAACAGCAGCAGCCAACATGGGGTTTCAGCAGCTTAACTTTACCCCCTATATAAAGCTTTGTATAAACCAGTGATTTTACTACAAAAACACTGTCCTTGAAAGAAAGGAGTGGCAGTCAGACATCAATGCAAAACTTGGAATGATTAGGTCATAAACATGGCACTTACAAAAGGGTAGCTTATTTGAATATACCACTTCAGAGTGGTTATTGTTTTGTTCCCTCAACTTTTATACCCACAAAAAAAAAGAAAACTTAAAAAAAAATCCACCTTGAATGTAAGTTTATAAAACTATATCAGAAATGCCTTGTACCCAAAACAAGTGCTTAAAAAAACCGCTAAGCAACTCTTACAATTCAGATATATTTTTATAACATCTAAGGCTGCAAGAGTTCTTATATTCAGTAGCTCTCTGGCTTAAGACGACCTCCATCTCCTTCACTTACAAAGCGCTTTCTGCCCCTGGAAAAAAACACACAATCACAAAATTAAACATAAATCTTGACTACAATCTTTATTTCTTTATACCTAAGACAGCAAAAGAACTCCATCTTTTGGTATATACAACTTTTTTTAAAAGGGGAGAAAGGGACTCATTTTTCTAGCAGTTTCCTTTAAAAAAATTTTTCTGTTCCAAGTGCTTTTTTAAATTTAAACTGAAATTGAAGCTTGTTGAATTTTGTTGTTTTCAGATTGTATAAATGGAAAGGTTATATGAGCATTTTTATGGAACTAATTATTTGCAGCCTGAGACAGCTAGATTAAAAACATGGAAAATTTTTAGAAAAAAATCAGTCCTGGTTATCTACAGTTCCACTCACAATACACATCTCCCAAAGGATCTGAGCCACAGTTCTCTTCTATACCACCACAGGTCATGAATTGGAAGTAGCCTCAAATCAGGAGAAAATGGAACCAGAACCATAAAGGAGTAGGAATCACTTTTTGCTTTGGGATCTAGTTAACCCTGAATACCAGAGTGGGGAAGCCAGAAAGTCAAAGTTCTTATGTACAGATAAAATTTGCCTTTTGTCAAATTACCACTGGAACAGAAAAGGCCAACAGAAACACTCAGATTGAGCTTCTAAGAATCAGCAATATTTTAAAAGGGGTGTGGCTGAGATAGCTCACTCCTTTTAATTTGACATATCCCAGAGATAGACTACTGATAGCTGATCACTAAGCCAAGCAGAGGTGAACAAGGGCTATCAAAAGACATAAGCATGAGGAAAGTGAGTGTACACCCACTAACTTTTGTAGTACCAATGGCTCCTACTAGCAATACAACATGTGACTATATATTTGGCAAGAATTCCAAAGCTTTCCAATCCCTGATTTATGAGTGTGAAGAAAAAGTTATGTCACACATCAACCAGCATTTAGAATCAATATCAAAAGGATGCCATAACTTAAGTCTTTACTAGACTCTGTAACAATCAACCCATTGGCTTTCAGTCTTTCTTTACCCCCATATCATCAATGGGATGTCTTCCCATCCCAAAATTTATTAAGGGAAAAGTGGTCTGGACCAGCAGCAGGAAGATTTCTAGTATTTTTCAGGATTTAAGTGTCAAAGGTGTTCTTTTATACTCAGATCTTTAAAAGAGCTTAGATAAAAATTAAATAAAAGGCTGCTCTCAACCTATGCTTCTCCTAGAAGTCTGGTGATATCTGATAGATGAAAGCCTTTGTAAATAAACCCAAAAGATACTGTACTGCTAATTTGAGCTGTCCAAACCATACTTAACTTCAAATACTTATTTGTGGCAATGAACTCATGTTGCTTCCTGTCATTAGTTACACAGGGTATCTTGGCCCAAGAGTAGTAGTAAAGGAGAAATTTGCTCACTTTACACAACATGTGAGTTTTTTAAAGGCACTCAAGAGTCTTGATTCTTAAAATTAAAATGAAATTTGTCCTTAAAAGCATTAAATGAAGCAAAACACCATCGAAAAGCGTAACATACCCTTATCCTGTTAGAACTGATAAAGCCCAAATCAGCCTCATTCTCCAAACCTTGGACTAATGTGAACCATTACAAATTTTAAAAAATCTTCCACAGGTTTCCATAGCATTAAAATAAAATTCCTCTTAAGACAAAGGATAATTTCAACTCTTCTATGACTTCAGAGGGCATAACTTGTTACACTCTTGAAAGGCTGGCATGGTATATAACAGTCTCACTGATTATAGCTTCTCAACCTTCTAGAATATACACTGTAGTTAATACTTATGTGTTACATAAAGGAAAGATGCAATTCAAAATACCTTGAAGGACAAAGATCTCTAAGTGGTTTGGAAATTATTCCAGCTTGGAAACATTCTTCTACAAATCTCTCGAGCACAGAATATGAATGTGGGACATCCAGGTTGATGTCTGGTATTTCACTATAAATTCTTTCATAACCCTGAAACAAACACAATTTAATCACTATCTATAAAAAATGTTAGTCCATTTAAAGTACAATGCTAAGCAATACAATCAACCAGTGTGTTATCAAATAGTATTTAAGGGCAAATGCTCACGATTTAAACTGGTATAATGTGCTTCTTGGAGAATATAGAAAATAGATTTCTTTTTAGAAATACCTCCATCAAATTCATGCCATTTTCAAATAAGACTTGTATACTGAGATCAGACAGAAGTCTTAATGAAGATGGATACTTCGTTAATAATGGGTTATGTAAGCAATGCTTCCCATTCACCCTACTGCTTTCCATAGATTTGAAATTTTTACTACCTGAATAATAAAATAGAAGGCAAGAGAAATAAACTAAGATATTAAACCAGTCAAATTATTTCAATAATACATAAAACAAAGGAAAAGTGTGTACTTTAAAACTATAAGGATTTTTAATGATAATAAAAAAGTTTAATGCTGTCTATAGACAACACATTTCTATCTTAGGGACAAAATATTTTAGATTCACACAGTCATACATCCAAATAACTTCACAAAAAGGACAAATTGAGCTTTCATCATGCTGTAGGAGGTTATATTAATACAACATCCCTATAACCATAAAGACAAAAGAGCCCTATTAGAATACCTAACACTAGAACCCTTAAAACAGGTGAGGAAAATCTTTCAAGGTACAGAATACTTACTCTCTTCATTTGGTCCACAGTAATGGTAGAAGATTTCCAAAGAGATTTTAATAAATCCAACACCATTTTAAATGTGCTTTCTCCAGTTGACTCCAGAACCATCACAACTGCCTAAAATAAGTGCCAAAGTTTAATGGGTAATTTGAATTGGAAAAAAATCTAAGAACTTTTCATGAAAATCCTTTTTCCATCATCTACACGAGACATATACATTGTCCTCAGTACTAAGCAATAATTAGAAAACAACTCTCCTTTCTAATTACTATTGTTAGAAGAAATAAAAATTAATAAAGGGAAAATGTCAGCATTTTCCAAAAAGCTTAACACTTGAAATCTCATGTCAGTCTTACTTCATAGACAAGTTCATGGTGAAAATGAGGTACTTCTAGTTCTTTAAGGCAATGTTCAGCTTCGGATATATCTCCAGAAAGTAAGTATTCTTTCAGCAGCATGTCAATCTGTTAGATTTTAAAATTAACAGGTAAGTTATAAATACTGACTTTTTCTAAAAATTCACTTTGCCTAAAGAAATATATTTATTCCTTCCCACTGATTTAAGTTCCTTATTTTATGGCACTCCAAATCAAGTGAGAACAGCTAACATTGCTATATGACTGAAATTTGAATAGAATTTTTTTATAATAAAAAAACTTCCCAAATCTAAAAACAACTACTAAGTGAGCTGTGGAGAACAGGCGACAACTATACCCACTCAGTGACTTGGTGATTTTTAAAGAGTCACAGATATTTAATAAATTTATTAAAAAATTTTACAGGATGGCATTTTACAGTTATTAGTTATCACTGAATGACACTGACTTTTTGTTATAATTGTTGTCTTGGAGGTCTGCTTTTATCGGGGGGTGGGGTGATGTGTAGGGATTCTGGATATGTATGTGTATTCAGAAAGAAATTGAACTACCACTAGAGGGCATTAAGCTAGCTAGAGTCAAGACAAAATTTAGTTGGCATTGAAATCTTTCACTACTAAAAATAAGCACTACTTACAGTATACTTATAGTTAGAAAGAAAGCAAAGTATTTACACAGTGTATTACTAAATAGGTCAGATTTCCATATAACTTTTTTTCATTTAAATGATAAACCAATACATTTCCAACAGCCTACTGGCCATTTTCAACAGAATATCCTGTAGGCAACTCAAACTAAAACAGAACTTATCTTTCTCCTAAAATCGATCCCTCTTCTGAACTTCCAGATTCTATTTAGAGCACCACCATTCATTCAGTTAACAAGGTTTACAACCTCAATACTACACGCAATTCATTCTCCCTATCAATTCATCTCCCAATCAGTTGTCAATTCCTCTTGTTTCTACCTCCACAATATCTCTCCAATCTGTCCCCTTCTCAGAAGCTTATGCAGCCATCACTCTAGTTCAGGGATGGGGAACCTGTAGCCTTGAGGCCACATGTGGCCCTCTAGGTCCTCAAGTGTGGCTCTGACTGAATTCAGATTTCACAGAACAAATTCCCTTATAAATGGATTTGTTCAGTAAAACTTGGACTCAGTCAAAAGGTCACACCCAAGGACCTAGAAGGCCACAGGCTTCCCTCCCCTACCTGGTTCATTCCCTCATCTCCTTTCACCCGGGCTATTAGCCTCTTAACTGATCTTCCTGCCTAGTCTCCCTCTGCTCTAATCCCTCCTCCAAATAGCTGCCAAAATGATTTTCCTAAATCACATGTCTGACCATGCCATGACTGCCCTAATTCAAATAAATAAACCGGGGGGTGGGGGGCACGACTCCCTATCACTTTTAGTATAAAATACAAACTCTGACTTTTAAAGGCCTTGCAAACCTGGCCCAAAACTACCTTTCCAACATTGTTATACATTACTCTCTTTCCAGCATTTTACAGCACATTCAAAGGGGCCTTCTTGCTGTTTCTCACATAACATTTCCTGTTTCCATAGCTTTGCACAAGACAGCCCCTATCCCTAAAATAAATTCTCTCACCTCACTTCCACCTCTTAAATAAAGCCCCTTGTTTAATTCATTTCAGCTCAAGATTCACTTTCTACATGAAGTTCTTCATGACCCACTCAGCCCACAATTGCTAGTATCCCCTCCCCCCAAAAAATTACCTTGTCTATACTTATATATGCACATGAAAGAGCATAAGCTCCTTAAGGGAAGAGACTTTCATTTCTGTATATGTCTGCAAGGCACATAGTAGGTATTTAATAAATACCTGTTCAATTGATGGGCAGGCATCAACTAACAATTCATCAAACTGAAACTGTAGCTAAAAGTGAGAGGAAAAGAAATGGCAAAGAGACTTAAGAATTTAGGAGGCAAGTCCTGAATGTTTACCTGGATCTTACAGAATGTCACCTGTGAGGCCTAAAATAGAGTACTACAAACTATACACAATCAGATTCAAGTCCCTGTGTTAGACAGTTTTTCTTAACTGTTTTTCTTTGTTAAAATTTCAGAAGACTCACCCAAGAATTGAAGGGATAGGGTGGAGAAATAATCGCAGAAATGACTGACATAAAACAAAAGGTATCAATAGAATTTTTTAAATTGGGCATGGATGTTATTGATACCTTTACAAGCTCCCTACTTCACAATCTGTTGTAAATCTCAAAAGCAATAAATGTATATAAAGCACTTAAAACAAATCTAAAAGATATATACATAAAACATTCATATATGTGTATATACTAATAACATGTATATGATACATATATGTGTATTATATATTACATATAAATACCCCTATCCTCATCAAAAAAAAAAAAAACTTTTAAATCTCTTACAATTTGTTGTAAAGACACCTGACTATATACTTAAGGCTTGTTATCCTCAATATGAGACACTCTCCAAAGCCTCCCATCCAGAGCAAGTTATACAATGAACTGCCCCCATCTGAAAAGTAATCCTTTTATTTGTGCTATTAAATACAGTTATTTGTTACTAGAAACTCTCTGTTGAAAGGAAGAGGAGTAAACAGAATTTAACCTAATGCAAAGAGCCAGTGCCATCCAAGTCACAAACCCAATATTTGTATTTTACAAAGGTGAAAAAGTATGCTTTAAATGTACAATAGCCCTGTTATTTCAAAGCATACTTCTCTGCTTGTAATCCACACTTAAACTGGATTATATAACTCAGGTTGAGTCCAAGGGCAGAGAATACTTTTGCTAAGACTTTAATAAAATTACAATCCTATTTAAGTGAATTTTTAAAAGACAAAACAACAAAATTCAAAACTAAATACAAAGCATTATAAAAAATTCTAGGCACCAACCAAGGTTAAATCAAGATTAAATCAAAATCCTTCCCCTAAAAGGACCAATTTAAAGTACAAATAGTTACTAAAGTAACTTCAAACAATATCCAACATTTCCTTACCTCTTTAACAAGATGATTGACTGACTGCTGCCCACCTCCAGAGCCCCACACACTATCTTTACGTTTTCCACCTTTTGTCATGCTCAGAAGCACTGTAGCTCTGTCCAGAGCAGCTCTTAAAAAACAAGTATAATTAAGACGTTTCATATAATATGAAGTTTTTCAATTTTAAACAGTCCCATGACAGTGAAAGGAACATTGTGAAAGAGGAACATATAGAAAACACATCTGTATTCTACAACTCTTCTGATTCTCATGCTATTTTTCAACTTTTTATTAACATCATGCCTAGAAAAAAAGAACTGTATTTATAATAAAAAGAGGAAAAGATTACTACAAAATGAAGTCTATATTCTAATAAACTCGAACAAAATATGGAATTTTTAGTAATTAAGCAAAAAGGAACACTTTGCATAAATTTAATTTGCTTTTACTATGGGGTAGTCATCTAAATCAGAGACTTTCCATTGTTGAAGGTCATCTCATTGTAAGATGAACCAACCTCAGACATACAGCAATGTCTTGGTTCAAACTAGAGTTTCAGCTTTATCTAAGGGAAGCCCAAACATAACATAACAGGTCCTGTGAATCACTTCTGAATTACTATTAGTTGGACAAAAAAAAATATGTTGGACTCTAGATTAAAAAAAAATGGCTATAACTATCATATAATTCAGATTTCTATATTAAAATAGAAATTTTAGGGGCAGCTAGGTGGCACAGTGAGCTGAGCATTGGCCCTGGAATCTGGAGGACCTGAGTTCAAATCCAGCCTCAGACACTTGACACACTTACTAGTTGTGGGCAAGTTACTTAACGCCAATTGCCCTGCCTTCCCCTCCCCCCCCAAAATAAAACAAAAATAAAAATTTTAAGCAGAACTTTTTGAAGTTTGCCTTAGTGTTTTAATGGAATTTGGTAAAAATATAACACAGCACAGCCTGCTATAAGTAATAATGTCCATGATTTTTTATTAATTGAAATTTCACTGAGTAGAACTGAAATGGGCTTTTCACTGTGGTTTGAAATTCTGAGTATGAAAATAAATGAGCTTACCGAGCTTGAACACAATCTACAGTTCCTTTGTAGCTATCAATGTAGGTATTGCATAAAATTCCATCTCCAACAGCTCTAGCAATAAACTGTCCCACCAACTATAATGGAAAAAAAAGAACTAGATAAAAATTTATCAAATAAGAATTTGTTCATCAAGAGCAATGTCTAAATAAGTAAATATAAAAGCTGATATAATTTCTCAGTTACACGAGTGACTAAAACACATTTTGACCTCATCCTATATCCTTAAGAAATCAAACAAATTTTCAAATTGAGACAGGCAACAGCAATCTCTTCTCTGAAGTAAAGAAACAGGCATACAGAAAAGGCCTAAAAACCAAATTACGTACATATTTCTGAATAAACTGGGTTATTCTTTTAAAAAAATTAAGAGTAGGGAAATGATTCCATCCTCTCCTATCTCCTCTGGCAGCTAGCCCTTGCAATAATCTACTCTGGAATCTCTTCCTAATCTACTAGCTTTTTCTCTGCTCTCTCTATATGAACAGGTCTACCCTAAAAAAAAATTCATTTGATCATATCCCCTCAAGCTATTAACCTATATTTCTCTTCACTTCCACAGTCAAATTCTTTAAAAATGCTAACCAACCACACTTCCTCTCCCCTCCGGAAATCACAGAATTTGAGAGTTGGAAGGGACCTCAGAAGCCATCTATTTAGTTCAACCCACACACATTAAAATATACCTGGCAAATGACCACTCAACCTCTTCTCAGACTTCAAACCTCAGACCATGGAGGAGGAATCCATTACCTTGAGACAGCCTTTCCACTACTGGACAGCTCTCTCACTTGTCAACCTCTTGCAATTTGGATTCCAAACTTACTCAGATGAAACTGCTCCCTAAAGTTATCAATGATCTCTTGTTAAATACAATGATCTTTTCTTGAGCTTCATCCTTCTTGACCTCTCTGCAACATGTCACCGTTAATAACTTTCTCTTTCTAGATACTCTCCCCCTCTGTTTTCATGACACTGCTTTCTTAGATCACCTCCTACTTCTCAAGCTACTCTTCAGACTCTTTTGCTGAATGAAAGAATCATACATTCACTTATAAGATATAGAGCCAGAAGTCAGAGAGCTCATCTAGTTCTATCCCCGACTTCTACAGTTGAGTAAACCAAGGTCACAAAGCTTTTAAGTGGTGGTTGATTTTATAGCAAAAAACTGGGGGAAAAACACATGTCCAACAATGGAGAATGGATGAATTGAAGTACCTGAACATAATGGAATATTAATGCATGACTATTAAAATTTCAGTCCAGACCTGTGACTTCATTAGTATGTGGAAGTCCCTGCAAGACAATCCTCTTTAACAAAGTCAACTGGCAACATCTCCACAACTTACAGTCTTAGAGAGTTGCTTGAGGTGAAGGGGGGCAGGAGAGGCAAAGAAGAGGGAGGGCTTGGGAAGTTAAGTAATTCACCCAGCATCACCAAGCCAATACTTGTCAGAGACAGAACTTGAACTGAGGTCATCCTAACCCCAAGGCCAGCTCTCTATCCACAATACCACACTATCTCTTATGTAAGAAACTGAAAATATTAAGAATAAAAAGAAATATATGAAATAATGAAGGAAGCAGAATCAAAAGAATATGAGTGACTATAAAAAGTAACAATATCATCAGCATCTGAAAAATGGAAGGAAAAACAGATATAAGTAAACTATTACTGTTTTAATAAATATATCTAAAATATTTAAATATTTGGGAATTTAGTTTTATATTCTTTTTTAAATTTTACTTGAATTTTTTCTTTTGCTGACAGTTACTAAGTTTAAAATTTTTTAAAATATGTATTTCAAAAAATATTTGAAATGACTGGTAATAGGATATTTTAATATTCTTTCTTTTTTATGTTTATTCATCTTTATTAATAAGTTAAAAATTTCAAATTACATAACTCAGACACATACTTCTATTATCTTTATCAGTCGCTTTCATTTTGTGAACTCAGAATACCTGTTACAATAACACATTAAAGACTATTTTATTTCATGCCATTTCACTGTCTAGAGTCCAGCACTACCATGGGGTCACAACCCACACTTTAAGAAGCACTGAAGAGGTCGCAAGTGGAAAGAGTATATGAAGCCTTGGCCTTGTATGGCAAAATAAAGTGCACTCTACGCAGCCAACTTCTTTAAATCAACTTTCTAAAGAAAAAAATGGCAAACTTTTAGCCATCACTGTTTTTTTTATCTAAGTCTCTCACACAATATTTTTAATTTGGAATTACATTATTTAAGCAAATAAAATTAAATATGATTCTCAAAGTCAAATAAGCAGAACAAGGAATACCACATGGACAATGACAACAATTATGTAAAAACACAAGTGAAATATAGAATTATAAGACTCAAAGAGATTAGATTGAGTCTGGCCTCCTTGTGAGGGCGGGCATCGCAGGGGGTGGGATTTCTTAGGGTGGCCCATTATGGTGAATCCCTAACGGGCCTTGTCTTTTCCCTTGGTCAAAAAAAAAAAAAAAAAGGCTCAAAGAGGTTAGACTTAGTTACTAATTATCTTTCATGCCTGAATTTTAAAGTGAACTTTTTTTACTATAAAATTGATTAAATTAGCCATTTGAACCTAAACATTTGTTGTCCCCCATAAAGTACAGCTTTAGCAAGATTTAACAATAAAGTAATAAAACTTACTCCACAAGCCACAGGGTCAGTTTCATTACATGCATTATGCTCTTCCAGTGAACAATTAGTCAAGTGAGTTTAGTTTTTAGCTGTCACACACACGCAGTACGATGACATGACCAGGGTATAACAATATGTTACTATAACACAAGAAACATACAAACCTGTGGTGCTCTAGGAGTATCTAACGCTAATTCAGGTAGTTCTTTAAGCAATTTATCAAATGACTTTTCTACATCATTTGTGCTGACTACTGTCCCACAAAGGTCAGAAAGGAGCTTAGATGTCATTTCTCTATGACTGGCCTTTCCCTCCAAGGCCAAGGACACTGCCAACACTGGTACTCCACTTTTCATCTCACCAAGATTTAAATCCCTTAGCATTTCCTAAAACAGAAAGAATATTACATATGCTATAAAATTATGTTTCATATTTTAAAATCAAACTTATTATATAGCAATTCTTAAGTACAGAAGAAAAATCCTGACTCGATGACTCTATTTACTTGGTAAGCATATTTTCTCTATATCTAAAGCCATTGATCAAGGTTTTTTGAGCTTTTAATGCAAACTTAGTAAGCCTCCTGAAGCTTCTGAAGCACATTTGCAAAAACTGCAAAATAGTGTTTCAATGTTAGGGGACACTCTGCTTTCTAAACTCACGGTAGTTTTAGCTTTCACTCTAGACAGTCCCATCTCTATTCAACCAGCAGTAACCAAGTGTGTGTCACCACATCATTTACTTCATCATTTACATCATTACTTGCCCTTCCTCCAAAGTTTTCCTTTCAATTGAAAAATAATTAGATCTTCGTAAAGTTAAAAGAAAGGCCTCAGGCAAAAAGAGGAAAAGCAATCTCTACCTGTGTATTCCATTAAAAAACACAGATGTTAGTTAAAGAGAGTTAGTTAAAAAGATATTTTGTTCTTAATTTTATAATGGTAATACTGGTGGACATATTAAAATCACAGGCTACTAACTTTTGAAAACTTTTGAAAACTATTCTTTATATCATAACATTCAAGCAATGCAAATTCAAAGAAAGTTCAAGAGAACAGGCTTAAATTACTATTTCAGAACCTGCTTTTCACAACAAAATGACACAACAATCAGCTGCAGATAATAGGTGAAGACAGTTATTAAAAAATTGTCCAGCCATGTAACAGCAAAGAGCTTTATTTAATTCCAAGCTGTCTTCAATATAAGTTAGCCCTCACTCAGTCAAACCAATTGGGGCAAGGGCAATTTAAATGACATCTGAATTCAAAGTCTAAGATTCAAATTATCATTCAAAGTCTAATCTTCAAAATGTGTGTGATTTCACAAATGTGAATGTTCCACTCTATAGATGCTGCTCTCAACCTATCACATAGTTTCATGAGGCAAAAAATATATATATGGTTTAGTATCTCAAGGACAAAATAATATATGTGAATAACTCTGTA
Organism: Trichosurus vulpecula; assembly: GCF_011100635.1. Classification (NCBI taxonomy): domain Eukaryota; kingdom Metazoa; phylum Chordata; class Mammalia; order Diprotodontia; family Phalangeridae; genus Trichosurus; species Trichosurus vulpecula. The sequence goes on from NC_050580.1 coordinate 104,205,951, forward strand.
AACCATAACACACCATTTAAATGTAAGGGAATGTTAGGATGATGACCTTTCATATCATTTCATAATCTGGTGCTCCCTAATATTAAGTAAGTTATACATGTAAATTTTTAAACATACTGCAACTTCATTAGTATCTCCATGTTCAAAATATTCTTGTATAATTGGTGTTAAAGTCTTCTCAAATGCTCTTTCATCCAAAGGCAGAACTACTGTTTCATACACACAGTTTTCCTGAAAAAAAGAGAAAGAATTGCACATGCCTTGAACACAAACAAAATTGAGACACTTATGTATCATCAAATTTATACCAACTACTTGACAGAGTAATACAACTAGTCAAAAAATTATTCCAATTTGGGATAAAATACACATTTTATTTTTTAAATTTATTTATTTTTAGTTTTTAACATTCACTTTCATAAGATTTTGAGTTCCAAATTTTCTCCCCATCTCTCCCCTCCCCCACCCCAAGACACAGTGTAATTTGATACTGGCTTTACATATACATTCATATTAAATCTATTTTCATATTGGTCATGTTGTAAAGAATCAAAACCAATGGGAGAAACCACAAGAAAGAAGAAACAAAAAAAACAGAGCAAATAATATGCTTTGATCTGCATTCAAACTCCATAGTTCTTTTTCTGGATGTGGACATAAAATATGCACTTTAATACCCCATTAACTACTGGGGCAGCTTGTTGTAGTGGAAAAAAATGAGATCGGAATCAGAGGACTTCGGTTCAAATCCAAGTTCTGCCACTTCCTACTTGTGAGTCCTGGGACAAGCCACTTCACTTCTCTGTGCCTCAGTTTCTTCATCTATAAAATGAGAGGCACTGACTAGAGGACCTCTAAAACCCCTTTCATCTCTGGAGCTAGGATTCTATGACCCTATTTGAAAGGACTACTGCAAAGTATATTGTTCGTTTGTCTTTTTTTATCTCAAAGTCATATATAGAGTTAAAATTATTAGCCATATTAAAGCAATCCTCAGATACCATTAGAAAGACAAAATTAAGGCAGTGTAGCTATTGTTTTCATTATAAATTCTTTTTGAAAACAATAAGTAGGGAAGGACCAGAGTTTGCAGGTTGGCTAAATGTTATGACCTTTTAAAACCCCTCTTTGTAGCAGAACCATCTCCAGTTGTGCTGATGGCACTAATAGGCCTTTGAAATAGGTGTGGTTCAAATTCAAGATCCAGAAAGGAAACTAAACTAACTCAAAAAAAGATAATAGTTTCTAAGTTAAATTGTAGATTAAGAAAATACTTATTTCCTCTTTTTGGACTGGTTTCAGTTTGAACCACAAATTTTTCAGAGACTATGTTTACTGAGAAGACTGTAGTAAATTTTTAAGGAACAGGACAGAAGTACTTGCTCTCACAGTCTTTAAAGTATGTATTTTTGATATTGTCTTATAATTATTTGCACTCTTAGTTAATTTTAGTACAGATAGCAAAATAATAAAAACTACCTAGCATATACCATCAACTTGTTTTAACTTTTATTTTTTTAGTTTAAAAGGATCAATTGCATTCCAAGAATATGACATCCAGTCCAGGCTAATATGAAGACTGTTAGGCTGGAGTCAGGAGACAGTTCTAATTTCACCCAAGCATTTATTGATTAGTTTTGTTGGTTTTAGGCAAATGTCTTAGCCCCTTTGGGGATGCAGTTTCTCATCTGTATACTGTAAAGTGGAAAAAACTGGACTAATCATCTCTTAGGTCTATTCCAACTCTAAAATTCTATAATTCTACGAATGCTACAAAGGCAGTAGATTTGAATTATCTTACAAAAACTATGCCCCATGGATTAAGGAATCTATTCAATAGTAAGCTCTAAAAGGATAGTAGCTGTCTCCCTTTCTCTCACTGAATCATGTTTAAATAGATGCTAATTAAAATGTTTTTAAAAGAACTAGTTAACTATGTAACCTTTATTAAGTCACAACATTTCTGGGCCTCATTTGGAAGTGAGGAAGTTGAATTCAACAATCAGAAAGGTTCCTTCAAACTTTAATATTCTTTGAATCTAAGACTACTAAAGATAGGGGATTCCTCCCCTGGGTTTTTTAGACAACTGGAGCTAGCATACAAACATAACCTGTTTGCTATATGTAAATTAAATTATAATGGTATATTTTAAATTAATCTTTTTCTTGAGAAAAGAATATCTTTAAGAAAATTCTATTTTTCCATATATAATATGTACAATGAATCCAATACAATAAATTCTATGAATTTGGTATAAAATACTCTCTAAAAGTAGTTTTAATAAATTAGATGCCACCAAATAGCCTTTATGTCTTTTAATGTATTAAGTAAAGACCTCAAATTTAACAATTACCCAAAAAAGTAAGAATATGTTAGATCTTAAAACAAAAGTCTGTAATGTTAGGAATTAGAAAATTTAAGTGATCTCTCATAGACCTTAGTGAATCCATGTTTGAGTATTAAAACATGTGAGAATTAAGTTGCAATTAAAATAACAGTGTTTGCAGAGTTGTCAGGATCTGCATGATCATTCTTTTTCAAAGAAACTGAAGTCCAACAGTCCAAAAATCTAAAAACTACCACATAAAAGCAATAACCCTCCTCTCCAACCAGCAAGGCAAAAAATTTAAAATAAACAAAGTTCTGACAATCAATTAAAGTTCAGGTGGTCAGCATACAAATATAAAAGTGAGACTGTCTCTGCCCTCAAAGAGCTTACATTCTAGTGTACATCTACTACAATCTTCAAAATTACTTTATTCTCCTCAGCATCAATATCATTACCAAAGACTATAACCAAAAGAAGCCAAATTACTCAATAAGGACTACTGAAAATTTAGCCCTATTTGTTTATCTAATTAAAGAGACATTTAAATCAAGTGAAAACGCATTCTAAGCAAGCAGAACGATCACACATTAGTTTGATTAAATTAACTAATATTTTAAAAAATTATTACATACAAATAACTAAAATTTGAAAGCTACTATATATTTGAAATTTCTGTATGAATTTTTTGTTAAAATTACAATTTTTAAAAACATTAGTTACCTGGTCATCATCATAGTTGGGATCTTTAACGTCTACTTCTTCTACATCATACACCTGACCAGGCGTTCCCCATACACCTTTGCCTCCTGCACCACCTGATGTAATGAATTAAAAGTTAAGAGAAGAATACAGCTCTTATCACATATGAATGATTCATATAACATCTTAGTATTACTCACAAATATTGTACCTGAATAAACACAAATAACCAGTATCAGTATCATTGCCAAGTATCTTTGGCAAAATCATCTTATCGAAAAGATATCTCCCTCTCTCTCTCTTACACACACACACACACACACACACAGCCCTATACATAATAGGACCAAATTGTGGCAAAACATGTCATGAACCAGAGGTTAAGTTAGATTCAGTCGTTAACATTGAAAAAAAATGAAATGGAATTTTCTAATTCAATTTGATTCCAATTCAAATCTGACCCATCTTCAAATAAGGTAAAATAAAAATTCGAGACTGTCATGTATTTGTTAATTAGAGAAAACAGAAATTCCTATTTGACTTTTTTGTACAATGTCTCTTTCGGCATTAAGGTATGGCATGGTAAATTAAAAATGATAAACTACTGAATGTGAGACACTTCTTTAAATATGGATAAATTCAGTGGGTACTGCATTCAAAGGATGATTTATTATTAATTTCATTCAATTCAACAAGCACACCTATCATTTGCAATATACTGTGTAAAGAATTAAAGATGATACTGGGGGAGAAATGAAGATTACATCACACATGGTCCTCATGAAGCTTAGGTCTCTAAAGACAAACAGATGAACTTTGTACTTTAGCAATTCACTGACACCAAAAAAAGTTTTGAGTTAATGAGATGTTCAGAGTTGCTTGTTTCCATTTCTAAAATACTTTTGTGCACAAATTCATCAGTAAAATAAAGTCTTAAAGTTGCTCTTCTATTTAAATTTACTGGACTTTGTTTTTTCTAGGCTCAAAGTATTAATTATAAAGAAGTAGTCCTCAATTACCTCTGGAAAATAATTATTATGATGATGCAAAAAAGAAATTTGCAAAGTAATTATTTAAAAGTAATCTGGAAAGTAATTTATTATGATGATGCAAAAAGTAGAATATGATGTTAATGATATTTAATAATTGTGAAGTGTCACCTTTCAATCTTGGTAAGTGGTCTATACCAAGAAAAGTTCCTGCCCCTAGCTCAAATTGGTACTGGATAATCAAGTTCTAGTGTGATTCAATCATTCCAACATGAATTGCAATTTATTGGGTCATTTTTAAAGAAAACTTCCAGAGAAAGATGAAAGTTGCAGTCCACACCATTCGCAAACTGATAAAAACTCAATTTACATTGAAATTACTCTAATATGTAAGTCGGATTAATAGGAATAAATATTAATTACTTCAATACATGATAGACTCATGTGAACAAGGTCAGAATGTCAGTAATCTGGTCAGTGAAAGTAGGAATACATCAATCCAGTTTCTAACCAATATTCTTGAGAAGACACATATATAGCTAAATCATAATGAGCAAACAGTAGTGATGTTACATAAAGAGCCCATGTGCCTGAGATGTCCACAGCTGAGAATCATGCATACCAGTAGCATAAATCTTAGAAAAGTATCTATTATCTACAGCATCTAATATATCTAATGGTATCTAGTATAAAGGTAGATATAAATTCAACTTTTAACTTTGCACATTTCATAATCATAAATGTCCAAGATGACTAAGTAAACTTAAAAAAAGTAAAAACAGTAGGCAACACTCTTCTTATTGTATGTTTATATAATAAAAAAACAAAAAACACTTCCTCCTTTCCATTTCTTGCATCTCTCCTATTCCCAGGAGTAAAAGTCAGAAATACTAGGAAAAAACAATGTTTTTCTCTCATTCTCCTTTGAATTTAATCCATCATACTAACCTTTCTTTGGCAGACCCCTTCCTTTCCCAGATCGGGATCGCCTGTCCAGCAACTTCCCCTTTGGACTAGTTGGTACAGTAACTCCACTTCTTAAGGCCTCTCCTCCATTATCACTAACAGAATCTCCTCTCCCCGAATCCCGGGAAGAATTCTTTCTCAACCGCCTCTTTGCTTTTGCATTAATCCTAGCTTCATTAATGGATGATGCAGGAATCCAATTTCCATTTATTTCATTTTTTATTTCTTCAGTCCCAGCATTTTCTTCATCGCCAGAAAACAGAGAGTCACTTAAATTATCAGATTCTCAAAGAGAAAGATAAGAAAAAGAAAATTTCTTAGTGTATATTTTAAACATCCATTACTAAAATTGTGATAATTTTAAGACTATAAATGACAAAAATGGGGTTTTTTTCCGTATTAGCATGCAACACTAATTCCACCAAACAAACTTTACTAAGAGAAATCTATCACTCATAGTCTTATTCATGTCAATTTTAAGCAGTTTCTAGAAGAACTGGCTACAAACTAAAACAAATTATAAAAATCACTGAAATTTGGAAGCCTGAAGTTAAGCATGTGGGTGAGGATCCTGTGGAAAAAAAATCAGGAGGAATACAATATGCATGCATCCTGGCCTTCAAAAAAATGAATCAATGAAGAAATACATTTGAATGCCTGAAAATAAAAAAAAAATTCTGAAAACCTACTGTAAATGAAGCCTCAGTGGATACGAATACTGCTGGACCCCTGGACAATTTTAGTAAATCATTCAGAGCCACTGAAAATTCAATGAAATGTCAACCCACTTGAAAGATGACTTACAGTAATATGCCATGTACTCTGACTCAAGCTAACCAACCCATGAAATGGTACTAAGTGAAATTTCAATGGTTCTTTAACACTAGAAAGACCAGAATTTAGTAACACCTCAAAGGACCAAGCTGCATTAATAGACAGTGCATTTTTTTAATCCATAAAGCAAAGCAAATAGGGATAGGATGAACATTTTTATTTCAAATACTGTATTATTTTATCACATTATTACATAAAAGTATATTATTACACAAAATTATGTGTGTGTGTGTGCGCACGCGCGCGCGTGTGCATGTGTGTTTTAAATCAATTGATGCTCCTAGTCCTTCTAGAGATAATTACCTAAAGTCTTACAAACTTAAGCTTGGTAGTCTACATTTTTTTAAGATTCTCTGGAATCACAACCTACCTCACTAATCTTATCTTCAACTACTATATGTAAAAACTCCACTCCAGTCAAAATGATTTTTACTCATTACTCCTTAAATATATCAATGCACTCCCACCTCGCTCCAGCTCAGCAGCCCCTTGTTAGAACAGAATATCTGATTCACTACATTCTACCTATCCAAGTCTCACCCTTCCCTAATCAAGGCCCAGTTCAAGTCTCAATCCTTCATGAAGCTTTTCTTGACCACTCTAACACACAATGATTTCCTTTTCTGAAACACAGTTAACAACAACAGTACTTCAATTGCCACTAATCTGACATTTCTTATACGCAAACTGATACTGCTGCTTATCTTTTATATCTATGTCCAATTCCCTTATGCCACTATGTAACCCCAGGACAAAAGCTCACATTTATATAGTATTATTTAGTTTATTTTCTTCACAATAATCCCCAAAGTGGCTATTATCCCTACTTTGCAGATTAAAAGTTTAGGTTCAGAGAGGGTGACATGTTCACAATCACAGAGCTTAGAGCAGTGCTGTCAAACTCAAATAGAAAGAGACCTCTGCCAAGTCACATACTGACTTAGAAAACCACAAAATAACATTATGTTGTTTTGCATTTTTCTTAATTTGCTAAACACTTACCAATTACATTTTAATCTGGTTCAGCAGCAAACTCTATGGAGCTATGTCTTGTACCCAAGTCCTCTGATTTCAAATCCAATATTCTTTCGATTAATTCATTAACTGAGCAAAAATTGCTCTCAATAAATGTCTAACTACAATAAGTACACATTAAGCTTTGAGGACACAGCTCTCATGAGCTAAACTAGCTGACTGTCTCAAGTCATAACTAAAGACTTTGATATTTTAAAATAGGGCTAGATAGCTATATATTAATTTCCCCAAAGTCCAATAGGGTTGAACCATTTATGGGCAGGTTTGTGTTCATGGATTATATTTATCTGGATAAACAAATACTTATTTTAAACCTTTTTTTTAAAAAAAACATACCATGTAGGATTGTACAGTTGCATAACATGTAACAAAAAAAAGGTCTAAAATGGCAGAATTATAAAGCTGAGTTAAATGAAGTGCATACTAACAGGTAAGCCAAACATCTGGAACTTTCTAGCCTATATTTACATAAATGTACAGTTACACTAATATTTGTCAAACTGACAAATCGAGAAGTACCTACTATGTGCTCATCGCTGTACTGGTGATGTAAGAGACTCAAAAGAGTTATCTAAGATTTGGCCTATGACTCTATATTATACTCAGAGAAAAATCAGTATACATAAAATGGGGAAAAATACTAAATTATGTGGTACAAACTATATAAAGTCCAAGATTTCAGAGACAGAAGAGATCAGCATAGGCTAGAGAAGTTGGAGGTCTCATGAAAGAAAAATTGTGCTACTAATGACAGAAATGGGATAACTAGGAAAAGAAATCAGTTAAAGAGATGGAGATGTTTAGTTCTGGGCACGTTGAGTTGGGGTTACACTGTGATATTAAAGCAGGAAAATAAGGTAGGCAATTGAAAATAGAAGGCTACAGTGCAGATGAGAGACCAGAGTTGGAGATGCAAATTTGGAAATCATCAACATAAAGATGAAACTTGAAGTTGTGGAAAAAGAGAGAGAGGAAGTCAGGAGATAAGATTATAGACTACCACAGCTATAATACACTAGAAAGAAAAAGAGACACGGGAATATTCAAAGAAGCAAGAGAATCGAGAAAGTACAGTGTCATGGAAGTGAAGAAAGAATTCTAAGAGTGGGTGGCTCCCAAGAGACTGAATAATACACATAAAACACATGTTGCTTATTCTTCAATTAAGCTAAGCTATTAAAATTAATCCTGAGGATGATATCTGAACTATTCTTAGGGTTACAAAGAAAAATGGGAATTTTCATATACTGTATTTTTCCATTTACATATTCTTGTCCTTCAAACTTTCTGTATCTCTATTTAAATGCCGGTATCACACTGCTTCCATACATGTATTTTTAATGTCAACTCTGTATATTGCTTTGTTTTTTTAACCTATATCAGTTGCTTTAAGGTTTAACTTCATTTGCATACATTACAATTTTATGAATACAACACTGATCTGGTCTCAAGAAAACCAAAAATTAAGCCACAAACAGCTTCTTTAAAGAATGATGGGACTTAAAAATAGCTTTCTTCAACATTCAAACTGATATTCTCACAGGATTCTCAAGTACCTAAATAAAAACAGGCAAAACTGGTACCATCATCAACACTATGTCAGATCAAAAGTCTTAGTTAATCATATTTATAAACTCTGGCCAACATGAATACTATTATGATAGCACTACTCCAAAATTTTGCTATAGGACCAGTCACATAGGTCACAATCTAGCATAAGATTCTTAACTGGACCCTGTACATGGTGATTTAATTGCTAAATTGAAGGCCCCATTATATGGTAGGGGCATGACAAAAGCCACAAACTATGTGAAAACTAGACTCCTCCACACTCACAATATGTGTGTGTGTGTGTGTGTGTACATATATATATATATATATATATATATATATATATATATATATATATATATATATATATACACACACATATACATACATATATATATCAGAGAGTAGGAACACAAATTTATATATAACATAACTCTTTAAAATCTAATATTTTCTTCCAAGTGGACATTTTTTTCCATTTTATCTATTCACTATATTAAAAAATAAATAATAGTTAAAAGTAGAATTTCTCTCTGACATTAGTTAATTATTTTAAGACTTTTTCAACTAAAATATTTCCCTAGCTCACTTTCACTGAAATTACTTGTAAGACGGCAAGACCTATATGAACTGATACAAAGTAAAATGAGAAGAACTGAGAGATCATTGTGCACTTTAATAGCAATACTGTAATGATGATCAACTATGAAAGATTTGGCTACTCTGATCAACACAACTCCAAAAGACTCATGATGAAAAAATGCTATCCACTCCCAGTGAGAGAACTGATGAACTCTGAGTTCAAACTGAAGTATAATTTTCTTACTTCCTTCATTTTTCTTGCTTTTTAAAAAATATGGAAATATATTTTGCATGATTGCAAATATATAATTGATATCATATTGCTTGCCTTCTCAGTGGTTGGGGAAGAAGGTGGGAAGGTGGGAAAGATTTCAGAACCCAAAATTTAAAAAGAAAAGAATATTTAAAATAATTTTTAAATGAAATTTCAATAAAACAAAAGTGTAGTTATCGTGGCCTCCAAAAAAAGTGACCTTAAAAGTGTCTACCCACATCAAAGTTGTACACACTGCTAAATAAAACACAGGTTAATGTAGATGTTCAGCAACATGATCAAAGAAGCTACAGGATTAAATATAAAATATTTTAAGCATACTTTTGTAAGTTCTAGAAAATAGATTTCACACTCTTTGTAGAGACTTGAATATTAATGAAATTATGAGTCTTTCATAAAAATAGTAAACTAAAAAGCTATTGATATTATACACAATGCAAAAATGTCATTGTTAACTTTGCAAAACATCTCCAGTGAAAACCACAAAAGCATTTTAAATCAACAAAAAGAGAAATTCTAAATACTTTGACAAGTCAGTTGATATGTTAACATCTACGTCACAAATTTTATTCACTCTTGTAATGTTCATAATGAAGGTATTTTTTGAAATCTATTAAAACACCATGAATAGTTCTGAGATATTTTTTAAAAATAATTTACAGAAAACTATCTGTAAATTTTTATAAATTAACCAGAACCTATGGCAGGATACTGTTTTTTTTAAAGCCGGCCCTCTTTTATGCATTGTTCAATATATGAAGAGTTCATCATTAAAGAATAAGAGTATATGGGGTTGATAAAGAATAGAAGCAAGAGTAAGGAACCACATGCTTTTTTTTCTTACCATGAATTTCCTATTTAAAAACATCTGACATTCACAAAATGGTTATTTTAAAGATATCTCAGTCCAGAAAAAAAGGGGGAGAGGGGAAGAGTATCAGAAAACACATTTTCTTTAAAGAACTGGTCATCCAAATAAATATGGGGCAGGCACAGATCCTATTTTCATGTAGTGCACTCCGGTTTTTTTTTGAAACCAGATCATGTTAGCATCATTCTTTCACAAAGCACATTTTGGCTCAATGAACTCTCATAAAATAAAGTTAAAAAAACAAATGTTATTTACTTACCTGTAGGATGAACATTCAGTACTTGCTCATTTTCTACTTCCATCGCTGCTTAGTTACACTTGCACTGATTAGACAAACTGATGGTAGTATTTTTTTAGAATCTATTAAAAAGACAATGAAAAATAAGTTTTGATGTAACCTACAAGTGATAATTGAAATTAGTTCAGTTTGCTGAACATTTGAAAAAGAAATCACAATACTTAATTAAACCCTGTTAAAACTTTACTTTGCTTTCAGAGACTGAAATAAGTACTTGTTAGGATTGCTATCATCCTGACAATTCCAGTTAACTAAACACTAAAAGTGCCCAGACTTCAGCATGGGTTGGGCAATTCCTTTAATATGGAATAAAATGACAGCAGTTGCACACACTATTTCTTTTCTCCACCACACCTAATCTCAAAGTTTTACATTAGTAGAAAAAGATGAATGTTAATGTTGCAAGTTTTCCCCAGCAGCAGATTATGGGAGTTACTCCAAAATACAACTAACATTCTGGTACAAAATACCATAATTTTAGTATAATACTTTGACATCATCAGTGAAAGTTACATTGAATCTAATTTTTCTTATCTCTCCATAACTGTTCTAATCCACTGCCATTACCAGTAAAGCTGAAAATCTGGTTTATTTTATACATTTTAGCAAGGATATGTAAAAGCTTGATGATACTTGTATCAACTTTTCAAAGGGTTTTTAGACAAGCATCTAAAGAGTTTTAAAATTCTCAGTGCTTAGAAGTTTCATTTAAATAAATAACCATTTTTCTTCACCAATTACATGAACTAACCTTGTAGTGTACTGAGAGAAAAATAATGCCCAAAGACCATTTTCATCAAAATAATCAAAATACAATAACTGGAGGGTATAACCCAGTGAGGTTACATAATCTCCTCCTTTAGAGATTTTTACAAATGGATTTAAATTTCTCATGACTAAGACCTAGATTACAGACTACTCTGTCCCTGTGGCTTTACATATAATATGCTTTAATTAAATAAGCATATCTTTAATACTAGTTTTGCATGAAAATTAAAAATAATGAATAACTCCATTATATATTATCTTCCTTCTAATACCATTCAAATAGTTACCTCATCCAATCATTCAGAATTCCCCAGTGTTCTCAAGCACTAGTATTTTATTAAGAGTGTTCACTATGCAGTTCTCACAATGGTGGGGAATCCAGATTGGCTGTTTAGTTTGTGAGGTTACTTTCTTTGTTCCTGGTAGAATGTTCCATTACAATCATTCCACTAGCAGTGTGCTCTCCTTTTAAAAAACAAAAGGCACACATTAATGACACTTCCTAGTATATAAGTTATGGACAAATACTTATATTGGTTACAATATAATCTACTGTCACCTTAGAATAAAGAATGTTTTATCATTTAGGAATCAAAAGCCAAATCTGCCTTAAAACTACTGAGTATGTTTTAATTTCAAAATGGTAGATATGTTCCCCTTTCACCTAAAGAAAATATTAACTAGCTTAAGTAAACTGCCTTCCTCTTATAAACATGCTATAATTGTCAATTAGCGTAGGGGCAGCTCTATGGCTTCAAAAGATGAATAAAATGGATGTTACTCTTTAATTTTGTAAAGATTAAAGGATTCCATCATATATGGCCACTTTTTAACAAGATGATTGCCACTAACACCACATTAAAAAAGAAAGGAAATGTAACTTTACAACTGTATTTTACATAAGTAAATATCCTGCAAAGATACGAAAGATATAAAATTCAACAAATGGCATATTTTGTTGTCTCATGTAGATGACTATCCTATTATGTGCCCCTGAGTCAAGTAAGCTGTACATATATTTGGAAACCCTTTACCTCATTTGTTTTATGTATAATAATTCATCTGAATCTTGTCTACAGATTCTTGCTCCAGGCACACACACATAAAGAAAACTACACTGGAGTGTCAGAGGCCCTGAGATGATCAGCTTCCCTACTTAGTAGCTGGGTACGTACATCATCTCTCTTCTTGGAGCCTCAGTTTTCTTACCTTTAAAAGGTTTAGGATACTTTGCACTACTAAGCAAGATTCAAGTAAAATAATGTGTAAAATCATATCATAAATACTATCAGTATCTGAATGTGACTACTATAAAATGAAACAAATGTATACATATATCCAACTCCAAATTTTATTTCCCAAATAAACATCTGCCTTTTGGGGTTAACTAAACAATGATTAATACACACATAAAACATATCAGACTCTTCAAAATTATGAAATTTTGAAAAGCATAATGCATCCTGGTCACTAAAGTACCAAATATTTTAAAGTACCAAAATATTATAGAAAAGGAACTAAATTGGTTATCACTATGAATGTTAATTAACATATTTATCTATTATAACTAGTAAAGCTTAGTTTCATTAACATAGAAAGAATTCCTACCTGTTTGAGCAATGATTACACCTCAAAATTCAATCACAAATGACAGCAACATTTATTACTCTTTGACAAAGCACAAAGGAAAAAGTAGTCTAGGGTCCTTATGTTTAATCTCTCCTATCAGTATTGTGTATGTTTTTAAATTTTTTCTTTAAATATACAGTTAAAAGATAAGTTGTTTCTGTTTCTAAAAACTTAAAATAATTTGGTCTAAGAAGCTAAACCTCACATCCTCAACACCAAACCACAAAACTGGGGTTTTTCTTTTTAAAGGTATGCTTACAAGTCACCTAAAAACTACCCTACTGTTAACATGAAAGACTGTTTTCTTTCCTACAATGTTCTACAAAAATATACAGAGTTTCACTGCCAAGATATTTCCAAATAAAACAAAAACAAGAGAACACTGTATTTTTACTTTTTCCTAAACATAAAAATATCAATATCTAGGACATACATGAATTGAAAAATTATGTTAATATTCTCTAATTCCTATCAAAACTTTTAGTAAAGAAAAAAGTCCAACTTTATATGGTTAGATAAAACATAAGCATCTTAGTGATGCAGAAAGTCTTTGTAGGAAATACCAGATGGCATTTTTGTAGCACTAATTTTTACCTTTTTATGAATATTTGAAAAAAAAACTGACCAAATCATTCCAAAGATCCTTGCAGTTTTATTTGGAAACTGAATGAACCCATATTAGCACAGGGTAAGGGTACAAAATGCAAATAATCCAGGAGACAATATCTGCAATATTCAGATTTCTAAGGTAAAACTTAAAAATCATTAAGTCATTTCTAATCCTCTCCTTCCTCTCTGCCCTCCCTCAAAAAAAAAATGCTGAAATTCTGGGAAACAAAAACTAATTTAGTCCAAAATAGGTGACCATTTTAAAAGTTAGCTCCATTTTTAAACATCTGTTCACGAGCTAGCTTATTGGTGTTATCTACCAAGCTCCCATACAGACACTGCAGATTAATGAGGTTATGTTTGCAGATCACTTTATTTTACTCACAGAACTGATATTTCACAGAAATATTTATTGTGATAGAGATGGTATCCAATTGCCTTTATTTGCACTGACAGATGAGATTCATTTTATTTTTCTTTTTTAAAAAGACATCAAAAACTTTAGGAAGGAGAGGCCAAGCATTTACCTCCTTAGAACAGATGTGGTGTTGCTTTGATACTCTCCAGTTCCTGTCCCTTATCTCAGATAGATCTCTTTCCCCAGCAAAACCAAGGCCTACTTCCTACAGATTTTGCTCACTGGACATCAGGCACACCTTTCTGAGGAATAAAGTCAAATCTCTCTTTTCCACAATCAATGCCTAGTATGTGAGAAACCATAGAACCCAGCAGCAGGCTAGCCCTCTGAAGAGGAAAAGCCCAGAGGGTTTCAGTTTGTGAACATGTGTGTCTTTTTCCTGGATGCTAGTGCCTGGAGAGTGTGCCTCTTTCTACTCTTGCTGCAGATAGGATGTGAGAGTCTACAAATACAAGGCCCTCTACAGATATCTGTCTTCTTTTAAGGCTCCATGAAAGGGAGTGGGGGGGGGGGGGGGCTGGGACAAGTAGATTCCTCTTCAGTAAGAGGATTGATCCTTTTGGGCCACCTCTTTGTAAGGAAAGAAGGGATGCAGGAAAAAGAAATTCTTTTCCCTCTAAAGGGGGGGAGGGGGCGCGGGGAAAATAAGGAGGAGGGGAAAAATTCTCTCCTCTTAAGAGGGCCTGGGAGAAAGCCGCGAGACAAGGAAGGCTCTCCCCGCCTAGGAAAGGTTGGAAATGGGAAAGGGGGGAGGGGTGCTCTCCGTCTAATGAAAGCTAAGGGACAGAGAAGCTTTCCTTTCTAACAGGGGTCGCTGCAGAGAAGAAAGGTCTCCCCTCTGAAGGAGCTGAAACAGAGGAGCTCTCCCCTCTAACAGGGGCTCCGAAAGCAGGAGGGGAACCCCCCTAGAGGAGCTGGAGAAAAAAAGGATGATCTCCCTTCAATGAGGGCCTGAACAGAAAAAAGGGGTTTTCACTCTAAAGATGGCCCTAGAGGAGTGCGGGGGGGGGTCTCCCCTTTAATAGCGTCTGGAAGAGAGGGGAAGTTCCCCTTCTAACGGGGGCTGGAACGGAGGAGTCTTCTCTCTAACGGGAGCTGGAGGAAAGGCAGGGTCTTCCTTCCAATGGGGGCTGCGGGGGAAGAAGAGGACCTCCCCTCTAATGGCGGGGTGCCTGGGAGGGAAGGGGGCTTTCCCTCCTAATGGAAGGTGGAAGAAGGGGAAAAGCCTTCCCTTTTAATAGGGGTTAGGAGAGACAGGAGGAGAGTCTCCCCCCCCCCCAAACGGAAGCTGGAAATAAGCGGAGTTCCCCTCGAATGGGGGTTGAAGAGAAGGGAGGAGGTCCTCCCTCTGACCGAGGCAGTAAGAAGGGAGGATCTCCCCTCTAACGCGGGCTAGGAGAGGGAAGGGGGTCCAGGGAGAAAGAGGTCTCCTCTCTAACGGGTGCTGAAAAGAAGGGGTTGGTCTCCCCGCTAACGGAGGCTGAGAGAAGGGAGGGTCTTTCCTCTGAGGCTGGAGGGGGAAAAGGGATCTCCCCTCTAATGGGGGCTGGAAAGGACAATGAGGGTACCCCCCCAACAGGGGTTGAGAGAAGGGGGAGAGATCTCCTCTAACGGGGGCCTGAAGAGATAAGAGGTTCCCCCCCTCTAATGGGGGCTGGAAAGGAGAAAATTATCTCCCTACGAAGCGGGGGGTGGGGGGGGGGCTCTCCCTCTCGGGGGGCGGGGCCCTCTCCCCAGAGCGCTTCGTGGCACGGGTGGGGGGGGGGGGGGGAGGCGGGGAAACCAACCTCCCCGCAGTCGCCGGCGCAGTCGCAGAGGGCCGAGGGGCCTTCCTCGGGGTCTCGGGGGAGAGGAGGTGGGGTAGGGCTTGGCAGGTCCGGAGCTCGGGCCTCCCCGTCCTTAACGTGCGGCCGCCTCAGCCAGGGGGGAAAGGAGCCTGCCGGCCGCCCAACCGATACTAACCCCTCCTCGGGCCACTGACGCCGTTCGCACCGCTCCCGCGCCTCGCTCTGCCGCCGCCGCCGCCGAGGCTGCTGCTACCGCTGCCGCCTCCTCAGCGCCTCTCTGGCTTCTCTCGCTCTGTTTGTTTTTGTTTTGTTCTACCCAGTAACACGGGGGCGAAAGGGCCTAGCTGATTGGCCGTAGGGTGGGAGCAGGTTCTCCAATGAGAGAGCGGCGGAGCGAAGAGCGGAGAGGGAGGGAGGAAAAGAAAAGAACTAGTCGCGAGGGAAGATCTGTAGGCGCATGCGTGTCTCGCTTTTCTGGAAAGGAGGAAAGGAAAAGGAAAGGGAGGAAAAAGGAGGCGGGGGGTGGGGAGGGGGGAGGATGGGGAAATGAAAACGAGCTCCAGGAGGAACCAGGGGGTGGAGGAGGAAGAGGTGCAGGCGATGGACGTACAATGGACTTCCAGACTGTTGACCTCAAAATAAATTCTCTTGGCTTTTTCATTTAAAGCTTCCCCACGACTTGCTATTTTTTTTTCAACATCTCCAGCTTCCTCCCTTTCCTTCTCTTCCTGTTCTCAGTTCAACCCCAAGTAACTGCCAGCCTCTTCTCCTTTCCACACAGAAATGTTATCATCGGACTCTTTCCTTCCCTTCCCTCTATCCCTAAATCCCCTCCCTCTGCCCTCCCGTGAATCATCCACCCACAATTCCCACAAAACACCCTGGAGTGATCTGGTGAGAGGGTCCCAAGGACAGGGACTGGAAAGAGCGAAGAAGATGGAGATTTATTTCGCTAGGCAACAGAAGCATTAGATTTTAAGTCGAAAGACTCAGATTCAGCTCTGCGGCTTAACCTTTCCAGGTTTCAGTTTCTTCATCTGAAAAATGAGGGTGCTGGACCAGATAACTTCTAAGGTCCCCAAATCTATGATTTTATAATTCTTTTAGCAACCTTAAGCAAATAAAACACCACATTACCTTTTTTCGTTTCACAGGGAATCACAGAATCTTAACCCTGTAAGGGAACTTCAGAGTAATCCTTTGAATTCATAATTACATAAGGATAGATGGGCATAATGTGGTTTTGTTTTGATTTGATAAAGGAATCTAGAAACCGAGTCCCCCCAAAAAAGAAGTGATTTGCTTAAGATCACACAGCAGGTTAGTAGCGGAGCAGGAAACAGAACTCAGGTCTCTTGGTTTCCAGGTCAAGCCCTATTCCTATCATACCATAATGTTTCACTTTTGGTCATGCCCAGAGCAAACTTGGAAGTGGCCAGAGTGTCATGTTTGTTTGTAAATAGGCCACTGTGGCAGGATCATAGACTGCATAGACGAGAGCGAAGAGATGGGAAAGGTAGGAAGGAACCAGGTAATGAAGAGCTTTAAAAGTCAAGAAGAGGAGTTTATATTTTATGCTAGAGGCAATAGGAGATTACTGGAGTTCACTGAGTAGGGAAGTGACATGGTGAGACCTGCACTTCAGAAAAATCATTTTGGCAGCTGGGTGAAATTCTGATGGATTGAAATGGAGAGAGGTTTGAGGGAGACCAGTTAGAAGGCTACTACAAAAGTCCAGGCAAGGGATGATGAGGGTTGTAGCTTCATGAGTGGAGAAGAAGCTTATACAACAGAGGATGAAAGGTAAAAATGAAAAGATTTGGCATCGAATCAGCTCTGTGGAGAGTGGCACTGTGCTTGTGAGCCCAAGTGACGAGGAGGATGGTGATGCCCTCTGAAGTGGGGAGGCTTGGGGGGAAAGATAATGAGTTTTACTTGGGAGAAAAAGAAAATGAGTTGTTTGGGACATTGGCTAAGTGAAGGATGGATCAGAGTGGGGAGAGTTGAGATAGGGAAATTAATTAGGTGGCTATTGCAGTAGTCCATAAAATCAGGAGATTGGGCTATGAGATCTCTAAATTCTTTTCTTATCTTAGCACTATATGATTCAAAGTGATATACAAAGGAGAGACATCATTGCAGTCCTGAGAAAAGTAAGGGCAGTGCTAGGTGCTAGTGTGGGATTAAAAACTGACTCTCAGAGTTCACTGGAAGATTTGACCTGATGTGCATTTTGTGACTATGTTACTCAACCCGGGAGCTTTCTCTTTTTGTAAGAGAAAAGGAAGATAATATGCCAGATCCACATTTAAAAGGCATGTTGGATATTTGTTGGTGAAGGGAGTTGGTTAAGCTAAGTTAATGTTGATAAATTCCTTGGAAATGTTCAATGAAAGGATAAGAAATAAGAATTATTATTACCACCTTTGGAACTTCCCAAATGACTTTTCAGCCCCAAATAGTCTTTTCATTTAAGCAAATCCTGACTTGAGAAAGTAAGGTACCTCAATAGCCATTCCTTAAAGTAAGTGTTCTCCAAGACCTCATCCTCAGCTCCCTTTTTCTTCTCCCCCTAAACTGTCTGCTATGACAGTTTCATGGATTGTTAGAGCTGGAAGGGAATTTAAAGATCATCTGGCCTAACTTCATTTTACAGATGAGGAAAAAGAATAACTAAAGTGATTTACTCACAATCACAAAGTTAGTGAAAGGCATGTCAGTGATTCTAGTTCAGCTCTGCCAACTTCATTGGTTTTCATCACATTGCCTTCAATTATCACCTGTATGCCACATTCTCCTAATTTTATTCCACAGACATATTGATTCCCTACTCCATGCCATACGTTGTGCTAGAAGGTGAGGATACAAAGACAAAACCAAAACAATTCCTGCCCTCAAGAAGCTTATATTCTGCTAGAAGGATATAAGGTATTCTCATACAAATAAATAACGAGATAGTTTGTGGTAATCTGAATCTGCATCTCTAACTTCTTTCTAAAGTTCTAGACCTTCATGGCCAACTACCTAAAGGACATCTCTGTTTTCTTAGATGTCCAACTAATGTCTCGTACTCAGCATTAAACTTGTTTTATTTTCCCCAAAACTTGTTCCTCCTTACTTTCAGAAAAGCTCATCTCCCAAATTAATTCACTCATCTCTGGGACTCACCCTTGAGAGGAGCTACCTGAGTTGTTGATCAGAGGGTAAGTAAAGGAAACCTCACCTCAACCCTCTATTTTTAATCCAGTCTGAGCTTCATCTTACCCAGTTATCCCACCAAGACACCTAATTTAGTGCTCTCCATATAATTGGTGCTTCAGAATTGTTGAATTTAATCTAATTCCTCACTTATTTTGAAGTGCCAGGGTATTGATATTCCCATTTTTCAAATAAAGAATCTGAGGCCCAGAATAGTAAGGTGGTCTCACTGCTAGTTAATGGTAGGGCCTGGACCAGAACTTATGTCTCCAGAGCCCTGATGACCTCTCCAGTGACCTTCCTATCATAACATGCTGCTTCTCTTTAGTAAAGGATTAAATATTCAAGTCTACTGTTTATCTTCAATATACAGTGAAAGCAGTCCTAAAGACACTGGTAAGTATGGGAAACTAGCTATCAGATGTTTAGAAGCTATGTTACCAGGGACCAGGACGATAGTTAGGAATTTTTCTCAAAAGTAAAAAATAAAGATCATTAAACTGTCATCAGGGCACAAAGAAGTAACCATATTTTTAAAAGATGAAGTACTAAATGGAAAAAAAAAGCCAGTAAGTTTTCATTCCCAATTCATATTCTCTTTTTTCCCAGTTCCTTTTTTGAGTTATATTCTAAAGCAGTGATGTCAAAACTCCAATAGAAAGGGGAAGGCCCCCTGCATCTACTAAACTATACACAAGAATCACTGCAGGCCTTATATTGACCTAGAAAACCACATATTAGCATTATCCATTTTAATTGTATTTTTATTTATCTTGTTAAATATTTTCCAATTACATTTTAACCTGGTTCTAGCTGTACTCAGGGGTGTTGTAGGCCACAATACAGCCAGCAAGCCATGTGTTTGATGCGTCCGCTCTAAAGCACAGCCTTGGAGAATGTGAGGGAAAAAACTTTCGCTACTAAATCAAGCCTCTCTTGCTATATTTGGGACTTTGGGACAGGTCTAATTATGATTGCAATATATCAGTTAAAGATTTACTTCTCAAAACTCTCTTAAAGAAGCCCATGTACCTAGACTGACTAAAACTCTCTCATCTGTCACCCCAACCCGTTGTAATGACACCATCTAACCTACTTGTTTTATATGATTAACATATCACCACACCTTAGCTATAATTATATAATATAAACTTAGAGAAGGTTAACCTACTCACATTCTCCTCCCTCTGGTTCATTGTCACATCTTCAGTCCCACTAAGTCCTCAAAAAGTTCTTCATGTCCTCTCATTCCCAGACATTTTGAACGCTTCTCATTCTTTCTCCAATGGGCTAAAGAATATCCCTGTTTTTTTTAACCAGCCACTTGAATCAGTTAGTCACTGCATGAAGCCTTTTCTTGTCTCTCAAAGAAAACTAAATGACAAGGCCCAAAAGAGCCTTTGCAAACAGAGGAAATTCTCTGGTGAGAATAGCTTTCTGGAAAAAAAAAATTGAGACCCACTATGAACATGGGGCCCTCTCACCCTGGATAAAAAGGGAATAAAATGGGATTGAGGATTAGGAGAACAAATTCTTCAGGGAAACACCAGTAGGAACAAGAGAACAGAGAAATGATTGAGGAATGTACTGAAGACAGTGAAGAAAGACGCACACAAAGAAGAGAAAATTAATTGGAATAGTTAACTACTACAGCATGGTGGTGGAAAAACAACAAAATTCATGGCCAAATGGAAGAGAATACCAAGAAGAAACTGTTCATTGTTAAATAAATGGACTCTTTAATTGAGCACTTTTTAAAAATGCTTTGTACTATAATAAGTTCTTCAATTCTTTATCCAAAATTCTGTATAGGCACTAACGACAAATGATAAGGGAGAGAGAAGAAAATAACTCTAATGACAGAAATAGAAATAACAAAAGAAAAATGTTGCCAACATTTATTTGCTTTCTTTTCTCTTAAAGTAGCATTGGGGCCATTGTGGGCTTTAAATCTTTTTCCTTCTTCAGGGTGTTTAAACCAGGTGAAAGTACCCCATGCCCATCCCTGAGTCTACTATCAAACTCAGGATGCAGAGCATTAGAATGTGGCACATTAGACTTGGTTAATCATAAAAAATCAAACAAATCATAATCATAGATAAAATGATCAAATTCCATAAGAAATACTAAATAAGACATGTTGTGAGTGAGGTAGGTAAGGAGTGTACCTTGAACATTACTTAAGCCCACTATAATAATCTACTATGTATCCGTCGTCCATGAATTTATCCAACCCCATCTTGAACTTATTTAAGAGAAGCGACATGATATTGTAAAGAGCATCAAGTTTGAAGGCACGTTTTTCCACTACTATCCCTTTGACCTTGGGCAAGTCACTTCCCTCTTCTTTGCCACAATTTCCCCATCTATAAAAGGAAGAGGTTAGATTTAGATGATCTCCTGAAGCCAGTAGGGGTCCCTTCAAGCAGAAAGTTACTAAGCACACTGAAGTGACTTAAGAGAGCCCAATGCTACTTACAATAGGGTGTAAGTCATTATCATAGGACTCCTCCCTAGCTGGGAAAATATGACTGACCTCCTGTGATCCTGAAAATCAGCCAGTAAGTTCTCATAGTCACACTCTGTCTCATGCTTGTGTTCAAAGGGAGAGTGCTAAATGGGATTGCTGAAGTTGGTAACTAGTCAGCTAGGAGAATTTTCCTGGGACTGTAGGCCTGGGTTTTTAAGTAACAAGTGTGAAATTTCTTGGGAACTTACACAATCAGTTGGGAAGTAGCCCTAAGGGATATTTTAAGAGGTGACATATAAGCTATGTGGTACATGCAATCTCTGCATTATGAGTGTAGGAAGCTATATAAAAAATTTAGCAGGCATGCATGAAAGAGCTTTGGATGAGAGTTAAGAGATAGATGTTCTAGTCTTGGCTTTGTCATTAATTCACTATATGTCCTTCCAGAAGTTCAGGGTCTTAGTTTCCTCTTCTGTAAGATGAGAAAGCTGTACTTTCGTAATCTCTATGGTCTCCTTTAACTCTAAAATTCTATGATTCTATGAGTAGCAGAGAAGCAGAGGGCTATCCAGTAGATACATCACCTCACCTCACCTCTCTGTGCTCAGTTTCTTCATCTGTAAAATGTAAAGGATAATTATACTTGTACTGCCTACTTCACAGAGCTATTGTAAGTAAAGTATTTCATAAGTTTAAAGGACATTATAAATGGGAGTTATTATTATTATGCATAGATACTGCAATCATATTCCCAGGTTTTCTGGGACAGTCTTACTTTTGAACATTACTTAAGCCCCCCATCTACTATGTATCCATCATCCATGAATTTATCCAACCCCATCTTGAACTTATTTAAGAGAAGCGACATGATATTGTAAAGAGCATCAAGTTTTGAAGGTGATTATACTAACGAGGTAAGCAGAGTGAAAAACCCATTGTTAGATGATGTGTTCTCATCTGGGGTTTGGAAAATATGGTCATCATATCTACAGATGAGCTAATTTGTCATCGGTGCAGTCTGCAGCTCTTTGTGCCTGTTATGCATTTCAATTCCTGATTTCTTTGTCTCTAGGTCTACAATGTGGTCAGGCAACTCTGACATAGAAATACATTGAAATAATCTGTGAAAGGTTTTCATTTGCCTCACCTCTGAACACCTTTCTTTTTCCTAGGAAATCTTTTACTCAGCCTATTTCAGTAGTTTTGGGTTCCATGAAACATGAAAAAGTATAGATAAATGGTCAAAGTATATGAACTGGCAGTTCTCAAAAAATGCAAAAAATTTATCAACAAACATATGAAAAAATCCTTGAAATCACAAATAATGAGGTGAAAATTAATATAACTCTGAGGTTCCGCCCATAAGCTTAGCAATGGAGAAAAAGGAAAATGGCAATTTTGGTGATGCCTGTGGGAGAACAGGAATATAGTTGGTGGAGCTGTGACTTGTTCCAACAACTTGGGAAAGTTATTTGGAAATATACCGCTATGTCACTAAAGTGCACATATGCTTTGACTCATCCTTATTGTATTCTGTGCAGCATAGTACAGTGTTGACCACTTTCTCCTTCTTAATACTCTCTTCTCTCTGAGTTTTTGTGACATTTCTCTCCCTTGGTTTTCCTACCTACCCGACCTGTCCTTATTAGTCTACTTTGTTGGATCCTGATTCATGTCAACCAATCAATAAATATTATTAAGTGCCTACTATGTGCCGAGAACTGGGGATACAAAAAGAGGCAAAAGGCAGTCCCTGCTCTCACAGAGCTTATAATCTAATGGGGGAGACGACATGAAACAAATATATACAAAGCAAGCTATATCAAGGATAAACAGGAAACAATTAACAGAGGGAAGATACTGGAATAAGAAGGGTTAGCGAAGGCTTCCTGTAGAAGGTGGGATTTTAGTTGGGAGATTAGTAGTTGGAGGAGGTCAGTAGTCAGAATGGAGGAGGGAGAATGTTCCAGGCATGGGGGATAGCCAGAGAAAATGCCAAGAACCAAGAGATGGAATGTCTTGTTTGTAGAACAGCCAGGAGTCTAATGTCACTAGACAGAAAAGTATGTGTTCAGGAGTAATGTGTAAGGTGTAAGAAGACTGGAAAGGTAGGAGGGGGCTAGATTATGAAGTGATTTGAATGCTAAACAGAGCATTTGGTATTGCTCATGGAGGCAATAGGAAGCCACTGGAGTTTACTGATTAGGGAGTAACATGATTGGGCCTGCATTTTAGGAAAATCACTTTAGTGGCTGAATGGAAAACTGTTTGGAATGGGGAGAGACTTGAGACAGTCAGACCTACTAACAGGCTATAATCAAGGTGTGAGGCGACAAGGGCCTGCACTAGAGTGGTGGCAGTGTCAGAGAAGAAAGGGCGGCATATTTGAGAGATGTTGCAGAGGTGAAATCAACAAGCCTTGAAAACAGCTTGGATATGGTGGGGGGAAGGGAAGATAGTGAGAAATCCAAGATGACTCCTAGGGTGCACAGCCTGAGGGAATAAGAGGATGGTGCTGCCCTCTAAAGAAGGTAGGAGAAGAGGAGGGTTTAGGGGGAAAGATAAAGAATTCCGTTTAGACATGTTAAGTTTAAGATGTCTACTGGACATCCTGTTTGAGATGTCTGAAAGGCAGCTGGAGATGTGAGATGGGAGGTCTGCAGAGAGATTAGGGCAGGAAAAGTAGATTTGAGAATCATCAGCCTAGAAATGGTATAGAGGCAGAAGAGAAAGGATCCCAAGACAGAACCCTAAGCAACACCTACTGGTATACCCCAAGGTTCTGTTCCAGGGCCATTTTTCTCTATATAGCTCCTCTCTTTGACCTCATCAACTCCCATGGGTCCAATGATCATTTCTACACAGATGATTCCCAGAACCATTTATCCAGACCTAATCTCTGTCCTGAGCTCTAGTCTCACTTCACAAACTGCTTATCAGACATTTCAGACCCGATACTTCATAGGCATCTCAAACTCAACATGTTCAAAACAGAACTTATTATCTTTTCCCCAAAACCCACCTCAATTCTGAACTTTGCCATTATTGTTAATGGTACTACCATCCTTCTAGTCAGTCATTGTCTTCCTCTATTTCTTATTCTTACTCACTCCATATATCTAATAGAATGCCAAATCTTAATCTCTCTCTCATAAGCCACCTTCTCTGCACTCACACAGCTGCTAACCAAATTCAAGCCCTTATCATCACCTCTCACTTGGACTACTGAAATAGCCTCCTATTGTTCCTCCCAGCCTTAAGTCTCTCCTCACTCCAATTCATCCTCCAAATAGCTGAGAAAGTGATTTCCTTAAAGCACGAGACTGACCATGTTATTCCTCTGCTCAATACACTCTAGTATCTCACTATGATCTCTAGGGCCAAATATGAACTTCTCTTTCTGGCATTTAAAGCACTTCAAAACCCAGTCCTTCTTATCTTCCCAGTGCTCTAACACAATGTCCCTAACTACCTCCACCCCCAAGAACTCTTCATTTAGGGCTCCCTGGCTTTCCCCTGAAATCTGGTCTATCCTTATCACCTCTTAACTTGATCTTGGCTTCCTTCTGCAGGGGAGGCCTTTGGTAGTGCCTTCCTTTCTAAGGTTACCTTGTATTCACATTGTATGTATCTTCTTAAGTACATATATGTATATGTTATCTCTTACATTAGAATGAAAGTTCCTTGAGGGCTAGGATTATTTCTACATTTTCCTTTGTATCTCAGGAGTTGGCACATAGTAAGTGCTTAATAAATTCTTGTTAATTGATTGATCGATACCATTACTAGGCATATACACCTAGGGGATCAAAGACAGACTCTCATAGGGAATAGACCCCTATGCACAACAATATTTATAAACTTAATTTTTGTTGTAGCAAAGAACTGGAAACAAAGTACCCACTCATCAGCTGGGGAATCACTGAATGAACTATCATATATGAATGTAATGAAATATTATTGTACCATTCAAATGACAAGACAGATGCAGAGAAACTTGGGAAGACTTTATGAAATGAGCAAAACTAGCAGAACAATGTACACAATTACCACAATATCATAAAGGACAATTACTTTAAAAACTTTACAACTCTGATCGAAGCAGTTACCAATTATGATTTGAAAAGATTAATGATGAAGCATATCTCCTTCCTCTTGGGAAATGGGTGGTGGTGCAGATTGAGACAGGCCTTTTTAGACCTGGCCAGTGATGAAGTGCTTTACTAGACTATATTCATTGGCTCTATTAGAGCAGAGGAGTAAGTTCATGGGTAGTAACAGAGATACAAAAAATCCCACATCTGGTGAGTGTTAATAAAAACATTTTTTAGAATACACAGAAGAAAACAAAAAGAAATTCAGAAGGGGATACAAACAGAGCAATTGTTACTATCTTGTTCAACTTAACATATATTTTAAAATATTAGCCATATGTTACAGAAATTCACAATTTCACCTATGTTCTCTTTCTGTGCTTCTTTGTGTATTGATACATTTTGGTTTGTTGATAGTTATTAAATTTATAATACTTTCATTAATAAAGAAACACACTAGAAAATAGAACTATGTGGCAATCTTAATGATCCTCAAATGTGAGCATATATAGAATGTAAGCTCTTCCAGGAGAATATAAACCACTAAAGGGCACAAACTATTTTGATCTTTGTCTTTGAATCACCAGCATATAGCACAATACCTGCCTGGAACATGATAGGTGCTTAATAAATGCTTGATCTGAATGATGCATGAAAGATGATGAAGGCAGTGTTCTGTTCAAGCTATGCCCAGAGCTCATCACCACATCCCTATCAGAACTTTGATGCCATTCTCCTTGACTACCTGGGAAAAATTGCATTGGCATATGAGTCGATATAGGATGTTAAAGCTAGAAAGAACCTTAGAGATCCTCTAATCCCACCTCCTCATTTGATTGAGGAGGAAATTGACACCTAGAGAAGGAGCGTGACTTGTCCAAGATTACATACTAAATTAGTGACATGGGAGAGGTGATGTGCAAGGAATAGACAGTTATCCTTTGAGGCAGAAAGAAATGGGTTCAGTCCTTGCCTTTGACTCATAGAGCAGTAGCTAATCTTCATTGCTAGAGGGAATTTCCTCACCCTACGCTGATGAGACAACAACAACAACATTGATGAGACCACAAGTCTGGTACGAAAAAAATTTGTGACAGAACTGGGACTCAAATCCAAGTCTCCTGACTACCAGCATAATTTCCTCTATTTCTCATTGCCATAACAGTTATTCTGTAATTAATGGCCATGATTCAGAGGACAGAACAAAGTAGAAATGTGTATGGATTTCTTTGAGTGTGTGATTTTGAATGGTTGCTCCCCTGGTTTCTGATTTGAGGCCCTCAGCTCTGAGGGGCGGCAGTGAGAGGAAATGAAAGTAGCAAAAGCCTCACACCTGCCCCAGCACAGTGGGAAGCCACAGAGCCAAAGTATGTAAAGGTGTTCAAAAAACAATGATGAAAACAAAACCCTAGGTATCCTTAATTTGGGGTTTGATAGATTTCACCACCACCACAAGTCAACAACAGTTATGAACACTCACTTTTTACAAAGCCACACACTAGTTGCTTTGTAGGGAGATGAGACCCAAAGAAAGATACGTCTCCCATAGTTCATCTGGGGAGTCAGCCCAGATCCACCAAGTGTATTAAGTAAAGTTACAAAGAATAGGGCAAAGTTCTATAGTTTTCCTATTAGCTGCCCTTTAACCAGAACTAGATCCTGGCATTTCTTCTCTTTGTTATTTCTTGGTCAGTATTTTTCTGAAGATAGTCTGAAGATTTTGTTTTCTTTTGTCCAACAGTAGTTATTTAATCCTATTGATTGGGCAGGTATGATTTGTGTGCAGTCTAGTAGTTGCTATTCTGAGGAATAGAAAGAGAAGATATCATTCTTGCCCTTCACAAGCTTACTAGCACATCGATTATAATGAAATACTGCTAGCTTTTCTCTCAAACTTCCCCTTAGAGTTCCCAGATCTCCCTTTTCATCATCTTCCAACTCAGAAGATGAGGATTTTTTGGAGTGAGGCCTTTTGGCAAATGAGAAAAGAGGCCTCCCCTTCCTTTCCCTCAGTCCTGATGTCCAGCACAAACATCCTGGCTCTTTCCAGCCTTCAAAACCTGTTCCCTAAAAGCTGAAGTTGAAGAACATCAGTTTCCCTGTGGGCAGAGTTTCTCTGCATTGTTTGAGTACCTGCCTTGCCAGTTTGTTCTGAAAGGATCCAGCCAGACTAGATCTGAGAATCTTGTAAACATGCTTTCTCTGACCTCACTGCTGTGAATGGGATTGAAACAGATGCTGCCCATCTTAATATCTCTGCCTTCTCCTGACCCTGACTGAGAATAAAACCTATTTCTGGGACATCAGTCAATCTAAAATCAGGATTGGGTGATGGCTTTTGTGAGACCCATCAAAGAAGAAGGAGTCTAGATCTATGCACTTGGGGTTATAAATGGCAGCTGTTGGTGCTATGTGGCATAATCCTTGATTGCTATTGATTCAGCACAGTCAGTGGTACCTTGGAGATTGTGAAAAATTCTGAATTAACATGTATTCCTCTTACAGAGATATTGTTACACTGACTAATGGTAAGAAGGTTTCTTCCTTTGGGGATGCACAGAGGGCAGGATTGCTAAGACTTCTTTATGTCAAAGTCATCAGTACAAAGTGAGTCCTGCTGAGAAATGGGGGGGGGGGCGCGGTCTGGGGACTTCCATATACCCCAAGATGGGTATGATGTGGACAGCAACTATATCTTCTGGCTGAGACAGTACTGCTCTGGGGACACTAACATAAAAGGACTCATCCCTTAGGCTTCACAGAGTACACATTCAGACACATATATTAAATCATTAAATCTTGGTTAAAAGGACTCTTGGAGATCAGATGGCTAGCAAGTAGTAGGAGAGTCACAATAGATTTTCATGTGTTTTTCATAGACTCACATGGATCAGTCTAATTTAAGTTCTGTTATTGCTGCCCATAATTTTTACTTCTCTGTTTTTTTCCTTCTGAAGTGAACATCACTGATATCTGTCCTTTGAACTAAGAGCAGGAAGGAGATAAACAAGGTTGGGGAAATGGAAGGTATTGGAGTAAAAAGTAGTGACAGGCTTCAGAGATCTTTACTACTGCATTGGCCCGCCCCAACTATATTCCTTTTGTGGAGGAACTGACCTGTTTAAGAGGGCATTTGTCAGTAGTCTGCAATTTGCCTATGCGGGCTAGATTTTACTTAACTTCTCTGAGAAATATGTCTGTCTGTATTTTAGAAAGTTCTTTGCCAACAGTTTCTATAAAATTCTGCCACCAAAATTTTGATATATGGGGAGGATAAATAAAAGGGTACCCTGGTACCCGTTAGCAAAAGCTTATGGTTGTGAGGGGCAAAAATACAAAGACATTTAAATATAAAAAGGAAGGTTTTCAGATGCAAATCTACATCTGAGGAAGGGCCTGAGGTTTGGATAGCTCAATTACATATGAAAAAGCCAAAAAAGACAATGAATAGACTAGATGGCACAGGTGGCATTCCTACTTTTGTCCCACCTGCATAAGAGCCTAAAAGCTTTCTGGGAAGTGCTGGGAAGAATACGTTGTGGAGGGAACAGTCTTTGAACCAGGAAGTATTTTTAAGTAGGAGAGGCTATAACGCTCTTATTCATGTCTGGAAGTGACAAACATCAGAACTGGGCTTAGAGGGAGTCAAGGATGTGATGCTTCTGCCAATCCTAGAACAAGATCATTGCCTAGCTGAAAGAGCACAGTAACACTCCAGATATAAAAAAAAAAAAAAGAACTGTAACAAAAGAGCATAATACCACCCGGCTAAACTGTTGCTGAAGGTGATAAAAGTTCATAGATGCCCATCAAAGAACAAGTGCAAGGAATCCAGCAATAGCTGCCTAGCAGTCCTGCCCAGTAGTGGCTGGCAGCAGCTGTTTAATGGTAGACTGGCCTGCTTGACCCAGGCCAGCAGGAGTCCAGTTGGTGAATGATCTGTTTGACCCAGCCCAGAAGTACTCATGCCTAGTAGCTGATCGCCCTGCCCAGTCCAGTACAGCAGTATCCAAGCCTGGTAAGGAGCCAGCACAGCAGCCAATTGACCTGCTTGATCCAGTGCACAACAAGCCAAGACACCATGACCTACAAAGACAAGTTTAGCAGAGCCACCCATCAAGCAGAGACTCCAAAGGAACTGTTACATAAGTATAAACAATATAGGCTAGAGTGATAGTCCAAGTCTAAAAGAAAGTACAATATCGATAAATCTTAAAAGTCTTATGTTTGTGTTGAAAAAAAACACGACTTCATAACTACAAGATGAGGAAACTATTACTAGACAATGGATTCATGTGAAAAAAGATCTCAGGGTTTCAGTAGACCAGCAACTCCATACCATTGTGGTATGACAGTTTAAAATGCTAATGCAATCTTAGACTGCATTGATGGGCACAAAGGTCCAGCTAGAGTATGGCCTTTTTGGAACACATCTATAGTATTAGGCTCATTTCTGGGTGTCACATTTTAGGAAGAATGAGTAATTGACTAAAGAATTTCCAGAAAAGAGTAGCCAGGTAATGAGGGGCCAGAAAATCTGTTGAAATAAATGTGAATGTTTAGCTTGGAGAAGAAAAGCCCCAGAAGATATGATAGTTATCTTCAAGTATTTCAAAGGCTGTCATGTAGAAGAGGGATTATATTTGCTCTGCTTGACCTGAGAGAGTGTATTTAGGAGTTACAGGCAGAAGCTGTACAGAGGCAGATTTCTTTTCAATATAAGGGCAAAGTTCATAAATAGGCTTGTCTAAAATTGGAAACAGGCCCTTCTCTTTCCCTAGAGGTCTTCAAGAAAAGGCTAGATAACCCACTTTCTGAAAATGTTGTATGTGAAATCCATGCGTATATCCTGATTGTATAAATGGCTTCTTAGATACCTCCTAGCTCTGAGATTCTGGGATTTTGTGAGCATAATGAAAATTGAAGAACATCCCTAAACAAAAAATGTGTTTGCCAGGCCCTGCTCTGAAGACACCAAAGGGATTGTGTTAGTAACATATGAGAACCCAGGAGGAGAAATAGATCAAAACCTTTCAGTCAAGCCAGGCTCCAATAACCAATATTTCACCTAAGGATACCCAATAACTTTTTATGTGTGTCATGGATGCCTTTGGCAGTTTGGTGAAACCTATGGGCTTCTTGGAATGATGTTTTTAGACATAAAAAATAAGATACATATAAAACAAACTAGTTATGTTAAAATAAAGATGTAATTTTTTCCCATCCAATTTCATGGATCCCCTGAAATTGATCCACAGATCCCTTGGAGGTTTAAGAAGCCCTGCCCACAAAAGAAACAGGTGAGCTCTTTGCCAGTCAAATTGCTTCTAGGCCAACCAAAAAAGATATAGCATAAAACTTGATCTGATCCAGTAGTGGTGAAGGGGCAGGAGTGGCATAATGGACAGCGCACTTAACCTAGAATCAAAAGATCTAAGTCATATATCTGGCTTTGCCTCAAATTTGTGTCATGGGGGCAAGTTACTTCACCTTACTGCTGCATAACAATCCCCTTATTCTTCATATTTCATTCTCCATAGCAGATGTGCCATACAAAGAGAGTCTGTCCTACTCTTCCCTTGTGCTCCATTACAGGACCTTAAATATGATAGCCATTCAGTAAATATTTGTTGAAAAAATTAATAAATGAAGGATGGAACAAACTTCTCTGGGCATTTGTTTCCTATTCTGCAAAATAGGATTCATGCTACCAATTTTACTGACTTCAAAGGGTTGTTGTGAAAAGTAAATGAGATAATGGATATGAATGTGTTTTGAAAATAATGTGAAAATGTTAATTTTTCAAGAATTAAAAAGAAAAATTGATTACTTTCATGGTGTCCCAGAGAAGGAACTGCTTAAGAACTACTTTCCCACAAAATACATTTAGCCAGTTGTTTGTCCATAATATTAATCCATTTTTCATTCATTCTTTTATTTGAGGTACATACTCATCTGTGTACCACATGTATGGTATACCCACAGTGTGAGGCTAAAGTAGATTCAGTAAAAGGGGATGGAAGAAAGAAAACCTTAACCTTCAGAATCTTAATTGTTCAATGCTTGTTCAATGTTTTTGGTGCTTTAAACCTACCTGAGTTGATATTGTGTAGGTGGTTACCAAGCCATCAAAACAACAACAACAACACTTCTGAGTTCCAATTATGTGCAAGACCCAATAAGGAGGGAAAGAAACAGAAAACAACCTTGTCCCTGCCTTCACAGAACTAAGAGTATAACTTGCTTCTCTAAATCCAGGGTCATATCTAAACTCCATCTTTATAGTGTTGTAATAACAACCACACTGGCATACCCAGGATGGCTGCTAGTGCAGGTTCTTAGATCTGCTTTACTAAGGAAAGCAACTTAAAAGGGGTCAGTGATCTTCTTTAATTACATAGAAAAATACAAAGAGAAATAAAGACCAACAGACAGGGCTCTACTGCCTGAATCAGTTTTACATCCACCACTGAATGGAGAGAGCCTTTACCTCTGAGGAGTCGGGAAGCTCTGAACATACAGCCACTTAGAGTCTCAACCAGGGAATCACAACATCTTTCTCACAAGCGAGCCCGCAAAGCAAAAGCCCACCTCTCACAATATATACTCTTTCAGCTAATAGGCTGAGAGCCAGAAGGCATCACAACCTGACTCATTGCCTTATTAGCTTATTAACAAAAGGTATGCAAGTCTTCCTATAAGCAAACTTCCCTTAATGGACTCCACTTGAGGCCTATTAATGGGCAGGGAAGATCTTACACCCCCCCCCATTAACATTACAAGTGTCTTGTATTAAAAAGCCTCTTTTAAAATGTATTTGGAATGCTGAATTGAAAAATATCCTAGCCTTCCTACCCTGACAGCTTCTTTGGACAGGAAATGAGAAGTACAATCTCAGGAGCTCAGGTTAGAGCCCTAGGTGTGGATAAGAGATGCTACTGGTCAAAGCCAGGTTCCCCAAAAGAGCTGCCAGGTTCAGGGGAGGTCAGCTCTTCAGGAATGAGCAGAACAGATAGGTTCATGTCCCTCCCTCCCTCTCTCCCTACGAAGCTTTCTGAAATATTGTGTCCTTTCCCTGTGCTTTCAGAGAGGTGCCTATCTGATGGCTTATACATATTCATTTACAACTAGCCAGGGTGGGGGAAGAAGTGAAGGGGAGGGGAAAGTATCTTTTGGTTTCCTTCAACTGACATTTCTTATCTCATTGTGGGTTGTTTTGTGCATGTTAGTTAATATTTATACAGTACTTCAGAGATGAAGGATATCACAAGGCTCTGAAGTCCAGGACTTATCTGCCCTCATTTAAAGCAACACCACTCTGTCTTGGGTGAAAAAGTCTCTGGTTAGAGAAGACAAGAATTCCTGGAACCTCTTGATATTTTGTTCCTCCACCCATGTGCATGTCAACCCACCCCCGTGCCTTTGTATCCCATGCAATTTTAAAATATATTTTTACATAAATCTTTTATAGAGGATATACTCATGATACTGAAAGGCTTCTTTTGGCTGGCACACACATATATGTGTGTGTGCATGTATGTATATATACACACATACATACCTATACACACACACATATATGTGTATATATACCTATACACACATATATGATATATATATATATATATGCCTCTTGGATTGTCTGTCTACTTATTGTTTCTCATCCTCATTGCATGACTAATCCAGCTCTTTTCCTCTCATGCATGTCCTTGAACATGTCATTTTGCCAGTTCTGCACTGAAAATTAAAACACACTGTTGACTATTTTCACTGACCATGCATCTTTCTATTGCCCTTTGGGTTACATATAATTCTAATTCTTCTCCAAATTTGGGTATTACACAATTTCCACTTAATTGCAATTATTACTGGGATAATAATTTTATTAAAGGAGATGAGCTTTTGTGGAAGCAATTCAAGATAACTGAAAACTCTGCAAAATTTCCCAAATTTCAATGACTTTAATTTCTTCCTGACACTCAATTATTAGCCCAATTCAATCTAGTTCTAGTAGCACCTGTCCAGGATAAATACATATTGGTGAATTAATTCAATAAGGATGTCATAAACTGAGCAATATGTTTGTCATCCACTTTATTTTTCCAGTGTAGATTATTAGACCAGTTTTTTCACACTACTGTGGATTTCACAGAAGAGTCAGTGTATTATTCTGGGGCTCAATACAATTAGTACCTCATCTTGTAAATAGAAGAAATTAGAAAAACTATGAACATAGAATTCTTTTTTCTGCTTGAATTCAGACCAGGATTTTTACTTTAACACCAGAAAAAAACCTTAGGTAAATATGTCTTGTACCTCAGTTGATGTCAATAATCAATGGATCACTGAATAAAGTTATTTCCATAAGTATTTCAGTTGTAGATTTTGGGATCATTTTAACTCGTTCATAGGTGACAGCATGTTGGAAGAGGGAAAATTGGGGACCATTTCTTCTGGGGACCATTTTCATATTCTTGAATGATCTTATGACCATTCTTCATCACAAAGGGCTAGTATGAACCAAGACTCAATTCTATAAATTTCATCAAACATTCTGAAGCATCCATTGTGTGCAGAGTACTGGGTAGGTGCTGGTAAAGATACAAAGATCTATATAGTCACTGTCCTTATGAAGCTCAGGATCTTACTTCTTTCTCCCCTCCTAGAATGTTTGCTGATAGTCTCAGCTCAAAGCTCCCATTTGGTTTGTTGCCTTTGTACACACTTCCTTGTTATCATATCTTCCCTAAAAACAGACTGTGTTGGTTAGGTTCTCTGAGGAGGGGGCATGTAGGAAATAAACCTATGTGACTGAAAATTTGGAAATGATTAGATTCAGAATAGATGCCTTTCTGGCGGAGGATTAGGGAACACAAGATCTGGGGCTGCAAAGAAAGACTGTGAATTTAACTCTTCTGAAAGTTTTATATATATATATATACACATACACATATATATGTGTGTGTGTATGTGTGTGTGTATGTGTAAATATGCACATGTATATATACATGTAGGTATGTGTGTACACACATGTATGTACATCCCCATTATAATTAAAATCTCTGTACAATAAAGAGCCTCTTATCCCCAGCCAATGACCCAGTTACTCCAAGCCAATATTTGCTATAAGACAGTTCCAACATAACCAAAGGATCCCATTGTAATGGCACATGACCTGTAACAGCTTAGATGTTGTTCTGGTTGAAAGCAGAGGCCAAGACTAGATGAATTCTAAGTCTTTTGCCAACCACATGATTATTATGTCACTTACTAACTATGGCAGCTTGTTCCGCCAAAGAGCCATAATTCAAGGAAGTAAAATATTTTTTCTTCTTACCCAAGGTCATTGGCTCTTTTCATGCATAAAGTAACTGAAGTATGTGTCACAGGGTTGACCTGAATTATCTTCTGTTGAACTCCTAGAGAGTTGAAACTTAGGGAACGTCAGAAAATTCTGAGTCACCATGCATTCCAAAGAAGCAAACACACATCAAAACTCCCAAACACAACAATTTTCTCTTGGTCCAGAGCAAGTTCACCAGCAGTCTTGTCCAAGAGAATGTGCGTAAATCCTTGAAAGGTGCTGGTTGTTTGTATTTACAATAGGAACGACAGTTGTTCAATATGGTGCCCCGGTCCTGGCTTTCTAAAACATCCCAAAGAATATCTAGGAGTGGCTAAGTCATGGGCTAAACCAAGTTGAGGGTAACTGACAGGATTCAGAACCAGTAAGACAGGGGAATATCTACCACAAGCATGTGAAGACTTCCCCTTGGCAGAATGGACAGATGAGAACACTTTGTCCCAACAGCCATGAAGGCAACTGAACTAAGCACTGTTGAGGCCTTAGAGTTTGGTCAGACATCAGCCATCACCAGTCAACCTGACTTTTGTGTGACTTTTTGCAACTTTGCTTCACTTAAATCCAATTCATGTGCAAGTCAAGACAACACCCAGTGATGTCATTGGTCTTCTTTTACAACAACAACAGAACAACTAAAGGCTCAATAACATTTTCTCTTCCATCTTCCTGCATCTGATGATTTCATTTGACACACTGCAGGCGACAAACACCCAATACTTCATCACAGAGCGCAGATCAGCATAGGGTGGAAAGAGCTGAGACATAAGGCTATTTTGAAGCAAAGGAAATATATTCTGCCTTTCAAAATGGATAAGCTTTTGAATTCCTGGCTATCTGGGCATTTGCCAAGATTCTTGAAGCCCTAGAATCTAATGGAAGGTACTAAGAGAGACTTTATGGAATCCAGGATGGCTGGGGGGGGGGGTGGGGAGGAGGCGCTTTCATTTTTAAGAAAAGGAGAGATTCTAGAATAAGCTTGTTGCAGTGATATAAGGTGCAAGAATGGTTTGGAATGAAGTATGGATGAATTCTGAAGGTGGATGATTTGACTGCATGACAATCCAAATCTTCCGACCAAAGGTTGTTCGATTTTCCATGAAAGGAAAGTATCCTGCTACAGGCAAACTGGTACAATCCATCAGTCAACAAGCATTTATTAAATACACACTGTATGCCAAACGTTGAATTAGACATTGGGGATACTAATGCAAAAATGAAAGTCCCTAACCTCAAGGAACTTACATTCGACTTAGGCAGATACAACATGTTCACAAAGGGGTAAGGATATATGTATATAGTACATGTGTGTATGCATGCATGTGTATATATTGTTATCATTCAGTTGTTTAGTTGTGTCCAACTCTTTGTGACACGATGGACCATACTGTCCATGGAGTTTTCTTGGCAAAGATACTGGAGTGGTTTGCCATTTCCTTTTCCAGTGGATTAAAGCAAACAGAGCTTAATTGATTTGCCCAGGGTAACACAATTAGTAAGTATCTGAGGCAGGATTTGAAATCAAGTCTTCCTGCCTGCCTACAGGACCAGCACTCTATCCACTGAGTCATCTAGCTGCCTCATGTGTATGTATATGTATGTACGATATGTACATGCATATACGCACCTGTACGCAAATACATACATAAACATGTATATACACACCTGTATGCAACTGCATACATAAACATATATACATGTACGCAAATACATAAACACGTGTACATGCACACATGTGTGCAGATACATAACATGTATGTGTATGTTTCACACATGTGTTTGTACACACATATATACGCATATAATTAATTCAGTTATTTAGGCAGATGATGTGAAATAATAGCTGGCATTCTTTAGCACTTTAAGATTTGCAAAGTACTTTATACATGTTATCTCATTTGATCCTCACAACAATTCCCTGAGATACATGTGATTATTATCCCCATTTTATAACTGAGTTTGAGAATGGTTAAGTGATTTGTCCTGGATCATAAGCTAGTAAGTATCTGAGACGTGAAGTGAAATCAGGTCTTCTGGATTCCCAGTCTGGCACTCTAGTCACTGTGCCATATGACCTCATGAAAAGCCTTTTGAAAGAAATGACTCGAGCTGGAGTCTTAGGTATGTAGGGGTTCCAAGAAATGAAAATAGAGAGAAAATTCCAGGCACAAGGAACAGCCAGTGCAAAGTCCTGCACTGGAAATCAGAAGCCCTGAAAGTCCCAATTCTTGCACTCAAGCCAGTTATCCTCTTTGTGCCAATTTCCTCATCACAATTCACAGATGAATTCCTTTAAACTTCCTTTAGCTTTCTCTATGGGTTCCCTGGGAGCATATCGAAGACGATGTGTGTGGAATTGACCTGTGTTCCTCTGAAGAAGAGAGCTTTGCAAACAAGTGTCTCTGTTGAGATAAAGAAAGCCAAGTCAGTGTAGTATTGTAGGTGGCTTAACAAGTAAAAATTCCCCAGAAGGTCTAGCCTTTATCCACTGCCTTAATCAGGAGGAAGCTTGCATCTGTGGACTTTGACCCTCTCACACCTTCAAACTGTCCATTTCTCACTTCTTCAAAGAATAGAAAAAAAAAACTTGTAAAAATCATCAAAAGTTAGGAATTAACAAGTTTTGAAAAGATGAACACAAATGATTAATAACCTCTTCAAAAGTTGTTCAAACCTTCTAATGATCAAAGACCTTCACATTGAAACACCTTTAAGCCACCATGTTATGGCCATGAAATTGTCAAAGATAGCTCAATTGACCAAATTCAATGCTGGCAAGTTTGAGGACAGTTATTATATTGTTGGTAAAACTCTAAATGCATGTATGCTTTTTGAAGAATGATAATGCATTTACAGTAGAAATACAAAATGACCATATCCTCTGACCCAAAGATCTGCTGAGATGAGACAATGATGATGATGGTGATGGTGATGATGACTATTACCAAGGATATTATTAAAATGCAAAAAGCCTAACTGCCTTTGATGTTATAGTAAAAAAAAATGGAAACTAACTACTTGTCAAAGATTGGGGAATGGCTGAATAAATTGGGGCATATTGGCATAATTGAATACTATTGTACCACAAAAAAGCAAATACGAAGAACATAAAGAAAGGTAGGAAGACATATGAAATAACGTATAGCAAAGTTGGTAGAATTAAAGGGATCAGGTCTGAAATAGTGGCTGTCCTTGAGGATGAGGACCGTCATTTTTTTCTTTGTATTCTCAACTCCTAGCAGAGTGCCAGAGTAGAAGTGGGCAATTAAGAAATGCTTATTGATTGATTGGTTAAAGAATTGGCCTCTGAGTCAGGAAGACCTGAGTTCAAGTCCTGCCTCTGACACATACTGGCTGGGTCACCCCAAGCAAATTATTTAACCTTTCAGTAGCCTGGGAAACTCTTCAAGGTGTTAAATTGCAAATCCATATGGTTTTGAGGCATTTCATTCACTAGTGAAATCACAGATCTAAATTTTTTTTTAAATGCAATTTATTTATTTAACATATTTGGTTTTCAGCATTGATTTTCACAACATTTTGAATTACAAATTTTCTCCCCATTTCTACCCTCCCCCCCACTCCAAGATGGCTTATATTCTGGTTGCCCTGTTCCCCAGTCAGCCCTCCCCTCTATCACCCCCCTCCCCTCTCATCCCCTTTTCCCTTCCTTTCTTGTAGGGCAAGATAAATTTCTACGCCCCATTGCCTGTGTATCTTATTTTTTAGTTGCATACAAAACTTTTTTGTTTTTGAACATCTGATTTTAAAACTTTGAGTTCCAAATTCTCTTCCCTCTTCCCTTCCCACCCACCCTCCCTAAGAAGTTGAGCAATTCAACCTAGGCCACACATGTATTATTATGTATAACCCTTCCACAATACTCATGTTGTGAAAGGCTAACTACATTTTGCTCCTTCCCAACCCATCCCGCTTTATTGAATTTTCTTCCTTGACCCTGTCCCCTTTCCAAAGTGTTTGTTTTGATTACCTCCACCCCCATCTGCCCTCCCCTCCATCATCCCCCCGCCTTTTATTTTTTTTTTATCTTCCTCCCTCTTCTTTCCTGTGGGTAAGATACCCCACTGAGTATGTATGGTCTTCCCCCTCAGGCCAAATCTGATGAGAGCAAGGTTCACTCATTCCCCCCTCACCTGCCCTCTCCCCTCCTCCCATAGAACTGCTTCCTCTTGCCACCTTTATGCGAGATAATCCACCCCATTCTATCTCTCCCTATCTCCCTCTCTTAGTATGTTACTCTCTCATCCCTTAATTTCATTTTATTTCTTTTAGATATCTTCCCTTCATCTTCAACTCACCCTGTGTCTGCTCTCTCTCTTTTACATATATATATATATATATATGTATATATATATATATACATACATAAACACACACATATATATACACATACATACACATACATATACATATAGATATATACATACATACGCATTCACATATATATATATACATACACACATATATACATATATATATGCATATTCCCTTCAACTACCCTAATACTGAGGTCTCATGAATCATACTCATCATCTTTCCATGTAGGAATGTAAACAAAACAGTTCAACTTTAGTAAGTCCCTTGCAATTTCCGTTTCTTGATTACCTTTTCATGCTTCTCTTGATTCTTGTGTTTGAAAGTCAAATTTTCTATTCAGTTCTGGTCTTTTCACTGAGAAAGCTTGAAAGTCCTCTATTTTATTGAAACTCCATATTTTGCCTTGGAACATGATACTCAGTTTTGCTGGGTAGGTGATTCTAGGTTTTAATCCTAGCTCCATTGACCTCCGGAATATCGCATTCCAAGCCCTTCGATCTCTTAATGTAGAAGCTGCCAGATCTTGGATTATTCTGATTGGGTTTCCACAATACTCAAATTGTTTCTTTCTGGCTGCTTGCAGTATTTTCTCCTTGATCTGGGAGCTCTGGAATTTGGCAACAATATTCCTAGGAGATTTCTTTTTGGGATCTATTTGAGGAGGCGATCGATGGATTCTTTCAATTTCTATTTTGCCCTGTGGCTCTAGAATATCAGGGCAGTTCTCCTTGATAATTTCCTGAAAGATGGTATCTAGGCTCTTTTTCTGATCATGGCTTTCAGGTAGTCCAATAATTTTTAAATTATTTCTCCTGGATCTATTTTCCAGGTCAGTGGTTTTTCCAAGGAGATATTTCACATTGTCTTCCATTTTTTCATTCCTCTGGTTCTGTTTTATAATATCCTGATTTCTTATAAAGTCACTAGCTTCCACTTGCTCCAATCTAATTTTTAAAGTAGTATTTTCTTCAGTGGTCTTTTGGACCTCCTTTTCCATTTGGCTAATTCTGCCTTTCAAGGCATTCTTCTCCTCATTGGCTTTTTGGAGCTCTTTTGCCATTTGAGTTAGTCTGTTTTTTAAGGTGTTGTTTTCTTCAGTGTATTTTTCAGTATTTTTTTGGGTCTCCTTTAGCAAGTCATTGACTTGTTTTTCAAGGTTTTCTCGCATCCTTCTCATTTCTCTTCCCAATTTTTCCTCTACTTCTCTAACTTGCTTTTCCAAATCCTTTTTGAGTTCTTCTATGGCCTGGGGCCAGTTCATGTTTTTCTTGGAGGCTTTGGTTGTAGGCTCTATGACTTTGTTGTCTTCTTTAGGCTGTATGTTTTGGTCTTCTTTGTCACCAAAGAAAGAATCCAAAGTCTGAGACTGAATCTGGGCGCGTTTTCGCTGCCTGGCCATATTCCCAACCAACTAACTTGACCCTTGAGTTTTTCAGTGGTGTATGACTGCTTGTAGACTAACGAGTTCTATGTTCTACGTTTGGGGGGGAGGTGCCAGCTCTATCAGAGCCGCACTCCTCCTTCCCCAAGGAGTCCCAGTCCAGACTGGGCTTAGATCTTCAGCAGGCTGTTGCACTCCTGCTCTGATCCGCCACTTAATTCCTCCCACCAGGTGGGCCTGGAGCCGGAAGTAACAACAGCTGTAGCTGCCCCACCTCCACTGCCCCCGGGGCTGGAAGCCGAACCGGGAACTCCTTCCACTCCCGCAGCTTTTCCCACTAACCTTCTCCGCAGTCTTTGGTGTTTGTGGGTCGAGGGGTCTGGTAACTGCCGCAGCTCACATATTCAGGGCTCTAGGGCCCCCTCCGCCCGGCTTCTGGTCTGGATCGTCCACGCCGCTCAGGCTGGGCTCTGCTCCACTCCGTTCCCAGCTCCCAGCTCCGTGTGGAATAGACCTCACCCAGAGACCATCCAGGCTGTCCTGGGCTGGAGCCCTGCTTCCCTCTGCTGTTCTGTGGGTTCTGCCGTTCTAGAATTGGTTCAGAGCCATTTTTTTATAGGTTTTTGGAGGGACTCGGGTACGGAGCTCACTCTAGTCCGTGCTTACCAGCCGCCATCTTGGCTCCGCCCCCCACAGATCTAAATTTTGAAGAAAAAAACAACCTTGAAAAAGAGATTACAGATTATTTGTAAAAATTTTTATCATTTTTTCTCTTTTTATCAAAATATAGTTTAGGTCTTTATTTGGGTTTTCATTCCATGTGCTGTTTGTTTGTAGTTACTGTCTTATTTAATTTAGATGAATTTAAAGAAAGGAAAGTAGAGTCAAAACAGCATTAGCTCTAGGATAGGAGTCCAGCTCTTATATTTCTTGTTCCTGGTGCTGCTCATCCTTCATTCACTCGACAGGCTTTTCCTTCATAAGCACATACAAGGCACTACGTTTGGCAATGGAGATATGGAGACAAAAAAACTCCCTTACACGCAGGGAGACACAACGAGGAAACAAAGACCTTCAGGTATATCTCTATGATCCTATGTTAAGTATGTCCTTGAGGACACCGACAAGGAGGGGAAGCGGGGGTCAGGAGAGGCTTCTCCATGTTAGCACATCAGCTTAGGCTTAAAAGAAGCTGGACATTCCAAGAGGTAGAAGTGAGGTGTGTGTCCCAGGTGTGGGGACAGTTGTGCAAAAGCATGGAGAACAAAGATAAAATACTGTGTTTGTGAAATGCCAAGTAAGACAGTGGCAAGACTGTAGAGTATGTGAAGGGGCATAATACAAGGTAAAGAATGCTGGATTTGGAAGGAACCTGAGTTTGAATCCCAGTTCTGTCATTTGCTGTCACTTAACATTTCTGGGCCTCAGTTCCTCATCTGTAAAATGAGAGGGTTGAACTTGATAGTTTTTAAGGTTCCTTTTAGCTCTAAATCCATGATCTCATGATTAATGTGAAATATGTCTGGAAAAGATAGCCTGGAGCCAGATAAAAGGCTTTGAATGCCAAACTGAAGAGATTATTCTTTATCTTGGAAGAAATAGGGATCCACTGAAGATTCCTGAGCAAGTAGGGATGGCAATATGGTCTGATTCGTGCTTTAGAAAGATCATTTGGGTTGGACTGCAGATTGTAGAAAAAGTAGAGGTTGGAAATCAAAGGTCCAGTTAGGGGACTATTGTGATTGTCTAGGCACATGGGAGATGATAAAGGACTAGAGTGATGGCTATGTGACTGGAAGGAAGGGGATGGGCATAACAGATACTGTGGAGGTAGAATGACAAGACCTGGCAATAGCTGGAAACAAGGAGAGTGAAGAGTCAAAGATACTACAAGGCTGTGAGAATGGGTGACTAGGAAGAGGATGGTATCTTTAATAGAAAGGGGGAAGTTTGAAGAAAGGGAGGGGTTAGGGGAGAAAATAATGAATTCTGTTGAATTTGGGGTGCCTTTGATCAATCCTTTTGGAGATATACCTTAGGACAGGCTACAGCTGCAAAGAGATGATCATTGATCCCATGTGAACCGCTGAGAGTGCCAAGAGCAAATGTATAGACAGAGAAAAGAAGAGGGCCCAGGAGAGGCACCCTGAGGGGCACCGATGGTTCAGGGGTGAGACATGAGGGATGAGCCAGGAAAGGAGACTGAGAAGGAGTATCAGACAGGCAGGGGCAAAACGAGCGTAAAAAACAGCACCACAAAAAATAGCTTTACAAAACCCCAAGGAGGAGCCGGGTGGTCAACAGTGTCAAATGCTGTAGAGAGACCAAGCAGCATGAGGCCCAAGCAAAGGCCAAGGATTCAGGGTTGAGAAGGAAGTGAGAGGAGGTGAAGAAGGGACAAAGGGACTCTAGCTTTTTCTAGGAGTTTGGCTGTGAAAGGGAAGGCATGGTAGGGTCAATAAAAATATTTTAAGGGGAGGGGGCTGGACGTGGTTTTAGGCAGTAGAGAAGGAGGCAATAGATATGGAGCATGTGAAGATTAAGAAGAGAAGAGAAGTGGGAAGGGGAGGAGAGAGAGAAAGAGAGACAGACAGAGACAGAGAGAGGAGAGAGAGACAGACAGAGACAGAGAGAGGAGAGAGAGAGACAGACAGAGACAGAGAGAGGAGAGAGAGAGACAGAAAGACAGAGACAGAGAAAGGTGACAGAGAGAGAGAGAGACAGAGAGGAAAGACAGAAACAGAGAGAGGAGAGAGAGACAGAAAGACAAACAGAGACAGAGAGAGGAGACAGAGAAAGAGACAGAGGAGATAGAGAGACAGAGAGAGAGAAATGCAGGTTGATCTGAAGAGAACTAATAAGTAGGGAGATTTAGAGTTGAGGCAGGGTGATTGAGATTTAGCTCTTGCCATATCTATCATCTTCCAGACTCTAGACTCATCCATCTAGACCTCTGGTACCTGCGTGATGCTT
Organism: Trichosurus vulpecula; assembly: GCF_011100635.1. Taxonomy (NCBI): domain Eukaryota; kingdom Metazoa; phylum Chordata; class Mammalia; order Diprotodontia; family Phalangeridae; genus Trichosurus; species Trichosurus vulpecula. Next base: position 104,249,406 of record NC_050580.1, read on the forward strand.
TCTGCTGTAGTTGGATTCTCTGGATTTGACTTTTTGCAAGTCTGAAACCTTAGCATCTGTCTGATTTCATCCCATCCCTGTTTGTTGGAACTCTTTGAGCTCCTTTTGGAACTCAAGTTTCTGCTTGTTGGACCGGAGGTAGCCGTCAGCCCTCTTGATGCTGGGCTCAACTCCCAGGCTTGTAATCCCTCCTAAGCAGTTCTGCCCTGATGGTTCCCATGACCCAATGTGACACAATAAATGGCTAATCCATTTAAGACCCCCAAACTATTAAGAACCAGCTTTCAATAGACCATTCTGGCTACACATATTAGTGAGGTTGATCCGAGCCTCCAGTGAGACTACATCAAAGCTCCACTACAGCATGAGAGACAACATGCCCTAGTGGATTTAGAGCCCACTTTGACCTCAGTTAGGAAGTCCAGGGTTCAAGTCCCAGCTCTGACATTGACCCAGAACAAGTCACTTAACCTCTCAATAGAAGTTCTTTTGGACTCTAAATTGTGGGTTGCTTTCTGATTTGCATCGATAGGAGTTTGATCGCTGGTAATCTCCCTACACCAATAAAATCACAAGTCTAGACAAAGAAACACTGTAGCATACTGCAATATTATTGTTGTTGTTCGTCCTTCATTTTCTAAAAGGACCAGTGACATTACAGGGTGATGTCCTGACTTGTGCATAAATTGGATTTAATTGACGCAGAGTTGCTCTCTTACAGAATCACAGATGTCCAGTGGCAAGACAAAAGTCAGGATGACTGGTGATGGCCTAGGATGCAGTGAATGACCTTGGTGTCTTTGATGTCTGACCAAGCTCTAAATGCTCCATAGCCCCTGCTTCAGAGGCCTTCATTGCTGTCAGAACAACTTGCTCCCATCTGCCCATTCTGCCAAGGGAAATTTTCACATGCTTGGAGTAGACACCCCCCTAACTCACCAGGTTTGAGGCCTGTCCGTTACCCTCAACCCGGGTTAGCCCGTCTGCCAAGACAGTTTTACAGAGGTGTGGCCACTGCGCATGCTACAGCTTCTTAGTCACAGGTGAGAGTGTGTGCCAGGTAGATAACAAAAATGGATGAGCAGCCCTGAAAAGGGCTCAGCAAGCCCTCCCCCTAGAGCAGCTAGTCCTCCCAGAACACCCCATATACCCCATATACATAGTGCAATATAAGGCTTTACAGTAAAGCAGATTATCCACTAGTGAATAATTCAGAGCATCCCTCCATTCCCTGGCATGCATGGATTTGCACAGAAATTCACTTCAAATTTTTTTACTTTTCTGTTTACTCACTGTATCCTGTAAGTACAAGGTAAGCTCCTTGAGGGCAAGAACTGGTTTTTTTTTCTCTTGTCGCATTCCCACCCCCCCACACCTAGTACAATGCCTCGCATACAGAAATGCTTGATAAACCCTGCAACTGAATCTTCTTTGACTGCTGAGTGTGTCCATTCTTGCTCACCTCTGTCTCACAATAAAAACCATTTACTTTTAGACTTTCTACATTCCCAAGACTCTTTCACTCCCCTGCTTCTCCCTTTTTCAAAGAGGGAAATGCAAACTTGTGGCTTATTAGCATCCTGAGAAGCATGTATGCGAGGATTCAGTTATTTCCCAACATGACCAGAATAGCGTGGAGTTAATGGAGCTACATGCCCTTCCTTTTTCCAATACCAGTGTTCGCTATTTGCCAATCACTTGATAACTGACAGTGAAGGAATTGTTTGTGGTTTGTCTTTCATTCCAAACCACAAGAGAAAAGAGGCCCTAAAGAATCAGTCTGAATAGGAAAGAATCATGCTATTCTTAGACAGAGCACAGGAAATGCTGACCTGGGCCCAGAGTAGAAGAGAGCAGTAAAGTGATCGGACCATAGGATCGGAATGCTAGAAAAAAGAACAAAAACAAAAAAACAAAAACCTTTAGAGATAAGTCTAGCCCCTAACCCCTTCTTTTAGAAGAGTAACCTGACATTCAAAGATGAGAAGCGTCTTATCCAAGACCACACAAGTGGTAAAACGGTAGAATTGGGATTTAAACTCAAGTCTTCTGCCTCAAAAATCCAGTTCTCTTCCTATTTTACCACAATGCCTCTCTTTGAACTGGAGACAAGAATTATAGAAATATTTGAGGTCTAGACTCCCTAGATTTGTCACAAAGGCCAAATATTATATTTAATACATAGGATTGATGGCCACAACTGGACAAATCTCAAGCTAGCCCATATCCCATCTCTCTCGCTGTCCCCACCAAATATCCCCAAGTCTCTTCTGTCTAATTCAATATCCACTAACTGAGTATCAATATCTACTAACGCCATATCAGTATCTACAATATTCACCTAATGTGAAATTCCTATACTTTCCGTCCTCAAAGTATGCCTCTCTGCTTGGCTTTCCAAATGCTTCTTCTACCTGAGCCTTGCTTCGGGCTAAACACCCTGTGGAGATGGCATAGTGCCTCATACATTGCTGTTGTTTTTGTTTGTCCTTCGTTCTTGAAGAGGACCAATGACATCAGGAGGGTGATGTCTTGACTTGCAAGTAAATTGGATTTAAGTGAGGCAGAGCTGTGTAGAGTCATCAGCCTCACTTTCTCCTCCAGAGTCATTGGAGTTCAGTGGCAAGACATAGGTCAGGATGACTGGCCATGGCCAGGATGCAGTGGGAGACCTTGGCCTTTTTACGCTAAGGTCTTTCCCAGGTCTCAGTTTATCTGAGGCAATGCCCATTCAGTAATTAAAGGCTAGGTAAGAATTGAGGCAAAAAATGGCCTAGTTTGTCTGCTCAAAAAAAAAAAACCACATCAAACTAGGAGGATTAGACCCTCAGGGTTTTTGGTCAAGAACCTCCTCATACATGGTAGGTATTTAATGGATGTTCACTGAATTGAACTGAATACTGTTATTTATTCTTCTAGACACCCCTTCTCCTGCTCATTCTACTTTCTCTTGTGCCTGATTTCAAATGTTTGACTTGAGCTAAGAGTAGGTTTGTCATTTTGCAGTACACCCTCACCCTAGAATTGATGTTTGGCCAAAATGAAAAGGTCCTGAGCTGATAGTTCACTCTGGGACCTCAGTAAGTCATCTTACTTTTAAGAGTCTCATTTTATTCCTCTATACAATAGAGGAAGGAGAGCTTGGACTAGTAGAGCTGTAAGGGCTCTTCTGACTCTAATATTCGAGGATTCTTTGCCCCTGTCCCACTGGGCAGGGCCAGAGCATAATACCCTGCCCCCAGCAGGCACTTAACAAGGTCTGTCGAGGTGAGTTGAGTTGAATCAGAGGAACTGAGCACTGGAACATCTTGATAGTTGCCCATCTAGGCACCCATGGCCAGATGCACTTTGGAAAGAAAGAGAGAAAGAAAGGAAGGAAGGAAGGAAGGAAGGAAGAAAGAAAGAAAGAAAGAAAGAAAGAAAGAAAGAAAGGAAGGAAGGAAGGAAGGAAGGAAGGAAGGAAGGAAGAAAGAAGGAAGAAAGAAAGGAGGAAAGAAAGAAAAAGAAAGAAAGAGGGAGGGATAGAGAGAGAAAGAGAAAGAAAGAAAGAAGGAAGGAAGGGAAGAGAGGAGAAGAGGAAGAAAGAGAAAGAAGGAAAAGAAGGAGGAATAGAAAAGAAAGAAAGAGGGAGGGATAGAGAGAGAAAGAGAAAGAAAGAAAGAAGGAAGGAAGGAAGGAAGGAAGGAAGGGAGGAAGGAATGAATGAATGAAGGAAGGAAGGAAAGAAAGAAAGAAAATAAAAGCTCCTAATGTCCATATCACATTCTGAAGAAGAAAAAAAAATCCTTGTCAAACTCTATTAAGAAGGATATTGTACAGTGATACCTTCCTTAAAAGGTCGCCATGCTTACTAAATAGGCTGGCTACAAAGCAGATATTTTGGAAAGAATCTGTTATATGGGTTTATTGTTAACCAGAATTTGTTGTACTCATGTCACCAAGGCAGCGTCATACTTGGCATGGGCTGTCAGCCAATGTATGGAAATAATTTCCTTACACCAAACCAAGCATTGTGGGGGCTATTTTATAGAATCATAGCGTGTTATAATTGGAAGGCATGGCAGAAATTCTCTAGTTAAGAAGCAGTGTTTTGGAAAGGGCACACCCACTGAGACTTGGAGTCACAAGAGTCAGTTTTAAATGCAGACTCTGCCATTTACCAGCTATGGATCAGGGAGAAAATCATGCTAGCTCTTTGAGTCTCAACTTCCTTATCTATAAAATGAAGATAATAATATTCCTATTTTCTATCTCACGTGATTGTTGTTAGAGAAATACTCGGTAAATTTGAAAAAGCTCTATATAAGTTGGGGTTATTAGTCTAACCTCCTCATTTTACAGATGAGGAAATGAGATCCCAGAGAGAGAGAGAGAAGAAATGACCACACTAAGGTCACATAGCTAGTTAGAATAAGATGCAAAACTAGACAGATCTTCTAACCCCTAGACCAGTAGTCTTTCAAGTATATCTCATTGTCTCATGTATGTAAAAATGGAATTTATTTATTTCTTTCCTTCCCTCCTTTCTTTCCTCCTTCCTTCTCTTTCCTTTTTATTCCTTCCTTCCCTCCCTCCCTCCTTTCTCTTTCTTGTTTCTTTTTTCCTTCCTTCCTTCCTTCCTTCCTTCCTTCCTTCCTTCCTTCCTTCCTTCCTTCCTTCCTTCCTTTCTTTCTCTTTCTTTCTCTCTTCTTTTCCTTTCTTTCTTTCCAAATACTAGGTGTCCCTATGTCACCCAGACTGGAAATGCCAGAACCACTCATGGGCTCAGTCCCACTGCTTATCTGCACACTTCTTCGATTTCAGCAAGGGTCTATTTATCTCATTCTTAGGCAGCTTGGTGGTTCCCCTCTCCTAGGGCTCACCTTTTTAGTGTCAGACTTAGTGTGAATGAATACCTGATTGATTTTAGCCTTATTGTGACCATTTCTAGGGCAGGGGCAGGTAGAAGGAGAGGAAAGAAAAAAAAAGAAATTTATATGATTGTGATGTATATTAGAAAGGAATAGAAAGTTATGCACAGTAGATTTGCAGTTTCATGTACAATCATCTTTTTATTGTACTATGTTATGGAAATGCTTGTTTTGTTCCATAAATTAAAAATAATTTTTTAAAAAAATTTAATAAAAAATTTTTCAAGTGATTCACCAGTCTCAGCCTCCCCAGCAGCAGGGATTACAAACATGAGCCACCACACCTGGCATTTCATTTGCTAAAAAGACATTCTGTGTGTATATATTCATTCAGTTACTTTTATGTGTTTTAAATACTTGATATCAGAAGATAATGGACTTCAAAAGGACAGAGATCTTATTTATATTTATAAAACTTCCAGTGACCAGCAAAGAGCCTTGTAAATAATATGTACTTAATGTTTGTTGAATAAATGAATACTATTTACGAAGGTCTACTGTCGGCCTATGACTATACTAGACACTGAGGGGAATAAATAATAAGTCCAAAGCATGGTCCCTGCCCACTCTTTGGTCAAGGAGTGAAGGCACAGACTCACAAAACAACTAAATGATCATGTGGGGCATCATAAAAGTGCCACATCGTGGTACAGAGAAGAAATGGTGTCAGTTCACAGGAAGGAGGGAGCACTATGGGTTATGATGGTGAGACAGGACTTCAGGAAAAGGGAAAACCTAAAGCCAGGGGCCTTAAAGGATGAGAAGGAAAGCTAAGTGGAAGGTAGAAAAGGAGGACAATCTAGTATGGAGTGGTAGAGGTGGATATTAGCAGGGTATGTTGTATAAATAGTGAGAGAGACAGATGGGCACAGGAGGCTCCGAAATCAGAAACTGGGGCTTACCAGATTCACCACTTACCCATCATCACTTAGGCTATTGGACTCGGTGCTAAAGAACACGAAACACCTTAGAATCCCAAAATCACTCTCAAAGCTAGTGCTGGGACAAACTTTAAGCTTAAGTCCTTGGAGGGAGCCTGGTAGGATGGGCGACTAAAAGGTGAGAAAGCCCAGGGGACCCAGGATACTGAGGAAAGATGGAGAAATAGGAGGAAAAAGAAGAGCCACTGTATGTGCAGTGGCACAGAGTGGCCCACTCTGTAGGAAAGGCATTCCCCTCCCCCACCAACCCCTGTGGAGATGCTGCCTTATGGCTAAAGGGAGAGGGGCCTTATAGGAAATCTGGAAGCACAGAAGGCACACTTGTACTCGATCATTTGCAGTTTGGAACCTAGTTCAAACATTCTAGACTTTTCCTAAATTAAATGCTGCTCTGGCTTCAACAAGAAATATTTAAAGAACGCTTCCTATGTGCAAGGTCTGGTGAGCGAAAGTGTTGGGGGGATATAAACAGATATGATTAGTGGCTCCTTTTCCTCCAGGATCTTAGAATCCAGCTGAAGAGACCCTTGGGTGCCCTGTACACAACCACTTGACCATTAGAGTTTAAAAAACAAACAAACTGGATTCGTGTGCCAGTTGTTACCATGTGATCTTGGGTAACTCTAGACAAGTCACGCTACCTCTCTGGGCCTCAGTTTCTTTGTCTGTAAAATGACGGGGTCCGAGTTTATGATCCTATGAGGAACCCACCCATATCATCTGGCCGAACCTCAACTTCCAACTGAAAATTGGGGATAATAGTATAATAATAGAGGAATGAGCCCATGAAACATAGGCTTTAGCTCCTTGGGGATGGACTCATGCTCTGACCCCTTGCTAAAGGGCATGTAGAACCAAGAAGGACTATTATTTGGGGGAAGGCAACCCATCATAGAGAAGTGATAGTGACACTTTAAAAAGGGAGCAGGGAGAAAATCAACGAATCATTTCAAAAATAAACAGATGAGGGCAAAAGGAAGTTCAGAAGGGAATAGAGATGAGCAGAACAATTTCAAAATCTTAGGCTAAGTTTGAAGAATTCTAAAAACAAAAACATCCCAAGCTATGCATAATAAAAACAACATAAAACAAAAATCCCAAGCTATCCCAGTTTCATATGCAGTGCTCTTTTCCTCTCCTTTGTATAGGAAAATGTTTCTGTTTGTCAATTTTGTTATAATAACAAAGGGCATTTTAAAACATAAAGAAAGATGAATCAGAAGCAAGCTCCTGGTTGGTCCCTTAGTGCCTGTGCAGGGGGCACGGGGCTGTGAATGCTCAGTTAGCTTGTCTCACTAACCATACATAAAATTTGCTATACCTACATCACAGGAAACAAGAGAAGCAATTAAGGATACATACAGGCGTGTTTCCTAGCTTGCAAATGCCACCTAAGTGTCAGTTATTATTATTAGAAGGAAAGGATGAACATGAAAAGTTAATTTTGAGCTGCTCCTTGAATGGGCCACTGCATTAGGTAGTGAGGAAGCTTCCAGCAGAGGCTGGGTGGCCACTGTTAGGAACGTTGTAGATAGGATCCATAGATTGGTAGACTGGATAACCTCTGAGGCTCCTTCAGCTCGGTCTTCAGAACAACAACACATGAGCATTACTACAGGTTATAGACAATAGGGGTTCAGAAGAGAAAAAGGTCATTGGGTCTTGGAAAAAGCCTCATGAAGGAAGAGGGGCCCAAGCCAGACAGATGGGACTCGTGTAGGCAGGATGAAGGGGGAGATGGGCATTCTATTCCTCCAGAACTGTGTCTCTGGTACACTAGGCTAACACTGCAGTGAGCTCCTTCCTTTTCCCCTGCTGGACTGGCTCCAGGTCTGGGCAATGAAGACCTAGGGGCATGGCAGGCTTAATTATTAATGGCCTAGCCAGCAATATCAATTTGCATCAAGGTCTCATTTCTGGAGGTGAAATTTGCTCATACACAAACAAGACTCCTTGCCCCTTCAAAACCTTAGAGGAATAGAAGCCCCTCAAAAAAGTGAAGATATTCTCCCCCACATCCCCTGCTTTGACATCATTCAAAGAGGTGCGGTTTCCATGGGTACAGTGTGAACTGAAATGGTAAATCCAGTGTTGACATAACTACCATAAAACCAGCTCTATTCCCAGAGCCCAGTGCTTCCCCACCCAGCTGCTCTGTCCTAAATACTGGCGATTTGAGGCTTGGGCAGGTTTGGCAGGGTAGGGAAGGGAATGTGCTGGGACACATGTTGGAGGAAGTGCTGGGGGTCAGCCTAAGGGAGGAGGAATGAGCCTCCATACTGGAAGGTCTGGGTCTGTGGCAAGAACAGGACCTGGCTGCTAGAATCACTCTAAGGTAGGGGTTCTCCACTTACTGTGTCGTGGATGCCTCTGGAAAGTTGGGTGAAGCCTATGAACCCTTCTCAGAGTAATGTTTTTAAATGCATACAATAAAATACATAAGATTACAAAGGAAATCAATTATAGTAAAATTCAAAATATTTTTGTCAAAATATTTTGTTAAAATATTTTTTTAAAAACCAAGGCGGGGCAGGTAGGTAGTGCAGTGAGTAGAGCACCAGCCTTGAGTCAGGGGGACCTGAGTTCAAATTAGACTTCAGACACTTGACACACTTACTAGCTGTGTGACCTTGGGCAAGTCACTTAACCCCAATTGCCCTGCCTTCCTCCCTCCAAAAAAAAGTCTATGGACCCCAGGTTAAGAACCCCCACTCTAAAGGCATTGGTGGGGGGAGGGGATTAGTTAATGGGGCAAATGTTACTTCTTCCTCCTGCTTCTCTGAGGGTAGCAACAGAGCAGAAAAATCTAGAAAGAGATGATCCTCCAACTTTCAGCTTACTAGATAAACCCCTACAGTGCCAAACAGAAAAGGTATAGGGCTCAGAACATTGTCATCTTGGTCACCTCACAAAGATGTACTAACCGTGCAGGTGTTTACCCCTGCCCTCCAACCCACCTCCTCCTTTCAAAACATTCTGGGCATGAGTTCTTTTGTTCTGAGGGAAAATCTCACTCCACTCAGGAGAGCCTAGAAGCATCACTTCAGAGCATTCCACTACCCAGTTCTTGGCCTTGATAATCACTACACAATCAGTCAGTCAACATTTTATTAAGTACCTACAATTTGTAAAATACTTTGCCTATTTGTATTCTCTCATTCGATCCTTCCCACAACCCTGTGGAACAGTTATTAGTCCCATTTTACAAACAAGAAAACTGAAGATAAGTGGCTTACCCAGGGCCCCACAGGTGGTCTGAAGCAGTATTTGAACTGTGTTCTTCCTCTCTCCAAGTCTAGCTCTCTGTCTGCTATGCTACCAAGTTGCTTCTAAGGCCGAATTAAATGTGGCAGCTGTGTGGTGCCCTCAGTGAAGGGGAAAAGCAGAAGAAAGTGGGATGTTTTAGTGTAGAGCGGGCAGCTGAGGAGAGCCATCACTTATTCTCCAGGGAGACCCTCGGTTGGCACATCAGGGTAAACCAAATCCCTTTACTTGTGAAGAAGGGTAAGGTGAGAACGACTTGGAGCAAGGAAAGTGTGCCCATACTCCCAAACCACCCACATTCCAAGACTTTCTGGTTCAGCAGGGCCTGTAAACACTTACGGCACACGGTCAGCTTTGAGGAACTCAAACTCTCTATCACTGAGACATTGGAATAAGGCTTCAGGAGAGGAAATTTGCCATTCATATATATTTACTTATGTCTTACTGTGTTCCATTTGCCTTGGCATATAAATGGTAACCTCTGTGAAGGCAGAGTTCCTACCTAAACAACTGTGTTTAGTACTGTACTTTTGTTGATGCAGATAATGGTGGTACCTGGTGTAGCAGGAGTGGACTTCCCATGACGCTGAGCACGTAGTCTCGCCCATTCTGGTGGAACGTGTGCTCTGACCCTTTTCTAAATGATAGCATGATCCAACAACTCCTACTTGATCACTTGGTGCTCCAATCCACCTCCACTGCTCTTACATTTGTATGTGGTAACTTCATTTCTTAACTTAGGTTATTGTCACAAAATACTATGAAATTGCTAGAGGAATCCACACCCCCACCTCCATTTTACCCATGACCAAGAATAGCTCCCATTTAAGGTTTACAGAGTACTTCCTTGCAACAATGCTTCCTAATCCAACATCCAAAATAGCCTTCCTTTTTCACATTTATTTTATTTTTAATTTATGGAATTAAACAAGTATTTCCATAGCATAGGAGGATAAAAATAGTGATTGAATGTGAAACTGGAAATCTATTATGTACAAATTGCTATTCCTTTTAAATATGTAATCAAGTTATCATGTAAATTTCTTTTTTTTTTTCTTTCCTCTTAAAGCACAGCCATGTTATTCTCTTGCTCAAAGATCTTCAATGATTCCTTATTGCTTCTGGGATAAAATACTCTCCTCAGCTTGACGTTTCAAGTCCTTCCCAATCTAGCTCCAATCTACCTACTTTTCCCGATGTTCCCCCTCATTGTGCCTCCTCCTGTACTCTGTGTTCCAATTAAACTGACCCCTCTACTATACCCTGAGCTCAGCTTTCCCTCTCTGGCCTCGATGGCTTGGTGCAGGCTATCTCCTTTCCATGTTTGGAAGTGTACACCTGTCTGCTTTCTCCTTCTTTAGAACTCTTATTTTCCTTGAAGGCCCATAACAGGTGCCCCCTCCTTTGGAAGTCTGTCCTGGTGCCCCTTGTTTTCAGTACTCTGTCCCTTGTCAAATTACATTATATTGATTTATCTGTCTTACATGTTGTATCCTAAGTAGAGTATAAGCTTGTTGAGGACAGGCACTACATTTTGGTTTGTTTTTTTTTTTTTTTACTTTGCATCCCTAGCCCTTAGCACAGCACCTAGCATAGCAGATCCTTCGAGAACTGTTTATTGAATTGCCTAGAACCTTGTGAGGTAGGTAATAAAAATATTATTAATACCTTGTTTCAAGTAAGGAAACTGAGCCCCAGAGTGGTTAAGGGACTTAACCAAGATCACATATTGAGTTAGTGATGAGGAGGACGCTACATCAACCTGCTGAACGTTAACACAACGTCTCTTGCCACTAAACTGGGATAGTCCATTCTTTCTTTGTTTTATGGAGACCAGGAATCTGAAGTGATGGGGACACTGAGTGCTGCCCAGGAACTCTCCAATATAACTGCTTTATTGGATTCAACCCTGTCCTAACCTGCTGGGTTCCCCTGGCAGGCTGCCCGACGTCGCACTTTTCCCTCAGTGGAGCCAGGTTTTTCCTCACCAGACAGGTTTGGGAGGCAATTTTAGCCAAGCCTAAAAGGATCTGAATTTCCCAGTCAGACTGCTTTTCAGAATGTGTGTTGGGGAAGAGGCCATTATTCTCCAGGGGGAAAATGAAGAAATGCAAACTCCAGCCATTTTTCTGGTTGCAGCCTCTACCCTATAGTGGGTGGGAAGATTATCTTCCCTTAGCAAAGTCTCCTTTTTTGAGGGCTGGTATCACAAAGAGGTTAAATAGTGGCCAGATAAGTATCAGGAAGAAAAAAATGGAAAGATTAAAAAGAAACTCAGCACAAGCACACTTATAGTATACTAGCCAAACAAAATAAAACACATCTTATATGGGCTGTGCGGGTGTTAACAAGGATGTGGACTTTGTTCAAATAGGTAAACAGACTGCACACAGAATATAGACACAATGGTGAAGGGAAGGTCAAGTGCATGATGAAGACAACTGGGAAAGCAGATAGAGACCATTCTGAGGACCTGGGGATATTTCCATGTGCCTGCTGGTCAATAATCCCCAGTGTTTCCCAGGAGTCGGTAGCCTTCTCCCTGACTCTTCAATCTGGGAGCTGATGGACCTTGAACGGTCCCTGCAACATGCCCTGTAACACAGGCCCTCTTCCCTCTGCCCCCAAGACAAACTCAATAGAAAGTTAAAAGATGGTGAAAACAACTTAATTTAAGGTCCTCAATGGCCCCCTGTAGTAATTTCTACAGGTGTCCCTTGGAGGGATTCCTTTGGACCACTAGCACATGGGCTGGAACTAATAAAGGTGAAGGTCACGTTTTCTGGGTCCTGGCATCAATACAGATCACAGGAGCTGAGAATCACAGCTAAATCAGACAGATAGATACCCTCACCAACCCACTCTGGGCTGGACTGTGCTCTGGGTATACTGGGAAATATGGAAGAATCTCTTGCCTTTAGAAGAGGTGAGCTCAACAATCATGGATTACAAAAACTCAGTTCCCAGCTGCCTCTGTACTCCTGGCTTTCCCTTCCTGCTTGTATGTGTGGTCTGTGTGCAGTTTGACTATTTTTTGTCTAGGGTATACAGTCCATGGCTTTGCTAACACCTGCTTGGTTTATTATTTCCTTTTTGTAATTTTTGCTTTTTATATCACCATCACTTCCAAATAAATCACTTTCCCCTGATTCCAGAACCCCTCCCTTATAACCAGGGTAAAGACAGTTAAACAAAACAGATACATCAAACATGTCTGGCAGCATATGCAGCATTCTCTACCAATAGTATATATAATACATACATATAGATAAGTGAGTATCAGAGAGAAAAAAATAGATTAAAAAACCAGCACAAGCACACTTATAGTATACTATAGCCAAACAAATAAATAGTATATTCAGTATGGTATAGCATATAGTATATGCCAGGAAGCTGAATTGCTTCCATTTGAATTGTCTTAGGAAGATTCTGAAGATCACCTGGCAGGATAAGACCCCAGACACTAAGGTCCTTTCTTGAACTAAACTGCCAAGCATTCAAACTCTGCTTCAGAGAGCACTACTCTGATGGGTTGGCCATGTTGTTCAAATGCAAAATTGCCTAAAAGACTATTTTATGGAGAACTCATACAGGGCAAGTGTTCACATGGTGATCAGAAGAAGCGATACAAGGACACTCTCAAGGTTTCTCTTAGGAACTTTGGAATTGATTGCGTGACATGGGAGACACTGGCACGAGGACCACTCAGCATGGCGTGTCCACATCAGAGAAGGTGCTGTGCCCTACGAGCAAAGCAGAACCGAAATAGCTCTTCAAAAAATGCAAGATGCATAAGTTTAGAGAATGCACCTCAAATGTTCACATAGACTATTTGTGCCCCACCTGTGGTAGCTCGTATTGGTCTCATCAGCCACAGTCAGACACACTGAAACTGGACTCTAGCATAGTGATGTCATTTTGGTCCTCTTCAAGAATGGATACCAACCAACCAACCAACCTATAGTAAACCACCTCCCCACTAACAGGTGAGAAGCATGTTTCATAATTAGGACCCAAGATCAAACTCTTCATCATATTCATCTGAATTCTGATGACTTTGAATATTTTTTTCCCTTTACATTATTCGGTTATGGTGTATATTATTCTCTTAGTTCTGATTTCTTCACTCAGTATCATCAGTCCATACAAGTCTTCCCATGTTTCTCTGAATTCCTCATATTCTCAGTTTCTTGAGTGAAATAATATTTCATCACATTCCTATAACACGGTTTCTTATGCCATTTCCCAACAATGGGCACTCACTTTTTTACCATTTCTTTTGCTACCATAAAATTTCTGCTATGAATTTTTTTGGGATCTGTTCCACCCCATTTCTTTCAATCAATCCTCACACAACTTGATTAAGAAGATCCTCATCATCCTGGTTACCCTACTCTGGATGTTTTTTAGGTTAACAGCATCGTTCATCAAATGTGGTGCCCAGGACTGAATACAACAAAGTAGGACTATCCCTTCCATTATTTTGGATGTTATTCCATTAATGCAGTTTAAGATTGCATCCATTCTTTTTGGCTGCTATAACACACCACTGATACATATTAAACTTTTAATCTAGTAAAACTCCTAAATATTTTCCACAGTTATCAACCATCCTTCCCCTATCTTGTATTTGTAGAGCTGATTTTTTGAACCTAAGTGTAAGTTCACACTTATCTCTTTAATTTCACCTCATTATATTCACTTCAAAGTTTTACCTACTGAGATCTTTCATGATCCTTACCCTGTCATCCAATATGTCATCTGTCACTTCCAGTTTTGTGTCTTGTTTAGATCATACAAATGCACCATCTATGTCTCTGTTCAAGTCATTGAGGAAGAAAAGTTAAGCAGCAAAGGTCAAGAACAGATCTCTGGGACACTCACTGCCCTGGAGAGCTTGTTCCACTTCAACATGGGGCCACCAACAACTGCTCTTGGGTCCAGTCATTGTCATTTGTTTGATAGTGCTTTGTGCTAGATCCCTTGACACTGTGGCAGGTTCTGAGTGAAGAACTCTAAGACCTTAGCAGAAGGAAAGCCACAACAGGCTCAGTGAGATGTCCAGGGAAATGCCCAAGGTACAACAGCTGATTTGATGATTCCCATTTCTCAGTTCCCCAGAGTTGCTATTTTAATTACAGGCCCCATACTGACCCCATACTGCTTGGATATATTTTCCAACAACTTAAAGGGAAATGTCAATACCAGGACTAGGGCCCCAAAGGCAGAGACTTTTATTAAGTGAAGATTGGATTTAGTCAAAGGGCTGCACTTGAGGACCTAGAAGGCCACCTGTGGACTCAAGGCCCCAGGTTTCCCAACCCCGTAAAGCCTAGGCAACTGGACATTAGAAGAGACGTTAAAAGGGCTGGCATGATGTTGCCAGGAACGAGAAGAATGAAGGAGGACTTAGAAACAACTTTGGACTGTATGGACAAGTTAGCACCCAGAGAACAGAGTGATCCTCTCATAATAATGGAGGATGGAACAAAAGTGGGTCCAATATTGAGCAAGAAGAATTGAAACCAGGTATCAGAAAAAATTATGAATGTTAAGCAAGGCTAAAGGTTACAAAGATTCCAGTAATCTCCTAGCTTTAGGATTACAAAGAGTTTGTAGACCCTTAAAAAAAGAATAGATCCCTACTTGTCCAGGACTGAGTAGGTATTACACCCCTTGAAAGCAGGGGAATATCTAAAAATACCTTTCACACCAACGATTCAATAAATGTTTGCTAAGTGAATAAATTATTTACTTTGCAGTTAGCAGAGGAATTGCCCCAAAGCCCTCCTTTGTATAAGCAGAAAGAAGTTACCTAAGATTTCTCAAACCTTCCAGTTATAAGAAGCCTCCCAATCATGGCCTCTTGATACTGACCATGACCCAGTGAGCTAGAAATTGGTTCCTGTGAACATACATCAACATCATTACTCACTCAAAGGCTTTCAAATTACCTTTATTAAAATCTTTTTTTTCTTTTCATTTTTTTATGAAACACCTCAAAACACTTTGCGGTCAGTTACACAGATCAGTAAAAGTAGTGACAACTCATAAGACACTCAACAAAGTTCAACAAATTCCAACCATTTACAAGCCAAAACTTAAATTAACAAGATTTTTATAAGCTCAATAAATATGTTCTGGTCCAGTTCAAGTATAATTCAACAGATCACAGCCTCAGATATTTCACAAGTAGAAAACCCTGATGATACCGGCCCGATGCTCTAACTACACTAAGCTAGTGTTCAAGCCAACAGTTTATTTGCTGAATTCTCTGGCGGGGCGGGGGGGGGGGAGGGGGGGGCAGTGACTGAATATTGCTTTCTTTGGGGGGCGGGGTGGAGATGGAGGTTGTTTTCTTTTTTAAAAGCAGGTCTTTGTAATATTAAAGCCTGAATTTGATCCAGGGAACAACGTATCTATTGCTAAAAATGGTAACTGCTTTTGAGCCCCCTTTTGGGAAGACACTTGGAAGTGATCAACAAACATTGCAGAAAAACGCCTTTTAAACAGAATAAGAACTTGCCTGGGCTGCTTTTAACACTGTACTGGTTCAATACATATAGAAATAAAAAGTGCAAATTATGAAGATTGGTGAAGAATCATGCCAATGGTATTGTATAAAAATATATATTATATATGTATATATGTACACATGTATATCCTGAAATCTTTTGTAAATAGAGGATCCTGATGGAGTAAAAGAGAAAAAAGCCTTAAGAAACATGGTTAGTGAACAACTCTCCACCCTCCACCATGGACATATTCAGTTTATTAGCAAGGAAGACCTAAGAGTTCCTCAGGGGAGCAGCCAATCCAAATTTCCATGGAAACCTTGCCATATGGAATAGACAATGGCAGGGGATTGTCCCACTTTTGGGGGGAAGAGTAGGCTGCCACCCTCCGTGGCCAGGTGATCCTCTGCAACACCTTTCTGATGGTGAGGGTGTAAGGTTTATCCCAATCTGGTTTAATGAGTGGCACAACCCTAGAAAAGCTGGGAAATGCATCCCCTCCCCTCTCTGTGATGGCAAGATAGAGACATATGAGGTCAGGATATTTCCCAGAAAGGAAGGAACAGCCAGTGCTGAGGACATAGTACAAACATTCCTTGTTCACAGGCTACCTTTGGCAACTGGATACATGATGTGTGGGGACAGGGGAGCAGGTTTGGATTGAGCCCCAGTCTTCAAACCCTTTCATGTCTCTCACAAACCAACCTTCCTGAGGTTCTAAAATGTTCTAATGACAAATTTGGCTTTTCAGCTTTGGTAAAGCCCTGACCTGGACATGTCCAAACTGGTTTATTTTCCTTTAGTGCCTTCCTGAAACTCTCTCTCATACACACACGGGTTTCCAATATCTGTTTCTCCTCTCTGGCTGCATTTGCTCAAAGTATATATTCCACAATCTTATCATGTTTATGGTGTCTGATATGATATTTATTATCATTTATTATCAGACCCGGACCCGATGGCTGAAATGTCCACTGAGTTCTAACCTACCACAAGAAATTAATAATTCTCTCATGCTATGTCTGCCAGGGGTGGTAAGACCAAATGCTAGGAATCTCTAAGGATTTAACTGCCTCCATTTTAAAGGCCCAAGAAGGTCAGATTGACATTGCAGAAGTGTCGACTTCTATGGGGCAGAACTGGGCTCCTCTTCATACTGTTCTGAGGTTTCACCAACAGGACTGGGAACTTCACAAAAAGTATCCAGGAACAAAATACCACACATGGAATAACTGACTCACTGGCCAGGGACAACGTGGCTCGGAGCAACTGAGCAAGCTTCTGGCCTGGAAAGGTAAGATCTATCTAATGTAGGAATGATCCCTCTGACCACCTCAGATCTGCAAAGAGTTTGAGTGCAGATTTATTAAAAGCCTCACGGCAAGAAGCTTCAAAGATCATCCCTAGCTAGCTACAGTCTCCCCTAATCCAGGTGTAAAGGGCCCCCAAACAAAACCTAGGTCAAAGGAACCTCAAGGGATAGACTTAAGTTTAGCAACCTCTTTCTTCCTCAGCTCATCCCAAAGCTCAAGGGGCATCCTAAGATCATTGGGTTAGGAGGTTTTTGAGAAGAATGCAACCCAGAAACCCCAGCATGCTGGCCCCTTCGGGTGAGTCAAGGACAAGATCTTGCCTGGCAGTTTCATTGTTTTGGTGTTTCTCAATCCGACTCCAAGCACCGCTTTAAGGTAGTCATTTGTCCCAGACACACACCAACTGCTATTTTAGCTGGAGGCAGAGGAAGTGTATGCTTCATTTTAATCCAACTGAATCCATACCAAATCCACTGTCCAAAATAAAACAAGCCCTCGTTTCTCCTCAAATTGGGGTGGGGGGAAGTGCAGTGTAGAAAGAAGGAAGGGATTAATTTGGAGGGAAATTAAGCTTTCAGAAGGAAGGTTTTGTTGGGTGTCTTTCAAAGTCTGCTTCATTTTCATTTAAGACATAAAGCTGATGAAATTTTAGAAATAACTGAATGAAAGATCTTTAAAAACAGGTTACTAAAAATGATGGCTTGGCCATACATTTGGAGAATGAAGGAGATTTAATCAGCCTCCTTAGGAATATACTCCTTACCTTTCCTGGTGATATTCTAACTCTAGAGCTCTGGGCTATCCCAAGCAACAAACAGCAAACAGAGATGAATACCATTTCATTCCAGTATCTCTTTCCACAGACTTCTCTCTTTGAGGCCCTTCCCCTGGATAACCCTCCCTTCTTTTGGCCTGATGTGTTACATCCCATCAAGAATTTAAACCTTGTTAAAAATCCCTGAGGAGTCAGATTTTATGAAAAGGAAAAGGACGTGGGTACAGAATGCAAGGAGAGTCAGGCGAGAGTTTGAAGAAGGGTTTGAGAGAGAAAGAAACACACGCGCACACGTAGAGAGGGCATGCAGCTCCGCCTGTTAGACGCGCCAGGACTGCTTTGTGGTGGGGACAGTTTGGGGAGCATTTTTCCTGGTTCTCTGGGTGCGAACCCAAACAACGTGTCCCTCGCTCTGCTTCCCTTCCTCATCTTGAAGGAGAAGATGCAGTAGTCTTGCCTTGGAGATCGGCAAGGTACCACCGGCAATCCCTCATTCCTACTCCTCGCTTCCGCTGTGTCAGAGCTTTTTCCTCTCAAAGTGGGGCACAATTCCGACACCACAGTCGTCCGGCTTCGGGCTGCTGCCCTGTTCGTCGCTCTTTAGGCCTTCCTCTGCCAGCTGGGACAAGTACTTCTGGGATAGGAAGGAAAAGAAAATTCAATTCCAAGAGAATGACTAAACAAGCACCTGCTTTGGACCAGACCCTGTGCTAGGTGCTGGATAATAACAGATTATATGTGCACAATGCTCGACAGTTACAAAGTACATTTTTATCATAATAAAACTAACTCATCATAACTCAGGGGGATTGGCAGGACAGTCATCATTGCCCCATTTTACAGATATGAAAATTGAGGCCAAGAGGTAGGTATATGTCTAAAAAGTTACGTGGCTGACCAGTGGAAGATCCAGGACTACACCCTAGGTCTCCTAACTTCCTGTCCCGTGCTAGTAGGCATTGTGGCATAGTGGGATAAAGAGCTTAACTTGGAATTAGGAAGATCTGGTTTCAAATTCTACTTCTGATACTAATTGTGTGACCTTGGTCAAGTCAATTAGCCTATCTAAGCCTCAGTCTTCTCATCTAAAAAATGCAAATGATAATAACAAATAATACCTCATAAGCTTGTTAAGCTCCAAGGAGATAACGATGGAGGTAAAGCGCTTTGAACATTTTAAGGCACTATGTAAATGCCGGTTCTTTACTTTTTATTAACAAAGAGGCCACGTAGAGAGGTCATGTCGCCACACAACCTACAGAGTTTGTTTGCAAAGTATTCAGATGGAGGGGTCAGAAGGAGCGAGGCAGTCCTTCCCCTCCAAACTTCCCGGCAACGCCGCGATCGTCGGTAACTCATGATTTTACCAAAAGACCAATACACTGTGTCACATGTTTCCTTCACTTCAGCAGAAATGGAGAAATGTACCAGAAGGGGATTATAATGTTGCACGCATGGTCAAACACAGTCAGTGAATAAACTGTTTTTGTTTTATTTTTCTTAGTTACAAGGCTGGGCTCAATTCTGTGTGAGGCAGGGGGCAGGTGGACTGAGTGTATTGTGCGATGACTGCCCAATGTTGAAACCAAAGATAACAATAACAGAGTTACTAAAAGATTTTTTTTAAAGACAAAGTGTTTCAGGGACACTATATTCTGCAGAAGAGTCAGAGATCGGTGGTATCTGAATTTCTAACTACCCAGAGAACATCTTCAGCTTGCTCTTCTACTGACACTTTAAAATTTGTATGTCTAAAATGGAATTTATCTTTTCCCCTAAAATTGCTCCTACTTCAAACTTCATTCTTTCTGTGGATGGCACGACTGCCCTGTCTCTTAAACTTTGTGCTTATTTTTGACTGTTTCCTCCCCCTTACTTCCTAAATCCAATCACCTGCCAAGTCCTGTTAAGTCAGCCTCTTACATCTGTCTTTTCTTCTTTCCTCTCCTAGCCCTGTTCCTGGATTCCAGACTTCAAAACTATGCCTTTGCTGCTAACTCATCCCTCACCCTAGAAACATCTAATAATCTCTAAAGTAAAATGAAGAGGCTGGACTGCATGATCTTTAGGTCCCTTTCAGCTCAGTTCAACAAACTATTGTTCTTTTAACTAAAATGTCATGATGCTGCTGATTTCCCACTGAGCAAATCTGGGATTTAATTGGGGGGTGGGGTGGGAATGCAGAGAAGATGGCAGAAATGACCTTATAAACCACTTTTAGAATCAAGAGCATCTTCGTGATAATCTCACGTGCAGCTTCTTCATAAGGAAACAGTTCAGTATGTTTGGGGTTATCTGTGGCAGACCTGGGGCAGACACACACTTGCTTTCCTCAGTAAATCTGAGTTCCCCGGGGCTTTGACAAGGGAGGGAGAGGTGGAATGGGAGAAGGCATGCTGCCCTACCGCACCTCTGGGAAGAGGCCCTGATCCCTGCACAGAGTCCTGCCAATGCCTCTCAGGTCAACAGAGCCTCTTTCTTACCTGTAGATTTCTGTAATGGATAGAACTACGGCAGTGGCTTGTCTTTGCTGTCTCCTCATTAGTGTAGAAAAGACCACACAACTTGCAATAAAACCCCGTCCTGGGCACCACGAACTCTACTCCTATCCAAGAACAGGGAAGAAAATAGGTTAGAAATATGACAGACTGTCCTCTTGTCCTCAGTGTGTGGTTAGCCTTTGAGGACAAAGACTGGCTTGGGCCTGGCCAGGGTCCCAGCAAATTTTGGTATATCCCTAGGAAAAACAAGGGATAATTCATATTTGTATATTGCTTTCAAGTTTGCAAAACTGCTTACTTTTACATTCATTATTAGTTTACAACACTCGGTTCTACATAATTTTGAGTTCCAGATTTTCTTCCCTCCCTCCCCAAGACAGCATGGAATCCAATGTATCTTCCACGTATAACTTTGCATTGAACTAATTTACACACTAGTCAAGTTGTGGAGAAGAAGTATGACCAATGGAATGAATCATGAGAAAGAAGAAACAGAACCAAAAAAAACCCCAAAAACAAAAACAAAAGAGAGAAAAAAAAGGGGAAAAAAAAAGGCGAGCATAGAGTATGCCTCAATCTGCATTCAGACTCCATAGTTCTTTCTCTGGATGTAGATAGTATTCTCCATCGTGACTCCTTTGGAGTTGTCTTTGCACCTTGTGTTGCTGAGAAGAGCAAAGTCTATCAAGGTTAGTCATCACAGAATCCATATATCTGTGGTTGTGTACAATGTTCTCCTGGTTCTGCTCCGCTCACTCAGCATTATGTCGTGTAGGTTTTTCCCGGTTGTTACGAAGTCCGTATCCTCCCCATTTCTTATAGCACAATAGTATTCCATTACCTTCATATGCCACAACTTGTTCAGCCATTCCCCAATTGGTGGGCATCCCCTTGATTTCCAATTCTTTGCTACTACAAAAAGAGCTGCTATAAATATTTTTGTACATATGGGTCCTTTTCCTGCTTGTGTGATCTCTTTGGGATACAACTCTAAAAGTGGTATTGCTGGGTCAAAGGCTATGAACATTCATTATTTTACTTAATCCTCACCTATGAGGTAGATAGCATAGGGCAGGGGTGGGGAACCTGTGGACTCCAGGCTACATGTGGCCTTTTGTGTCCTTATGTGTGGTCTTTTGACTGATTCCAAGTTTTACAGAACAAATCCTTTTATTAAAGGGATTTGTTCTATGACATTTGGGTTCAGTCAAAGGGCTGCACTTGAGGACCTAGAGAGCCACATGTGGCCTTGAGGCCACAAGTTCCCTGCTCCTGGCATAGGGGTTACTATCACTATTTTACAAATGAAACAGATGAGGCCTCAACAAGCTGTGATTTATCCAAGGTCACCCCCTTTAAGAAGCTTTCCCTCATTCCCCTGACTTGATATGATCTCTCCCTCTGCCTAATTCCCATAGTACTTTGTACCTCTCCTAGGGTCTTATCACACCCTTCCTGGTATTACAGTTACTTGTACCTTGACCTTATCTTTCTCTACTAATTTGTAGGCTCACTGAGGGAAAGATTGAGTCCATTTATTCCCTGTAACACCGAAGTACTCTTCACATAGTAGATGCTCAGTGAATGTGAAATTGTAAAAGCAGTGGATGGAGGGAATGAAAACTAGACAAGTCAAAAGTGTGCGTAATAATAATAATAATAGCTAGCATTTACAGAGAGCTTTAAAGGCTGGTAAAATACATCAGAAATATATATTTGCAATATTATACATTTTCACTTACAATGTATATTTATACATTTATCCTCACAATGATCCTGGGAAGTAAGTGCTATTATGATCCTCACTTTATAAATTGGGAAACCAAGACAGACACTGGTCAAGTGGTCTGCCCAAGGTCTCACAGCTAGTGAGTATCTATGACAGGATGTAAACTCAGGTCCTTCTGACTCCAGGTCCAGTGCTCTGTCTACCTGAGTATGAGAAAAATTAAGTGATTTGTCCAAGGTCACGCAACCTGTAAATTAAGCACTCTGTACATTCTGCCGTAATAAACACTATTATTAGGGAATAGTGGAAAGAGCCTTGGGCTCAGAGAGTCAAGAGAATCGGATTCTAGTACATACATGAGAGGGGTTCAGAAATTCTAAAGCGTTATAAAATATAAGGGTTAGTAAACTCCCTAGACCTCCCTTCATGGCTGTAGCTATTCCTCTGTCAGGAAAGAAAAGCCTTCAGCCATCAGAGGACACCTGTTTTTCATCTCTATTATCTCCAACACTTTCATCTTCAGGGCCTAAGACCCATCATTCCCTGTGACTATATATGGCAGAAAATGAGTATGGGTGGCAAGGAGATCATCCGTAGGACACAGCTTCCGGAGTCTCTGGGCACCAGGCTCGAAGGACTATCCAAAACGAAAATGGCTCTAAGCCAGCTGCTGAACAGCCGTGCACAGCTCACAAGCTATGGAATGACTGTCCTCCTGGTCATCCAAGCAGGGGGGATTGTCAGTCTACCTCAGTGCCCCCTGAAATAGATAAGAATCCCAGGCTTGCAATTAGCAAGTAAATTTTTTCTGCTTCAAAAATAGCATTTACCCCTTGGAGTCAGATAGGAGATGGAAGGCACTAGAGAGTCAAACATGTGTCTTTGTCCTGCGATTCTCCCACTGCAGTGAGAGGGCATGGTGGGTACAGCGCTGCACTTGAAGTCAGGAAAACTTGTGTTCAAACTTTGCCGCAGACACTCACTAGCTGTGTGACTGTGGGCAGATCGCTTAACCTCAGCCTCATTGACTTATAAAATGGAGGAGGGAGAATGATCACAGCACCTGCCTCACAAGGTTGTTGTGAAGATCAAACATGTAAAAGCTACCTGCGAAGCACAACTGCTATACAAATGTTAGTGGTGTTGCTATCTCTAGGCCCACTCCTCTCCAGCTCTTTGTTGGGTCCTTTTTATCTTCCTGACTGCTTAAGGTGGGGTCTTCTTTAAGATCCTATCTCCACCTTCTCTGCTGGCTCTGCACTTTTCTTCCTTGGCAATCTCAGCTCTACTCATGGCTTAATGGGTAAGAATCTAAACCTCTATCCCCAATATCAAGCCTGCATTTTAACTGCCCACCTCCGAATTTATATCCAGATATCCAAGGCTGTTCCAAAATCAGTTATGTCCAAAAAGAATTTATTGTCTTCTCTAAATCACGTCCTTCTCCAACTCCCCTGCTTTTGACAGTATCACTGGCATTCGCTCAGTCACCTATGTGCAAACCTTGGTGTTATCTTTGACTGCATTTTGGGTTGGTGACTGCTTCCTAACTCGTGGTTTGGAGCCTGGGAACAGGTCAGCTGAAGTGATTCTCCCTGACATTTCCCGTTATCGCTATGGCCTCAACACATACAGCTGCAAACAGTACTGATAATGCTCTTCCTATGCATGGAAATGTTTTTCTATCATCTCCCTCTCAGGTAAGTCAGCTGAGAAATCACCCACCTGAGCACCACGTCATCCAAAAACAGACTGATTTTTTTCTCTTGCTCTTTGTCCCTCCATTTCTGTCTCTCTGTGTTTGTCTGTCTCTGTCTCTATCTCTCTCTGTCTCTCTCCCCCAGCCCTTGCCACCCCCAACTACATAACCCACAGGAAATGGAAGGGCTTAGGAAGAAGTGATGCATAGGTTTGTGCAGCCCCAGGTTCAGCCTTACCCCCTAGGCTGGTAGGTGGCAGGTGACAGTCATAAATTTGAGATATTTCTTCATTATTCTCTGCCAGGTTGTACTGAGCTCTTCCTCCAAAGTCGGGTTGGGACAGATGGTGTATATAGGAAAGAAGAGGGAGATCTTTAAAAGCACATTCTATTGGGGAGACCTGAAGCTTCATTTGTGGAGCTACCCAGTTGGGTCCCAGAGGGGAGAGGGGTCAGAGGGATAGATGAATCTATCATCACATACCCAATCACATCTCATCTAAACAAAAGGAGAGCTAGTACGAAATACAGCAAACCATCCAAAATCATTTCTATTAGGCAACAGCATATGGCCAGACACACACCCAGTTCAATTCACCAAGCATTTCTTTTCTTGTTATTTATTATCATCCTCTAAGAGACAGGAGAAACACGCATTCAGAATCACACCCTCAGACGCTCATATGTTTCTCTCTGGTCCCTCTCACCTCTGGGACACAGCTGGGTGGCACCCCAAATGAAGCCTCAGGTCTTTCCAATAGAATGTGCATTTGAAGATCTTTCCTACATATACAATCTGTTCCAATTAGACTTGGTTCCTCATGGCATCCCTATCAGGGGAGGGATACTCTGGTATTGTTGAAAAAGATTTGGATCTCTCCTCTCCTTAATCTATCATCCCTACAGCTTCCAAAGTGACCTCCTAAAGCAAAGGCCCCACAATGTCTCTCACAGGATCCATAAACTCCACTATATCCCCATGACCTCTAAGATTAAATGCAAACTCTAGAATCCTTGCTCCCTTCAAACTCAACTCAAACACCATCACCTACATGTGGCCAGCTGCTAGTGTGCCTACCCAACACAGTTACCTTGCATTTATTACATGCACACTTAAATGTGCAAGTGTTCTTGCCTCCTATCAAATGGGAGCTCTTTTTATTTACATACTTGCACCCCCTGTGCTTGGCCCAGGGCCTGGCACACAGTAGGCATTTAATAAAAGCTTGTTGATGAATTATTGACTAGAGTCCTACCTCTATTATTTGCTTGCTGTGAGACTTTGGACAAGCCACAAATAATAACTACCTTCATTTGACAGTTCTCCTTATAACAGTCCCATGAGGGTTGGTGCAAGGATTATTATTTTCATCTGGCAGATGATTTTGATGCTCTAAAGCAGGGGTGGGGAACCTGAAGCCTCAAGGCCACATGTGGTCCTCAAGTGCAGCCCTTTGACTAAATCCAAAATTCACAGAATAAGTTTAGATTCAGTCAAAGGGTCACCTGAGGACCTAGGGGGCCACATGTGGCCTTGAGGCCGAAGGTTCCTCATCCTTGCTCTAAAGGGTGAAGTTACCTGCCCAAAGTCACACAGAGGACACAACACCAAACTCTCTGGTTCTCCATTACTCTCCATTTACATATGGAAACTATTCATTATAAATATACCTGCTCTGCCTCCTTTCAGGGGTCGTGAAGGTCAAATGAGATAATGTAAGTAAAGTGATGATATGTAGCTATAAAGCACTACAGTTTTGTAATCTATCACTGTTATAATATTCACTCCAGCCTCCTAGTCTACACCGAAACCATTTCCCCTGCACCAGCACTCCCTCTCCTCCTCTGGGCTTATCTGAGTCCTTTGCTCAGGCTCAGCTCCAAGTGTCGTGTTCCAGCAAGCCTTCCTGGCCAACCAAACATACCTGGAGCTCTCCCGTAAGAATTCCTACAGCATTTACTGCTCACTGAACACTCAGCATATTGACTCCTATTGTTAGTTAAACCTCCTGCACCCTCCCAGGAAGACTTCTAGGTCCTGCCCCAGGTCACACCATCCTCATTGTTTAGAGCTCATCTTGTCCTCCTGACCCCAGTTACCTAACCAGGCTTTACTGTCATCTTTCTACTATGCCACAAGACACGCATACTCATCCCCTTTTCTACCTGGGAACAGTAATCAAAACAACATTGGCATTATTTCGAGAAAGGGCATGGCCTTTTGGCTCCACTAACCACACTTGTGACTTCCTTAAACAAAATTCCCTTCCTTGGCCACCACTCCCCAATATGTATTGGCTTCCCCATTGAAACTCATGTTCCATGAAGGGAAGGACTGTCTTGTTTATATTTGTATTCCTAGCACTTAGTACAATGCTTGGCACATATTGTAGTATATGCTTAACAACTTTCTTTCTCTCTTCTTCTCTTTCTTTCTTTTTCTTCCTTTCTTCCTTCTTTCCTCTTTTCTTCCTTCCTCTCTTTCTTTTCTTCCTTTCTTTCTTTCTTTCTTCTTTTCTTCCTTCCTTTCTTCTTTTCTTCCTTCCTTCCATCCTTCCTTCCTTCCTTCCTCCTTCCCTTCCTATCTGCCCAGGATTAGCTACTATGTCTAATTTGTCATTTTATATCTCCCAGAGCCCCCATGACTGGGTCTTACTGAAAGATGGCACTTAGAAAACATTTGTTGATTTGTAGTACCCAAGCAATAGAGTCAATTTTTGATGTTGTATAGAGATAATTCACAGATAACTTCAATCTATACAACTCCCCCCACCAATACCGACAGGAATCAGTCTTGTTAACCTTAACTTGTCTCCTACCACACCTACCCTTTCACCAGGGCCAAGGTGCCTAATGGTGTAATGTCAGTTGGATAGCTTACTCCCCTTGCCCTGTCCACCTGTGCCAGCACTACTGAGCAGTGAGACAGCTCTAAGGAGGAAGCTGAGGGAAATGAAAGAAGCATGGGGTGTGGAGAATAGTAGCACTATATGTAATTCACCTTCTGTATAATTGAGAGTTGGCTGTAGGCATTATAGATGTAAATATGATTGCTTTGTGACGCATTGGAAATGTCTGTAAAGAAGCTAAGTTAGCAATATACAAGAGCATTATCATAATGAGAGCCAGTTATATAAGGTATGGAAAAAGCATATATGGGGCTACTCTTGCTTCCATTTTCAGTCTCTATTAACTACAATAATTAAAATTGCATTCACTGTCCAACAACAGCCCCTGAATGAAGGTAATTATATGTTAGTCACAGTAATAAACCTGCCACTGAATTGAAAGTATAAGCATTTGGGGATTGAGCTTCTGCCAGTTAGGAAGTACCAGACAGTTCCTGCTGGCATGCCTCAACCAGAACAGGGCTGACAAGCAAAATGGTGGAGGCTTCTTCGGTGTTGGGCCCTTTCACCAATCCCCAATGTTTCTGCTTTCCTCTCCTTCACTGGGGATCCAGGCCAGCCCACAGGTTGCTGTCAAATTTTTCTGACACCACTGATCCCCAAGGAACTCGTGATTTTTCATACTACCTTCCACCAGACTCTTATTCTTCCCTTTGCTTGTGAAGAAATAGAGGAAGCCGGGTAGTAGAATTAAGTGAAAAGAAGAGAGTATTAACTTTTAGGAATCTTGATTTGCCATGTGACCCTGGATAAATTGTTTCACTTTTTCTGAGCCTGATTTTTCTCATCTGTCAAGGTAACTATCAGATAATGGATGTGAAAGTGCTTTCAAAAGTACAAGCTACTTGTGGGTAAACCAGTGGCATTATTTCCTAACTTTTCATGTATATTTTTTCTTCCTAACTAGACTTCCCAAGCTCCATCAAAGATAATGTGATACACTTTGTGATAGTATTCCTACCCCTCTTCTCCCTAGTGCTTGTACAATTATGTTCAATAGATACTGTTGAATGAATCTCTGGAACCCTTTCCACCCCTCCCAAAATCTGACATCCACAGCCAGAAGCTCCACTGTTCAGAACTATGTGCAGAGGCTATCATGTTTTATGGTATTCTTTTTTTGTTTTGTTTTTGTTTTGCCTTATAGATCATGGGACTTATAGCTGGAAGGGATCTTAGAGATCATCTAGTCCGAGGGTAGGGAACTTGGGGCCTCAGGCCACATGTGGCCTTCTAGGTCCTTGGGTGTGGCCTTTTGACTGAGTCCAAGTTTTACAGAACAAATCCTTTTATTAAGGGGATTTGTTCTGTGAAGTTTGGATTCAAAGGGCCACACTTGAGGACCTAGAGGGCCGCATGTGGCCTTGAGGCTACAGGTTCCCTACTCCCACCCAACCTTCCTGTTTTACATATGAGGAAACTAAGGCCTAGAAAAGATGAGTGACTTTCACACAGTACAAAACTAGGCTTCAAACCTAGTCCTTTAATGCCAAATTCAGCACTGTTTCCACTGGCTGGTAGCAAAATGAATAAGAAACAGAAGGTAATTCTTTTACTGAACTCAACACAATCAAAATGGTATGACTGAGGGAAGAAAAAAAAACAAGACCAAAGCATTTTTTAAATCAATGAGAAGTAGGGATCCTGCTGTGTTGCCAGGTAGGCCCCTATCTGGACCAAGCAGTCACCATTTTGCAGATAGTGAATGTATGCATTGTATTTATTGCCATTGACTTTTTAAAAATTCTTTTTGTGATATTTTTCCAATTTCTGCCTGAAATAAAACCAGCAACATTATTCATGTATTACCAGACAATCTACTCCAGCCTCCTTGTTTTATAGAGAGGAGACAGATCATGACAAGGAAGTAACTTACTAGACAGTTAGTAGAAAGGAGTAGTAGGAGACAGGATTAGGACCAAGGTCTCCTGACTCATACATAATCCAAATTCCTCCCTCCATACCAAGCGATCTCCCTCTGGAGAGACTGTTCCTTCAGGCTTCTCTATGTGCACATGCAAAATATCTGTTAGAGGTCTGTGTCCTGCTTTCTTTATTGACGCTAAAGATCTCCTCTCTCCTGCCTGCACAAGATCTAAATTCACTACCTTGAATGAAAGCACTGACATCTAAAAGGGGAGACCTCTTAGCCCTGGCTCAGAGGAGTTATTAGACTCTAACAACCTGTTTCCATGAAGCATCTTCTCCATCATCAGGAGATGCAAAATGCAAGTGATGCTAAATGTCACCTTATAAACCCAGGTTGTTGCCAAGGATGCAAAGAATTGCTCGAGGTCCCCTTAGATACTAGGCCCACCCAAAACTTCTAGCTCGCACCACCACCTTCTAAGAAGAAGCCCTGTATGCAACCTACCAAGAGGAATGCTGAGTTCACTGAACACATCCTCTGGTTCCCAGGAAGGTAATGGATGAGGCTGTTTCGTCTCCATCTCACTATAGGCCAATGAGCTCATCTCCAGGGACTGGATTTCTGTGAATCTGGAGTTTTCTGGAAAATGTAAGTGAATGTAGGTAATTCATAAAACATATCATGCCATGAAAGATCCCTGAAATTCATCCATATCTTGTACACTGGGTGACTGACCAATGGTCACCTGGGCTGCTTAATAACATTGAACCTGGCAAATGGTTGCAATTTGGAACCAAAGCACCTTAATTAAGATTTTCCCCTCCCCTTCCCCACCCATGTCAAGACAACAGCATACACACTGCAATGTTGGCATATCTTTTCATTCTGTTTATCAAGGAGAGAGGGCTGTTTAAATCTCTGGCTGGAGCAGTCTACTGGTATCAAATGGGACAGCCAACACACCTATAGCATAATTCAGCACGATCCACCTCTTTGCAAGGATTGGAGAGAGGAAAAGATCATGCTCAGGTCCCCACATTTAATCCTAGTAAGAACAGCAATGACATTCTTGTTCCAAACCTGTCATGCATTATTTCTAAAGATGAATTATAAATGCTATATAAGATAATCAGCCAATCGTACCAAAGACATGTTCAAGCCTATTCTGACAGAGTAAAAGATGGCCAAGGAAAGGAAGGCATTTCAGAAAGCCTGCCCCTCCTTTATCCAAGGCCATATCACAGGTTTCCTGAGGCAACAGGAAGGTGGCTCAGTAGTGGTCTCCACAGAGATTCAAAAGACAAGGTAGAAACTGCCCCGCTCACCCTGAGAATGGTTGGAGTGACCTTCAGAATGCCTGGGAAGCCACACTCTGACCTGGCTCTCCTATTCAACCAGGCAGAGCAGAAGCAGCGAGTGATGGATTGGAAGACGTTTACCTCCTCGTTCTATCATGACCATCTTCCTTCACACACTAAAGCCTCGGATCAGTCTTTTGGATGCTGCTGGAATCACTATGACATTTTAGGGAATATTCTCCCTCCCCTCGTTGGCTTCTGGTTTTGGCTTACAGCTTTGCATTGCAGGTAAGATGAGGCTCAATCTATTTTAAAATCAGCTTTATGACCCTGCAGGGCTGAGCACAGTCACACTGCATCCATCGCCTCAGAGACCATGCATCACTGATCTTGAGTTGGAGTAACAGTAATGAATAGCTGACATTTCTATGTGCCAGGCACTGTTATCACCACATTCGATCCTTACAACAACCCTAGGAGGTAGGCACTAGTATTATCCCCATGTTAATGATGAGGAAATTAAGGCAAATAGAGGTTTAGGTGACTTGCCCAGGGTCCCACAGCTAGTAAGTGTTTGAGGCTGCATATGAACTTGGAAGGGGCCTCAGAGGTGATCTAGCTCAACCCTCTCATTTGACAGGTACAGAAACTGAAGGCTTGAAAGTTTAAATGATTTAGTAGGTGACAGACTTGAAAGGGAAAGTGATTTATCCCATCATGCAGGTAGGAAGCAGCAGTGCCAGGATTTGAACTCAGAGCCTGTGACTCCAAGTCACTGCACCTCACTGCCCCTCTCTACCAAATCAAAGAATCACAGAATATCAGAGGTTGTAGGGAAGGACTGGCAAGATCAGCTAATCCATCTCCCTCATTTTAGAGACGAGGAAACTGAAAGCTAGAAAACTTAAATGATTTATTAGATGGCAGATATGGGACTCAAACCCAGGTCTGCCTACTCTAAGTGGTCTCCTCACTGGGCCATACCAGACAGATGTGGAAGATTACAGAACAAGGTGGGACATACTCCCAAACCCTGGTGGGCTATCATTCTTGGGTGGCAACAAGAGGGCAAAAAATGAACCAAAATATACTTAGCAATGAGCACTGCTTCCCCTTCCCCATACTATTCTTCCACCTCTCCTTCCTTAAGTCCCTTGAGCAGTTCAGAAATAGCTACCCCAGGATTGCCCATGTGGACTTGTGCCATGCAGACACAAGAGAGGCCAGCCTGTTAGCTGATCTGCAGGAACTGTTGCTGTTTTTGCTGATAATCTAAACTAATTTTAGCAGGAGTTCATCTGGGCTCATGTGAACTCAAAGGAGACCATCCTGTCTGATTATGCCTCCCAGAAAACTCATTGCCTCCTATCCTATTTCCTTTACACCATTTGTCTAAAAGCCTTTAACAGTTTTGCTTGGCTTATGTAAGCTTCCTTCTATTACAGAATTACTTATAAGGCAGTCAATGCTATTAGCAATATTATAAGTAATGTTAATAGCAGCCTGCAAAACTCCAGTGTTACAGCCCTCTAGTTA
This sequence comes from Trichosurus vulpecula, assembly GCF_011100635.1. Lineage (NCBI taxonomy): Eukaryota > Metazoa > Chordata > Mammalia > Diprotodontia > Phalangeridae > Trichosurus > Trichosurus vulpecula. Next base: position 104,280,666 of record NC_050580.1, read on the forward strand.
GAAAGTCCATGAGTTAGCCCAACAGCACATGAGAAAAAGTTAGTAGTTACCCTCAGTCAACATTTCTTGACAAGCCTGGCTTTGATTGCTGGTCTCTGTGTGGGAGCTGGGCTTCTCTTCTGGTTTGCTGCCTTCCTGCGTCCCATTTTTAGGGGATCCCATCAGCTTATAATCATCTAGGAAAAGACCAGACTCGGTACCCCCTTCCTCTGCTGGCTCTTGGGAAGACATTTTCTGGGATGTGGGGACTGGGTAAACATCTGAGTTTTCAGCTGCCTTTCCTTTCTTCTTGTAGCAATTTGGATCTTTAGGAAAGCTGTCTTCCTCAGGTTCAGCTGGCTTCTTCTCAGTGTCTAGATTTATGCCTGTCTGCCCTTCAAGTGCTATTTCATCAGAATGGCTCCTGGAGGCAGCACTTTCTCTGTCCGACTCGAATCTGATTTCAGTAGCTCCGCCAGCAGCAGATTCACCTGCCTCCTTGGCTAATTCCTCATGATCAGTGTTCAGGTCTAAAGGGGTCATTCCACTGGGGAATATTTCAGGACAGGTTTTGTCCTTCTGCCCAACTGGCACAATCTCCTCCAGTTCTGTGATGTCTGGCTCCATGATAAAGTCCTCCTCTTCCCCCACCTCGTCCACTGTAACAAGTTCTTCCATGTTGGTAGGGTACCAGCTCTCCCCCTCCACCTCACTTCCACTTTCCCAATCTTGTTCCTGTATAAAAACGTTGAATGTTCATCAGAAGATGGCTTACAAATTGACCTTAGCAGTCGAGAGACAGGCCAGAGTGCTCTAACCAGGCCCACAGAGAATGCTCTAAGCTCAGTGACCGAGCGTTCTTCTAATTTGAACTGGAAAGAATTACTTGGTAATTCAGTCACACTAAACCTCTCACAAGCCCCACACTGCAGGCCATGCATTGCTTAAAGAGTGTTGTGTTTCCCTTGGTGTTTTTAAAAGTCACTTGGCTATACTCTGACCCCCTAAATGTCACCTGAATTGGAAAAAGTCAGAAATAATTCAACTATTAGGTTTAAAATAACACATTTTAACCACCTATTAAAACAGAAAGAAATTTTTAAAAACTCTTCAACTTGTCTGAAATATCTTCTTGTGACAGTGGGCATCATTTTGATAGGCATTTGGGCAAAAATAGCTATCAAAATCCTGCAAATCCCTCCTGCCTCTGGGGGCAAAAATATACATGCATATTTCTCACTTTTGACACCTACTGAAACCACTTTTCTCAGTGTTCAGTATAGCCCAAAGACTGGGAAAACAGACTGAGGATATCAGTTTTCTCCTGCCACAGATACTGATATCTTCCTCATCTGACATCAACTTATGACTGGAAAGTTATGAAACTGGACAGTTTCCAAGGACATTTCTATGTGCCTCAGAAGCAGCAGACTGGGTATGTGTGTGGGGGAACTGTAACTGGATTTTTCACTCTAATTATATAAAATAATCCATAGCATTACAAATGATATCTGAGACTTGTGGGGTTATTATGTAGGCTCTCTGTGGCCTATGGGTCCTATTACTTGAAATTCTATTTTGGCAAGATGGTCTCTTAAGCCTTATGGTATTTTTTAGCACACATTTTCTCAACGACTATGGCCAAGTATCAAGGGTGTGAAGCAAAGATTTCAGGAGAAAGCTCTCTCTCAAAGTCTAGGTTGGATATATGTATGTATGTGTATGTGTGTGTATGCATGTGAGTACACATATGTTTGAAGGGAAGTAGGCTGTGAATAGATTTCATTTGGAGAGAAATAGGTAGGATATCTAAGGATGGCTACTTAGCCTGGGTACCACATTTCCCAATGGGGAAACACCTTCACAAGCTCCTATATGGATGAGGGTAAACTTGCTGTATCTCAGATGAGAGTTACCTTCTCTTTCCTTTCATTTGCTACATCAGAGTCTTCTATTTTCATAAATTCATCACTCTCCTCCACATCTTCCTGTTCTTCTTTCCCAAGCTTAGAGGAACAAAGATAAAACAAAATAAGCAACTCCAACAATGGGCACAGGAGGGTGAACATGAACTGAAAAACATCTTCAGATTAAGTCTGCAATAACAAATGGTACCATTTTCACGTATGGGGTAGCACATGTGGGCAAAGTGAGCCTAAATCAGGGGTTCTTCATAACCTAGAGTCCATGAACTTCTTTCTAAAAAATATTTTGTAACTATTTCAGCACAATTGGTTTCTTCTGTAATATTATAAACTTTATTTTAAACATTTAAAAACACTATTTTGAGAAGAGGGAACGGAGCTTTCATGGGATCACTAAAGGAGTCCATGATACATACATATAAAAAATTAAGAACCCCTAGCCCAGGGTGGGTAACCTGCAGCCTCCAAGCCACATGTAGCCTTCTAGGTCCTTGGGTGTGGCCTTTTGACTGAGTCCAAGTTTTACAGAACAAATCCTTTTATTAAAGGGATTTGTTCTGTGAAATTTGGATTCAGTCAAAAGACTGTACTTGAGGACCTCGAGGGCCACATGTGGCCTGGAGGCTGCAGGTTCCCCCCACTTGCCTAGCCTATATTAAGGCATCCTTAGTAGGTCCAGGGTTGCTTAGTGAATTAGAATTATACAGGTGACCTGATACTTCCTGATTCTAAGAACTATCTCTTGGCATAGTCAGGGTGACAAAGTGGCAGCCATCCAACCTATACCCCATGGGCCAAACATCCTCTTTCCAATAACTATGCCCAGGATAATTATGCTGTATTACCCATACCCTCTCCTCCCTCTATTCTCCCACTATTACTCCTCTTATAACAGTGACCTCTCTCTGGCCTATCTAGTTAAAATATACCCAGAGAAGAGGTCAGCCTGAAAACCCCAAAAACAAAGTTTCCCAAGATCCCAACAGCACTTTCCCAGGCCTAAACTTTGGCTAACAAATCATTTTTTTCAAACCCTTAGAGGGGAACACTTTTCTAGGAATTCTTAGGGGAGTATGGGTTCAGAATAAAAGATTCTGGAGATCATTTTCAGTTCCCTGAACTGCTCCATCTTGGCACACAAATTAGGCCTGGGAAAGAACTGGAAGCTGACTGGTATCCTCCCCCAATACCTCCAAGCCCAACTTGGATTCTGAGGGATAGTTTTTACCAACGTCTTGCTTCACATTCCTGACACTTGATTTTAAACTGAACATTATAGGGGAAGAATCAGTAGAGGGGCCTGATAATTACCAGGAGGCAATCGCCAGGAGGAATGGTGGTAATGACCTCACATATCTATATAGAAATGTACAAAGTTTGGATAATAAAGTGAGTCAGAGATCTCAATTCAAGAAAGTAAAATTTCCCTCACAGAAATATAGTAACATAAGGGCATACCTTATTCAAAAGGAAAGATTAGATAACAAGAGTGGTGGAATAGGATTGTGTATCCCAAAGATTTGCTCCTATGAAGAAGTCCATGAATCAAAGGGGGAAGGTATGGTGGAGTGCATCAGATCAACTAGGGGACATAGAAGCACTATTATGATGACACTATTTTCCATAATGTAAGGACAAAGAGAAAAAATGAAGAGTTCTAGGAACAGATAACAGAACTGGCAATCAAGGAACTTCAACAACCTGGACATCTACTGGTACGCTCTTTTGAAAAAAATCAGAATTGATACGTTAAATTCTTGACTTGCTTTGATGATAATTTCATTCTTTAAAAGGTGAAAGAAACAATGAGGTGAATTGCTATTCTGAATTTGACAGTGACCAATAGCAAGGAACTAGTTGATGTAAAAATAATGGGAACCTGGTGTGGACATAGTGATGACATTTTGAAGCTCATGATATGGAAATATGAGAAATCCTGGTAGTCTAATGCTCACCCTAGAATCTAGGAGAGTAGAGTTTTTAAAAATTCAGAGACAGAAGAGGTAGGATTCCGTGAGCTACAGGGGACATTGACTCAAGAATGATGGAATGCTCGTAAGAATGAAATTTCAAGGACAAATACAAATGATTCCAACGAAGAAAAAGAGAACATCATTCAATGAGCTGCAAAGCTGACCATTTCGGATTTAGATAGACACATACAGATGATTAAAGCAAGGTCAAGTAACTAAGCATAAATACAAATGTGTGGTATAAATTAAATCCATAATGAGGAGAAGCTTGTGATAGATGCTAAGCACAACAAAACAGCCTAGTTATGTTTTAGCTAGGTTGCAACTAAGAAGATTAAAGACAAGAGAAAGAGCTGCTCTTACATCTATGGTTCTGTGAGGCTATGATTTGATGGTAACTAGTACCTACATTTGCCAAAGGACCTGATTAGAAATGTTTTCAGACTATAGAAATTTCCCTCTTAGTGTCCTGAGTCTTTTTCAGGGACAGAGACTGAAACATTTTGGAAAGAACAAGATTGATGAAAGGCACTCGTCTGGAGGTAGACCATATAACTATTCTCTTGCCAAAGGGGCTGGGATAATATTCTCATCTTTGTTTATTACAATCCTGGATAAAATATTCTGCATGTTAATAATAATAATAATGATAGTGATAATGATATCTAGCATATATGTAACATTTTATGTTTTGCAAAGCACTTTACAAATATTACTTTATCCTCACAACAACCCTGGGAGGTAAGTGCCATCATTAGCCTTTTTTCTAGATGAGAAATCTGTGGCAGACAAAGGGTAAGACGACTTGCTCAGGATCATATAGTTAGTGTCTGAGAATAGATTAAACTCAGGTCTTCCTGACTCCAGGTATAGCGCTCTATCTATTCACTGTGCCAACGAGCTGCCAAATGCTTATTGTTAACCTGTTGCTTAAAAGTCTATTGCTAAATACCACTAGGGAAAAGCTTTTTTTAAGGCCTAATTCTGATGTTCCTAAAAGGAAAAAAAATCCTCCGCATAAGAGCATGTGCAATAGAAATTATTAAATTACTGAGACACCTCTAAGTTAAATTTGAATATGTGTAGTTCAGAGCCTCATTTCTAAATGGCAAAATACTTTTGGGAGGGTCCACTTGGGCAGTTTTTGATCTTTTGTACCAAGGTGTGAACCTTGAGGTTAACTGACCAATTATGCTTTGCGGGTATGTCAACAGCAAGGCAGGCGTGAGCCTGTGTTGGGTTTGAATGACCAGATGACTTTCCAGTTATTGGAGGTCTGGGCGGAGCCTGAAGATAAAGGCAAGGATGTTACTGGGGTAACTTAAATATGTTTCCTGGCTCACCTATTTCCTTTGCATTAAGCTCAATCTTTTAAAAATACTTCCCCATTTTCCTCATTGAAATAATTTGGGGTGTTTATGGCACATAGGCAACAAAATGAACCCCTAAAAACTATTGTTTATAACCCTATTACAAGATCTATTGTACTTTATAATGGAGTTACATAATTGATATATATGTACATATACATACACACACATCTATATATGACTCATGTGCCTGTTGAAATCTGCATGGAGCTTTATTATGTGATCCACGGATGTTACATAATGCTTGATCTGTCTCTACAGATTTTCCATATATACTCAGTATAGTTTGCAGGGACTACAAATATTTTTTAGCTTGGGGAGTATATGATGGGGCTATCAGCTTTTGTCACTGTGGCAGAGTTGACAGTAGCATCCTACTTTTCCTCTTCTCCTTCAGATATTTCTAGTGCTTTCCAGAGGTTCATCTGAGCTGCAGGGTAATATTCATGGCCCAGCACAAATAACCAGAGGAATGATAAGCAGTTAAGAAAGGCAAATTGAAAAGGGGTCAAAAGTTTTTCTTGTACATCAGAAAGACTCAGCAGGAGCTGCTAACCACATCAGGGGCACACCTTAAGACATAGCATACCAGTAGAAAGAGCACTTTAATTTGGAATCAGAAGGCCTCAATTTGAAATCTGCCTCCATTTACCACTGGCACGACCTTAAAAAAGTTATTTAACTCACTGGACCTCCTCTGTTTTCTCATCTGTAAGATAAGACAGACCAGATGATCTTCTCTGACAGTATGATCTCATGATCCCTGCTGACTGGGGAAATGAAGGCATATATGGAATTCAGACACCCATCTCTATGAGGAATGAAGGGTGGGGGACCTTTGGTTAAGAAGGCAAATCAGCAGATGTTTAGAGGTATGGCCAGATGCCTAAGGGGCCATTTTGTGGCAAGGGGTGGCGCTGTGAGCCTAATGAAAAACAAACTGAAAACATGCTAAACAGCTCAGGTACATATTGGTCGTGGCTATCTTTCTCTAAGGGCTATGATACCCGAAGAAAGAAAATCAATGATCAATGGAAAGGTGGGGTGGGGGGAAGAGGAGAAGCAGAGGCACAGGAAAGAAATAAAACCATAGAGGGAATAAGAGACCAGAAAATGCTAACTTGCTGTCTCCCCATGAATGACCATGTTGGGATGGAATGGGGATTTTTCTTATGGCACCTGATATCAAATCTCTGCTCACTTCTGAAACCCAGGTAGCCTTCAGTTATTATCCAGAAAAGATGGATTCAGCTCTGCCTTATCACAGTTGAGGGGAACATTTTCAAAGACTGTTCAGTCCTCTCTTGGCCAATGGGTACAAGCACAAGCAGAATGAACACAGACTAGAACTGTCCCTTGCAACAAGCTCTGGAAGGGACAGGTGAAGGTCAGGTTTAAAAACAGTTATTCCTTCCCCATAGATAGGATATGGATCAGTGAGGAAGTGTGAAGAAAGCTGACTAAAAGGTATTTTTATCAACTAGCCCTTGCTGAGTACCCACTATAGACAGAGCCCCAGCCCGGGAATGCTAAATACAAAGAGGTCCAGGGCCCAGGGCAAATCAGCACTGGATACTGTTCCTCAGCTTTTGTATGAAGGAGAAATCAGTTTCTGAGCAATCCAGAGGGAGACAGTCATCAAGAAACAGAATATAGCACAGTTGTAGGGTTGGAAGAGTGTCAGAAGAGAAGGACCTTCCCATTGGCTTTGGAGAGTGACTGTATCCATGTGAGTAAGAATCAATTCTTTTTTGGTACCAGCTGGTAGACGCCCCCCTTCCTGCTTGGTGGCTAGCTGCCTCCCTGCGTGCTGAGGTCTCCTCAAAATGAGAGGCCTTGGGGGATCACCTTGATTTTCTGTCCCCTAGAGATGCCTCTCTTGGTGCTACACCTGTGTACACAGCCTCAATGCTTACCAGGCCCATGGATCTATGATCTTGTGGCACCTACTGTGGGGTAAAGGTATGGAAAATACACAACTCAGAAGGGGAAAAAAACACAATCATCTTCCTTATGTAAAATCTCCTCTGTACCCACCCCTAACCTAGACATACTGAGCAGGTTTTACACATCAGGAGAGGTCAGTGGTTAGTCTATAAAGTTTGGAGCTTCAAGACTTCCCCTTGACTCACTGTGTGAACTGAAGCTGTGCCACCTCAGCCCTTTGAGAATCCTGGATGAAAGGGGCCATGTAATTGCCACGTCTTTTGAAAAGAGAAGCAAAACAGAGCAGGCAATTAACCGTGTCTAGGAAAACACACCAAGGCCATGGGGGAGCACAATAATGATTTTGTGGGAGGTGGCTGCTTCTTTCCTTTACCTCCTTTCTCTGAAGAACTGGGATTGGTCAACACTTTTGGTAGAAGGGAGGCCTGTGTGGATGGAAGATCTAATCTCACTTGGCAGAGTGTATTGGTGCACACACCTTACTGTAACTCCACCCTGTACAAACAGGGCAGCAGAAACACTCGGCATCAAGTAATTCTGAGGTCCTACCAAAAACTCATTTTCACCAGATCAAAACACTTTTAGGAACCAGGTTCTCCTGTCCCACCTCCTCTGCAGCGGAAGTGGCAATATATATTACCTCAATCTCTGCTGCTTTGTTCTCTTCTGTGTCCGTTTCTCCCTCTTGACTTCGGTCTGGTTTTGTGGTTTTGTTTTTCTCACTCTGTTTGGCCTTGGCATTCTCTGAGGTCCGGTTGTCCTTGGGCTCCAAAATGTCTTCCTTCCCTGAGTCCTCACAGTGGGCGTGTCTTTCTCTTAATCTAGTCTCTTCTTTTTTTTTAGACTTCACAGGACTGTCCTGTTGCTGCTTGAGATACCGGTCAGGTTTGAGCTTGGGATCCTTTCTGTAATAGCCATCCTCTCGGCCTTTGTAACCAGAAGAAGAGTGGAGTGTGCTCGGGGAGGCGGGCCGGCCGTACTTGTCTCTGTGTCCCCTCATTCCTTCTATCCGGCTGTCCAAATCAATTTTGTCCAGTTGGCGTGGGTAATGTTTCCGGTCATGAACCCAAGTGTCTGTCCTGTCCCTCTTGTCATCTCCGTTTTCCCTCCAGTGAGTCAGATCCCTCTCCTCCTCTCGCCTGGCATAGGGGGACTGATCCCAGGATTCCCTACCATTGCCCCAGTCTGCACGGGAAGGACATAGAGGGCTGTGGGAAGAGCTACAGGAAGTGAAGCTGGTAGTGTGAGACCTTGGGGAGAGCGAGCGACTCACTGGGCTTCGAGACCTGGGTCTCTCAGGGCCATATCTGTGAAGGAAAAGAGGGAAGATGTGTATGTATAGAGATGTACACACATACCAAAATGCATATTCACACACAGATACACTTGTGCAAACACACAATCATGAACACTGATAAATACATGGATATATTTTTATAAACATACACATATTATTAAACATAGAATATACATATTATCAACCATAGCAAATACATGCACTCATGCAGTAAGACATACCGATTCATATGTGTGTGTATACTAGGTATGTGGCCCTTGGCAATTCACTTACTCTCTCTCACTTTTCTCAGCAATAAAATGAAGCAATTGGAATGAATTGCCTCTGCAGTCTCTTCCAGCTCTAAATCTATGAATATACGGAATATGCATGTATTTATATACATATGTGTATACACATCCACACATATACACGTGTATACATATACACGTACATATACACAGGTATGTCTATCTATATAGGAATATATTTGTGTATGCACATATAATTTACATTTATCTATTTCATTTATTATTCATTTCCTAGCCACATATATCTATTTGTATATCTTTATGCTGTATGTATGCATATCTATATGTCTGTATGTACATGCATACATATAAATGCACACACACGTGTGCATGCATACAAATGTGCATATGTACATGTATATATATACACACACTCATACACACAGAGGCAATCAACTCCAATTGCCTCATTTTACGGATGAGAAAAGTAAGGCCTAGAAAAGTTATGTGAATTGCCAAGGTCCACACAGATAATAAGTGAAGGAGATGGGATATAAACCTAGGTCCCTCTGACTCAAAGTCCAGAACCACCCTCTATACCACACAAGTACACAAGGATATACACTTAAAAGATATACACAAAGGCATATATACAATTATGCATAGATACTGAAAAGCACACATATAAACATGTGTAAACATAGTCCTACACGAATATTTGATGATTAAATAAGATATATATATGTATATGTGTGTGTGTATGTATATATACATTTGACACTCTAATACTGTAGCACTTTGATAAAATTATCCACTCCAGGTCTTATCGAGAAGAAGCAGACCTGCCTTTTGTAACCACAGAGTTGCTAATGGTCACAAAGACCATAGCTATGTTAACAGCCATCAGATCTCATATGTACTGCCAGGGTTACCTAGCTGAACCAACAGAAAACCTGAGATTCAGGAACACTAGAGAGATTGGGTCCCATCCATATTACTGTGAGCATGGAAAACAAATCACGTCACATCAGTTCTCTCACTGCTGGGGCTGCCACTTTAAATATGATAGTATGCTAGTATTTGTGGTAAGTTTTAATCCTGGCTTGACATACTGGCTTAAGTCAGAGTTAGGAAGATTAAATCTGTTGGGGGAAAAATAATTCATTCCAAAGCCCAGAATGGATGTTTCGTGGATGATTCTCTTATGTTATCTACATTCCTGTCCATACACATAAATAATTTGAGAATAGACTGTAGGTAGAAACCACTAAAACAAAAAAACTTCTGAAGCTTTAAACGAAAGTAGACATGCTCCAAAGAATCAGGCTAACAAGAAGCTCCTTCCTACCATTTCTTCCCACCAATACTTGTGCATACAAGAAGGATCCCAACTTTCACATTTTTGCAGAGGCTAAATTTATGCAAAGAGCAGTCCTAGGCTTAAGACAATCCTTTCATCAGACAACCAGAATGTTAACTCTTGAGGTGGGTGTGATGTATAAACACATGGCCATTGAGAAATCTAAGTGGTGAAATTGATGCTGGAATGCATTTATCCCTGGGTGATGGGAAATTGGTTGTTTTGCTTTATGGGGTGTGTCCTACTCTAATCATCAGTCAACTGGGTGGCTGTGGGATAATACAAGACTTGTTTCTAAAGTCTTCATGATTGGCTAGAGGTAGGACATGGAATTAAAAGCTTGCTAGTAAGGTAAAATGTCAAGGAGAAGAAAACTTGCCCGTGTTGTTTTCTGCAGTGCCCATGAGGAGTGGATTCCTACAAAAGTCCATGGGAAAAGGGGCTCAAAGTGCCAGGGTGTCAGTTAGATGAGTGAATGACTTAAGGCCAGGGCCTGAACCCAACCCCTGAAGGCATTTGGAGAGCCATCTATTAGAATTAGCTTATTTTCAATAAAATGTAGAACTGGCCAGTAGAGGAATGAATTACTCGGATAACATTCCTATGTTAATAGTCCTTGGACTTATTTGTATTATTTATGGATTAACTTTCCCCTTGAAAATAAATTGTACAAGCTGCATTTGGACCTAAGTTCATATTGGTATTGGAGCTCTTGGCACATGAACTAAGCAGTTTTGAGGTAAGACTGAGGGTAAGGCATTAAATTCTAAATTAGATAATACTGTTGACTAGGTAGGTCATGAGGACAGATGGGAGGGACGATGCGCCCGGGCCCCAGAACAGTATTTATAAAACCCTGGCTGACTGGTCATGTGTGGGATCCCTTCCATGAAGCAGTTTTCTTACGTTGGATGGGTGAGAGGGTAAAAACAAGAACTCAACTTGATTTACGGTCAGGGCTTTCACCTCCTGGCTCAGCTTCCCTTATGATGTAAAATGGGTGAATTTCACAGACTGCTCAGAATTTGCTTTACATGCGGCTCAACTCTGCTCTGCCAGTCCCCTGGCTGGACGTGCCTCACCTGTCTGCTTCCCGGAACAAGTCTCGCTCCCTCTGAGAGTGGATGTCCTGGATAATGGCTGCAACATTCTTCCCAGGTTTCTAGGCAAAGAATTTAAAAAATCAGCTTTAAGTCATTCTTGACAATACCAGACTATAGGATGAGGTCATTCCCTTAGCCACTATAAGAAGATACTCTATTCAAGAGGCAGGATGGAAAGAAACAAAGGCAGTAAGGAATGCATGTGTAACATGATAAAATGCTACTGATAGATGGGCACATTAGTGCTACTGTTAGCATCATCTACCAAGATGGAAAATGAAGCAACACTAATACCACTGCTGTGCTTACTACATCCTCAAAGAGATTAAAGACCAAGGAAAAGGACCCTCATGTACAACACTACTCATAGCAGCACTGTTTGGTTGTAGCAATGAACCAGAAAATAAGGGAGTGCCCATCAATTAGGGAGCAGCTAAACAAATTATGTCATTTGAACATGATGGAATGATATTGTTCTATAACAAATCACCAAAAGGATGGGTTCCAGGAAACATGAGAAGACTTGTATGAACTGATACAGAGGGAAAGAAGCACAATCAGGAGAATAATTTATACACTGACCACAACCCTGTAAAGAAAAACAACTTTCAAAGATTTAAGAAATCCAATTAATGCAATGACCAACCACGATTCTGAGGACTGACCATGAAGCATTATATCTACCTCCTGACAGAGAGGTGATAGATTCAAGGGGCAGATGAGACATACATTTTCAGACATGTCTATTTTTTTCCGATTTGGCTTATCTGTCACAAGAGAGTTTTGTTTCTTTATATTGGGGAGGCAGGATATGAGGGGAAGAATACTATAGTGATGCCAAAAAAAAATAATAAAAAGAAAGAGGGTTATTAAAGCATTAACATAGATTTCTGTTCATTAAAAAGTAAAATTTAATTTTAAAAAGGATATAACAGTAGAAAGTTCAGAGGGAGACACAGATAAGCAAGTGAGCTTTGAAACCAACAAACTGAATTCATTCTGTGTTTTGCAAGGCAAGTTGTGTTTAATAGAACTTTGTGATTTCATATATAATCCTCTTTCTCTTTATTGTATATAGAAATGTTCATGTTAATGGAAGTTTGTCAAGTTCAGGAAAATGAAATATAAAAATTATTTAAAAAATAAAACTAAGGAAGAATGATAGGATTTACTATCTGGGAATATAATATTCATATTATCCCCCTGTGAGTTACAGAATGTTAGATACAGTAAAGACTTCAGAAATCATCTAAGTTAATCATCCTTTATGTTATACATGACAAAAATGGAACTCAGAGAGTTCCACTGAGTGATTTGCCATTGGACCCAGAACTCAAGATTTCTTGATAATCAAATTCTGGCTTTTTTCCACTAATGGTCAAAAGGCAATACAATCAATGTTCTTCCAAAAAGAAAATCTCTAAAAAGTACATGCTCTTCTGAAAGAGAGGTCATGAGATAATGACCTAAGCTAGACAGCTAAGCTCTTCTTAGAGAGAGCCCCTGTGGCTACTCTTGCTGTTAACCTCATGTAACTTTTCTTCCCTCCACTCTCCTCCACAACTTGTCTCCCCCTTTCTTTCTCTCCTGCATCCCTCCCCCGGCTCTGTCCTTATCTAATTCAATTCTCTCAGTTCATGGATGAGGAAGGTACAGGTAAGAATGAAGGGAATAAGGCTTTATGTAGTGCATACTATGTGCCATGCACTGTGCTAAGCACTTTTTACAAACATCTCATTTGAACCCTTCAACAACGCTGTTTGGAAGGTACTAATATCCACATTTTACAGTTAAGGAAACTGAGGCAAACAGAGGTTAAGTGACTTGCCAAGGTTACAGCAGGTTAGACTTAGACTAGAACTCGGGTCTCTTGATGTTCAAGCCCTTGATTTTTCCCCTAATTGCTAAAAGGCAAAAAAAAAAAAAAAAAAAAAAGCTAAAAAAAGTCTCCAAAGTAGGAAATCAATTTGTTGCAGTCAGGACTTTTGCCGCTTCCCCGAATCAGTTCCATCTTGCTACTACAAGTTCTCTCTGCTGTCCCAGGGGAGAGGTTGCGAGCTAGAGGCTGGGTCAGTACCCAAAGACAATGGAGGAGAAGGAGGGAAGAAGGTGAAGAGAAAGGCTGAAGCGTTCAAGAAAGGGGAATGAGTTAGGACTGCCTCCGGGCTTCGGTCATATTAGGGACCAGTACCATCTCTCCCTTAGCTTAAACTCAGCTCTGTTTTGCTGTTTAGAGTAGGTGCTTAATAAATGCTTATTCCCTTCCCCTTCTTCACTGAGAGTCTCTAAGTGTGTGGCTGGCCTCACTTCCAGAAGGAACTTTTTCATCTTTCCCCACTGTTTACAGCATCCTCTAGTGGCTGCCTGAAAATTTCAAGCAACGATGAGAGGGCCCAGCAATTTCCCAGAGAAAGGTTCCCTAAATCCCCAAGGTTTTGGATACCCTCTTGGAATAGATGTTTTTCTTGGATTTAAAAAAAAATACATTTTTCCTGCTCTCAAATATAGGATAGGCTTCTCAACCAGTAAGCTCAAAAGCCCTGATGATGTTGGGGTGAGGTTGAGTAAAAAACAAAACAAAACAGACTTGATAGCTACTTTCCTGGGTTAATGAAGGCTGAATAAGATAAAATGCCCATTTAATTCCCTCCCCCTTCCTGGGTTGGGCTGTCAGTAGAAATGTTTTCATTAATTTTTTTAAAGACAGGATAGTATATAGTAGAAAAAAAAAACTGGAGGTGAAAGCAGGAAACCTGATCCCAGATGTGCTCTTCCCAGTCATGAGACCTCATACAAATCACTTTACTTTTCCAAGCCTCAGTTTCCTCACCTGTAAAAGAAGATAATTATATTTTCTCTACCTACTTTTTGGGGTTATGATGAGTATCCAAAGAGATGATGAAGGTAAGAGTGCTTTGAAAGATAAATAAGTGACAGGACATGCCTGTAATCTCTCCTAAAGGAGAGCCTGAGGCTGGTGGATCATTTGAGCTCAGGAGGTCTAAGTTGTAATAGGGCTAAAGCTCATTGGGTGTTTGCACTAAATCCAGCACAGTTATGGTGAGCCCCTGGAAGCTGAGGGTTACTAGGCTGCCTAAAAGGTACAAACAAGACCAGGTCAGAAACAGAGCAGGCCAAAGCTTCCCTGCCAATCAGCACTGGGATCAAGCCAGAGAGTGCCTCCAACACTTCCAGCCTGGGTGAACTATGGAGATCCAGTCTCAATTAAAAAACAAACAAACAAACAACTAAATAAATGTGAGGTGGATGGGATAAAAGAAATGAATGGGATAAGAGATGATGCTGCAGACCACCTGGATCACAGGAACAATTAGATAATGAATTTAGGAAACACAACATAAATGTTGTCCTGAAGCATGATCGAGAAGAAATGGGAGACTGAAACCATCTGTACATCCATTGGGATTACTTTTACTTTTCTGCCAAAAGCAGAGTAGCTGATAATTTTTAATTTGCCTTATCAATTGTATCCTTTTTAAAAAAAGAAGAAAATGACCTGGGAAATTGCCACTCTGGACTTGATAGAAGATGGGAACTGTTTGTTGAAGTATAAATAATGAAATCTTTGGGGACAAGTAACCACTCTCTGTTAGGACTTGTGGTAGAGGAAGGGAAAGCCAAATATAGGCACATTAGAATTTGGGAAAATGGATTTCAAAGAGTTCAGAGAAAGGATAGAGAGAATGCAATAGCTTAAAATAGGGGGCAGCTAGGTGGCACAGTGAACAGAGCACTGGGTCTGGTCAGGAAAACTCATCTTCTGGAGCTCAAGTCTGACCTCTGACACTTACTAGGTGTGAGACCTTGGGCAAGTCACTTAACCCCATTTGCCTCAGTTTCCCCATCTGTAAAATCAACTGGAGAAGGAAATGGCAAACCACTCCACTGTCTTTGCCAAGAAAAACCCATATGGGAATTGCAAAGAGTCAGATATAACTAAAAATGACTGAACAGCATACTTCAAGGCAAATCGACTCAAGAGAGATTGATATTTATTAAGAAAGAATTCTGAAGAAAAGGAGAGAAAAGGTACTGATGTAGCTTCTTTGGGAGTTCATCAATCAACTCTGATTTTTAAAAAGAAGGAACCATAGGCAGAGACTTGAGGATAAATACGAAAGAGGAGCATGATCCTCCAAGAGATCCTTACAGTTCAGAATGAACTCTGAATCAACCAAGGCTGGCAATGATTGCTAAGGAGAACAAAAAGAGGCTTAAAAAACTGTGTTGGGGCAAGGAGAAAATTGAAGTAGGGATCCACTCATTCACGGTAGATAAAATGGTGATAAACAACAGTGAGAAGATAACTACTCAACTCATTATGCATTCTCTCTCTCTCTCCTTCTCTCTCTCTCTCTCTCTCTCTCTCTCACTCTCACTCTCTCTCCCCTAATCACCCCCTTCCCCCCAGAGAATTATCTGTGGACTGAGAATGATAAAAGAAAAACGTGATTTTAAATCTGTGGTACATTAAGAGATAAGACAAACACAAAGCTATCTTCAATGAGCTGAGGTCACCAGTCCCAAAAGAATTTAGATCCTACAATACCAAAAGAATAGACAAATATGATTAAGATGCTGCTGGTAATGTGTCAAAGAACTTGGAGGACCAAAGATATCCTTGAATAGAAGAGGGCTAATTTTGTAGACCAGTAAACTTGACTTTGATTCCTGACAAAATTCTAGACTTTATTATTAAGGTGGTTTATAGCATTTAGAAAGAGACAGTGATCACTAATATGGTTTCAACAAGAAGAGGTCATGCCAGGTCATTTCTAATTTTGGACAGAATTGTTAGGTGAGAATGCTGTGGACATAGCATGCTTCTATTTCAGCAAAGCATGCAACAAAATCAATCACGCTATCTTTGAGGACAAGATGGGGAGATGTAGGTTGTATGATGGTACATGATGAGGTGGGTTAAATGATGGAGGAATGTTCACACCCAAAAGATAGTCACTAATGACATCACGTCAACTTGGAGAGATGTCTCTAGTTCAGTGAAATGTCTCAGATTGTTGTTCAACATTTTAATTGATAAGTTAGATGGAAGGCAAAATGGCATGATTGTCAAATTTGCAGGTGACATGAAGTTGGGAGGGAGAGCTAACATAACAGATGACAGAGTTGGGAAATTTTGACAGGTTAGAACAATGGGCTTAATCTAATAATGTGGAATTTATAGGGATAAATGTGAAGTTCTACCCTGAGGTTCAAATAATCAACTTCACTAGTACAGGATGGGGAAGGTGTGGCTAGAAAACACTTCCTGTGAAAAATATGTTTTCATAGAATACAAGCTTAACAGAAATCAGCCGTGTGATACGGTCACTGAAAAAGCAAATGCTACCTTCAGTTCCATTGAGGAAGGTGATACCTCCGCTGTATCCTGCTTTGGTCCCACCAAATAGGGAGTTCTATGTTCGATTCTGGGAGTCAAATTTTAGGCCGCTGACAAGCTGGAGTATATCCAGAAGGGAACAGTCAGGATGGTAAAATGATTACAGATCATGCTAGACATGAATCAGTTAACAGAACTGGGATATTTAGCCTGGAGATGACAAAGGTTAACATATACCTGTCTTCCAGTTTATTGAATGACTGTCATGTGGAAAAAAATTAAACTTGATCTGCTTGGCCTCACAGAGTAGAATTAGGGGCAAGATACAGACATTTCAGAGACACATTTTAGCTTGATTGATGTGAGGGGGAAAACTTCCTAACAGATCTGTCCGAAGGTAGAATAGGGGAAGGGATGTGTGTGATGGAATGGGTTCCCCAATTTCCATATCAAAGATTTCCATATTGAAGCTGGAGAACCACTTATCAAAAAAGATAGCAAAGGGTTTGTTGGACTTGATGGTCTCTGAGATTTGTTCCATCTCTGAGGTTCTGTGGAAATAATCATCTGCCCTCCAAAGCCATGCTCAACTCCATATGTAGCAAAAGTATGACCATGAGGAATCTGACCAAGATGAGCTTTTGAGGAAACAGGGATTCACAAACAAGTACTTTTTGACCTTTATTTTATGGCCCGGGGAATGCTGAATCTCATTCATCATGTTGCTAAAGGTCAAAAAAGACAGGTGATTATGAAGGCCCTCTTGGCCCAGGGAATGAGAAAATGTTATACTTACCAGCTACATGCAGCAAAGCTACACAATATAAGACTAATAAGCGGCACAAGAACCCATATATGCTGATTCTAAGACAAATAGTGAGAGATTCAAAGGATGCTGGCTCTAAAGAAGTGCATATGGACCCACAGGAAGGCTGAAATGCTTGGAAGCTTCATCCCCAGGCTACTTCATTGAGGGCTCAGGCCCAGTTCTGGCTCTGTCCATCTGGCCCAGTCTCCTGGAGTTGACTGTATAAACCTTACTTTATCCACGTGCAAAATGAAGATATATGCGCATGTTGTACAGCTATCTATTGCCTAGAGACCTAGAAGGGCTGCACTTATAAAAGGCAGGGGTGGAGTGGAAGGGGGAGAGTTGTTGTAAGACCCCAAAGAAGAAATCCATGAATACTTCCTAGAAAACTGACACAAATGCCAGTTATCATTACTAAGGCCACAGGGTAGCACAGAGCGCCTCAGAAACCAGCGCTATCAAAATCGTCCCGTTCTTATCATTGCTGTGTTTTCCTACCTCTGCATTTAATTTGTATTGTTTTCCTTTCCTGGATTGCTCTTCCCTTCTAGACCACCCAAGCCAAATCCCCCCAGACTTCCAGGCTCTGATCAAATCCCTTCCCTTCAGAAAACCTCCCCATCCTACTCCAAGCCACAGTCATTCTCCCTCCTCTGAACTCGGAATAGTCTTGTTGGTTAAATCCCCCTAGATTTCTGTCTTGTCTCTCCAACTATACCGTAAGCTACTAAAACGATTTTACACTTCTTTATTTATTTGTTGTTGGGCTTCCCCCCCCCCCCAATTAACAAGCATTTATTTTCTTTCCCTTCCTCCTCTGTTCTTTCCTGGTTCCCAGCCCCTGGGGGAGAAAAAGAAACAAAAAACAAAACTCTTGTAACCGATATGCATAGTTACACAAAACAAATTCCCACACTAATCATGCCCAAGAATGTATGTTTCATTTTGCATCTCATATCACAGAGGCAATGAGGGGGCATGGTAGATTTAGAGTTAGGAAGGCCTGAGTTCAAAACCTGTTTAGACTCTTGCTAGACCTTACATAAATCAATTAACCTTTTAGCCTTACTTTCCTCATCTATAAAATGGACATGATAACAGCACCCATTTTAAAGGATTTTTGTGAGTATCAAATGATATAATATATGTTAAATGATTTCTTAAAATGTGATATATTAGCTACAATCATTACATTTATACTACAGTGCCTGGTATGATGGTTTATATACACACGGTAGATGTTCAGGTAACACTTGTGACATCTTAACAAAGGGTTAGATTAATTAGAAAATGCTGTAATCTTCGGGACTTCGGCTCTTGGTGCCTTTGTACCCCTTCACAATGCCTTTTATAATAATAGTTAGCATTTATAGAGTGTTTACTATATACCAGGCATTGTGCTAAGCACATTACAATTATATAATAATGATGATGATGATAATAATCATACTAATTAACATTACATAGCACTTACTATGTGCCAGGCACTGGGCTAAGCACATTACAAATATTATCTCATTTGATCCTAATAACAACCCTGGGAGATTGGATCTGTTATTATCCCCATTTCACAGATGATAGAACTGAGGCAGAGAGGTTAAATGACATTATCCAGGGTCACACAGCTAGGAAGTAACAGAGGCTGGATTTGAACTCAGGTCTTTCTGACTCCAAGCCCACTGTGCCAAAAAGTTCTGCGCACCAGGCTCAATATCTATATGAACTCTGCAAAATCTGGGCCTGCTTTCTCTTCTGAAAAAAAATTGTAGGAGATAGGGGACAGCTTGGGCCAGATCATATCCAATGCCCCTCCTAGCTGTCACATGCTGGAATCCTCTCTTGATGATTTTAAATGTAGGTGACTGACCAGCTCATCAGATGTTTTCCACGCGTTTCTCAACTCTCCTGGTTTAGAAATGGGGATGGTGTGCCGAAAGGAAGCCTAGACCATCACTAGCTCCCAATGCTTGCCAAAAAGACCACCTTTCCCCACTGTCCTAGCTTTGATGCCTCTGTGCTCTGCAGGGCAAGTCACTTGACCCTGTTTGCCTCTGTTTCCTCATCTGTAAAATGAGTTGTAGAAGGAAATAATAAACCACTCCAGCATCTTTGCCAAAAAACCCCAAATGGGGTCATGAAGAAGCGGGCCCGACTGAACACCACCACCACTGCCGTTGCTCCACAGAGCTTCCTTCCAGCAGAAACATTAGGCTCATAGGGCTGAGGTTTCGGATGCCCACAGAGCCTCCCACTTAGAGCAGTCATTCAATAAATGCGTGTTGCTCCTCATGAGCTCTCTGGCCTGAAGTGACAGAACATTCTGGTCCTGTTCTGCACAGCTTTAATTTCATGTTAGTCCTTCAGAGGGTAAGAGGAACACACTTCAGACTGCCTCTTCAACTTCTCTATCTCTTTTTCTTACATTCCTTGGAGGCATTTATTGAGCTTCTCCTATGTGTATCGTCCTGGGCTAAGAACTGAGTGGAACACAGAAATGGAGAAGATCATGGTTCCTGACCTCAAAGAGTTTACAACCTAGTGAGAGACACAATACATATTCATGGATAACCATAATACATGGCAAAATATGAGAAGTCAGTCAACAATCGGTCAACAAGCATTTATTGAGGGCCCTTTATATGGCAAGCACTGTGCCAGGTGTATGGGATACAAAGACAAAAAAATGAACCGGTCCCTGCCCTCGAGGAGCTTACATTCTATGAGAAGAGACAATATGTATACACATAAATAGATACAAAGTATATAAATACAATAAATATAAAGTAATTTTCTGGAGGAGACCCTAGTGGCTGGAATCAGGAAAAGCCTAGGTAGGAAGTGGTATTTGAAACTAGGGATTCCAAGAGATTAGGTGAGATTGCACTTCAAGCATGGGGGTGGGGGTGGGGAAAGTAGGCATCCTGTGCAAAAGCAGGAAGATGGGGGCATGGAATGTTGCATATGAAGACTAGCAAGGAGGCTAATTTAGCTGGACCATAGAGTACAGGAAGGAAAAGGTAGGCAGGCTATATGATCAGGGTTATCAGTTATGGCTGGGTTCTGAAAAGTATTAAATAGCAAACAGAAGAGTCTGTGTTTGATCTTAGATGAAATGGGGAGCCAGTGGAGTCTGGCAATCAGAGGGGTGACATGGTCATCCCTGCACTTTAAGAATGTTGCTTGGCCAGCTGTGCAGAGGATTGATTAGAAAGGGGAAAAACTTGATTGTTTTTCATCTCCTTTCCTTTCCCTCTTGGAGTCATTGGCTAAGACAACAGTTAAGGGACAGATCAATGGAACCCACCCAATTGTTTTCTGGGAGCCCTGGTGAGATTTCATGAAAGAGAAAGGCTCTTGTCACAGATTCATGTAGTCCCAGGGTCTCCCCTGGAGGGCCATTCTAAGTTATTTATTGGGTCCTTTGAAATGGCAGGATGCCAAAATATGTGTAAATGAAAAACATGGTCATTTTCACTGCATCCCAGAAAGGGGTTCTGGATGAGATATCTAGAAGGCATAATGGGCTATCAGCAAAGACTACACTTGACCTGTCAGAAACAGAGGGTCTGAGTTTTGGGGGAAAGACTTTGGAAAGGCATCACCCTGAGTTCTCTCCCAGGAAGAAAGTGTCTGGAGACTTTGTGTTTTGATGATGATAACTATGACTATTAGTCCTAATTAGAATTCCAGTGAGAATTCAGTGTGGAAATTCAATTCCAGTCCTTTGGGGTAGATCCCAAGAGAACAGCAACTTCTGCCAAGTTTGGCTGAATGTAAACATAGAAAAGATCTTTCCCTTATCTGAAATGAGCAAAACGTTTTCTTTAATCAGAGGAATATCCAGAGGTCTAGCTTGAAATAAAACTGCTGGCAAAGGAATTTAGTATCTAATGTTGGAAAGTGGTTGATCCATTACTTAACTTGCAAACGTAGACGTGTCAGAGTCCTGGCACCTAGACAGACAAATATGTCTTTGCCTTTTGACTTGAACCTTTCAGGCAGATCTGAAAATCTACAGCTGGGGTATTTTGGATACACCCCTGAGAGTGATAATCCAAAAGCTCTCTCTCACTCTGATGAAGCCACTGAGACTAAGCAGTGCCCACTGGAGTCATCGACGGGTCTTAAGGCAAGGAAGTCCAAGCAGGGAAAGGGAAGAGAAAGGGAGTAGAAGACTAAGGGAAGAAGGTGTAGGGGGAGAGACAAAGAGAGGAAAAAGGAAAGAAAAAAGCATATTTGGTAGCAAACAATGGCACTGAGTGGTCTCCTTCTCAGCCAAGGCACGGTCATAGTACAAAAAGCAAGAACCCTCTCCTTCCTTCTTTACCTTCAATTGCAGTTCTTTGTATCTCTTGGACATCCGAATGAGCAATTTTTCACCATTAATCACAGCAGACTTCTCTTGGTAATATTGTACCATTGCCTGGGCAGCTTCAGTGTAAGCCATTTCTAGAAAAGCCTATACCAAAGGAAAAGAAAGATATTTATTGGACTCATGTTTTTAGCACTTTTTAATCTGTCAGTAGGAAGATCAAGTCTTGGCCTCCAACCAAGGGGGTTTCATTGATGTGGAATCAAAAGCAAGCTTGCTTTAAGATAGTCACATTGTAAAATCATTCCTTACTTGAGTCCCATTATGTAGTGGAAATAGCCCTTCATTTGGAGACAAGGAATATAGGTCTGACTCCCATCTTTGCTACCTACAACCTGGGCCTCAGTTTACTCTCTTGTAATGTGAGGCTGGATTACATGACTTTTAAGGTCCCATCTAGCATTAAATACCTGTGCCTTTGCACTGACTGTTTCCCATGCTTGGAATGCTCTTCTTCCTCAATACTACCTCTTAGCTTCTTGATCTTCCTTTAAGATTCAACACAAAACCCATTTTCTGCAGATTTTTCCCAGGCTCCCCGGACACTAGTGACTTCCACTCTGAGATTACCTTCC
Organism: Trichosurus vulpecula; assembly: GCF_011100635.1. Classification (NCBI taxonomy): domain Eukaryota; kingdom Metazoa; phylum Chordata; class Mammalia; order Diprotodontia; family Phalangeridae; genus Trichosurus; species Trichosurus vulpecula. The sequence continues at coordinate 104,302,970 of NC_050580.1, forward strand.
ATCTACTCTGCATACATCTTGTACGTACTCACTTATTTACATGCTGTCTTCCTGTTAGAATGTAAGTTTTCTGAGGTCAGGGACTTTTTTTGGCCTTTTTATGAATCCTTACTGTATAGCACAGTGGCAAGGGCTTAATGAATGCTTATTGACTGGCTGATCTTATGATTTTTATGGCAGTTTATAATAAAGAAGCACGGCATACTAGAGAAAGCACTGGACTTGGTATAAGGAAAAACACGGGTTCAAATCCTGCCTATGATGCTTATAATAGCATCATAGGTTTAGAGCTAAAAGGAATATAGAAACCATCCAATCTAAGCATTCATTTAATAGATGAGAAAACTAAGAGCCTTGGACCACATGGCTTGTAAGATACTAGCTATGTAAATGTGGAAAAGTCACTAACCCTCTCTAAGCCTGAGTCTCCTGAGGATAATACTACCTACAGGACCTACCTCACAAGATTGTTTAAGGATGAAGTATGTCCAATGCTTTAAAAACTTGAAAGTGTTGTATGAACACCAGCTATTATTAAGTTTACAGCATGTTAAATCTTAAATATGCATAACCATCTTGGGTGACAAGATACAAAAGTGATTATCCTAGGATCGAGCCTATTGGTAAATATTTCCTTGAGCGTCTGCTATATGCTAGGTACTAAATATTTCATATTGTTAGTGACGGTGATGCCAGATGTAGGTGTCTAGAGACATAATTATAAGCCCATAGTATCTGAATCCTGACTGCCTGTGGATGCGGAGATCATAGAATCCTAAAATGTTGCACTTGGAATGAATGTTGGAAAATCATGTAATGTAACCTCTTCGTTTCACCAACGAGGGAGGTGAGCCCCAGAGAAGGGGAATGACTAGCCCACCATCATCACAAATGAGGTAGTTAGAGAGCCTAGATTAGACTCAAGCCTGCAATGCACAGGCCTGAAGTTATAGGACACATGCAAAGTCTGGAGGTGTGTTTCCTGTGTGTCAAGAAGAAAGAAAACTATTTTGATGACCACCTCACATTTTCTTCTCTCTTTAACTCCTCTAATAAAACATTATGAGTGCGTGGGGGTAGAGGTGAAGATATTTCTTATGCGAATCTGTCTACCTGGTGTTTCTGGACTAATTATTTTGACTGGTTTAACCTGTTTGTTCATTCCAAAAACTTTTTTAAAAAATAAACTAAATTGAATGAAAAAACTCAATCCTACTTTCCGTGACGGTTGAGGCATGGGTGACTAGGAAGCTCCAAGAGTAAGCCCCTTATCTAAGCTCAAAGCCTTTCTCATACCTTCGAGTTGAATCTTTTGTGACAGATTCAGGGGGGAAAAGTTTATATGAAATCGAAAAAAAATTAGTTTCTTATTAACTGCCTTCTTTGTTCTAGTCCAGCTCACAGCAGAGTGAGAAGGACTTTGCAGTTAGGCACTAGAAGTCAGATTCCCGGCCCTGCCAACCAACTTTTGATGTAATTTTAATATGTAAACTCTCTAGTAGTGCCAGCTATCATGTCCCAGCTATCAGAAACAAAAAAAAATAGCTGATCCAGAGCAGAATAGTGAATCTCATTGCATTCATTTTGGAAGTAGAACTCTAAAACCTTTAACCAAAGAAAATGGCCACATACCTTAAGACAAGCAAAATAAATGGAGGAAAGTTTGTGACCGAGTTGCCAAATTTTATGAGGCACCATAATAAGGAAAAAGAATCATGGCCAGTTAGGAATCATCATAGAAAAAAGGTTTTCTCCTGTACCTTGATTCAAAGGTAAAAGCAAGAATTTTTTTACTCCTATCAGAAAATTAATAATCCTTTTTGTCTTTGGAAACAGAGCTAAAAATACTCAGTCCCCAGAACACCAGGCACCTCAGGAAATGTAAGATCATTCACTGGTTCTGCTCCTCATGTGTAAGGTGGAACACTAACATATCCTTTAATAATTTCACACTGCTCTCTTTGCTGGCTTAGGGCTGTTGGAAGAGCTAGATGACAGTTAGAAAGGAGAGTTGACAGCTACCACAAAGGACCAATTGATAAAAAACTGTTCCTAGTCAGCTCTTGACTGGCTCTAAATTCAGCCTAACATATTCAAAGAGTTGATATGGAATATAGTATTAGCTCTGTGGGTAGAATATGGGGCTCCTGGGGCCAAGGTCATTGTCTCTATCTTCATTATGGGTTCATTAGCATTTCTCTGTTCACCAATCACACACCCTACCCCCAGCTCCACCACTGGAGACTCACTAAAAAGGGGACAAGGTAAAGAAATGTGAATTATGGCTTCAAGTAAAAATCTCAACCACTGGAAAAGATAACTTTAAGTGAATTTTCAATTGGTCATGGTCAGCTCCGTATGTGGAAGGCAGTACTTTTTAAGTTAATGTCATTCTTATCTATATAAAGTCCATACAGCTTTTTCTGCTTTCATAGCAGATTTCATATATTCCAACGCAAAATACAGACTGCAGCTGAAGGGAAAAGGAAAGATAAACAAACCTGATTGGTGGACTTCATGAGAATATAATTGGTTACTTTTCCGAAGGGTAGTCCCAAGTTAATGACATCATTCTCAGTGCAGCTTCCTTCAGGGAGATTGCAGATGTGTACCACTCGGCCAGCAGTGGCTTTCCGCTGTGAAAACTGATGGGAACAAACAGCAGTGCTGGTCTTCAAAACATACATCATTCATTCATTCAATCATTCGTTCTTTCATTCAGTCAACAAACAGCGGCAAAGTTCCTGTCATTTACAAAGCCCTATGCCAAGCTGAGAGAGACAGAATGATAAATAAAATATAGCCCCTGTTTTCGAGGAACATATAGACTAGCAGGGGATGCAAAAAATAAAAGAATTCAAAACAAAATACATGTGTACAGAGCATGAACAGAGCATTATGAAAGCTCTGAGAAAGGGGGAAAATCCCTTTTGATTTTAAAAAATCAGTGAAAGCTTTATGAAAAAGGGTGTATTTGATTTAATCCTCTCTCAGGACTAGATACCTACCAACCTCAGTAGTACAGTGACAATGACATGTATTTTTGCAATGAATACATGAAGAAAAGGAATCCATTTACAATGAGCCCTTGCCTGATGACATTAGAACAGAACCTCTCAGAGGGCAGGGATTGTGTCGTTCTGTGCTGACAAATCCAGTTAATTCAATTCAATAAACACTTATTAAGAACTTAAGTGCAAGACGCTATTCTGGAGACTGGGGATAAAAAGACAGCAAACTGCTTAGCCTCTGCCTATCCTCAAGCACTTTACATTCTGCTAAGAGCATACATGACTTCTGTGCAGAGAAGTGTAATACTAAGTAGTATGTGATTGGTACTAAAGAGAGAACTAGATAAAATGTTCATAAAAACTTGAGGTAAAGAGAAAATACTTTCATACTTGGGGATTAGAGAAACTTCCACAGATGATCTGGCACCTAAACTGTACCTTTAAAGAAGGGGCTATGAAAAGCAGAGATAAGGAGGGTGTGCATTCCGGGCAATGATACATGGGAGATGGCATTTGAGTTGAAGGAAACACCAGTAGTGTGGAACAAAGAATAATGTCCAGTTTGGCTCGAAGGGGAGCAATGTAAAGTAAGGCTGGAAAGGGAGACTGCAGATTGCCTTAAATGCCTGGCTAAGGCATTTGTGTTTTATCTTCTAGACAATGGGGAGCCAAGCAAAGTACTTTAAGGGAGACCGCTGACTTTTTTTAGACCTGTGCATTAGCAAGATGGCAGCTGTGCAAAGGAAAAACTGGAGAGATGGAGAGTCTGGACCAGGGATACTAATTAGGAGATTCTTATAATAGTCCAGGTGGGAGATAATGAGAGACTGAACTACACTGCTGGAATTAGGGATGAGAGGAAAGGATGGATGCAAGAGATCTTATGAAGAATGAATTTGTGAGACAGCAAATGACGGCAAAGGAGAAGCTGGAGGAATCAAAGATCTGAAGTTTCAAGCTTGGGTGACTGGGAATTTAATAAAAATAACAATAATACGCATTAAGGTTTACAAAGTATTTTTACAAATGTTATTTTAACTCATCACAACCCTGGGAAGTGGGTGCTATTATTTTCACTATTTTACAGATGAGGAAACTGAGGCAGACAGGACTTTAAGTGATTTGCTCAGAGTTACACAGCTAAGAAGTGTCTGGGGCAGCATTTCAACTCAGATCTTCCTGAATCCTATCCACTGCGCCACCTAGTTTCCATTTAGATAACATTTTAATTTAACTATTAGTAGTAACAATAATAGCTGACATTTTTATATTGTACGTTAAAGTTTGCAAAGGGCTTGGTCTATATGGTCTCACTTGAGCCTCACAATGATCCTGCAGGATAGACGCTACAAATAGTATCCCCGTTTTACAGATGAGGAAACTGAAACCCAGCAAAGTTGACTTGCCTGGGGTCACACAGTCAGTAAGGGCAACAGTATAAGAGATAAAATTTGACTTCGGGTCTTCCTGCCTCCAAGTCCAGCATTCTGCCCACTATGGAATACTGACTCTAAAGAGGGAAGTTGGGAAGGTGAGTTCATTTCCAGTCATGTTTCCATCTGAGGTGCTGTTGGAGCATCCGGGGGGAGATTCTGGGTGAAAGCATGGGGGAAGAGGAGAGAGTGTGAAGTCATGAGCGCAGTGATTACTACTGAACTCATGGGAGGAATGGGACCACCCAGGAAGAGAGTGTATTGAGAGGAAAATGGGCTGCGGGATGGCCATAATGGACATTCAAACTTTGGGAGGACAGAAAAATAACAATGAAGCAGGGAAGAAGCAGCTGGACAGTCAGGAGAAGTAGTGCCCCAGAAGACCGAAGAAGAGGCTTCTGACTGCCCTTAGAAAAGGCCACAAGATTTAATAATCAGAACCCTGGTGACCTCTAAGGGAGAAATTTCAGTGGAGTGGTAGAGTTTGAAGCCATATGGTGAGGCATTAAGTGGCTGGTGAGGAAGGGGGGAAGGTAAACTATACTTCTAGGCAGCTAGGTGGCATAATTGGCAAGAGTGCCAGCCCTGGAGTTAGAAGGACCTGAGTTCAAATCCAACCTCCGACACCTGGCTAGTTGTGTGACCCTAGACAAGTCACTTAACCTCTGTTTGCCTCAGTTTCTTAACTGGAGAAGGAAATGTCAAACCACTCCAGTATGTCTGCCAAGAAAAATCCTACTGGAGTCATGAGTAGTCAGAAACGACTAAAAATGACTTAATAATAACAACAAATATTAAGGTGGGTGCAGGATTAAAAAAAAGGGTCATTTTTAAATGGATAGAGAAGACCTGAGAATATTTGCAAACACTGGGAAAAGAGCCAATAGATAGGTAGAGCCTGAACATGAGAGAATAATAGTTTTTATCTCTATAATGTACAGCTTATTTTTGAAGCATGTATTAAATTTTACATGATAATAGCAGCTGCCCTGCTTGTCAATGTCCCCTTCCGAATTTACCTCTACTCTCTTTTGTGTGTTTCTAATGTGTCATTGCTAGTCTTTTCTTTCTTTTCTTCTTATTTTTTGTCACTTTAACTACCCCCCTCTCTTTTCCCCGAAGTCCCTTGCCCCTGACAAATAGAAGCCTGCCCTTGTAACAAACAAACATAGTAGCACAAAGCAAATTCACACATTGGCTGTGTCTGAAAATGCATGGCTGGTTTTGGAGGTGGATAATATTTGATGTGGCAAGCCACCAGAGGAAATGAGAGGGGATGGGTGTGAGGGTACAAGCACAGGGGTTAATTTTGGTGAGGAGAAGGGCAACCTCATCCTGGAAGAGAGGCAGAAGTTGTAGAAAGGTTGTGAGGTGGGGAGGAGGGTAATTGAGAAAACTTGGGTCAGACGGCCTCAATCTTCTCACTACAGTGAGAAGTTGTTGAGTGAAACTTGAGGAGGGGGCAGGATGGAGGAGTTTGGAAAAGACCATACTACTATGGAAAGAGATCTGGAACTGGAGTCAGAGGCAGAACTCAGTTCAACTCCCAGCCCTACCGATTAAAATTTGTGTGAGAGTGAGTAAATCACTGAAACCTCTTAGGGTCTCAAATTCTCATCTGTAAAATAAGGGGGTTGAACCAGGTGACCTCTCAGATCCCTTTTGACTCTAAATCCACAATCTATGAAAAGCCAGTGTGGGGAGTAAAAAGGAGCATTGTTTACAGATGAAAAAAGGACTGCAGTGCAACAGTGAGACCCAGGTGGGTTTAGATAATATGAATTTATAGTAGGGCCAGTCCATATGGTTCTCCAACAGCTTTTAGCTACTCAGAAGGAGGATCCAAGAAGGGAGAATACGATGGGAGTGTATGAGGAAGTGAGTCAGGTTCCTAGGGTTTGTATGGTGAAGGAACAGGGAGGAAGAATCTATGCCTACACACGTGGGTCCACACATATAAACAAAGACATTCACAATGACTAATAAAAGCCATTAAAACAGAAGCTTTCAATGGGCAGGAATTATGTCCCTCTTGTGTTTGTAATGTTTAGCACATATCAGTCAGTGTCTCAAGAAATACTGAAACATGAATCTACTTGAAGGCATTATGAAACAGAAAGACTCAGTTCTAAAAACAACCAGGTCACAAGATTATTTTTTAAATTTTCATAGCCACCACCTTCCACAGATAAAGTAAAATCTTCAAACTGGGATTTAGGTCTGGGTTGTCTCTTATGTAAATATAACAATGTACTTGGAGATTGATACAAGGGCTATTACTTGGCAACTCCATTTTGAAAACATTTTATTCTTTGTACTGAGGACAATTAAATTCACGGAAAATTCCTCTTTTGGAGTTTAGTCTTAGATAGGAGGCTAAGTGCCTCACACCATACCTCTCCCTAAAGGGACTCAGACATCAGTTGCTCTCCCAGTGGTAACTGTTTCCCCAAAGTGGAAAGACCAGTCTGCATGCTGTTAATGAGGTTCCCAAAGCAATCACCCATCTCCCTTAAGTGGAAATGGAGCTTTCTGCATTCTGTGCAAAGACAGATCTACACATGTAAGAGGTATGTAACTGAGCTGAGCTAATGACATTTAGAACCCTTCTGAGGAGAAGGATGGGAGTGCCTTTTAAAGAGCTCTGGATCTCAGACCTTAATTAGAGTGAACAGTTCAAAGCGAGATGCGAATCAAGTGAGCTTTCAAGATTAAGTTCGGCAAAGTGGTTTCTCATTTGAATTTGGCAAGTTGGGAGCTGGTATATGTCTTTGTGCCCAAGTCTTCTGTGGTTAACATAGAACTTCACCTAGGCCAAGTTACTATTTGTAACCCCAAAACTCTGTAATGATTTTAGCACACTTCTCCTTGCCCCACTGCCTAGTGACTAGGAGAGCAAATGGCAATGTCAACTTTGAAATTTTCTCTCTAGCTTGAAAGAAAAGTCTGAGAGGTTCTCATTCCCACATTATTGACGCAATCGCTGCTGGCTAGGCTGGAATATCCACCTCCCCAAAAATAAATACCTTCTAACATACCATTAAATCAGTGAAAGGCAATCAATCACAGGGGCAGAAACTGACACAGAAAAGGGGTCAAAGTGAATGCCTGTAAACTTTTTTTTTGAATTTAACAAATATATATCTGAGTGCCCTTGGGCAAGTTCTAAAATCCCATTCCTCCTGGAAACTTTCCCAGACTAACCAAAGGAATGGTGATAATGACAGCTTTCTCTAATCTCCTTTGTCTAAACAGGAAATTCCTGTGTCCCCTTTTTCGACCACCACCCCAGTTCCACTTAGACATACAATTGTTCCACAATAATAACAGCAATATGATGCATTTATATAGTGCTTTACCTACGGTAACCCTGATAGATAGTACAAGTATTGCCTCCATTTTATAGATGGGGAAAATGAAGCTCAAAAGAAGACAAATGATTTGCCCAAGGTTAAAGGGCTAATAAGTGGCAGAATCGGACCTCAAACGCAGGTTTTATATACATATATATATATATATATATACACATATACACACACACACACACATATATGTACATACATACACATATACATGTGTAAGATTACCTTTTAATTTACATTCCTTGTCTACTTCTTTATGTCAGAGGGGACCCTCCTTAGGGACTCCAATAAACAAAATTATAAGCTCCGCAAAAGCAGGAACTACATCTCTGCAATTTTTTTTTTCACAAAAAGAGATTGTTTTCACACGATCCAGAGCTATTCTACTTGATTAAATGACTTTCTAAAAGCGAATATAGTGTTCGCAAAACCTGAAAATTTGAGCTCTTCGTCACCTAGCCCAGGTTTTTCAATTTACAGGTGAAAAAAACCTAGTCCCGGAGAAGTGAAGTGATCTTCACAGTTAGTCAGCAGTAGATTTTGGACTAGAATTCCAGTCTCCAGACTCCCAGTCCTGTGCTATTTCCACCACTATAGCATGGTGCCTCAATGTATCTGCCTGATTCATTTTCCTTGGATCACGAATAACTGCTTTCTTTGTTTGATTATTTCAGCTTTGAACTTTAATGTCAGTATGCTACACTGAGATCAACAGAAAACACATGTGTGTGCAGATACATGCCAGGACTGTATTCTACGTTTATTGAGCACTAACTCTAAAGAGATATGCCATGGGACAGATAAGCAAAGTCTGGTGAGCAATCTAACAATCCTAGTCATGGCTCACCCACTGGAATTTTCTTTGTGGGGTATTTATGTCATGGTTTAAAGGTGGCAACGTGCTGTTCCCCGCATCTTAATGCATATGGACTCCACAGAAGTCCCAGGTGTTAGATACATGTGAGAGCAGGATGCTGAGCTGCCTTCAAAACTCTCCTGCTTAAAAAATCAGGAATGTAAGCCCTGTACCAACAGGAACTGCACCAGGGATTCAGACTAGAGGGTCCCTTCTTCTGGTAGAAACTGGAAGCTCTGGTTTTTACATTTGGACACATACCGGCACTACTCATTTACAACTGGATGCTGCACTGCTTCCAAACTGGTTTCTGATGTTTCATGTGCCTGGTTCCCAGATCATTCAACTTGCCTGCAAACTTTTTATAGATGGGAGGAAAGTAAAGACAGCAAACAGACCAGGGCATGCAGATTTCAAAATCTCCCACTGCCTGGCCTGACATGCAGGAAAGGATTAGGTTTTGGAGACAGGTTCAAAGAGTTCAATTAAAAGAACTCACCTACCATAAGTTACTGTAAAAATCTGGCAATGAGCTTCAGGAATCTAAGGAAGAGCTGCCCTTTCTCCCTAAAGCGTCAATTCCAATTTCAACAAACTGTTTCACTCCTCTAAACCTGACTTCCTTTAGTGGTGGCCTAATTTCCTTCTGACTTGGAACCTATGAGCCTGTGTTGATTTGTGTGTAGAAATAACCTCAATTTTCTAATATGTGAGCTGAATGACGCCTCCCCTCCAAATTGAAATAAGTTGATGTCAAATTGAAATGAGGTCTCTAAGAATTGATATAGTGCTGTTCAACATTTTATTCAATGGATTAGTTGAAGGCAGAGATTCTTGTCAAATTTGTTGATTACATTAAATTGGAAGGGACAGCTAACACAGGAGATGACAGAATCAGGATCCAAAAAGATCCTGACAGGCTTAGCAGGATGCCCATCTAACAAGACGAAACTTAATGGAGATGTGTAGAGTTCTGTACTTAGGTTAAAAAATTAACTTCATAATTTAAGGGTGGATGAAGTGTGTGACTAGACAGTACCTCTTCTGGAAGAGATCTAGGGGTCTTAGCAGATGGGAGGTTCAACAAGAGTCAGCAGGGTAACATGGTAGCCAAAAAGTTCATGCTACTCTAGGCTACACTGAGAGAAATGTAGTTCCTTCCCAAGCAAGTTCCTTCCAAACACTGGAGTTTCTGAGATTCTGGGAGCCTCTTTTAACTATACAATTACCTCATATAGTGTTGAATACAAACAACAATAAAGTTTTTCTATCTCATCCTTGTTTTGAGGTTATCATACAACTAGCCAGTGAATGTGAATTCCAGAGTTTGGGACCTTCTGAAAGATTTCTAAGGCACATTAGTATTGGTGGTCTATGATGTGATCAGTTTTTTGGGGTCAACATCGGCTGGAAGTTCTTCTACTAACTTTCTCCAATATGCCCATTAACTATTTAGAATCACTAAAAGTTAGAGCCAGAAGGGATCCTAAAGACTGATTACCAGTCCAACTCCACCATTTTATAGATGAAGGGAAACTGAGTCTCAAATAAGGGAAATGACTTGAAACGTAGTTAGTCAGTGGAAAAGCTGTGGATCCAAACAAGGTTGCTTGGTTCTGATTTCAACCGTCATTCCACTCTATGATGCTTTGTGAAAATACAAAGTGATATCCTGTTGTGAGGAGACAAAGACTAGATTGTCAGTAGGCAAAGATGCATCTTTGGCCATGAAAAGCAGGAGGCTGGGATTTATTCCTACAATATTTACAAACAAGTCAAGGTCTCCATTTGAAGCCAGAAGTTCAGAATGTAGCAAAGCAGATACAAAGGCATCAAGATGGAATAGAGTAGACAGATTGGCATTCAGCACATGTACAATAGTCCAAAGTAGGGATGTGCTGGTAAATGTTTAACAACTGACTTTGAAAAAAATAGCAACCATATGCATAAACAAACTTTAAGTCTAGTCTGCCTTATTAACCTTATCTCCATTGCTTTCTTAAGTCTAGACAATCAACAAGACAAGAAATCGAGCTCTGAGCTGCAGCATTTGCCTGTTTCTGAGATGTGAATGCTCACGCTGGAAACAACTGGTTCATGAATGAGCTGAAGTATGTACATTTTATTCTTTACAATCTATGGCATCTTTGCAAACCATGACTTTCCTCTATGCTTTCTGTATCTTCATTTATGTGAATGCTCTAATACTCGAGTTTGCAGGAAGACAAAACCAATACTAACAGCTGCCTAACTGCAGTAAGGCCTCAAATGTCCCTGGGTCAAAAGTGCCTCAAGCTCTGACACCATGCACTAAATAAACACTGCAGGCTGTGAAAACCCAAAGGCCATTTTATAGGGACAGGCAGCCCGTCACTCTGCATCTACCTCTTGCAGATTCTAGGAAGCTATCTACGGCCAAAGAGGGCCCAGGCAGCACCTTCCAGAAATCTGACTACTCTGTTTATGATGACTCCAGAGCCAAGTATAAATTCCCCGCTGTTCTATCCATCAGCAGCAGCTTTAGTGAAAGTGAATACTGCTTCACAAAGGTATAATCATTTCCAAGCCCCCACCCCAGTTGGTGAAAGTCCAGATGCAGACTGCCTCCGTGATCTATGAGCACAATCAATTCTACATAATCTTTCCATACTGCCCAAGACAAATATGGAAACACAAGGCCACCATCCAGTCAAAGTCAAGAGATTTTGCCCCATTATACCTATCAAAGCAGTTCCCTTTGCAAGAAGTATGGAGGAGAAGGGTCTCTGTGACACAATCCAAAGGGAGATTTTCACTGTGACCCATTAGATTTCCATGGTTCTACTCAAAAGCAGAGAGACTTAAAGGTAACAATTTTTTGCTCTATAAACAATAATGATTGTTTAAAATATTAGTTCTATTTTGCTGTATTTGGTTGTATTTCACAAAAGTTTCATGTAAGTAGACTTGTACAGGTTGAACAAAGTTGCTTATAATTTAAAGGGACCCTCTGATGAGTCCTTTACTGAAAGAATACTTTTGTAATGTGGATCTTCCCTCCTAGTCCCTATCCCCCTCACCCATTCATCTGCCTCTAGCTGTACAATGAGATGGTCTGGCAAAATGGTGACTAAGGTCCCTTTCTAGCTCCAACATTCTACGGTTCTGCCAACCAAATCACTGTACATTAGATGTTCTTACAGAGGGGGCCCTGTATTTGGTTCATTCATCAAAAGCAGCAAACGGAGAAGATCAAAGGCAAGTGATCTGATCATTTAGTCAGGGCTGGTTCAGGGACCAACCAGAGGCAAATGGACAGTTGTATAATTCTCTGGATAATAGGGTCATACAATGTTAGCACTGGAAGGGAAGCATAGAGCCCAACTATTGCATGATACGAATGGGGAAACTGGAGTCCCATGAGTTAAGGAGATTTTACCCAAGATTATAGCACTAGGAAGTGAGAGGATGGGGATCTGGAACTTGTTCTTTTGAGTCCCAATAAGGGATAGCCCCACCCTTGGCTATATGGAACATGGTCAGTGGCCATGGAAAGAGGGAACAAAGCTATCTCTTTTAATTGTATGTGAAAGGACTTCAGAAACTGTAAGGTTTCTCTTTCTAGACACTGAGTGTCTTTATTGCCCTAACAGAATGACTCAATTGTAGGTATCACTCTGCAATCCTTTTGCCTTCCCTGACTTCACCTCCTCTACCTATACACAACTGCCCAAAGACTTTTAGTTGCAGGCCCCCTTGTCTTTGGTAGCAGGCACAGAAACCTCCCTGTGGCCAGTGGTCCAACGGGATCTGCAGGTGGTCAGTGACATCAGAATCCCAGCTTTCAGCACCAGGTACCTTTTAAGTGCTCATAGAAGCTGACTGAGGAAATCAGGAATATTAGGCCCCCGAAGACGGAAATAACTTAACAAATATCAATTTATCATCTCTTTCTTCTTTAGACCAAACGTTATATGCTCTTTGTGTGCCACATGTGTGCCAAATGTGACTATTAGAGCAGGGAATTACCAAGTTGCTTAACACATAAATACTATTGAAATTTGAGCATTCGCTGATTCATTCAAATATTCATTAAACACTTACTATGTGCCAGACACCCTCATTCAGCATTTTTCCCATTAAGCAATACCTCGTGCAAAGTACTTAATGAATATTTGTTGAATTGAATTAAGAATCAGAAGGAAACAAATGCTTCCTTTGTAAACTGACTACAGGTATTTCCTTCTCTTAAGAAAAAAAAATTGTTACAGATATCTTTTGCTCTTACATATCTGTCTTCCCTTCCCTATCTATCAAGCCATACCTTAGAACAAAGAATAAAAAAGAAAGAGGAAAAAAGCATTTCAGCAAATCTAAGCAACACATCAACGAAGTCTGACAATGAATACAATGCTCCACATTCATTCTCTCCCATCTCTGCAAAGGAAGAGAAGTAAGTATGTGTTCTTATCTCTTCTCTGAGGCCAGGCTTATTTCTTATAATTATACAGCATTCAGTTTTGTGTTTTTATTCTTTCATTGATATTGCTGTAATCACTGTGTATGTTGTTTTCCTGGTTCAAGGAAATCTCTTTTCCACTCTTTACATTTCATCAATCCACTGATTTAATGCTGCCTAATAAACTCCTATACCTCATTTTCTTGTCACTTTGCCCACACAAGTAATAGTAGAAATCAGGATTTTGGCTCTTAGAGATGTACTCTAAGATGTGGCCTCCAAGAATATATCATGTCAAAATGAGAGTATTACCAGTATTAGACAAACACCCATAGCAGAGTGTGCTAAAAAGACAAAGGTTCCTTTCCCTGAGAAGTTTATCATTTTTTATTTAATTTTACTTTGCCTTACTTTGTTCTGTAAGTTCATTGGAAAGTCAACCTGGAGAATTCCCAGTGACTCCTCTACCAATGTAGATCAGCAACTGCTTGGCAATCTTAAAGCATATCTAGGGCACTGCAAAGTTGAGACTTGGCCAAAGATCACACAGCCAGAACGTGTCAGAGGTAGGAAGTAAACTCAGGTGTTCTTGAGTTTAAAGCTAACCCTCTATGATACCACACTGCCTCTCATGGGACCTTATAGTCCTGAAGATTTAAGAGAAGATACAGCTACACACACACACACACACACACTCTCTCTCTCTCTCTCTCTCTCTCTCTCTCTCTTTAAAAAACAGATACATCCACAAACATATACATTCAAACACAAGACCCACAGTTTAGCCAAACACATTTTGTTTAGCTTTTTGCTTTCCCAAACCCTGCCTTGTATTTTATGAGAGTGATAGAAGGACAATGATTTGGAGAAATGAGGGGGAGGCTCAAGACAGGAAAGATTAGAAGAAGAGCTGAAGAATAGAGAATGAATTAAGACTCTGCATAAAATAGAGGGACAGAAGAAGCTGGTGGTGGAAGGCAGCAGGGAGTAGGAACTATTTTGTAATGCAAGGCAGGCTATGAGGAGTAGGAAAGGAGTTAAAAAAACTTTTATCAACAACTAGTTCTCTATATGGTACCTCAAAATCCATCAATACATAGTTTTTATTTTCAGATATATTTTCCTTTCTGATTCTGGTATCTAGGATCACTCTCTTCTGGGACATGATCCACTTCAGTATAAAAGCCAAAAATCATTTCAGAAGCCACAAGACCTTAATATGTTTTTCTAAGCCAGTGTAGGTCCCAACTAAAAATGTGAATGAAAAACGGAATTTGCTTTTGTATATTTTTCCCCTTCGAAGTATGTGTGTCAAGTTTTGTCTCTCTGAAACTAGCTATACCTAATTAAGTTATATACTACTCTCTGGGGACATATCCTTCCAAACTACATTAAGCCATATCTGGAACACATTCATTTCATCCAACTCTGGAAGCAGAAAGACATATAGTAGAAAGACTATGTTTCTTTTTTGTCCAATACCACATATGAACAAGTGTTACAAATGCTGCTGCTGCTGATGACAAAGGTGAAATTGCTTTCATACTCACATTTGTCCCGGAAGCAGTGGGAGAGAAAGTGGGATTTGACTGAGCAAAGGACCTTGTTGGAACCACAGCAAATGACGATCCAATATTTGAGGCAAAATCTAAAGGAATTACATAAGGCCAGTGGGGGGAGAAAAAGAGACAGTCACATTGCTTTCAAATGTCAACTGCCTAGGACTAACAGGGAAAGAAGGATTTTTTAAAAAAATACTTTCTAACGTTCATCATGATTATTTCTCAATTTCTCTTGGAAACACTTATCATTGACATAAAGATATACTTTAAAAAACCCAACACTGAAAATATCAATATAAGAAAAGCAGAATACATTTGATTTTCTGAAGATTTTTAACTTTGGAAGATGGGACACGGAGGAAGCTATGGGCTTGAAAAATCTCAAACAAGGTACCATCAGAAACCTGATTTCATATTCATATTAGTGATCCTCTGGACACCCCTTACCTTCAGTTCCAGGTGGGTTAAAAACAGCTGTGCTGTTTGGTGAGTTGCACAATGCTCCTTCTGCTGAACCAACAACACATCGAATAGCCGCACTAAAAAAAAATAAAGGGAAGGATTAACATAAAAAGGTAAAAAAAATTAGAAGAAAAAAGAATTATATATTTACCTCAGGCTTGGAGGGGAGATAAATGATTACCAATCACACAAATGTAGAACTTGAGAGTTGGAAGGCTCTTCAGTAACCATCTAGGTCAACCCATAGAAACACCCACCTTAATACACCTGACAAATAAGCTAGCATGTGCTTGAAGACTTCAAATAAAGGGGAACCCATTACTTTCTGAGTCAGCCCATTCCACTTTTGGACAGCTTTACTTTTTTGGAAGGTTTTCCTGATATCAAGGCTGGTTTGCCTCTTTCTAATCTCTATCCTTTGCTCCTAATTATGCCCTTTGGAGTCAAAGTCTAATCCCTATTCTGTATATTATTGGTGTTCAACTGTTTTTCAGTTGTGTCCAACTCTTCACGTCCCCATTTGGGGTTCCCCTGGCAAAGATACTTAAGTGGTTTGCCATTTCCTTCTCCAGCTCAGTTTTACAGATGGGTAAACTGAGGCAAACAGGGTTAAGTGACTTGCCCAGGGTAACACATCTAGTAAGTGTTTGTGCCCAGATCTGAACTCAGTAAGATAACTTCAGGCCCAGTATTTTATGACACTCTTTCAAATGCCTAAACACAGCAGTTGTTTCCCTGAGTGTTTTCTTCTTGAGACTAAATGCTGCCTTCTGCTCCCAGTTCTTTTGACCAATCATCATATGTAAAGCACTTTGCAAACCTTAAAGTGCTATACAAATGCTACCTATTATTTTTAACATATGACATGGATTCAATTCATTAAATGGATGCTCTTCTCTGGACACTCTCCAGCTTCTCACTGACTTTCTTACACTCGGCTGCTCAGAACTGAAAATAATACTCCTTATGTGGTCTGGCTGGGGCAGAGTACAAGGGGCAATCACTCTTTATTCTTAGAAGATAAAGTCCAAGATCACATTAATTTTGGGGGTTGCAACATCATTTTGGTGACTCATAGCTTGAAGTCCACTACAATTCAGATCTTTTTCAGACAAACTGCTCTCTAACCATGATGCTACCATTTTGTACATATGAAGATGAATTTTTAAACACAAGCATAAGACGTTTATCCCTCCACTGAATTTCATTTTATCGGACTTAGTCCAATGCTTTAGACTGTCAAGAACTTTTCAGATATTGACTCTGTTTGTTATCCAGTGTGTTATCACCTAGTTTTATGTTATCTGAAAAATGTTGTTATATCATCTATGCCTGTCGCTTATCCTCTGCCTGACTCAGTTTCCTCAACTATAAAATGGGGATAATAATAGCACGTACTTGATGGGGTTCTTGTGAGGATCAAGACGTTTATTAAGTACTCAGTATAGTGCCTGGTACATAGTAGGTGCTGAATAAATCCTTGTTCTCTTCCCCTTCCCTTTACTCATATCATTGATAAAAATATTAAATGGTACAGTATTATGCACTGGTTCCAGAAGTATGCTCCTGCAAAGTTAACCTGAAACCATAAATGATTACTCTTTGAATCTGTCCAGTTGACTCAGGCCTGAAGCCATCTAACTTTTTTATTGTTTGGCGTAAAGCTCTCCATCTCTCTTACAAGAATAGTATGAGAAATTTTTATCAAATGTGTTGCTAAAATCTAGGCAAACAATACCTACAATTGTTCTGATCTACTAGTTTAAAAACCCTTCAAAAATCAAAAAGTCTGCATGAACTATACTTGATGAAAAAAAATTAAAATTAAAACAGCTCTAAGATACCAATTCAAGCCATCAAATTGGGAAAAATAACCAAAAATGGCATAGCTCAGAGCTTGAAGGGCTACGGAAATAACACATCCTTATACATTGCTGGTGGAATTGAAAATTGGTGGAATCTTTTTGGAGAGCAATCTTCCAAAATCATATAAGAGTTACAAAAAATAATCATGCCATCCACTCCAATAGTCTAATTTTCGAAAAACACCTTAAAATGTAATTTTTTTTCACCATCTCAGTGACGGTTTTTCAGCCATTTTTTTTGCTTTTTATATTTTTTTAATTGTTTTTTATTTTTAGTTTACAACACTCAGTTCTACATAATTTTGAGTTCCAGATTTTCTTCCTCCTGCCCCCCTGCCTCCCCAAGACAGCATGGAATCCGATATATCTTCTACGTATAACTTCACATTGAACTTATTTACACACTAGTCGAGTTGTGAAGAAGAATTATGACCAACGGAATGAATCATGAGAAAGAAGAAACAAAACCAAAAAAAAACCTGAAAACAAAAACGAGAGAGAAAAAAGGGGGGAAAAAGCGGGCATAAAGTGTGCCTCAATCTGCATTCATACTTCATAGTTCTTTCTCTGGATAATTGATAGCCTTCTCCATCATGAGTCCTTTGGAGTTGTCTTTGAACCTTGTGTTGCTGAGAAGAGCGAAGTCTATCAGGGTTAGTCATCACAGAATCCATGTATCTGTGGTTGTGTATAATGTTCTCCTGGTTCTGCTCCGCTCACTCAGCATTATGTCGTGTAGGTTTTTCCAGGTTGTTATGAAGTCCATATCCTCCCCATTTCTTATAGCACAATAGTATTCCATTACCTTCATATACCACAACTTTAGCCAGTCCCCAATTGATGGGCATCCCCTTGGTTTCCAATTCTTAGCTACTACAAAGAGCCGCTATAAATATTTTTGTACATATGGGTCCTTTTCCCACTTGTGTGATCTCTTTGGGATACAACCCTAGAAGTGGTATTGCTGGGTCAAAGGGTATGAACATTTTTATAGCCCTTTGGGCATAGTTCCAAATTGCTCTCCATTAAAATGTAATTTTAAAAAGAGCTCTTTCCAAATGTATTTATAGTGCCAATATTTGTGATTTAAAAAACTGAAAGGAATTTAAATGGCCAACAATTTGAAAATTACTGAATAAATCCTGCTATATCAATGCAATGGAACACCATAATGTAATTAAGATAGACAAATTGAGGCATGTGATTAAATATAGAAAGATTACTATATAATGATGTGAAGCAAAGAAAACAAAACCAAAAGTTAAGCCTTCACATTGATTATCATGTAATAAAAGAAAAAATATATAATGAATATGAATGGATGAAGACAGTGGATGAAGACAGAGAGGAAGGGATTAACTAATAAACTATTACTATTGCAGGTCATTTTTAAGTTTAAAGAGTTGTAAAGATAAGTTTAATCAATTTTGGTTTTGTTCAAAGTTGAGTTTGCAATGAATTGTTGATTTTTAAAGGAAATGGGGACTGGCTAAAAGAAGGGACTTAAACATATGTTTTCTTCAAGTTCTTCGAGAATGAAGGATGAACAACAATAACAAACAGTCATCCACTCTTGTCAGCAGAACTCACCTTTCAGAGAAGGTCAAGCATTTCTGAGTATGCATTTTCCCTTTGACATGCTGCTCCCAGTCCTAGGTCAGAAGAAGATGTGAATCATCAAAGGGTACTCCAGCACATATTGAAGGCAGATGAATAACGGCAGGAATTCACATTTACATCATACTTGATTGCTACTAAATTCTTTCCACACATTATTTCATTGGCTCCTTGTAACAACACTGAAAGTAGTATCGTCCCCATTTTACAGATGAGAAAACAGAGCTGAAGTTGAGGTCAATGGATAGAATCCTTAAGATTCTATAGGATCCTCAAGGATAGAAGGTAAATTTTTTCTGAGGAGACAATATATAGCAATATATAGACAATATATAAGTATATTCCAAATATATGCAAAATAAATACAAGGTCATTCGATGGGAACAATCCTTGAGGGATCAGGAAAGACTACATGTAGAAGATGGTATTTCAAACCTCAGATATGAAGGAAACTAGGGATAGTAAGAGACAGAAGTAAAGAGGTGATGCATTCCAGGCATGAGAGACAACATGTACAGAAGCAGGGACACGAGAGAAAATGTCATGTGTGAGGAACAGCCAATTTGGCTAGAGTGTGGTGTACGTCTAAGAGAGTGATAATGGATAACAAGGACAGAAAAGTAGGTCAGAGCCAGGCTGTGAAGAACTTCAAATGCCAAGCACAGGAGTCTGGACTCTATTCTTCAGGCAATAGGGAGTCACTGGAGTCTACTGAGCAGAGGAATGACATGGTTAGACAAGGTCATCAAGCTTTAATGGTGGATAGGTATAGAGTGTACAACAGACCAGGCGAGCCAAATGCCCTGCCCTTCTCTGCCTTACCTTCAGATCAAAGACTTTTTTATCACAGATGGTGCAGATGTGTGGCAGGTGGAGAGGTGTGATACCATGAAAGTCATTCAGCTCATGAGCCTGGAGAGGCCTCACTGACAGCATGGGCTCCTCCTTCCCTCGCCTCTGGGTGCTGCTGAAACTCTGCTTCTTGTTGAAGGAAGTAGGGGTCGAAGGCCCAAACTTCGTGTCTGGTGTGGGTTCTTCCGGGTCATATAGCTCATAGGATTGGCTGATTGGTGGCCAGTCCCATTGACTATTTGATCCTGTGCCGTGGAGCAGCGGGTCCACCTCTCCTTTAGGACCGCCTGTGCAGGGTGTATTCATGTGCTGTTCTCCAGGGAAGCCCAGGGGCTGTCCTCCAGTCATGTGCTGTCCTTGGGGATTGGGCCCATAAAAGTCTTTGGGGAAGCTGGCTTGGCCATCTTGCTTTGGATGTCCTGTATGACTACATTGACCCTCGTAGGTTACCCCAGCTGAGGTGGCACCCGATGTTGACAGAAAGCTTGACTGACTATCAGCATCTGAACCACAGGCCTGAGTACCACTAGCTTTACCATACTCATAGAACCCCGCCACAGCAGGAACAGGGCCAGTTTTGCTGATGCCCAGGACAACCGCTGGTTGATTAGAGGTCTGAGATATGACCCCACCAAAAGGATGCATCACCATGGCATTGGTAGCCTGACTGGGCAGGTTCATGGATGGTCCCAGACCCTGTCCTTGACCAGGAGGTGAAAATGTGATCCCCCTAGATGAAAACCTGGCATTTGGCATTACTGCTGGGTGCTGGGGTGCCCCAGCATGGCTGTGAGGGGTAGTGATCACAGATGGATGTCTCAGCTGGTTGAAGAGGGGCTGAGACATAGCCACTTTGGAGAGGACTTGGTTCAGGACTGTGGCAGCTGCAGTGTTGCTGGTGACTGCTGACTGCGCCAATTTCAGCCGGTGGAGGGTCAGCTGGGCTTGCAGTTGGGCCAGTTGAAGACTTGCAGGCGATGGAAGCAGAGGACTTGGATTACTGACAGAAAACGGGTTCTTATCCAGAAGCTTGGCAGCACTGCAAAGAAACAGGTTTAAACTGGTTTTTATTTGTCAGAATCACTTATAAAAGACTCTCTACCTAACACAATCTGTGTCCTTGAACTCAGGACCCACAGCCAGATTCTTTGTGGGCCAAGAGCTGCGCTTACCATTCCAATATCCTACATAGTTCATTTCTTCTGTCCTTCAAGAAATTTTTGTAGAGAAGGAAAGTCATGTATCCTTAGCAAAGAAGAGGGTAGGGGGATGCAATGTGACCCAGGACCCTTTTTGCATTCTAGCCAAACTAGACAACTCAACATTCCTGATATTTTCTTATCCTTTCTTTCCCACTCTATGCCTTTTCTCATAGCACAATGTCTGCTTACAACATAACACCCTTGGCCCCTCCATCTGTGCCTGCTGAAATTCTTGCCAACCTTGAATGGCTTTCTCAGGTGCCGCTTGATTTATGAAGCTTTCCCTGATCTCACCTGATGGAAGTGATCACCTCCTCCTCAGATATGTCATGGAACTTTGTACTGTGACAGACTTAGAACAGCCATTTTGTATTAGATTGTAAGTTCCTGGTCCAGGGGCCATATTTTGTCTTGTTATCCCTCTCAGTGTCCAACATAGTACCTTGAACTCCAATGGGCACTCACAGTTCTGTGAGAATTATTCAGTGAATAATTCCTCTTGTATCTCACATATTTTCTTAAGAGTGATGTGTGACAGATATGGTCTTTCTAATCTTTGTGGTATGACCTACTGTTGTCTTAGGTTTGTGCTGAAATTCAATACTTGAATTTCAAAATTCAAAATCTGTATTACAATATTCAATATACAGGATAGACTTCGCACAATAAGGAAAGCATATAACTAAACAAAGGACATGGGAGGGTGGGGCTTAAGATAAAGAGAGAATTTTCCATGTTATACTTAAAACACCTCCACTTCAGGAAAGGTTTGAGGGAAGGTGGCTTTGCTTTGGGGGTTCAGTACCTTAATCAGAAAAATGCTACTTTCTCCATCTCTGTCATGAAATAAGTGTTCAGGGAGGTATGAAGCTAAGGGCAGGAGTCGGTCAGGAAAAGAGTTGGTATAGGATCCTAATAGCATACCACTTCCACCCTCCTCCTGAGTCATGTCTTTACAGTATGGCTTCATTGTTTTCTTTGAAGTGAATTCCCAGAACAGTAGGCACACCCATATTTAAATGCCAGTACAGAAACATATTCCAAAGTCAAACTTCTGGATCATCCTTTCTCTCCCCTTAGTGAATAATCAAGGGATGACTATACTAGACTAAAGGTGCAGGCGACCAATAGACAATACTCTTTCCCTCCGAGTGCAGAGCGGGTCAGATGTATTTTAAGATGTCTGCTGGAGGGCAGACAAGGATGAAGATACCTTTGCTCTCTGGGGAGGCTGTCATGGCTCAGAGGCAGCAGTTGGGGTTGGACAGGGACAAAGATGAAGAGGGAGTAGGGTTAGGAAGGTGCTAATTGCCTGAGTAGGTGAGAATATGAATGGAAGCAAAGGATGGTCAAGGGGCTGGTGATAGACCCTTAATGCTAGCCAGTATTAAGTAGCTAAGCTTCGGAAGAGCAATTAGGCTTAACTCAAAACCCTATCCATACAGCAGCCAAACCTCCCTACTGGTTTTTCCAAAACACGCCCTGTCCTCACTAACAAGGTGCTAATGAGGTGCCAATGGAGTTTCCATAACCAGAATGGGAAAGGATATTTTTTTCTGAGAACTCAGCTGGATTTTCCAAAAACACAAAACAACAAAAAACCAACTCTGTGCAGTGTTTTGGGCCAGGAGTTGTCGGGGGTGGGGGTGAGTGGGGAGAGAATGCATATCTTTAAACAGTTATGTATAGAAGGTTTATCTTTTCAATCCAGTGTAGTCAACCATTTTAAAATACTTGCAGGTTTGGCATAGGGAATCAGTAATCCTGGAATCAAGCCCACAATATACAGCTGGTGGTCGTTTTATCCTGAGACCTAGCACAAATCAAGAAGAAAGACCTAATTGTCTGCCTACTGTTGACAGAACTCTGCTATTTGCTTGACAAACTACTACTAAATGGATATTCAATTTGAATAAAAGTTTATCTAGTCTTAACAATTCAACTGACAATTAAAACAATTAAACTGAAAGACTATTTCAGACAAAAGATGTTGAGATGCCAAAAAAAGGGAGAAGTTTAAAAGTATTTTTAATAGCTCATCTTTCAAATGTCAGTATCTACCACTTCATCACAAGGCATAAATTCGGTCTTGATATATGAAGACAAATTATGTGGGGGATTTTCTGTGGAAAGAATGAACACCCCTAGCAGTACTTTCTGCTACAATGGAAAAGAAGGGAAAGGCCCTCAGAGGTGGCATCTAACAACAGCTGGTCGGACAATAAAGTGACGCTGACCTCCTGCCCTTTGGATTCCAAGTAGAAGTGAAGTCTCAATAATCAAAAGTGTCTGGCTTCTGATGGTTCACTAGCTTATGAAAATAATGTTGTCAGTCAATGTGGCCCATGGGAAATAATTTCACACCATCCATTCTAGCTTTGGTATCCAGGCACTCAAGGTTAGGAATTAATCTAGCATGAAATAAACTTCTCAATGAAATAAGAACCATTCCCAACTGCTCCAGCCCATAAGAGGGCTGACACAAGCAATGTCTGCTGCTCACCATTTACCATCACAAAGGTGGCTTAGCGAATGGGTACAGAACCAGAAGCAAGGGAGAGCAGAGACATATAAGCTGTCTCTTGTATACAGTGGTACCCAAGCCAGCCATGAGATGCAAAAATGTCAGTCTTGGGAAAGACCTTTTACCTCAGTTAGTGCAATCAGCTTATTTTAGTAAAGAAGAAAGTGAGGATCACAGAAAAGAACTGACTTTCTCCGGGTCACAGAACTAGTTAGTGGCAGAGCCTGGACCAGAACTAATATCTCCTCTCCAAAGTTTTTCATGCTACAAGACAATATTTCCCAGAGGGCTTAGGAGGCAAAATGCCTTTTTTGAATTTTTTTTGGAGGAGACAAGATGGGTAGGATGTTGGTTGAATCCTGTGTACTTGAAATAAGTTCCCTGAAGGAAAGAGGCACTTTGCAAAGAGTATTCCCTCTTTACAAGCCCCTGGGAGACCATTTTGTGACCCAGGCCTTCTCAACTAGAACATCTTTACCAGTGGAAAGACCAGTTCTTTTGTGAAAGTCAGACAAATCCACTTCTTTCTAAAAAGTCTGCTTGCCTTTACGACTAGGGGCAGTGGCCCACCTGAAGATTCTTTTCATTGTTATTGCCTGAAGCCCCTCACAGTCTTTGCTAGTTATTGTACTCCTACTCCCATTCCAGAGAAGCAAGAGAGGAGAGATCCTCTTGTCCTTGACTTTGGATTGGGAGGGATTTAGGGAGCTGGGAGTGGTCAGGACTTCTGGTACCTATCCCTCCTCTCCTCCACTCCCTGCCCTGCCTCGACTCCTTACCAAGTCTACTGAACACATACATGTGTTCCATCACCACTGATCAAGTTCACATTTGTTCTAAGGAAGAAGGCAAAAGTCAAGTTACATAACCTAGGAAACTGAGCAGTCAGTTAGAAGGTATATTATATGGCCCCTGGGAAATTATATGTAAATGAAGTGCTTAAACATGCACTATGGGAGAATTTATGGATACACCATTCTGATTCATCTCAGCCCATAGAAAGCTCACCGCCCCAGGGCTGATGTTTAATTTTTGGTTGCTAGTTCATCATGCAGGGAACATATACTGCACGACTAGATAAAACTCTACTCTTGTTGTCTTTGAAACTGTTGCGTCTATTTTTTATAAGCACACCCATAGCCTGAAAATAAAATAAAATTTAAAGGGCAAATAGTTGTACTTATCATGTCCAGAAATTTAGGAGATACAAATAAAATGTTGCCCATAGTTTAATTCCATTGTGTTAAAAAGATATACAACATGTAGGACTTGGCAGACCCCTTCTAAAAGCTACTGGTTTAAAAAGTTATCTTGAATTTTACTCCAGAACCTAAATAAGATCCTATGATGAACCCAAGGATTAGTACAAAATATGCTCCATTCAAGTCTGGCTAATGAGAACCGAGTTATATTTCTGCTGCTGTAATAGAAGGGGCCACTAGGTGGCGCAGTGAATAGAGTGCCTAGTAAGAAAGATTGCTCTTTCTGAGTTCAAATGTGGCCTCAGATACTAACTGGTCAACCCTGGACAAGTCACTTAATCCTGTTTGCCTCAGTTTCCTCATATATAAAATGAGCTGGAAAAGGAGATGACAAGCCACTCCGGCATCTCTGCCAAGAAAACCCCAAATGGGGTCATGGAGAGTTGGCTAAACAGCAACAGCACCATTTTAATAGATGGAGAAAGGCCTCATTCTGGGCATCTAGAAAGCAGTACGAGCTGTTGCAGAAGTTCCGAAAGTGTGGCCCAGAGGGTTCCCAAGATCCTTTCGGGGGAGGGGCGTCCGTAAGGTCAAAACTATTTTCATAATAATACTAAGATGTTATTTGCATAATGAAGTGTTCCACCCTTTTCCAACTAGATATCTGTGTGAGGCTGGATTTTCTTAACATACTTAAGCAAAATAATGTATCCTAACAGACTGAATGCAGGAGCAGATGTAAGAATTCAGCCGCTTTCTATTTAGCCAGACATTAAAGAGATATGCAAAAATATTTAAAACAATGACACTCTTCTCACTAAATTCTTTGGAAAATAGTCATTTTTCATAAAAGTGTGGCATTTACATTAGTATATAATGGTTTGCTATTGTTATTTTTAAAAATAATTAATAAATCAACATTTTGAAAATTGGTCAGCTTTACTTTTTAATACTGTAAATATTAGCAGATATGACCCACATGAACAAAAGCACCTTGAGGGGGTCCTCAGTAATTTTTAAGAATGCAAAAGAGTCCTGAGACCAAAAAGCTTGAGAATCACTAATCTAGCAGAAAGAACACTACATCCGGACTCAAGAGACCTGGGTTCTAGTCTCAGCTCTACTACTAACTAACTGTGTGACCGAGGGCAAGCTATTTTTCTCTCTCTGGGTCTCAGCTTCCTCTGTGGCCAAATAGGGGAGATGGACACTAGATCATCTCTGAGGTCTCTTCCAAGTTTAGCATTCTACTTTACCATGCCAGATGACAAGAACTTTCCTCACAAATATACTGTTCTCCATTGTTGTAGTCCAGTGCAAATCAGCTCAAGGGAAAATAATTTTCTAAAGTTATAAATTAAAAAAAAAACTCAAGTATGCATTATGCCAAAAATTAATTGAGATTTACTATCCTACTTTGAGCACGTGTGCTAGGCACTAGTTGGGTACAGCTTGACCCCTATTGCTATGAGCTGAGCTGTTCTGAGGAATCCTGATACACTGTGCCCTCTTCCATTAGAAACTGTCAGTCATACAGGTCACTGGATCAGAAGTCTCATGCATGCCATTACGGAGAGTGACGAAAAGACTAAATAGGAAACCTGTTCAGGAATACCACTGTAGGAATCTGTTGACCAGTGAGCCACTGCTTTCTTAGAGTATATATACAGAGATGGGGAACCTGTAGCCTCAGGGCTACATGTGGCCCTCTAGGGCCTCAAGTGCAGCCCTATGACTGAATCCAAACTTCACAGAACAAATTTCCTTAATAAAAGGATTTGTTCTGTAAAACTTGGACTCAGTCAAAAGACTACACCCAAGGGCCTAGAAGGCCATATGTAACCTCCAGGCTACAAGTTCCCCAATGCTGTTTAGGAAACAGACTTTACTTACATCCTCCACTTCATTCCTGTATGGAACTCACAAAGGAGAAAATTACAAGAGCCATTTTTCTGGTCCAGAAAATATCAGCCAGGTGAAGCTGGTAATCTGGGAAATGACACTTCCATATGTCCCAGAAAAACTGCCTGGGGCATGGACAGGCTCCTGTTTGTTCAGAAAATGATGAAAAAATTGCTGTTTCCAATCACTTATAACTCTTTATTTCCAAGGTCCCCATGGTCTATCCCCAAAGACTATACCAGAGGAAGAATTGGCTTTGTGTACACGAATCCTGTAGGAAAAGTCATATCAACAAATTTCTCTCTTTAGGATCAAAGGGATCCTTAGAGGGAAGTTACATAAGTTAAATGAAAGTTTAGGAGAAATTCAGAAACTGAAATTACTTGTGGTGCTGGAGCAAATATTTCACTTGTCAGAAAACACCCTAGGCGTGCAATTTCATTTATCATCACCTGATATCACTCATAACTTGGGCCACTGCCACAGCTGCTTAAACTCAGGGGTGAAAGAATTGAACTATAAAGCACATCACTTAGGCCAAAAGAGACTGGACTGGTAACATTTCCAATTAGACAAGACATTTTCTTCAAGGGCAATTAACCTCTTTTTGTGTCATGGAAACCTTTTGGAAGTTACAGACTACTGTTTTTAAATTAATAAAATAAAATACAAAGAATAACAAATGAAACCATTGATATCGGAGTGTGTGTATGTTTTTATGTACATTAAACAAGTTCACACACCCCTATTCTAAGAGAGGTAATCCCATTTACGGATTCTATTTCACCTTGTCAGTCAGCTATACTGAACTCTCTTCCAGAAGACCAAATGGTGAATTCATGAGTTGGGTACAAATTGAATTCAAATTTTTAAAAAAATACACTACATTTATTAAGCACTTACTTGTCAAGGGCACTGTGTTAGCATAGGGAATACACAGATAAACAAAAACACAGTCCTTACCTTGAAATGGTTTACAATCTACAAGTACAAAATGTCTTCAAAGGAAAAGTTCATGACCAGACAAGAGTATGCCAGATTCACTCACTCTGGATTGGGGCCTTTATAGTGACATTAGTTCAAATAGACCAAAGTATTCACAATCACACACAAATATGGAGGTTTTGTTTTCCAAATGCCTGCTGCAAGTGGAATCCTTTCTATTTGTTCCATCTACTAGGATATAAATTCTTCCCGGGTACAGAGAACATCTAAACTGTACTTTGTAATTAGCATGGGATTTAGGACCCTTCCACACAGTTGGGAGAACACTACTTGATGGTGATAATACAACAGTACTCCTTATGCCTAAAATTCAAACTCTGGTTAACATCACAGAATCACAGGATGCCATATCCAGAACAGAATTCGAAGTATGTACTCCAAACCCCTCCTTTTCCTTTGGAGGAAACTCAGGCCCATAGAGTTTGTGTGATTTGGGCAAGGCCTCTTGGCTAGTTAATAATGGCAGACCTGGAAAGCTGGAACTGGAACCCAGGTGTTCTGACACTTCACAACAATGCCTCATTCATATTCACCAGATAAGCCTTTAAAAGAACAGAGGAGGATTGTTCATTAACCAGGTTTATATCCAAAGTCCTAACAATGACTGGTGTTTAATAGGCTGAGGTTACCCATTTCTTTTTGTTTTCCTAAGATTTATCACAGATGAGACTTCTCTAACATTGAGATAGATTTATCTCAGAACATTGCTGGACTTTGCACAAGGTATTGCTCAGAGGCAGTATGGGTAGTGTATAAGAGATAGAACACTAGACTTGGAATCAGGAAGACCCACCTCCCAGGGTTGTTGGGAAAATCAAACCAAATAATAATGTATGTGAAGTGCTGTGCAAATCTTAAAGCACTATATAAATAAAAATTATTGTCATATGATGGTTCGTATCAGCATGGCACCCCTGAGAACAATTCACTTTGGAGAAGCACAAATATTCTTGTTGTCTGACTTGTATTCATAGCTATAACATTCTGGGTTTATGAGTGATCTCTGTTCTAAGCCTAATCACCAGGCACTTATATCAACTGTGCCCACTGCTCTGGTTCACTAGATCGCTCTTCTTGCTCAGTTCCTGGAACCACGTCCTATCAGTATTTTTACACTTGGCAAGTCAGGGTATGAATATTTTGTGATTTGGAATTTACTTGGTAGGCTACACCAGGGTGTGCAAAAGGGAACTGATAACTTAAGGAACAAAGCCAGAAAACAAACAGCTCATTTTCTTAACTCAGAACTGGCCAAACTAGAAGCAAACAAAAAAAAAAACAAAACATTAACTCGTTCAAACATTTATAACAAACTGACTGTGCAATTAGGAAGCATACAACAGAAACACAAGTAAAAATAAATACCCTGAGTGTAAAACCATTCAAAGAGGACCCTGGAATATGGTTTAAAATGTATTTTTGTATCTTGAAAGACACTCCTGTCCATTCCAGAAATGTATTTATTGTAAGATGACATGAAATAGACAGGCAGAATGGGAAAATGGGCTTTACAAGCTAGAGGGGGAAAATGCTAGCCTTGAAATCAAAAGTTCGAGTCCCAGATTTTGCCAGTTATTTATTGTGTCACTTTGAACAAGTCACATCCCCCCTGAGCCTCCATGTCCTCATCTGTAAATTAAGGGGTTCAGATCAAGAATCAGCCTAGTATTGGGAATGCAGCGATGGACTCTCAGAGGCTTATTAGCTGTGTGTCCCTGGGCAAGTCACATAACATCTCTAAGCCTCTGTTTGCTAGTCTGTGAAACGAGGCTCACAACACCTGCGTCACTTATCTCACAGGGTTGTCGTCAAGATCAAACAAGAAAATGAATGTGAATGCCCTATAGCAGCCCACAAATCCCCGGTTGTTATCCTGAGTATTGTCAGCTACAACACTTCAGAGAGGCAGTGTTGAGAAGGCAGAAAGAATACTGCCACAGGAATCAGGAGACCTGAGTATGGGGTGTGGAGGGGTGGGGGGGGTGGGGGGGGTGGAGGTGCCTACTATGTGCCAGGCTCTGTGCTAAGCTCTTTCCCTACAAATCTTATCTTATTTGATCCTTACAACAATCTTGTGAGGTAGATGCTATTTTCAGGCATAGAAAAAGGCGGACAGAGATTAAGTGACTTGCCCAGGATCACATGGTAAGTGTCTGAGGTTGGATTTGAACTCGGGTCTTCCTGACTCCAGGCACGGCACTCAATCCACTAACAGTACTGTAGCCTCTAAGAAGCAAAGAATGGGGCTGTGTTAACACTACTAACCTGGTGAACAAAATGAAAGGAAAGGCCCCCGGTATTACTTGAACTGGGTTCTAAATCTGGAGATTATACACTTAAAAGCACTTTCTACATTTTAAAGCACAAATACTGTAAGCTACTAGCTGTGTGACCCTGGGCAAGTCACTTATCCCTGTTTGTCTCAGTTTCCTCATCTGGAAAATGAACTGGACAAAGGAAATGGCAAACCACTCCAGTATCTTCATCTATGGGGTCATAGAGAGTCAGACGTGACTGAAAAAAACAAACAACAAAACCACAATAAAATTTCTTGCAAACAGTAATACGTAAGCTCCTCGAGGGCAGGATCTGTTTCCTTTTTGTCTTGGTATCTCTAGGGCTTGGCACAATACCTGGAACGCAGCAGGTGCTTAGCGCTTGATGATCGATTGAATCGTCATAGGGAATAGGATATTTAGCTTTCACCCCTCTGAAATATCTCCAATAAATTCACAGTTATAGAATTCAAACCAATTTAAATTAAAACAAAATTTTAAATATGTTTTATAAGTTAAAATGGTCACATCTGGGTTGAAGGAAACCATGGACTTCGAATGGCGCGAGCTGTACCAACGACAAGAGTACTATAGTGCTAAGACCATTAATTCACTGAAGCCCTGAAGTATAAAATGTGTAGACACCCATTGGATGAGTTGAATGGCTAAACACGTAGTTGTTTCTTCTTCACGCTGGATATTTTAACCAAAGTGTTTTATCCCTTTTCTACTGAAATTTATGAAACTACCTACTGTCTTCATTGGTGAAAGAATGGAATCACAGGTCTTTTGAAGATATATTTAAGTAAACTTTAGGCACAGACTATAAAGTCTTGTCAAACCAAACGGCTATTATGACAAATAATGGGAAAAAAAATCTAGATTGGAATTTGGGAGATACAGGTTCTAGTCCTGGTTCTGTCATCAACTGGTTGCATGACTACTTCATCTCTCTAGGCGTCAGTTTCCTTTTCTGTAAAATAGAGAGCTGGACTAATGTATTTTTGTGGTTCTATAAGATTCTTTGCAGGGAAACCCAGTAATGCAATTTTTTAAAAAAAAGTTTTTGTTTACGTTTGATAGGTACACAAATAATGTAGAGATATTTTGAGTTCCAAGTAGGTAAAACTAGTAACATTTAATATGGCATGAGTAGCACCATGAATTTTGTTAACTATCAATCTACCTAAATTTCACAGAGTTTTCCTCCTATTGCCCTGGCATTTTCAAATACTACTGTTATGAACATATGTGATTAATCTAGTGACTGCAGTCCTTTAAGAAATTCCACATGCTCCTTAGTATTGGGCTGCCTGGAGTCCAAACATTCAAATCTCACCCAACCTTAGTAATACCTTTCTGGTCATTTGGTTCAGGCTAATTAAGCACCTGGTTTTTTTCCACAAGTTAAGATCATGTCTCTGTTCACATTGAGCTTTAAAAAAAAAGACAGAGAAACAAGATAAGCATAGGTTCCCCCTCAATGGACTTCTTCAAACAAAGCTTGGACGATTACTTGCTGGGTATGTAAGGGGCGGGAGTGGAAGGGGTGGGGATGGGGGACCGGTTCTCATTCAGGTTAGACTAGTTGGCTTTTAGGTTTCCTTCTGAGATTCCAGGATTCTATCTGCCCATAATGAGAATGTTTCATTTCAACTCCCTTGATTAAAAGAGAGCAAGACTTGAAATCAATAATATTCTCTCTGAAAAAAGCAAAAACTCAGAAATCAAAGCAGTTGAAGTTGCTTGGCCAAGGAATTTTTTAAAAAGTTCTCAGAATAACAGGCAAAATATGCTTGTTTAGAAGCCTGCTGCATCTTAGGTTACATATGGAACAGGCTACTATTGGCTTTCTCTGCATAATCTTTAGGGAAAAAAAACCCAGCAGTTCTGTACAAGATACAGCAGCAAGAGAACATGTCCCTTTCAGCACTGATCAGACAAGCCGTACCAGTTGATCAACTGGGCCGTCTAGATTAAACATGCACACAGGCCATTCCACTTAATTTCTTGGTGGGGAAAAACCCAACCACAAACCCAACCTATGGTGAAAAGCCAAGGAGACCAAGACCGACCGTGGCAGAGGACTGAAAACAATAGCTAAACCTGACAGCCAATTTTACACTGTTAGCTATTTTTTGGCTTTCCCTTCTGCTGACTCCATCCATTGCTAATTAGAAGGAGTCAGGAACTGACATGTACTGAGTTCTCTATGGTAAAATTGATTAGAATATTATTTTGGAAAGTAAGGAAGTCATTTTGTTGGAAATATCAAATTCCACAAAATCATATGTGGCAGCTGTTTAGTACGTGTAGGGGTGGGAAGGAGTGTGTGAAAATATTAACCCCATCCTTCACAGTTATCTGAAGTCTCTGAAAGGACACGCAAGAAAGAACTCCAAGAAAACGCAAGCGGCAACTGATAGACAAAGTCGTAAAATGACATTATTTTTTGGTAAAAAAAAAAATTCCCACGATGTATGTTCTACGTGCACCCATTTTTAAAAGTGTGGATTTATCTTTTATATGTTTGCAAGCAGGCAACCAGTAGGTGCTACTACTGTGTATGCTGGAGCTGTTTATTGAAGGGAAACAAGAAATGAGGTGAGTCATACTGAGCTGCAGCGTGCTACAGCTCATTACATCCATGTAAAATGTTTGCCCAAATCTCACTTTAGGAGCTTAAACATTTACTGCTTTCTTGGGGGCAAGTCTAAAAATTCTGCTTTTGAAATCCAGCTTGGAATTTAACTTCTAGCGTTCTAAAAGTGGTAAAGAAGCCCATTATGGCTGGTTAGTAAAATTCTGTCGTTTCAAACATTCTCTTCTCGAAAATGTTCTTTCTTCACTAATTCGGAGACTCCTCTTCAGATTGAATCTGTTCTCCACTTTAAAAAAAATGGAGCATTTTATAGGTTCAGCCCATCTCAAAAACCCTACCTTTCACTTTCTGCCGCTCAAAAATTCCAGGAACGCAAAAATCTTTCACTCCTGAGAACATCTCATACTTTGGGAGTCAGGCAATTCTAAATGTTTTCTTTTCCATGCCTAGGCATTCAATGATCTTGAGGACTACCCTCCGGTCAGATTTTTCTTTTTAAAAATTATCTAATCACGCACTTAAATGAAAGCAAGATCTGGAGTCGCTAACCCAAAGCGGAGATGTTATTTTCACGCTGGAAGTGAG
This sequence comes from Trichosurus vulpecula, assembly GCF_011100635.1. Taxonomy (NCBI): domain Eukaryota; kingdom Metazoa; phylum Chordata; class Mammalia; order Diprotodontia; family Phalangeridae; genus Trichosurus; species Trichosurus vulpecula. The sequence continues at coordinate 104,335,726 of NC_050580.1, forward strand.
GAGGGAGATCTACATGCCTGAGGTCACATGTCAACCTGCTGGTGCTGGTGGTTTGGGGAAAAAAATGTAACGGGGTAAGAGGAGAAGGAAAGAAAACAGACAAATTGTGTCTGCATGCACAGAACCTTAACAATGGGAAACTTATCAGGAGGGTCACGTGTACTGGTGAAATGTGAAGAAAATTATTCATTTCTCCTCTGTATGGGGGAAGACGGGGATGACATCATGCAACCTTACCTTTCTGAAAAATATCAGGGTGCCAGGCACTGAGCTCTGACCTGTAGGGCCCGGAGCCGCGGGTCATTTTGGGTGTTGTGAATGTGGCTCCCTAGGAAATTCCAATGACATTCTACCAGCTTTCTGCATGCCGATTATTTACAAGGTTCCTCTTACAAAGTCACAAGCTTGGGGGTGAAAAGGAGGAGGACGAGAAGGAGGAGAGAAAGAAAGAGAGAGAGAGAGAGAGAGAGAGAGAGAGAGAGAGAGAGAAAGAGAGAGAGAGACCCAGTTCCACTACATACCCAAGACTGGAAGAAAAATCACATGGTCTCCAAGAGCCATTCTTGCTGCATGACACATGCCCAGTGTAAATGGCCAACAATATCAGTTGATGTTTATGCCATATGTTCTGAATCTTTTCACATATCAACACCCCGGGGCCAGAGCCACACAGACAGGACTTTGGAGAAGGTCTCTGAAAGAGGTATTGAGCTAGTGAGACTAATTATGTCAGTCATTTAAAATAAAAATACCAGGGCCCAATTACCTGGTTTCCTTCCCTTACTCCTTTTACCCTAGTCTCTCGCTATAATTTCCTCCTGAAGGCCTTAAAAGGGATCTTGAGAAATCCTAAGGTGGCACTACTCATTCCATCACAACCCTACACCTTCCAAGGTACCCAATTTTATAAGAGAATCCTTAAATAGCTGTACCTAGGATGCTCTGCTCCCTCTTACTCCACACTCCCAATTCATAACTAAAACTCTTCTCCAGGTAGGTATCTTAGGTAATGTAATCTTCTACTCCCTTGTCCCAAGCATCCCTTAATTTAATATGACATAGGAAAATGTCAGTATGGTACAGTGGAAAGAGCACTGGGTTTGAGTCAGAGGATCTAGGTTGAAATGCTAGTTATGTTACTTAGTATCTGAATGAACTTGACCATTCTTATCACCTCTCTAAGCCTCAGTTTCTTCATCTGTGACATGAGGTGGTTGGACTAGATTCCTAAGGATGGAAGTTCCTTCCAGCTCTAAATTTATAGTATGAGCCTATGAAATAGAGCCAACCCATAGTTGTGAATAAGCTATTGAATGCAGGGACCTCTCCCGTAAGGCCATTCCCAGCTTCCTTCCCTTAAGAACTAATTCACTTATTCCCACAACTTTCCACTCTTAATTGTTTCACTTCCCTTCTAACCCTAACCACCCTCCCCAACACCCCCCCACCCCACCCAGTTGGCCTTTTGTTAAGGGAACAAAATTTCTGAGACTTTCTGAATTCACAATCTGCAATCCACAGGTATCTCTTTGCTAGGTTACAGAAAGCAACAATCAGCCCAGCTATCTGGGACTGTTAATCACTTCTACTGCCTGGAAACTGGAACAAACCAAAAAAAAAAATTCTTTTTTTGTGCTGTTATATAAAAACAAACAAACAAAACAAAACCAACCCAAAAGACCGTTTAAAGAAACTGATGATCGAAGGTTTAAGACATTCCTCCCATTACATACTTGTCATCAGAAAACGGCTGTTCAGATCCCTCCCTTAACCATTTATCCAGTGGACAAACTTGCATTAGGGAACAGATGGAATGGATTTTCTTCTACTAAGACAGAAAAGGGAGGATTCCACCCTTGCCTTCTCTCAACTCTGTTAGCCAATCAACTTTGCCTGAACAGAATGTCACATTTCCAGCTGTCTCCTGGACCATGTACCTCCTCCATGAATACCAAAGAAAGAGCAACTTATCTCTCTATTTGAGAAAAGAACAGCTCTCTCTCTCTCTCTTCCTTCATTTAGCTATGGTGGTCACTAGGCTGACGTAACAACTGTAGCCACCTAGAGGGGCTTGGACTGAACTTTTGACTTACAGTGAAGCTAGATACCACATAGGCCAAAGCCATAGTTCGATACCTGGGACCTGCCATCCTTTCTGTGCTCTCACATTCATCTTCTGCCCAAGGGTGGAGAAAAAAAATCAAACAACCTAACCGCTCCAAAGTATCCAGTATAATTTTCTCTCCTGTCTCTGTCTTCCCTTGCTTTTTCTTATAATAATAGTTTACATTTATTTAGGATTTTATAGTGAATGCTTGCCTTACTCTGTTTGATCCTTAAAACAACCCTGTGAAGTATTCCTTACCCCCATTCTACAGAGGAGAGAACAGAGGCTTGGCAAGGTTGCACCCTGCCTAAGTCCCAAAGGTAGGTGGCAGAGCTAGGATTCAAAACCAGGATTCTTTTCATTACATTAATTACATTACTTAATCATTTCTGGAAAATCTCTGGTCTATGCATCCCGAGAAGAATATTCCTTATCCTTCCCTCTTGTGCTCTGGATATCTGAGTGTGACCAAAACAAAGATGAAAGTGAGGACAAGCTTCCTAACAGAAGGCATAAGGTATAACCGTAGCAACATGCAACTTTGGCAGAAGAGAGGGAAACCATATCCTGATTTTCAATAGAAGAAAAGTTTCTAAGTAGAGTATTCTACAGCTGGCCGTAAGGGCCATAACCTTGTCAACTTGAAATTTCTCATCATTTAGGAGTTCTTCGTCCTATTTTTAGCTTCTACCTAGTAAATGGGACTCGGGCAGAGACAACAGATTTAAGTCAGGAATCAAAAGGCCACCTATAAGAAACTGAGTGTCCAAAGGTTTCTGTGGGAGGCAGGAGGTGAATCAGGTATGTATGGAGTCAGCTGGAACTAGCAGATCTGACAATTAACATTTTCAATGTGAACACTTACACCTCGGAAGTTCTCAAACACTACAAATCAGGGCTTGATTTATTGTTTTGTTGATTGTGTAGACTCAAGAAAATGATAGATAAAATGTTAATAATATAGATTAAACATAAAGGTTTATCCAGTGTCCTTTTTCCCCCAGAGAACTGGTTGTTAAACATTTATCAGCACACTCCTCGGTGACTTTTATTCACAATGTTATCCCATTGATTTATAAACCAAGGCACAAGAACATCTTTTGCCTAGCCAAAGACATCCACATTTCCTTTTCCATAAAAGGCATAGTGTTGGAGCCAGAATGGACCAACAGAGATCACAGAGTCCAACTCCGTCATTGAGGAAAGTGGAACCTCCAGAAGAGAACTGGCTTTGGTCAGAATCTCAGTGTCAGGTCTAGATCCCAGGCCTCCTTATTCCTAATGTACTGTCATTTCCAACACAAAGGAGGCAGAGTAACAGTATAATGGAAAGAGCATTGCCTCTGGAGTCAGAGGGGCTGGGTTCAAATCCTGTTTCTGGCAGTTACCTCTTGTGTGATCTTGGGCAACTCATTTTCCTTCTCCAGGCCTCAGTTTCTCCCTCTGTGAAATGAGGGTTTAGAAATAGATGTCCTCTAAAGCTTATTTCAACTATCTCCAAATTCCATGCTTCTCATTGCCTTCTACTGCTCTGCAGACATAACCTCGTGTTAGGAAGAATCATAGGTAGAAGAATAGAGAACAAATTATTCCTCAGGGTATTTGTATATCTGTCTCTAGCTAATCAAGTTTTCTAGCTATCATCACAGGAAAGAAAAAGTCAGGTCTCCCTGCACTCTAAAATGGAAAGAACAGTAGACTTGGATGACAACTCTAATCCTAGCCCTATCATTGTGGAAACCATAACTGGTTGAATTTGCCCAGAAGATAGGGTCTACTGCTCCTGACTATCTCTGTAAGTTAGGAAGAACCTGCCACAAGGCAGAAAGATGCTTAGACTTGGTGTTGGAAGAAATGGGTTCTGGTCCTAGTTCTGTCTCTCACTAGATATATGGCACCTTCGGTCAATCATGTCCCTTCTCTTGCTCTCATTTTTCTCATCTGTGCAAATGACAGCCTTAGACTAGATCTAGGGTCCTTTACATTTCCAGAATTCCAGAGTTCAATTTTAAAGCTTCCTCTCTTTTCCCTCATTTATTCCTAGGTTTGAAACTGATGGGCCTTACTCCTTTCTCTCTGTTCCCTGGGCTGCTTTCTGTCATGCCAAACATAAGATGTTCATGTTTATCTGTCTTGAATGTTCTAGACCAGCAGTTTTTCAAAGTGTAGTCCATGGACTACTGAAGGGCCCTGAAACCCATTCAGGGGGGTCTTTGAGGTCAAAACTACTTCACAATGATACTAAGATATTTTCTATTAAAATATCATTTCCTTTTCCAATTACAAATCTGTATGAAGCTGGATTTTCTTCATAAACTTCTACAAAAACAACATATCATAATGGATTGAATGCAGAAGCAGATGAGAATCCAGCTTCTTCTATTAAACTAGACATTAAAGCAAGTTGTAAAAAATATGTAAAACAATACAGTTCTCGAATTGTTTTTGTTTTAGAGAATATAGATCTTTTTCATTAGAGTATGTCATCTGTGTTAAAATATTCTTACTTATTATTATTTTAATGAATTAACAAATGTTAAAATTTATCAGTTTTAATTTATAATATGGTAAATAATGATAAATATAAAGCCCTTTGGGGGAGTTCTCAATAATTGTAAAGAGATCCTGAGAACCAAGAAGTTTGAGAACCACTCTTCTATTCAGTTCTAATATTCTCTTTCCCTCTTTCTCTCTCTCTCCCCCCTCCCTCCCTCTCTCTCCCTCCCCACTTTTCCTCTCCCTTTCCATCTTCTTTTCCCTCTCCTAAGACCCACAGTCTTTAGGTTTTCTATTCATGTTCAAAAGAGAGGAAGTAGGAGTGGGGGGAGAGACAGACAGAGGAAGAGACAGACAGAAAATCAAAGATACTAGATCTGGAAGGAACCTTAGAGATCCTCTAGTCCAACCTCCTTCATTTTACAAATGAAAAAATAAATCCAGGAAAGGTGATTTGCCCATGGTGCTTGACTGCTAGTAAGTGGAAAAAAAGAGAACTCAGGTGGTTTGACTACAAGTCCAAGACTCTTTCCAATACACCATAGATCATCCTCAACAGACGGACATATTCAAGGAAAGTGGCATGGCTTGCTCGGCTAGACATCATCCTTTTCCCTTTACCTTCCCCAAAATGATTAGAGTGAAAGAATTTGTTCTGTGACCACTTGTGGTTTCCCAGTTTATTATGTTAGGCTCCTGCCACTCCTTTTCATGGGTTACATCTATGCATGCCTTTTTTTAAAGAATTAAAGTCCCAAAAGAATGTCAAAGAAGAAGAATGTTATTTTTAAAAAGAATGTTTCTTTAAAGAAAGTCCAAAAAGGCTATTACTCAATCAGTAATCCAGGTTGGAACAGGATTAGTGATTGTGTAGTTGAAGCTCCTTAATCCTCAGAACAGAGAGCCAAGACTTGCTGCCATGTTATCATTCTCTGATGGGATTGTCACTGGAGTCTCCTCACCACTCACACTGGTTTCACATACTTGGGATAAACCTGGTGCCTGCTTAGATTAGTCTTACTCTGGTCCAAGAGGCACAAAGGCATCCATGGCTACAGAGAAACCCAGATAAACGAGAAGGTGGGAAATGCGCTCTCAGTTTTCCCTTCTCTTGATCCTTGTAAATGTGTTTTTAATATCCCCAAAAGGGTGCCTGCAGACACATTAGAACACCTATATCCTCCTCAGAAGGGAAAAGGCCTTTCTCAAACTCCTTTTGCTTTTCTTGGGTAGGTCTCACAAATCATCCTTCAGAACACGAAACAGGAAGAAAAAAGGAAATGGAAGTCACAGAAGAGATCTAGTTTAGTCAAGGTACAATATTATTACCCAGTTTTCTAAGACCTCCTGGGAATGGATGGAATAAAGAATTAGCAAAGCTGGGAAACATTTGTTTGCATACAAACTTAGAAGGTCGCTAGTCTTATAAGTCTTGAATCATGCTGCTAAATTTAGCAAATGTCATCTTAGCATCTAGGCTAGATCTAGAGAGCCCTCTTAGCTTTTGTGAGCATTCTGATGGATGATTTGGAGGTTTTCTGTCCTTAGAGACCATACAAATTCAAAAGTAGATCTTCTGACACATTCTACTAAATTACACATTTTTTCGGTGGGGGGGGTAACACATATGCTTGTCATCCCCATGGTAATACTATTAGACTTGTGCCTGGTCCAAACTTCTATTGCTTCTCCCCCAAAATAAAGTTCTTAACCTTTCCAGTGTCAAAGACCAACCACTTTAGTTGATATCTATCAATCCCTTCTTAAAATAATACATTAAATTTTAAAAATACATAGGATTACAAAAGAAACCAATTTTATTGAAATAAAGTTATCAATTTCCAAAAAACAAGTTAACGGACCCCAGGTTAAGAGTCTCTGTCCTAGATTTAAGTCAAGACAACAAGCTCTTATTAAGTTCATATATGTGCCTCTAAGGGGCAGCTGGGTGGTGAAATGAATAGAGTTCCAGCTACACTGCTAAGGACTCAAACAAAGGCTACAAACAGTCCCTGTCCTCAAGGACCTCACAGTCTAACGAGCAAGACAACACACAAACAACTATGTACAAACAGTATCTCTCTCTCTCTCTCTCTCTCTCTCTACATATATATATATATATGTATATATGTATATATATGCATATGTACATATATATGATAAATTGGAAATAATCTTAGAAGGAAGGCACTAATATTAACAGAGACTGGAGAAGAATTCTTTCCCAAAAGCTGGGATTTTAGCTGAGATTTGAAGGAAATCATGAAATGCAGAATAGGAATTCTGAGAGAATTTTTTGGTGCCCAGCCAATAAAAAGCATGGAGTCAGAAGATGGAGTGTCTTTTTTAAGGAAACACAAAGGAATCAATGTCACTGGATTGCAGAGTACATGGAGGGGAGTAAAGTATAAGACTGGAAAGGTAAGAAGGGACCACACTATCAAGGTCTTTAAAATCCAAAGGAATTTATATTTTATCCAGGAGGTAATAGGGAGCCACTGGAGTTTATTGAATGATATTGAGTGATACTCAAATCCACACCTTAGTGAGATCACTTTGATGACTGAGTGGAGGATGGACTGAGCAGGGAGAAATTTGAGGCAAGGAGACCAACCAGAAGGCTACCGTGTGTGTGAGGGATGAGAGCTTGCAGTAGGGTGGAGAAAGTATCAGAAGAAACAGGGGCATACATGAAAGATGACACAGCAGACATAGCTCCTGTGCTAAGAGGATTCCTAGCTTGCGTCTATGATTGTTCGGTGATGCAGGAGATCCAGACTCCATGCTCCCTATGTGTGCAGGCACACACTTTCTATTCTACTTGAAATGATAGGGGTATTCTAGGCCTCCTGTCCCATGAGGACATTAAACTAAAGTCTACACCAATGAGAGAAAAGTAGCCCAATCAGGGACCCCACAGGGTGCCCCAAACTATCCAACTTTCCAAAGGGTAACATCTCACACTGACAATAAACAGGAATACTGAGAGTCATATTAGGCGGGGAAACTGGCCAAATAATATGACTTAAATGGTGTGGGAAATAGCCTCACTTAAGAAAGGAAGTCAGGTTTTTGTCCAGCAGGGTTTGTATTTCCATTTGTATGTAAGGCTTGTTATTTCTCCTAACTGTTCTCCAGGGGGCACAGAAAATAGAAGCAGGAAGTAAACATGTTTCAGTGACTTGCCCTTTGAAGGGTTAGCGTCCAGATAAAGACCCCTGGCTGGGCTCTCAGAGAGACTCTGACCTCCAAGGATATTTATCCTATTACTTCTGCCTCGGTTTCTAGAAGACACCAGACCCTAAAGATGTCACTGATTGAATTTCCTGTAGGCTGACAACACTTCTGAGCATAGGAGTTGCCAATATTATGGTGCTTATCCGTGGCAGAGTCTGGAGAAGTGGCCTGGATGCACAGAGAGCTCAGAAGCCCAAAGCTGCCGCGCCAAAAATAATATTTGTGATGTGCTTAGTAACTACAGTGGTTGGCACATAGTAGGCACCCAATAAATGCTTGTTCCCTTCCCCTTCCGTTCCTTTCTAGAGCCAACAAAAGTAACAATAGTAATGTGCTGTTTTAAACAAATGAGTTATTATTGCCAGTCATCGCAGTAATAAATTCATTTTCTAACATAGTCTAGAATTAAATGTTAGAGCTGGCAGAAATCTTGGAGATAATCTAATGTAAGGAAATTGACACTTAAGAGTGCTGAAGTGACTTGGCCAAGGTCATACAGCAATGTGATTGGCCTAGCTGGATCTAAAGCCTAGATCTTATTCAAGTCCCATTTCATTTGCTTTTTCCTGCCACCAATGTGATGTAGGCAGGGTAGTTATTATTATTATTAGTAGTAGTAGTAGTATTGGCATTTTATAGACTAAAATCTCAAGGTATATGTTAGGTGATTTGCCGTAAGTCCCATGTCTAGAAGATGACAGAGCTGGGATTCAGCACCAGGTCTTCGGAATCTCAACCCTGCCATGTATTTAGTGAATCCTCCTTTTCTTTGTTCTGCCTCCGCAAGTAGCCAATAACTCCTACCTGCTCAAATCAAGCAACACGGATTTATTAAGCACTGGCTATGAGTCCAGCACTTGTTCCTCTTTCCTACCTCCCTTTGAAAATATCAAGATACCTCTTCCCACCATATTGCTGTTGTCGTTCAGTTGTATCTGACTCTCCATCACTCCATTTTGGGGTTTTCTTGGCAGAGATACTGGAGTGGTTTGCCATTTCTTTCTCCAACTCATTTTACAGATGAGGAAACTGAAACAGGGTAAAGTGACTTGCCCAGGGTCACACAGTAAGTGCCTGAAGCCAGATTTGAACTCTAAACGATGAGTCTTCCTGACTCCAAGCATAACACTCTATCCACTGTACCACTTAGCTGCTCCATTGTATTGCTTTCTATTAAAAACGTGCATGCGTGTCCAGAAGCCATTAGCAATATCTGTTTACATTTATATAGTGTCATAAAGTTTTCAGAGTGTTACATAAAGATTTTTTATCTCTTTGGACCCTCACAAGTCAAAAATAGTGCAAGAATGATTATCCCCATTTTACAGAGAAACAATGCGATAAGCCTACTGAAGGAGTTTTAATAATTGATGTGTTATTTGAACATGTTATGATGCCTCCTGCATGGTTATCTTCAAAATTATGCGCAAGTTCATTTGACTCTTTATTGAAATCAAAGCTGAAAGAAGAGAAAATGACATTCACAAAACACAACCACTGCGGTCAAACCCTAGATCAATCACCAAGATATGAAAACTGAATCTGGTGAAGCTGCAAACCAGACACATCATCTATCATAGGTCCTTGCATAATATGATGAGAATAAACATTGTCCGGATTGTGGCCTCTTTTCCTGTAAGGGTTTAAAGTACCTAACAATGCAATCTAAGAGAACACGGGTGGGGAAATGGTGCTTGTAATGAGCATCATGTCATAATCAAAGTTGAGGCAATAAGAAAGCCTCATCCAAGATTGTGCATGGAACAGTGAGGATAGCCCTCGTTCCTCTCTTGTTCAGAGCCAAGCTGGGCACAAGTTCTCACAGTCTGGGAAGCTGGGGAGTAAAGATGAACTACTTGTGGGTACACCAGAAGAAAGGAGAGAGAGGAGGTGTGGCAATCCCTGGAATTGAAAGGCTTTAGCTACACACACCCTGTTATCTTCTGACTCTCAAAGTCAAAGCAATCTTCTCCATCCTCATCCATCCAAATGTCTTTACAAGTCAGAGTAAGCGAGGCCAGGAACCCCAGGGTAAGATGTTTCATAGTCTCACAGACACTACAGTCTTTATGAAAGTTATGTCATACAGTGGAAAGCTGACATGGAACAGAGAAAAGAAAATCAGGCTCGGAGTCAGAATGACTTGGGTTTGAATCTTACCTCTGCAACTTACCAGCTGTGAGACCTTGAGTCAATCATATAACCTCTTAAGTAAGTACACTAAGTAACACTTAAGTAAGACACTAAGTAACCTCCTCAAGTCATCTATAAAACGGAAATGATTACACTTCTACTATATACCTTAGAGGGGTGTTCTAAGCATCAAACTCGATGATAATAACAACAGTTTAGAGTTATGGAGAGCTATAGTTTACTTCCCTCCATAGATAATACCTTGTAACCATAAAGAATTCTATAAATGTAAGTTGCTATTTTGATGATGAAAAAGTTCTCATTTCAGTTCCGGTCAATACCAGTTATATCTCACTAATTCTACTTTGAGATGATCCACGAGCATGACTACATAGAGCACACACACACACTTCATTCCAACTATGTTTTAATATCTGAAACTTTCTATTTTCATCCTGAAAGGGTTTCAAGGAAATAGAGTCCATACCACACAAATCACAAATGAAATCTTTGTTTGGTCAATTCACACCCACAATGTAGTGTATCTATAGAAAACAAGGCAGCCTCCCACATTCAATCATTATAGACTTCAGTACTTCACTTAGGTGACCTAACTTGGATACTGCCAATATGACACATGATGCTCTCAAGAAAGCATTTCCTCATGGTGATGCTAATTTAAGGGTTTGCTATGGGACATGGGGACCAAGTAGTACTACTGGTCTTACTAGCTCAGGGATTTAAAGGCTAGAGATGAAAATCTTTTAAAACTTGATCCCTGACGCCAACTGGTCAAAACGTGATACAGCAGGTGGGCCAAGTCCCATCTGACCATGTCCAATGATTGGGCTACCAGATCTGGCACTGATTCAACCTCTTCAGTAACCCAATCCAGAACCACAGCTAGGAATTCAACCTCACTGTCACAGACACACGTTAGAATGTTAAAGATCACAAAATTTTAAAAGGAGCCAATGTTTGTGGCCGACGTTAAGGCCAACAATTCCAGCCGTTCCTCACAGTAAACCGCTTCTCTAAAGAGAAAGGCCCTTGGAGATCTTGACATCTGCTCAAGGCAAGTTCCAGGTCTTTGGAAAATACATCCAAAACTCAGTATGTCCAAAACAGAACTCATTAAATTCCCCCCTAAACCCTCCCCACTTCCTACCTTCCCTATTACTATAGAGGACAATAACATCCTCCCAGTCCCTCAGACTTGCATCCTAGGAGTCATGCTGGATTCTTCACTATCTATCATCCTCACCCCCAACTCTCCACGTCTAAGCTGTTGTAAAGGACTGGCAATTTCATATTTGAAACATCTCTCAAACACATCCCCTTCTCTCCTCTCACCCTGCCACCATGCTACTGCAGGGCCTCATCACCTCACATCTTGATTACTTCAATAGCCTGCTGGTGAGTCTGCTGCTTCAAGTCTCTCCCCACTCCAATCCTTCCTTCATTCAGCCAAAAAGTGATTTTCCTAACATGCAGGTCTGGTCATGTCACCCACCTAACTTAATAAACTCTCGCAGCTCCCTATTGCCCCCAGGAGCAAATATAAAATGCCTTGTTTGGCCTTTAAAGTCCTTCATGACATGGCCCTTCCCTACCTTTCCAGTCTTCTTACACCTTACTCCCCAAGATATACTCTTCGATCCAGTGACATTGGCCTCCTGGCTGTTGCACAAACAAATCACTCCATCTCTCAGCTCTGGGCATTTTCTCTGGCTGTCTCCTATGCCTGGAATACTCTCCTTCCTCCATTCCAACTACAGACCTCTCTGGCTTCCTTTAAGTCCCAACTAAAATATCACCTTCTACAAGAAGCCTTTCCTAAGCCCTCTCCAGTGCCTTCTCTCTTTTAATTATTTCCTATTTATCCAGTAAAGAGCTTGCTTTGCATATATTTGCATGTTGTTTCCTCCATTACTGTGTAAACTCCTCGAGGGCAGGGCCTGTCTTTGGTCTTTTTTGTATCCCCAGTGCATAGCGCAGTGCCTGGCACAGAGTAGGTATTTAATAAATGTTTATTAATTAATTGCTTGATAATTCCCAGACTAATTGGGAAACTAGGTTGGCATTTTTTCTTTTTCTTTTTAGTTCCCAGACTCAATTCTTTGATCAAGCAAAGCTATTTCTGTAATGGAAATAAAAGGGGCAACAGGCAGAAAGGCTTTCCCACTGGACTCATTGTACCACTTTGGCTAATCATTTCAACTTCTTGGGTTTCAATTTCCTCATTTATCTGCTGAAGGGGTTGGACTAATTGATTACAAAAGTCTCTTTTCCCTCCAAAGTTATGATTTAGCACTCTCCCATGAATCTATTTGAGTGACTTTAGGCTCATGACTTGCGACACAAAATCAACCCAAACCTTTAGCAATTCTTTATCTACAACTGAAATGTCCCCTTGAAAAAATCTCTCTCTCTCTGTCCCCCCCCCCTCTCACACACACACACACACACACACACACACACACACACACACACTCCCCCCCACCACCACTAACCAACCCTCTGATTATTCCATAAGCTTGGGGGTGGTTGAAACACTAGGGCCTGTAGAAATGTGTGAAGATCTGTAATTAACAAAACTTTTGCAACACTCTCTCCAAATATTGATGCAACTGCGCAATCCAAATGGCGTAACAGCACATATTAAAAAAAAAAAAAACAACAGGCCACAAAAACTCAAGCCTCAACTTGAGTGCTGATTCTCCAAGCTGGTGGGTGAGACGTTAGCCAAAGCAAACGTCGGGAGAACGGCAGCAAGAAAGCATGAAACAGCACCCCTGTCTGGGAGGGCTTGTGAATGGCCAGCTGATCACTGGGGGCAGAGCAGGCAGAGCTTTTGGCTCACACAGGAAGGGTCAGAGAGGAAGCACCACCTGACCCGAGAGGAAAGGAAAATGTTATGAACATAAGCATTGTTCAAAAAGTAAGCTTGCCAAAGATTTTTAGGAAAGAGATTTGAATCTTATGGCAAGTAGCAGTTACTTGGATAGGTTGACAATGAGTAAATCTGTGTGTAATCTTTTCTATACAAGTAAGAGTACAATGCAGATTGAAGCTGATCCATCCCCTTTTATCCCATGTAAATTTATTTTGTCCATGTCCTACCGTAAATCCTTCCCAGGGGTCCCATCCAATACATAAGGGACCTTCCTTTATCTCTTTTGACATGACATATTTAATAAGGATTTGAGAACTGACTGGCATTTAGTTCAGAGGGGATGCACATGGATATCAATGGAGCACACAGGCTGGCCTTCAATTATCCTTCACTCCTACGGCATGACCCACCTAAGCACAGGGACAAACTTTTCAACATCAGTTCACTAAAGCAAAAAGGTCCTAACTCACATTTTCTAGTCTCCTAATTTCTGTAGCATCACCAATGTTCATATAACCTTCCTCCCCAAAACTCTGCATATCACTTTGATACATTTTATTGGCTGAAAACATTCTCCATTGGTTTGATGATTTAAAAAAATGCCTTTGGCAGAAACATTTTTGTTTGTTTTAAAATCAAATCACAGCATGTGCTTCTCTAGAGACTTCTGTGTCTCAGAGAGCAATCTTTCTCTTCAAGGGTAAGTTTACAAAATCCTAGCACCATAGATTTAAAGCTGAAAGGTCCTGGAGAAATCATCTAGTCTAATGCCTTCACTGTACAGTTAAGGAAATTGTGAAGTTAAGTGACTTGCTAGGATCTGAATCTAGGTCTCTGGACTCTAAATCTGTACCATGCTGTCTCCTGAGTTGAGTCATCAATAGCCACAGCTGCTCCATTTTATAGGGCTGCCACAGAGGCTTAAAGAAAACCACGTGCTACCAATGGCATGGCTGCACTGTGTACAACAGACCAGCAAGCTCATTGTCTGAACAGCTCTTGTAAAAAGGAGAAAATCCCAAGAGGCAATGGTATTTGAAGCTGTGGCTAAATGGAGTAAGTATCTTTCCTAACAACTTGGCTTTTCTTATCAACCAACAGATAGCATGGCTTTGCATAGTCACCATGCAGAATTTAAAGAGTCTTCAAAATAAAAAGAGGCCAAGGTTAAGGGTTCAATTAACCAGCTTGGGGCTCTTCCTAATTATGATGGAGGGATAACCATAATTAGGAACACTTAACATCAGTGGAGTATTTTTTTTCTGCCTTCCAAGCATTTTGCAAGTCATTAGAAGAAAATGGTTGCCCACCACACCCTGCTCCAGACTTTGCAAAAGGGAGAACTGAAGAAAAATGGCTTCTTAACCCAGGCCCACAGCAGGAAGCAGAGAATGGACAAGAAAGCTCAAGCAGCTCTGCTTCCAAACCCTCTGTACCCACACTTCCAATCCCTCTGTACCCACACTTCCAATTTGGTCTAAAACAACAAGTGATACATAAGCAATTCCATTCTCCCTTCCCACATCTTCAGCTCCATCATACCTCACTCTACTTTTTGGCTCTCTTTCAGGCCACCCAGAGAAATGATGGAGATGAATTAACTTAGTGAGTCTGCATCACCAGCAAGCAATGCTTACCCCATCCTGGTTAGCTAAGAGTGTCTGCCAATGGGCAGGGAACACCCTCTCATAGTATTGCCTAACTCCACCTTCTCAAGAAGTAATGGCAAGGTCTTGGGTTTGGAAGAAATGAGGTGCAGCCTCTTCTGAGAATTCAGGTGGTTGGCCAGTAAAAATTTTAACACAGACTGAATAATAATAATCCCTTACCTTTGTCTACACTACACTTTGTACTGCTCAGACTTCTCTCAAACCCCTACAAGGATAAATCTCTACCTCTTCTGACCTCCTACAATAGGATGGATTATCTAGGCCAATCATTTGGCAGTTGTTGTACATGGCTTAATGTCATTCGCCACTTGAGGGAAACTGAGCACTTTGTCTTGTACATTGTAGGCATTCAATAAGTATTTGTTTTTCTGCAGTGAAAACATTTTCGGCAGAAATTTTGACTGAGTGGGAAACACTTGGCTTAATGGTAAAAACATGCTCGAACTGTGAGTGCACACACTTTTCAACCCTTCAAGAATTTTGTGATTTTGTTGGCATGGGTACTCCCTTTACCCATGAGAAGATCACAAAGCATTCTGGACTCCAGTAGAAAGTCTTCATAAGTTGCCCTGGCTGAAAAAAATTTATCACATCTAGAAGGTATTTGACCTTCTGGTGATGATCTCTCCTCACTTAGCTGGGTTGGTCCTCAAATGATCTTCCAACTTGGTAAATCCTATCAAAGTTTGGGATCTTCTTGCAAAGCTTTCAAGCATAGCAACTGAAACATGCTACAGTGAGGCATCAAAGGGAAATACTGTGTGTGCGTGTGTGTGTGTGTGTGTGAGTGTGTGTGTGTGTGTGTGTGTGTGTAGCATACACCTTCCACTAAAAACTACTCTGAAAAATGCCCCACTAAGTTGATTACTTATCATACATATAGCATTTTATATACAAATAAAGGCAGCTAGGTTGCTCAATGGATAGAGTGCTGGACCTGGAGTTAGGAAGACCTGAGTTTAAATCCAGCCCCAGACTAGCTGTTTGATCCTGGGCGAGTCACTTAACCTCTGTTTGCCTTAATCTACTGGAGAAGGAAATGGCAAACCACTCCACTATCTTAACCCAGAAAACCCCATGCACAGTGTTGGTGTGCTATGGTCCTTGGGATAACGAAGAAATCAGACCCAACCGAACAATAACAACATATATAAATAAAAACTTCCTTGTAGAAATATAACTCCTTCACTACATATACACACTATACAGGTACTGTCATACACAAACATAATCATATTCCAATAAAGTACCAAGATGGAATTTTGTACCATACCAAGATGGAATACAGGGCCAGCAAACTGGTCATGTGAAGACCAAACCTAGTTAAGTTTGGAGAGGTCCATCCAAGATGGCTGCAAGGGGACAAATTTTTCAGGCATAGCAAGAAGAAAGGTTGTAGTCTCTGTCAACAGAGGGCATACCCACGCCAATGAAGCACTGAAGTAAGATGAAGAATTTACAGGGCTTTTTAACACAGATTTGGCTAAACTCGACTTATGGAGCTAACTATATAATCCCACGTGGCATGAATTGAGCAGACATTTCCAGGGTCACATATAAAATCCTATTTGGCTTCTCAAGCCCTTCATAACATGGCTCCCTCCCTAGATTTCCAGCCGTTGTACACCTCACTCCAATCCATATATTCTGTGATCCAATGACGCTGGCCTCCTGGCTGTGCCTCAAACAAGACACTCTAGCTCTCATCTCCCATCCCAGTACCTTTTCACTGACTGCCCTCCATGCCTGACATGCTCTCTTCCTTGTCTCTGCCTCCTGGCTTCCTTCAAGACTCAGCTCAAATTCTACCTTCTTTAAAAGGCCTTAGTGCCTTCACTCTGAGATGAGCTACAATTCACCCTGTATATATATTGGGTGTGTGGGAGAGGAGAGGAGGACAGCGGAGGCGAGGGGAGGGGTGGAAGAGAGGAGATGGTTGTCACTATCCATCTTGCCTCTCAGCATATGCCATTCACATCTCCCCCCACAACAGGTCCTTTGGAAAGGATTAGCTGGTCCCAGAGCAGGTTGCCATGCATTTAGGGGCACACTCTTAATTCCTAACACTGCATACATCAGGGGTGGGGGGGTTGTTAATAAAGTTCAGTGGGCTTGGGGCCAGGTAACTTTTGGCTCCCAAAGGAGAGGATTAAATTCCCTGGGAACAGAGCCAGCCTAGTCCCCTGAGGCCCTGCAGACAAAACCACTAGGAATGCCATGGGGGAGGGCGGGGGAGCCAGACACCCCAGTGTGGGGCAAGCAGGTATAAAGCTGTGATGTTGCTGCCCACGCTCTTCTTTGATGATTCCCAACATCCACCTCCCCATCTAGGGCTCATGCTCCCACAGCCTGCAGCCCAAGCACCAAAGCTGAAGAAAAGGGGAAAGGGAGCAATCATTTCACCAGGTTTCTGCCCTTTCTGGTGGGCTTCACTTCTCCCCCAGGGTTATTTATCTAAGAAAGACAGAAGACTTAGAAAGGAATGCTACAAGGGAGAAAATGGTGTTGACTAGTTCTTCTGAACATCCACCAGCTCAGGCAGGTTTTCCTGTTTAAAGGAAACCACAGACATACAGAGACAAGAAAAACCAGGAGAATGGGAATTTAAAAGATCAACTACTTGATTCTTAAAGGAGAGAGCACAGTATAGTTGAAGTGCAGTGGACCCTTGTATTCCTTTGGGTCCTCAGGGTTTTTGTAAAATGACAGGGCTGGGCTAGAAAATCTCCAAGATCCCTTACAGTTATCACATTCTATGGTCTTCTAACTGGAATCAGACAGGTGTTAGAGACATGGCAGCCTCTTATCCACCCCTAATGGATTATAGATCTAAAACAGATGGCAGAAAGGCCAAGTGATGGACAGGATTACAGATTTAGAGGCCTTAGAATTCATCTAGCCCAACTCCCTTGTCTTAAAGATGAAGGCTTTGAGAAGTTGAGTGAATTGCCCAAGATCACACAAGTGGCATGGGGAGGGTCCTCTGATTCCAGACCAGTACCCTTCTCATTAGGAGGAAGAAATTCAAAGGAAAAAAGTCCCTGGATAAGATCCCAGTGGAGACAGATGTAAACTCTATGAGCAGGTGGCTTGAAGTAACTGGATGGAGCCTGAGAAACTAAATGAGAACTGGCAATAAGGAATCAACAAGACAGCCAGGATGACACACAAAGTGTAAACTGATCTCTTCTATTCTTATGATATCTCTATCTCCTGGCTCCAGATTCCAAAGGAAATCTAGGCTGGACTAGGCAAGGGGAAGGGAGGTTCTAGTGACAAGAATGAATTCTGCAGTGTTGTCTCCTTCATAGGACTGTTAAAGAAAGGGTAGGTAGTTTCACTGAGTGCAAGTGAAGCCAAAACCCCAAATTATTTACGTTTATCTGGCCTCTGGGGTGAGCTTTTCACAAAGCAAACAAGCTTTTGGTTTGTATATATTTCATATTTTGTTTTATGAATATGTGTTGTTTTCCTTGATTTAACGTAAGCCTCTTGAGGGCAGAGACTATTTCATTTTTGTCTTTGTATAATGTCTGGGACATACAGTACTAGGTGCTTAATAATGTTCTCAATCATTGATACTCATTGATAATCAAGTTGTTTTTAAACATATTTCCACATTAGTCATGTTGTGAAAGAAGAATCAGCACAAAAGGGGGAAACTATGAAAAAGAAAAAAACCAACAAAAAAGAAAATGTTATGCATTCAAATTCCATAGTTCTTTCTATGGACATGGATGGCATTTTCCATCAAGTCCTTTGGAATTTTCTTAGATCACTGTATTGTTGAGAAGAGCCAAGTCTATCAAAGTTAGTCATCACACAATGTTGCTGTTACTGTGTACAATGTTCTCCTGGTTCTGCCCACTTTACTGTTAAAAACTCATTTGGGCATGAACAATTACTGATTGAGAAGATTCAAAGGAAATGGACCAATGCAAGGTAAGTACTGGAATGAAACTATGAAACTCAACATTCTCCCAGAGAATAACATTAATAGTAGCTAACTGATCTCAGATCTATGTGTCTAATTTTAACCTCTCTCCTGAACTCCAGTCTTACATCCGTATGCTAGATATCCCATGCATATCTTGAATTCAACATAACCAAGACTAAGCTCATTATCTTTCCTCTCAAACCCTACCTTCCCTTTTACTGTTGAGAATACCATCATCTTCCCAATCTCCCAGACTCTCACCTTCATTAATATGTCTCATATATGCCCCGCTCTGACACAGGCACTCTGGGGCAGGTTCTCATTACCTCTTTCCTAGATTATTGCAAGAGCCTACTGATTAGCTTATCCACTCCGAGTCTTTCCCCACTCCAATTTGGCCTCCATTTAGCTGTCAAATTGATCTTCTTAAACTGTAGATCTGACCAGCTCTCCCCACGCCCCATTCTATAGATTACAGTGGCTCTCTCTTACCTCCAAGATCAAAAGCCTCTGGGTTTTTAAAGCCTTTCATAATCTGGCCCCTTCCTGCCTTTCTAGTCTTCTCACTGCTCTACAATACCCTCCAATCCAGTGATGCAGACATTGCTGTTCCTTGGAGACACCACTCTATCACTGAATATCCATCCTCATGACTGGAACACTCTCTGCCCCAGTTTCACCACCCAGCTTTCTTGGTTTCTTTCAAATCTCAACTAAAGTCCCACCTGCATAAAAGCCTTTCCCAATTCTCCTTAACCCTAGCACCTTCCTTCTGAGAACACTCCCAATTTATCCTATCTATATATTGTTTGAACATGGTGGTTCGTATATTGTTCCCCCCCAGCAGACTGTGAGCTCCTTAAGAGCAGAGACTGTTTGTATGCCCTACCTTCGTATCACCAGCCCTTACCACAGTACTTGGTGCATAATAGGCCCTTAATAAACGCTAGTTGTCTGACTTCTAGATATTTAACATTTTCAAGGTTCTTCACACATTGTAGGTACTTAATAAATGTTGTTTGATTGAAAGTGCTTTATGTATGTTATTTTATTTGTCCCTCACCACAACCAAGTGAGATAAGTGATATTATTATCCCTAAACTGAGGCTGAGAAAGGTTAGACTTTCCCAGGGTCATACAGCTAGTAAGAGACTGGGATAGGTTTGAACTCACATCTTATTAACCTCAGGTTTTCCTGACTCCAAGCCTAGAATTCAGTCCTCTCACAACATTACGTAGCTGCCTCAGAATCACAGAATCTGAGCTAAAAGGGACCCCAAGGGCCATTTAGCTCCTCTGTGCCTAACCAAGAATTTTTTCTCTGTTTGCCTTTTAATGACATCCTATGGAATCAGATTGCCCCAAGTTGCTTGAAGGGCATCTAAACCCTTTTTATTCTTGGCAGTTGGAATGGGTCTCTAATCTTGGAAGCTTCTCAATAATTAATACTCTCTATAGCTCAGGTTCTGTCTCCATGTAAGCAAATTTGCTAACATCTAAATTTTACTAATTTCTGGCTGTTTGTTTGTTGAGTTTGTTGAGTCAGTTTATCCACAAGCAACAAATTCCAGATGAACTTCAATCATAGAAAAAGTATTTATTAAATGATGTAGAGAACAGAAAGAAACTTGCCTTCAAGCCCCAGTTAGCAAAAGAATAAAACTGCTTTCCTTAATTATCTCTAAAGTCGTGGGTCCCATCCCCATTTAAACAAACTCTCAACACTAATAGAGAAAGACTCAGTTGAGAAAAGAGAACTTAGATTTCAGTAAAAGCAGTGTCCATATCCCTCTAGGAGGATTAATTCCCTTGGAATGACAGCGATACCCTCACTCTCTGCCTGGCTCCAGAACTCTTTGGCCATGATACTCTGTAGATCAGAGATGTAGAATATGTGGCCCACAGGGACTGCAATACTCCTGAGTGTAGTCTGAACCAGATTACAGTGTAATTGGGAAATATTTAACAAAATAAATAAAAATACAATAAAATATTGATAATAATACATTTTAAAACTAATTCAATGTATGGCCAGCAGAGGTCCTTTTATATAGTTTAATTTCCCCCATTTCTATTAGAGATAGATATCCCTGCTGCCTTTGCCACTCCTTTATTTTTTTATTTATTTAGTATTTTATTTCCTCCCAGTTACATGTGAAAACAGTTTTTAACATTTGTTTTTAAAACTTTGAGTTTAAAATTTTCTCCCTTCCTCTTCTCCACCCCCCTAGAAGGCAAGCAATTCGATATAGACTATACATGTGTAGTCGTGCAAAATATATCCATAATAGTCATGTCGTGAAAGAAAACAAAGACAAAAAAAACCTGAAGAAAAATAAAGTAAAAAAGTATGCTTCAATCTCTATCCAGACACCATTAGTTCTTTCTCTGGGGATAGATAGCATTTTTCATCATAAGTCTTTCAGAGCTGTCTTGGATCACTGCAATCAGAGCAGCTGTGACTTGACCAGGATAATTGTGACTACCCTCCTTTAGTGTAATTGAAAAGGCATAATTCAAATCCATGTCCTTCCTGACTCCAAGCTCAGCAGTTTTTTCACTACACCATGTTGTCTTTCATATTTTGTCACAGAGTGAGACAGTTTGGTACAGTGAAAATAACACTCAACTTGGCAACAGAAGAACAGGTTCTATTCATCACTGGCTTTGTCATCTTGGGAAAGTCGCAATGTCCTTAAGCTTCAGCTTCATTTGTAAAGTGAAGAAGTTGGTCTCACTGATCTCTAATATACTTTTCAGCTCTAAATTCTGTGCTTTCTAACTATTCTTTCTGAGTACAAAGACTTTATCTTTTACAGGATCACAAAATTTGAGAGTTGGAAAGAACCAAAGGGGACACCTACTCCAACCTGTACATGAAAGAATCCTTGCCTTAACATACCAGACAAGTGGTCATCCAGCTTCTGCTTGAAGACATCCAAAGAGGGGGAGCCCACCAACTCCCAAGGCAAGCTTTCCCATGCTGGGACAGCTCTAACAGATAGAAGTGTTTCCTAACCTCTTTTTAATTCCCAACCCACTGCTCTTGGTTCTACCTTCTGGGGCCAATAGAATATGTCTAATCTTTCCCCTATGGGACAGCCTTTCACATAGCCCTTAAACACAGCTGAATCTTCTTTTTTCCAGGCTAAACATACCCAGATCCTTCAATTAATCTTCATATGTAATGAACTCAATGGCCATTATTCTTCTGATTGCCTTCTTCTGGACACTCTTCAGCTTATCAATTTCCTTCTTAAATCATGATGCCCAGAACTGAGCACAATGCTTCAGATGAGGTCTGGAAAGGGCAGAGTAAAGCAGGATTATCACCTCCCTGTTCATGGAAGATATGTCCTCTCTTAATGCACCTGAAGATGGCATTAGTTTTTGTTGGCTACCACATCACACTGCTGACACATTTTGAGCTTGCCCTCCACTGAGATTCCCAGATCCTTTTCACAGCAGCCATATATCTATGCTTCATCTATCAAATAGTTGAAGAATTAGTTTTTCAGTACCTAAGTCCAAGACTTTACATTTTCTTTATAGAATTTCATTTTTATTAGATTCAGTCTAATGTTCCAACCTGTGAAGATTCATTTGAGTCCTGACCATTGTCATCCAGTGTGTTAGCTATTCTATCCAAATTTGTGTCATCTGTAAATTTGATGAGTACACCACGTATGCCTTTATTCAAATCATTGATAAAAAATGTTAAAAAGCACAGTGATTAGAACAAATCACCAGAGGCTTGCCACCGTGACACTGAACTCTTACCAACTAATCTTTACTTCTTTGTATCTCGCACTAGAATAGGGCTAAGCACATAGCAGATGCCAGGTAAATGCTTGTTGAGTTGGCACGGTTAGTCTCATCTTCTCAAGGACATCATAATCTTCTTAAGGGTAAACACTATATCACCGACTTTCTTTGTATTTTCCCAAAGCATTGCCTAATAAGGGCTGGACGTACATGGCAGATGTTCATGAAGACTCCAGGTCAGCCATGAGGTGAGCCAGATTAACTCCCATTATCTTCTTCATCTCCTTCCTTTGTTCTCTAAGCCAATTATAAAATTTAGAAATTCAAAAGCACAGATCTAGGAGCCAAGGCAACAAATAATACCTCATCTCACTGATCTTTGTCCTAGAACTCCTAAAACTCAAGGAAAACTGGGGAAACATTACTAATGAGGCCTTCACTGAAAAATATCCAAGATAGGACTTTCCTGAGTATAAAAGGAAAGAGAAGGTTTTTGCATGTTTGTATTGATCTGGGGTTGTTGGTGCTCAGATGGCACAGATAAGTAGTATGATACTCAATCTACAAATTTGGAACAAAACGCATACTTTCCGCAGTAAGAAGAATCTGCCATTCCTATGTGTTTGTCCTCTGATCCTTTAATGAAGGCCCAGATGATGGCAAAAAAATCTTTCAATAAATCTTGCTAAGGTATGTGAGTTTGGGTGAGGAGAGTTATTTCTCATTTCTCTGCAGTACTGGCAAACTTACCATATAACCATCAATTTAGAGAGCATGCATTACTAAATAGTAGGGGAAGGACAGAAGTAACAACAAATCTCTCCAGTGTTTAAGTCATGAGCTCCCTTGGACTTCATTTAATACTCCTGAGCAGAGTCCTTAGCACGTAGCTTTTCAGATAGATGTGTGGTGGAAATTTGTAATGAGTAGAGTTGACTGGTCCTCTGGAGATTTTAATATTTCTGACTACCAGTGTATTAATCAGATTCCTTATATATATTTTCAATTTCTAAGTCAAATAAGATACAATGAATAATGTGTCTGTATTGCCACTGTAACATATACAGCATCTCATGCACCACTGATAAATTTTTAGGAAATACCATTTTGTTAAATAACTGCTAGACATATCACTGCCTATTTTTCTTCCACTGGCAAAAACAATACCACTTTCTACCTCATTCATAAGACAAAGTTTTTTTTCTCTATTTCATATAATGAAAGAATATAAAGGCAAGTGTTTACATTTTATTAAGAAAAGTCCATATTCTAAAATATTTAAGGGCATAGCTCTCAAATGGTCTAAATCATGATATAGGCCATTTTATTCATTCAAAGGCAGAAGCCCTGTCTCCGAAGTAAATTGGCAAGTGAAAAAAGTGCTCAGCAATAAAACTTAATGCTGGTAGGGTCAGAGAGGGTACATAATTAATTACTAGGAAAATCCAAACTTGTAGAAGCATTTTGCAAAGCAATCTGATAGTACACAATAAAAGTTATAAAAATGATCATATCTTTTGATCCTATAATTCAACTGTTAGAAATAGTGAAAAGAAATAGTGAAAACAAAACTGTCTTTTCAAACATTCACATAGCAGCAGTACAAATGCAAGTTCAAAAAACTGGAGTAATCTCAGTGTCCAACAGCATAATAGTTAAATAAATTATGTTATATTGAGGTAATGGTATGCTATAATGCAATTAAGGCATGCAAGTATGAGGAATACAAAGAAATCTAGAAAGACCTTTATGAAATAGTACAAAGTGGAAAAAAAACAGAACTAAAATGGAGTATTTACTAACTACAGCCATATGAGAAAAAGGATATAGATAAGGAATCCTTAGAAAGGATGACTGAAAATTATAATTTATACATGAATTTAATTCACTGAAATCTAAATAGCTCTCAAGAAAATTTAGTTCACTGTTGAGTCTTTTATTAAGTATTTAATTTTAAAAATAAAAGTGAAAGTATTTGGTGTCCAGTAGAGGAAAGGAGGTACTATATGATCCCCATGCCCTACCCCTTTTCCCCACCCATGTTCCTGGATCTTTCTTCATGTTATTTTATTTCAGTAGGTGATTTATGAGTATGGGTGAGCTTTACTTAAAGGCTAAGATACTTGAAATGGGAAAAAGTGAGGGGAACTGAAAGGTAATTATTGCTTGATGGGAATAGTTCTATTCTCTTCTCCCACTTAAGTCAAATAGTGCACAATCAAGTATTCATAGAGTTGAGACAGACTTTAGCTTTGATTTAATTGTTGCTGTTGGTGCAGGGAATGGTTGTTGTCTAGATAGAAATTAGGAAAAGTACTTTTAATATCATTCATAGAATTCAACAGAAACAGACAGATTCACAGAACATTAGAATCAGCTGGAAGGAACCTTGGAGATCATTTGGTCCACAGTCTTTCATTTTAACATAGGAAGGGAAGCGACTTACCCAAGAACATACAGGTAATTATTTTTAAACAAACGCACACATTGTGTCTATGGGACATTTACTGGAATATGAAAAATACCTAGAACATCTTTTCGCGATGCTGTTGATTTGGAGCTGCCTTGGAGCTCCAAACTCATCTCAAATGACAAAAATGTTAGAATTAGAAGGGATCTTTGAAATTATCTGGTCTTCACTTTACAGGTGAGGAAATTGAAGCACAGAAAAGAAATCCAAAAGCATTCTTTCTTTTTTTTTTCCCTAGGGAGCTCAAACTACTTCATCAACCTGCTTCCTCATACCAGCACTCTGAAAATAAATAGGGGTGATATTCCACTTTATCTTCCAAGATGGGGTAATTATTGCCCAGAGTCATTATTATTATTTGCCTAAAGTCATGTATTCCACCTCACTGGTTCTAAATCTTGCATTATCTGGCTTGAAGCTCAGGGTAGAAAAAAACCCAGATAGCCTTGACATTTCATGCCAGCTGGTTGATATCACCACCTGGTGGTTGGACACTGAACCAGAAGAAATCACCACATGAATCAGTCCTTTCTTTTCTATAATGTTTTTCTTGTAAATCAAGTTTTTACAAATTGCCAAAATAATATTTTAAAGCACCAGTCTTTTACTTTATGATATACTTATGGTACATATTTTGGTAAATAATAAATCTGTAATAAGTCTAATCATCTCATAATTTATTGATTTTAAAATGACCATACCTTTTTATATGTTTAAGAGAGGGAACTTCTATATTTATATGAAGTGAGTA
Organism: Trichosurus vulpecula; assembly: GCF_011100635.1. Lineage (NCBI taxonomy): Eukaryota > Metazoa > Chordata > Mammalia > Diprotodontia > Phalangeridae > Trichosurus > Trichosurus vulpecula. Next base: position 104,361,188 of record NC_050580.1, read on the forward strand.
TTTTATGCCATATAACTTGATTGCCTCTTCCCTGCTAATGAACTGAATCAGCTGCAATTTTAATTCTAAAATTATTTGGTTAACAAGACTAACATTCGATAATCTAAGTCTTAGAACATCATAAGTGCTTAATAAATCCTTGTTGACTGGCTGGCTACTAAAACTGGGCTTGGCTGCCCTGTAGATCTAAATCTAAATCCAGCCGTATGCCCTAGGGCCAAATTGGTCAGGGCCAAGGGACATCAAAGGATGGATGCTGTTACTTGTGAGCTCTATCAAAGGGGTTTTCCCAGAACATAACTTTTATAGACTACAAGGAAAAGAAATGTTTCCCAATTGTTGTAATCCACCCAAGCCTTTTGCTCAAGCCATGAGAGTTGAAATGCTTTTAATTATAGAAATGTGATACAGCAGAAAAAGACAGACTGAAACACAAAAGACCCCGCTCTGCCACCAACTAGTTACGTGATCTTGGGCAAAGTTTAACATGACTGAATCTCCATTTATCCTGCTGTACAACATATTCTGTCCTTCATCGTGTCATTGGGTTGTTTGGGCCACCTAAGGACCGCTCATGTATGTGCAAGGAACCACCAGGTATTGAAGATACAAAGATTAAATAAGACATTTCCTAACCTGGAAGATTCTATAGTCTAAAAATAGGGATGAGACATGTGCACAAATAACTACAGGGTGTTCCTAAAGTCTGGACACATAGGCAAAAATGCATATTTTCAAGAAATTAAATGAATGAAATTTTCAACAAAATTTTATTTAAATTAGAATATTAACAAATAACATCTTCAATATGATTTCCATCATTTGTGATGCAAAGGTTGCAAGATTCACGTGAACTTGCTGCAATAACTCCACATTGCCATCAACTGCCTATGTGTCCAGATTTTAGGAACACCCTGTATAAGACAAGGTGAAAAATATAAGGGAAAGGTCCAGAGTATCATGAGAAATTTGATAAAACACAGACCTCTTATATTTCAAGGAGCAAAGCTTCAAGCAGAAATCCCACCTAAGCTGGGTCTTGAAGGGAGAGAAAGAATATGTGGGGAACTAGCAAAGGAAAGGAGGTGTCGATTCTGGGGTCTTTGTGAGGCAGTAGAAATACAGGCTCAAAGATAGAGCAGCGGGACAGTAAATAATCCAGTTTGCCTGGAATAGAGAATATATGAAGGGTTAGGCCAGGGTCAGATTGTAGGAGGCCTCGAATGCTATGACCAGCAACTTTATACTTTATTTGGTATGCAACAACAGGACCCTGACAGTTCTTCAGCAGAGAAGCGACACTTCTCTGAGTGGCAATACTGGGAAGATCACACAGGCAATGTGTGAAAGACAGATTGGACAGAAGAGAGATTGGAAGCATAAAGACCAGTTAGGAGACTTATAATATTCTAGGCGAAAGATAATGAGGGCCTCGAGTGGCTGCAAGGGGAGTGGAAAAGAGAGGGCGGATGTAGGAGATATAGACAGAATCTGGCAACTGATTAGATGTGGGGCATGGGGGAGGGGATTACTGTCAGGATCAAGTGAGATAATGGGTGTGAAAGGGCTTTGTAAACTGTAAAATTATACCGAAGTATAAAGTGTCATCATCACCAGTCATTCATCCAACAAATATTTATTGAGCATCAACTATGTGCAAGGTCCTATGCCTGGCACATCATCACCACTCATCAAGGGACTTACTTTCCTCCTATTTGGTTGTTATGGCCTACAGGGATAGATTTAGAGGTGAGGATAATACTCCCAAATCACCAGTTGCTAAGATAGACTCACATACTGCCCCCCCCCGACCCTGGTATATACACAGCCACCCAAAATCCTAGCATTTTACAGCTAAAAAGGGCCTTCATCTATCTGGTATCTAGCCCAGCCCCATATATTTTACAGATTAGAAAACTAAGGTCCAAACAGAGGTTACAAGACTTGCATTATATCATACAGCTAGTAAGTGAGAGAATTGGGACTAAAAACCAGGTTTCCTGATCCTCAGTCCTTGTGGCAAACTGGACTCTGAAAGGGACTACATGTCATTTATGACTCATCTTGTCATGAGGAATTTAGTCATTCTTGAGGCTACAGCTCATAGAGATTTTCTCCACGGCCACAATAAATCATAACCTGGCAATGCCCGGGCTGTTATATGGGGATAAGCTCAGGTAATTAGGCCAAGAGTTAATTATTGCAACACATAAATGCCATATCTATTTATAATATGACTAGGTAGTCCCTCTCACCCTAGATCCGATACTTGGTACTTTTAGAGGAGGGAGGCGCCATCATTTTGTGTCATGGACCCCCTTTGGCAGTCTGGTGAAGCCTATAGACCCCTCCTCAGAATAATAATACATGAAACAAAATACACAGGATAGAAACAGAAATCAATTGTGTTGAAATGAAGTAATTGAAATTTTCTTTCTTTTTTTTTTTTAGTTAACAGACTCCAGGTTAAGACTCCCTGATTTAGAAAAGGATTTAAAAATGGGTTTCAAAAATGACTCAGATGTGACACAGTTAAGAAGACTGTACAGGGAGCCTAATTCTCCCACTTTTACTCCATCAATAATGTGAGAAAGAGCACAAGATTGAATAATGCCAAAGAAATCCAAAAAGAATCCTCAGTAAGGCCCTCCTTCATCTAACACAGGCCTGCACAAAACAGCCAGAAGCTGAAAAGGAGTCCCACTAGAGAAGCCAGCAGGAGCACGAGCAGACAAGAGACCTCATTAAAGCCCTCCTTCATCTAACACAGGCCTGCACAAACAGCCAGAAGCTGAAAAGGAGTCCCACTAGAGAAGCCAGCAGGAGCACGAGCAGACCAGAAACCTCAGCAAGGCCCTCCTTCATCTAACACAGCCTGCACAAAAACAGCCAGAAGCTCTGTGGACACCTGAAAAGGAGTCCCACTAGAGAAGCCAGCAGGAACACGAGCAGACAAGAAACCCTCAACCGAGGTACACAAACAGGGTCTTGGGATACTACCCTCTCCTGTTTCTCCTCCTACCGTCTACTCCTCAGTGTCCTTTACTGGATCTTTCTCTAGGTCAAGCCCACTAATCATGGGTGTCCCTTACGGCTCTGGCCCAAGTCTTGTCATTTCTACTTTTATGACATCTATTCCAGATACTTCCTTTTATCCACTCACATACCCTGTCTGTGGCTGCCTCTTATGATCTCAGACTTGGCATACTGCATCAGCCTTCTAATTGGTCTCCTTGTCTCAAGTCTCTCCCAATTCCAATCCATCCCCTATTAAGCTTCAGAAGAGACTTTGCTAGAGAGCGGGTCCAACCATGTTTAACTCTCTACTTAATAAAGTCCAATGACTCCTGTTTCCTCCAGGACCAAATATAAAGTCTTCTATTTGGTATCTAAAGTCCTTCAATCTGGCTGCTTCCTCCCTTTCCACTCTTTTTATATTTTACACTTTACATTTTTTTTTACATTTTACCCCTTCACACACTCTGTAATCCAGCAATGCTGCCCTTCTTGATGGTTCTCAAACACTACACTCCATCTTGTGTCTCAATACCTTTTCACTGACTGTCCCCCATGCCTGGAATGCTCCCTCCTTGCCCCTACTCCAGGCTTTCCCCACTTCCTTTGACACTCAATTCAAACCCCATATTCTACATCAGCTTTTCTTTCTGTCCCCATCCCCAAACCTGCTGCTGCCTCCCTCTGAGACCGCCATCCATTTTCACTATATCTATCACACATGTACAGTCATTTACATGTTGTTTACTACATGTGAATTCCTCGAGGGCAAGGACTGTAATTTTGCCTTTCTTTGTATTCCCAGTGTTTACCACAGTGCCTAGAACACAGTAAGTGCTTAATAAATGCTTGTTGACAGACTAACATTTATACCATACTCATTTAAGAATTACAAAGGATGCAGCTGAACTAGATTATCATAGGATCATAGATCTAGAGCTGGAGAGATCAGAAGTCTTCTATTCCAAACCCTTCATTTTATAGCTATGGAAACTGAGGCCCAGAGAAGTTAAGTGAGTTATCTAAGGTCAAACAGATAGTAAATGATAGAGCTGGAATTCAAATTCCCATGCCAGAATCTCAATAGAGAGTTTCCTTGATACAGAGAAGGAGTAATCCTGACCAGAGCAGCAAAGAGGCAGTGCCCATGAATGGCACTAGCACAATGGAAGGCATTCCACTATTTACTGAATTAAGAGTTTTCTTCCTAGCCTCTTGAGCAAGACTAATTTGACTGATGCTTGTTGCTCTCTGGTTGACAAAATGCTTTTACATATGTTAAATCTCACTTGATATTCACAACAGCTTTGTGAGGGGCATAATGAATATATGGTATCCATTTTATAGACAAGGAAATAAGGCTCAGAGAGCCAACACACTGAATGTAAATCCTGGCCTTAGATTCAACAGAGCAAGCGCACAAGTAAAGAATAATGATAAGAGAGCCAGATTTAGTTAATCCTAAGCTCGATGTTAATCAATAGTTAAATATGGGGGCCAAAAAAAGTTAATGTAACCTTAGGCTGTATTAATAATAATATCAGAGTGACCAGAAGAAGAGAACCAATTTCACTAGTTCTCTGCCCTGTTTAGATCAGACCTGGGACATTGAAATATTCAGTTTTTAATGGTATATTTTGGTGAGGGCCTTGATAATCTCTCCCAAAGTCATACTCCAATGCCTCATCATAGCATGGAGATAATCCTGGGTTTGCAAAGGTGGGGTCAGAAAAATACAATTTCTCAGAAGCATTACCATGCAGTATAGACATTAGGGTTTTAAATATAAACCTCCTAATACCGAGTGCTGTCCAAGGACCAAACTAGTTAAGTTCAAAGAGGATCATCACCATTAGGTTAATCACTAGAGTTGGGATTCACAACCTTTTTTTGTGTCATGGACCCCTTTGGCAAACTGGTAAAGCTGGTGAATACTCTCTCAATATTTTAAATGCATAAAACAAATTACACCAGATCAAAAAGGAAAACAATTATCTTAAATACAGTTATCACAATGGTTTTTTTTAAAAAAAATATGTGTTCATGGATTCCTGTCCAAGACAATGATTTTGGGGGGCCAAGTCAACACATTAAACAAAGAAAAATAAAAATAGCTCCTAGTCCCAGCTCCACTGTGTTTCTACATTGATGGAGAAAGAGTAATGGAAGAAAGCAGAAAATTCTTAGAATCAAACAGTTTTAAAGCATCTATGAATATTAATTGTTGGCACTCTAAATATGAGATGTTTCTCAAATGACTAACAAATTGGCAACTATTGAAAGAACTGAATTACATCAATACTGAAATCCAAATGGAAGGATAAATTCATAGCTTCTCCTTAGAAAGACAGAAAAGGAGTAGAATTGCTGTGTGTGTGTGTGTGTGTGTGTGTGTGTGTGTGTGTCCAAATGCAACAAGAAATATCATTTCAACGGGAAACCTGGTCATATTAAACAACTCAATTTTTAAAAACCACCATGAAGATAACTGCATTACCAACATCTACTGCAGAGAATCAAGAAGTACAGAAGTTCTGTGGAGGATCTGATGAACATCTCCAAATCAAGTCAACATGTACTTCAAAAATCAGTAACCTCAAAGCAAAGGTAGATAGAGGGGAAGATGGCAAAAAGTACATTAGAAAATATGGTTCAAGCTTAAAAAATGGAAGACGCCAGAAGTTTGTAGATTATTCAGAAGCTTTACGCCTATGCATCATTTTTGTATTTTATTCAAGTAAAAACAGGAAAGTGTTACACATGGGAATAATGTCTAACATGGCAAACAGCAGCACAAAAAAATTAAACTGTCAATAAAAAAGAAATGACTTCTTCAAAATTTGGGGTTTTTTTGGCATCAACAAGCATATATTAAGTACCTACTATGTGCCAAGCATTGTGTTAAGTGTTAAGGATAACAGAAAGGTTAAAACAAACCAAGTGCCTGTCCTCAAGGAACTCACCATCTAATATAATAGGAAGACACCATACAAACAATTATGTACAAACGATACATATGCAGAATAAATTGGAGCTAATCACAGAGAGAAGGCACCAGCAATAGGAGGAAAAAACAGGAAAGGCTTCATTTCGAAGAGGGTAAGACTTCAGCTGAGACTTAAAGAAAGCCAGGAGGCAGAGATGAGAAGGAAGAGACTTCTAGGCACGTAGCACAGTTAGGGGACATGAATGGAACCAGGAAATGGGGCATCTCCTGCAACGAAAGGTAAGAAGGCCGGTGTCGTTGGCTCATAGATCATGTGGAGGGGAGCAAGGTATAAGAAACCTTACTGAGGTAGGAAGGGGCTATGTTATGAAATGCTTTAAAAGCCAAAGAGAAAATTTTTTATTTGGTCCTGGAAGAAATAGTGAACCACAGGGGAATGGAATGGTCAGATCTAAACTTCAGGAAGATCACTTTGACAGCTGAGTGGAGGAATGGACTGCAGTGGGGAGAGATGTGAGGCACGGAGATAAACCACCAGGCTGTTCAATAGTCTTACAGTGGGGTGGAGGCGCACTGGGGTGGAGGTGCACCGGGGTGGAGGCAATGTCAGCGGAGAGAAAGGGGTCACACATAAGAGATTTTATGAAGGTAAAATTGAAAGGACTTGGCAGCAGATTTGATAGGTGAGGGAGAAGAGAGAGTTGAGAATGACACTGCCCTCAAGAGTAATAGGGAATTAGGAAGACACAGGAAAGTTTGGTAGGAAAGATAAAGAGTTCAGTTTTATACGTTCTGAGTTTAAGATGTCTATAGGACATCCAAATGGAGAAGTCCAAAAGGTAGGTGGTAATGTAAATTGGAGCTTAGGAGAGAAGTTAAAGCTAGAAAAACAGATCTGGGAATCATATACACAGACATAATAACTGAATCCATAGGAGCTGATGAGATCACGAAGTCAACATGCCTAGAACAGAGCCTTGGGGAATATTAAACATATTTCCACATTAATCATGTTGTAAAAGAAGAATAGGAACAAAAGGGGAAAACCATGACTAAGAAAAAAAAAGAGAAAATAGTATGCTTCAATCTGCAATTGTCTTTATGGTTCTTTGTTTGGATGTGGATAGCATTTTCCATCATGAGTCTTTTGGGATTGTCTTAGATCACTGCATTGCTAAGAAGAGCTAAGTCTGTCCAAGTTGGTCACTGCACAATGTTGCTGTTGCTCCTGGGATGTACAATGTTCTCCTGGTTCTGCTCACTTCACTCAACATCGGTTCATGTAAGTCTTGCCAGGTTTTTCTGAAAGTTGTCTGCTCATCAATTTTTATGGAACAATAGGGTCTTCCCCTCCCAGTTTGATTATTTTTGGGGGTGGGCATTAAAGGGGTCATCCCTTCACTCACTTCTTAAACAGGCCACCAAATGGGCGTTGCCAAATTCAGGAATAGTGATTACAATTCGAGAGATTCAGAACTACTGTTGATGAAAATGTTAAATAGCCCTGGAACTTGCATAGCACCCTGGGTCAATCTCCTGGAAATTTCCTTCTAAGATGACTTGAAATCATTAAGTCATCGACGAATCAAGCATTTTACTAGGCCCTCAGGATACAAACACAAAAATGAAACAGCTTCTGTCTTTACAATCTTGGGGCATGGAGAGTTAGCGGGAGGGAAAGGGGTAGCACAATTCCTTATGAATCAAATATGCACATGACTCAAAAAGTAAATGGAAAAAGTCAATGATGGGCACAAGTAAGCTGAAAACTATTTCCAACAATGGCTTTTGAGGGCAAAAAAACATATTAAGGGACTAATGTCTGATTAGGCAAGAAAGAAGGCTGGTTAAATAGCAAGAGCCAAGGGTAAGAGATGAACAGTCTGACTACTGTACTAGTACCTAGAAGATCTAGAGGAAAGTCCCCCACATAATGGTAAGGCCTTCTGTAGAAGATCTAGGGGAGAATATGTTCAAAAATTGGATAGTTTTAGGTTACAATCTGCACTAGTAGAGGGAATAGCCACATTAATGAAATTTTATCTTCACTGAAGGACCAGAGTGTTAGCTATGTGGAGTCCATTCAGAGGAAGAAGACCAGAATACGGAAACTGGAAACTAGGCTGTAGAAGATAGACTGAAGGAAATGGGGTGGGGTGGGAATTTAACCTAGAAAAAAGATTTAAAGGGGGAAGTGATAGTTTTCCTTAAATATTTGAAGAACTGTTATGTAGAGAAGGTTCAATGACCAGAATTTTCAAAGAGGCACATTTCAGCTCAATATAAGGAAGAACTTCCTAATAATTAGAGCTCCCCAAAAGTGAAATGGCCTGCCTTGGCAGTTACCGCTGTCCTTGGAGATCTTTAATCATAGACTCAATGGTCAAACGTCAGGATTCACATTTTGGATGGGCAGGGAAAGGGATGGCTAAATAACCTTTTATTCTAGAGACCTATGATTCTAAGTTATATCTTCTTCCCTTCTTGAAACTTCCCTCTGATTCTTCATTAATTAATGAATTTGTCATCTTAAAATCTGCCAGAAATAATCAAGGCATCATCAGCTGAAAGTATGGAAGTTAAGAGACAATAAGCAATCTACTAGCTTCTGTCCTTTTTCACATTCCTTTTCAAATCCAATGATGAAGCAGCTACCACTAGATGGGGATGTTCTGCTGAAGTAGATAGGAAAATTAAAATCAATGTTAGACCTGGAAGGAACCTTGGAGATTATCTTGGCTAGGGCAAGCCTTTTCACTCTGCTTGTAAGTGACAGAACTCAGAATGGAACCCAAGTCTTTTGATTATGGGCAGTTCTATTTCTACTATATTTCTTTTATGTTTAATATTTTCTAGGATTTCAGTATTGCTAAGTATTTTCTAATTCAATTCATAACTATAATACAAAGTAAAATGAGATAGATGTATCATATAAGGTAGATACAAAGTCATGAGTATTTAGAGAAGGGAGACACACAAATCTGGGGAGAAATTACAAACTTTAAATTCAAAGGGCACAAACATATGCTCTAAATGAATTATCAAATGAAAAAATATTTGTAAAATACTTTGTAAACCTTAAAAACAGGAACTAAATATGGTATAATGCACAAATTATTAGGCTTAGCAGGAAGACCTGAGCCCATGTTTCCCCCAACAATTTTTAGTTATGTGATCATGGGCAAGTCACTTAACCCCATTGAGTCTCAGTCTTTTTATCTGGAAGATGGGGGTATTAGTACTAGTAATACCTATCTTATGAGATTGGTGTGAAGCCCAAATAGAGTAATTTATTTGAAACCCTTTGCAAAACTTTATAACACCATGTAAATATTATCTATTTTTATTATTATTGTTATTGTGGTTATTATTTTGGTCCAAGCCGGTGATTTCATTAGCAAAGAGAATTCCTTGTACAAAAACTCCCACCAATAATGCATAATATATAAATTATAGTCTTTGAGAGAAGCTTGGGGCAGAGGCAAAAATTATGACTGAAAAGTATTATAAATACCTGTTGTTATTATTATAAACCTATGGAAACACTGACTTAAATAACAGAAATGCATTTTCTTTTGTGTGTGGAGGGGTATTATTTTAAAAATGAGACAGAACCTCCTAGGTAGCAAATGGTACTTTAAGAGGAGAAAATTTTCGCCAGAAGACTTAGTTTATGAGTTACTTTGAATATTTCCAAGGTTCAGTCTAGTTCTAACACCTTATGATTTGATGATCCCAAGTCAGGAACTAGCTTCCCTATGCGATGCTAATGAGGCAAAAGTCACAAATTCAACTCCTCACGAGAGCAATTTAAGATTGCATAACCACAGACTGAATTCCTCAATCCCTCCCAACCCTTTGCTGCCATCTTAAAAATGTAAGTATTCTTGATTATGAAGGGGGGATGTCAAGAACAGGTTCTTTCATTAATACGAATTGGCTGCCCTGACTAGAATGACCACTGAGCAAGCATGACCTCCTTTTAAGAAGGAAGGGATTGGTGTGGGGCAACCTTAGGTGATGTATGGGTGGTCCCAACTAACTGCATGAAAATCCTGTTTTTAAAAAGCGTTGAGGAGTTGACTACTTAAAGAAAACTAATGGTGAGTTTTTTCTGTTTTGAAACTTCAGGATTTAGGGAGAATGGATTTATTTAAATTAGAAGATACTAGCTGAGTTTGCTAATGGGTCACTACCGTGAAGCCAATAAGGCTTGAGGTTGAAATTACTACTGCTCCTGATACTATTACTATTATTCACATTTATATAGAACTTTAAGGCTGAACACAATTATGTAAGGTAAAAACAGGAAGTATTATTAGCTCCATATCACCGATAAGGAAACTGAGGCTCATAGATGTTAAGTGATTTGCTCCCAAATAGAGTGTGTGTGTGTGTGCGTGTGTGTGCGTGTGTGTGTGTGTGTGTGTGTGTCTAATGTTTTGGAGTTTAACACAGCATGCTTACATCAGTTATCACCCCCACCCTTGCCCCCTTTTGTTCCTTGCAACAATCCTCAGAGGTAGACAGGGAAGCTTACTATTATAATTCCCATTTGGTCAAAGTGGAAACTGAAATCCAAAAAAGTAGCTTAATTAGGGACAAAGGTGAGGTTTTGTAACCCTTTGTGCAATGCTTTTTCCAACACAACACATTATATTACCCTCTTAAAGAAGCCCCAATAAAATACAAGCAGCGAGCATTCACTCTAACTCCCAGGCCTCATGACAGTCGGTCAATTAGCATTTATGAAGCACACTTGCTCTGTGCCAGGCACTATGCTAAGTGCGGGGGATACAAAAGACAAGCAAAAGGCAAAGTCCCTGCTTTCACGGAGTTCCCAGTTTAACGGAGAGAGACTGAGCAAAGATATTCCCAGAGAGACTCAAAGGGAATCTAAGCTGATTTCAGAAGGATAATCTCCTTTCCTACAGCCAGCCAGTAAAATAGCTCTTTAGTAGCTTGCTCAAATGACAGCTCCCAAACCAGCTCCCAAGGTGGGGTCCGAGCTCGCTGGAAAGCAAATTCCAAATTCCTTAGTGGGAGAATGGAGGAAAAGGCTAAAATTGGAAAGGAAAAAAAAAAGAGTTCCTTTTCTTATCTCTATCTAGACCCTTTGACATCTGGTAATGCCCCAGCTCAACTGGAGGAGGCATAGATAACTGAGAAAGTGTGAGAGGATAAGAATGCACCAAAAATAGCAGCTTCAGGAGTTTTGAAACAATTTAGCAGAAACTTTTAAACAGGACTGGAGTACTAAAGAAAGGAAAAACTAATGTGATCCATTCAAATCTGGTCAAATTAAAGCCACCTTACATTAAGTGGAATCTATTTTAAAATAACAAACAATAAAGGTCATCTTGAATCAATCACTCCAAATGGACAGGTACGTACAAGATCATTTTAGGGGAAAGGTACCAGCAGTTGGGGAAGTTCAGGAAAAATTTTATGTAAAAGGCATTTTAACTGAGTCTTGAAGGAAACAAGGGATCCTAAAAGGCAGAGCTGAGGAAGGAATATATTCTAAGTATGAGGGTGGGGGTGGAACACAGCCAGCACAAAGGTACAGACAGAAAAGACAGGGCATTGTTGGAATACCAGTCTGACTGGGCATGAAGAGGATTATAATATGAGGATAGAAGGTACACTGGAAGTAGGTTGTTATGAGCTTTAAATGCCAACCAGAGGCATTTACCAGGATAGTAAAGAAAGAAATATGAGTAAGGAAAAAAGTATGGGAATGATTTGGGGCTGGTAAGGGACAGTACTAGATTTAGTATCTTTTAAAAAAATATTGCAAGAGGGCATCATATCTTTCAAAGTGAAAGACTTCTCATTCTATGTGGCTTCGGGGACATCCTAGTCAGCAGGATGTTACCTCCTTTGTATCTATACTAAGGTATGTTAAATAACTGTGTTTGCTGATGCTTTGTATTCTGGCACTGGTCTTGAGTAGAAATGCCAGGGTTTTCAGTTAAATGACTAATAAAGAGAACCCAGGCATTCCTGTGTAGAATTCTAAAACAGTAAGAAAAAGATAGGATGGAGTTATTGAGAAGATGAGAGTTCTACAGAAGTTTGACACCAGACTACACTTGCATCCAGAGAGGCAATTCAGTTCCACCTAGGGATGAAGCCTGCAAAGCCATCCAGAATTGTTATTCCTTGCATGGTCAGAAGCTTAGGTCAAGCATAGCTAGACTGGGCACAAAAGCAAGATGGAGCTAAATAGGCATTTGTTGCTGTTTAGTCATTTTTCAGTCGTGTCTAACTCTTCATGACCCCATTTGGGGTTTTCTTGTTAAAGATACTGGAGTGGTTTGCCATATCCTTCTCCAGCTCATTTTAGAGATGAGGAAACTGAGGCAAACAGGGTTAAGTGACTTGCCTAGGGTGACATAGCTAGTATGTGTCTAAGGCCAGAATTGAACTTGGGTCTTCCTGACTCCAGGCCTAGCACTCTATCCATCATACCACTTAGACACCTCAGAGATATTGCAGGTTCAGTTCCAGACCACCACAATAAAGTGAATATCACAATAAAGCGAGTCACTTCCAAAGGGCTATAAAACTACATATCCTCTGATCCACCATTACCACTACTAGGTCTACATCCCAAAGACATCCCCCCAAAAAGGAAAAGGACCCATTTGTACAAAAAATATTTATAACAGCTCTCTTTTGGTAGTGGCTAAGAATTGGAAGTAGAAGAGACACCCATCAATTGGAGAATAGCTAAGCAAGGGGTGGTATATGATTGTAATGGAATATTATTGTGCTATAAATGACAAATGGGATGATTTCAGAAAAACCTGGAAAGACTTAGATGAATTGATGCATAGTGAAGTGAACAGAACCAGAAGAATATTGTTATACACAGTGACAGCAATATAGTACAATGAAGTACTGTGAATGACTTAGCTGTTCTCAGCAATACAATGACCCAAGATAATCCCAAAGGACTGATGATGAAGCATACTATCTGCTTCCAGAGAAAGAACTGATGTTGTTTGAATACAGACTGAAGCATGCTCTTTTTCACTTTTTCTTTCATTTTTTTCTTTTATTTGAGTCTTCTTGTACAAAATGACTAATATGGAAATGTTTTACATAATTGCACATGTATAACCTGCATCTGATCGCTTGCTGATTCAGGGAGGAGGGAAGGAAGGAGGAATAGAATTTGGAACTCAAAATTATAAATAAAAATGTTTTTTAAAATTGAAAAAAAAATAAAGTGAGTTAAACGATTTTTTTTGGTTTCCCAGTGCATGTAAAAGTAATGTTTACATTATACTGTAATCTATTAAGTAATAGTATTAAGTCTAAAAAAATGTAGATGCCTTAATTAAAAACAAAAACTTTATTGCTAAGAAATGCTACCATCATCTGAGTCTTTAGAGAGTCATAATCTTTTTGCTGGTGGAGGGTCTTGCTCTGAATGTTGATGGCTGCTGACTGACCAAGGTGGTGTTTGCTGAAGGTTGGGGTGGCTGTGACAATTTCTTAAAATAAGACAACAGTGAAGTTTGCTGGATTTATTAATTCTCCCTTTCACTTGAACGCTTAGAGGCCATTGTAGGATTATTGATTGACTTAATTTCAATATTGTCATGTCAGAGAAGAGGGAGAGACGGGGCAGGGAAGGGCAGGTCAGTGGAGCAGTCAGAACACACACATTTATTAAGTTCGCCATCTTATATGGTGCCTCAAAACAATAACATCAAAAATCACTGACCACAGATCACCATGATGGATATAAAATAACGAAAAAGCTTGAAATCTTGCTAGAATCACCAAAATATGACACAGAGACATGACGTGAGCACATGCTGTTGGAAAAATGGCCCCGACAGATTTGTTTGATGTAGGGCTGCCACAAACCTTCAATTTGTAAAAATAACCTATATCTGCTAAGTATAAAAAAAGCAAAGCAGAATAAAACAAGGCATGCCTGTATAGAAAAGACTTAGGACAACGTCTTTTAGGACATAATACATGCTAGAGCAAGGTAAGTCTAAAGAGGAAGTCAGAGAGGAATGAGAGACGTGAAAAGACGGTGATCACTTGTAACTATAGGGAAATCAAAAAAGGTTTCATGGCTGCAACTGTGATGGCCTTGAAGAAAGGGAAAGATTTTAATCAGCAGAAATAGAGAGAATTCAAGAAAGACCAATTTTAGGCAAGAGGGGCGACAAGCACGTTTGTAACAAGGTGGTAAAGGGAGGGAAATGATGGAGAAGTAGCAAGTATTTCACTTCAACGTATAAGGTATGAAAGAGAGTACTAGGAAATAAAGCTTCCTACAGACATGGTGTCGCAAAAGTATTAATACAGTTTTAAATTTGAATCATTTGAAAAAAATCTTTGTATTTATATATTTAGAGCTTAAATATATAATATATTATTATATAACTTAAATATATAATAACTTAATAGCTTAAAACTGCATTAAGACTTTTGGGACACCCCGTGTTTATGCATTTACATACATGTTATATGTAGGTCCCATGTAAAGGATTTATGGGAATAAATACATATACAAGAATGACTGAGGACAAGAAGGCATGGATGAGTTGGGATCTGTACCATTAAAGGGGGTACTCATGTTAAGGAGATGATTGACTCACTGAAATACTGTAATATCTGTAGGTTTGTTCTACCACACTTTTCCAAAACAGAATTAAACATATATTAATGAGATACAGCATGTACTATATTCATTGAAATACAAAGACTGACCATTAATATATCAGAACAAAAGAGCATTTGGGAGGAAACCAGGCTACGCTCCATAGATGAAGAATCTGTTTTATTTTTCAGCACCCAGATAGAAACTGAAAATGGGTTTAGTTGTTACATTTACATGACAAACCCCCAGACCTCTTTCAATTATATGCCGACTCCCAGAAGGCTTTTCAGCAGTCATGGAACACTTCAAATGCTTCCTACTTCTAATTCAGTAGCAGAAAGGTCCCTTCTCTTGCCCCTGTTACTATGAATACAGAAGAACGTTGGGTCTACAGAGGTCTATTAGCCAGATATCCAACAAACTGTTAGCACTCTGGATCTTGGCTCCCAAAACACATTTCAGTGAGTTCCCACTGGGGAATGGCCAAACACTCGCCAATTTCAATGAAGCTCCTCAGCCATGTTACTATTTGGGAATCCCAGGGTCTCTGTAGACCCTGCCTCACTGCCATAAGAAAGGACTATCATAGGTGGAATAAATCTCTACAGCAGGCGGCCTTGAATCTCAGACATGCATCCTGGTGCACTGGACTTTGAATCAGAATCTCTGGGACCCCGGGAAGGTTACTTTACTTTTTTCTGAGTTTCTAATTCATGTCTGGAATGGGAATAACAGTACTTGAAGTGCTGGGTTGCTGTAATCCAACAGATGATGACTAATGTACAAGCTGTAAAGCACTACAAAATTTCAATTATTATTGCATGACAATGATAACAAGTTAGCAGGCCTGTATACTTGAATATCACCTTGAACTGAGAGAAATGCCTATCTATGGAAAGAGTGATTCAACTCAACCAATTAATGCATGAGTAATTACTGAGCATCCATATTTCCACATGCTGCGGTTCAGGTAGCTGGTACAGAACCTGAAGTCAAAAAGACCAAACTTCAAATCCTGCCTTAGACAACTAACCTGGCTGTATGGCCCTGGGCAAGTCACCTAACCTCTCTAGTCCTCAGTTTCCTCATCTGTAAAACGGGCGTTATCAGTAGTCTTTTTGTAAGGATCGAATGAAATACACACACATGTACACTATAGTGCCCCAAAAGTTTTAGTGAAGCTTTAAGCACTGGCTTCCTGAGGGCAACAACTTTAAGCAATAGTTTAAAACTTCGCTAAGACTTTTGGGGGACTCCATTTACAGGAAGTACTCTGCAAATTTGAAAGCACGATATAAATGCTAGCTATTGTTTCTTAGAGATAATGATGATGTTTGGTCTAAAGAAGCAGAAAAGGGGTTTCCCAAGCAAAGAGAACGAAGTCCCATAACCCTTTGAGAACACACCTTTTTCACGAGAGCTTCTGCACACCAACTCTAATGTATGGAGAAATATTCAGGATTTCCTAATCTACTAGTCTGGCTTTGATGCCTCTATTTTAAAAAATGGGACAAACGCAGAGACATGTTTCTCCTTTGTTCAAAAAACTCCAGATTATCATATAATCTAACCCCAAAATGTATGAAATTTAAAGCAAAGATAGTTAATTATGGCCATAAATATGTGGATATGTAGTTAGAGGGAAGCGATGGGGCCCAGAAAATAAAGGACTCAACTAAATTGAGTATTAATTGTACCACGCCATATTGTTTTTCTAAAAACCAAACAACTAAGAAGTCACTTTATCGTATTATTTGGATGGCAGCATTGGAAACTTAAAACTGCCTTATTTACTTTCTTTAAAGGAAAAAAAAACTTCCCAAGTCCTTCAGTTACAAAGTTGTGAACTGTATATACTTACAGTCTTAAGCACATGTCATTTAAGATTTGCTGCCAAAAGATTGAGTTTCACACTCTCAAGACCTAAGAGTGTCAAGGTTTTTCATGAATGCACTTATGTTCTCCATTGCATAAAGACCAGCATGCTGACAGGCCTGCTTGCCCACTGGCCCAGCTAATCAGCTGCCTGGATATCATGTGGAGAATAATATTCAAAGTTTCCTTGCAGTTTTACCTTGACACTGAGTCACATCTTCCTCTTCAAGGCCCTTTGGTCATCCACGTAAGTATACTGACACCAATTTACTTATCAGTTAACAAGCAGTGAGTACCTACTGTACATATAGCATGGTGTTGGGTCTCATACATACAGGAGAGGAGAGATACAAAAAAACCCCGCAAAAAAAAACAGATGAAATAAACAGAAATGAGTTTACAGTCTAGTCAAGGAAAAATCTATACAAATGAGAGAATGTGAAACCAATTTTAGACAGTCTACACTACACCACTGCACGTCAAATAAGATACAGGGACCAGATGCAAGAGTGCAAAAAAAAGAGTAATCAGAGTTGCATTGGCATTAATTAGAATAGACTCCTTGGGGGTGCAGCTAGGTGGTGCAGTGAGTACAGCACCAGCCCTGGAGTCAGGAGGACCTCAGTTCAAATCTGGCCTCACACACTTGACACACTTACTAGCTGTGTGACCTTTGGCAAGTCACTTAACCCCAATTGCCCTACCTTCCCCCTCTAAAAGAAAAGAATATAGAACAGACTCCTTGAAAGAGGAGGGCTTTGAGTTAGGTATTGAAGTATAAGATGTATGTGGACAGATAGGCGGGGTAGTGAACAGCTGTGTTAAATAAATCCAAAGAGTTCTACAGCTTTTACTCTCCCTTAGATGATTCAGCCTATTTGTCAACCAAATACAAAACCTTGGTCTCATGTAGCCCTTTCACAGTATCACAAATGTATAGCCAAACGCCTCATGTAACTTCCTCACTCCACCCTACGTCTTTTATGAAGAGGTAAGGAAGGAGCACAGCCAAGTCTGACTGCAAACCAGAAAAGACTGAGAAGGATATGACCCAATTCTTGATAGGACACAAAGACAGAGAAAACTGGAAGACATGGGAAAGAGACAACGCAAGATGATACGTGGGATAGAGAAAGTCTCTACGGCCTTGCCTATACTCCACTAATGATGAAAAAACCCAGAAAGAATTCTCAGCCATCTCAGCCAATGTCATATGACTGGATTAAAAAATATAGCAGATTCCAGCAGAAAGCAGGGTTTCTGGTAGATTGGGTTTGAGAGCTAATTGGGTTGGGTAAATCCACACTAACAAAATCTCTATGAAAAGGAGGTTCTTACATTTTTTTGTGTCATAGACTCTTTGGTCAGTCTGGTGGACCTGTTTTCAAAACAATGTTTTTTAAAAACATAGGATAACAAAGAGAATTAATCACATTGAAATATAATATTTTTTTAATTCACACAACTCAGATTAAAACTAATACCTTAGACTAATGAAATGAGTGTGCCTATTCAGGGAGAAGCATAGAAGGTTGTCCACCTTCTGAGAGGCATCGAAAACTTAGCATTTTCCTAACATATGCTCTAGATCAAAGGCCACATGAGCCCACAACACTACCAAGTACTGTCTGAATCAGATTAAAATGTAGTTCCTATCTGATGTTAACATGTTGATGTATTAATAAAAAGTAAATAAATAAATGTGTGGTTTTCCAAGTCATTGTGGCCCACAGGGATCCTTATGTATGATTCTGTGCCCCCCCCACGTCTTTTTGATTTTGGCACCTTTAGATCAGCGAATAAAGGACTTCTCAAAGGCTTACTTATTTTTTAGTGAATGGGATCAGCCTAGTGGTTACCAACATCACCAGATGGTTAAGCCTGAATTAGCTGAAATTATTGGCAAAGACCCCTAGAAATGTGTACCAAGGTGAGTTTGGCAGGGCTGGCCATTTGGTGGTAATGATTACAATTCAGAGGTCTAACTCAGGTGCAGCAATGTCTGGTAATTTCAGGGTAATCAGGATGACATGGATCAAAGTTGAATATGGGAGAGGAAAGCATCTCAGATCCATGACAGAATGAAACCAGGATGAGTTCTTCATCAAGGTGAGTGATATGAGCATCTGACAGAGAACAGGGAGAGGTATAATTAGTGAGCCAGGTAAGAATTATATAAACAAAGTTGTGGCAAGGCAAATGATGCACTAAAGTCAAAAGCTGTAGCCAAGAACTACAAGGTGGAGGGGGGTGGGGCAGATTTTGTCAGTGGAGACTCAGGTATGGAAATTTAATAAAACAGCTCAGTGCCTCCCATCTAGTTCCACCTCTGGAAGGGGTAGTATTCCCTGGCTTTAAAAGGGTCAGACTCTTGAGGGATTTCAGAATCTAATCAACAATGACTTAATCATCCATTTATGTCCAATTTCCTCTCCCCCCAAAATCTTTGATGTCAGAAGGCAGAAGAATGTCTTTGGGGTGTATGGAAAGAGATATCCAAGCACAAGAGGTAAAATCCCTCTGTATCCCTGGAACCTCTGCTGTCCACTTCATTTCCCTGAGAGGAGATAGGGCCTCTGATACAACTTTCAACGCATTTGCTTCAAGAAGGGAAGAGAAGAGAAAGGAGATGGGGAAAGGGGTTTGGACCCTATGCTCTTTGCAAATGGAAGAAAGTAGTGAGGAAGAGAAGAAAGGAGATGGTGGTGAAAGGCGTATCCTAGTCTCTTATTCGAAGAAGGGACAAGTGAGAACATGTCAGCTCATGAGTATCCAACAGAGATTTTCTTACAAATATCAGGGAAAGGGGCATTTTTAATAGCATTTTATTTTTTCCTAATTTCATGTCAAGACAATTTTTAGCACTCATTTTTACAAGATTTTGAGTTCCAAATTTCTATCCCTCCCCTTCCCTCTTCCAAAAATGTTAGGCAATTTGATATAGGTTATACATGTGCTATCATGTAAAACATATTTCCATATTAGTCATAGTTATGAAAGAAGAAACAGATCCAAAGGAAAAAACCATTAAAAAGAATAAAGTAAGTGAAAAAAGTGTGCTTCAATCTGCATTCAGAGTCCATCAGACCTTTATCTGGATGTAGACAGCATTTTCCTTTGTGAGTCCTTTGTACTTGTCTTGAATTCACTGCATTGCTGAGAAGAGCTGAGTCATTCATAGTTGATTATCTCACAATCTTGCTGATACTGTGTACAATCTTTTCATGGTTCTGCTCATTTCACTTTTGTATCAGTTTGTACAAGTCTTTCCAGGTTTTTTCTGAAATGTGCCTTTCATCATTTCTTATTGCACAATAGTATTCCATTACATTCATATACTACAGCTTGTTCAGCCATTTCCCAATTGAAGAGTATCCCTCAATTTCCAATATTTTGCCACCACAAAAAAGGCTACTATAAATATTTTTGCACATGTAGATGCATTTCCCTTTTTAATGATCACTTTAGGATACAGACCTAGTAGTGGTATTGCTGGATCAAAGGGCATGCACAGTTTTATAGCCCCTTTGGGCATAGTTCCAAATTGCTCTCCAGAATGGTTGGATCAGTTCACAATTCCACCAACAGTGTATTAGTGTCCCAATTTTCCCACATCCTCTCCAATATTTGTCATTTTCCTTTTTTGTCATATTAACCAATCTGATAGGTGTGAGGTGGTACCTCAGAGTTGTTTTAATTTGCATTTCTCTAATCAAAAGTTATTTAGAGCACTTCTTCATATGCCTATAGACAGCTTTGATTTCTTCATCTGACAACTGCCTATTCATATCCTTTGACCATTTATCAATTGGGGAACGGCTTATAAATTTGACTCAGTTCTCTATATATTTGAGAAATGACACTTTTATCAGAGACACTTGCTGTAAAGATTGTTATCCAGCTCTCTGCTTTCATTCTAATCTTGACTGAATTGGTTTTGTTTGTACAAAAGCTTTTTATTTTAATACAATCAAAATGATCTATTTTACCTTTCATAATGCTCATTTGGTCATGAATTCTTCCCTTCCCCATAGAACTCACAGGTAGACTATTCTCTGCTCTTCTAATTTGCTTGTGGTATCACCCTTTATGTCTAAATCATGCACCTATTTTGACCTTATCTTGGTATAATGTATAGATATTGGTCTATAACTAGTTTGTGTCCTATTGTTTCCCAGTTTTCCCAGAAGTTTTTGTCAAATAGCGAGTTCTTACTCCCAAAGGCTGGGGTCTTTGGGTTTATCAAACACTAGGCTACTATGGTCATTGACTACTATATCTCCTGTGCCTAATCTATTCCACTGATCCAGCACTCTATTTCTTAGTTAATACCAGATTGTTTTGATGATTACTGCTTTATAATAAAGTTTGAGGTCTGGTATTACTAGGCCACCTTCCTTTATATTATTTTCATTAATTCCCTTAATATTCTTGACCTTTTGTTCTTCCAGATGAATTTTGTTATTATTTTTTCTAGCTCAATCAAATAATGTTTTGGTAGTTTGTTAGTATGGCAGTGAGTAAGTAAATTAGTTTAGGCAGAACTGTCATTTTTATTATATTGGCTCAGCCTACCCATGAGCAATTGATATTTCTCCAATTGTTTAGAGCTATTTGTATGAAGCGTTTTGCAATTGTGTTCATATAGTTCCTGAATTTGTCTTGGTATGTAGACTCTCAAGTATTTTATATCGTTTACAGTTATTTTAAATGGAATTTCTCTTTCTATCTCTTGCTGCTGGGCTTTGTTGGTCATATAAAGAAATGCTGATGATTCATGTGGGTTTATCCTTATATCTTGCAACTCTGCTAAAGCTGTTAATTATTTCAAGTAGTTTTTTAGTTGATTCTCTAAGGTTCTCTAAGTATACCACCATATCATCTGCAAAGAGTGATAGTTTTGCTTCCTCATTGATTATGCTTATTCCTTTAACTTCTTTTTCTTCTCTTATTGCTATAGTTAACATTTCTAGTTCTATATTGAATAGTAGTGGTGATAATGGGCATCCTTGCTTCACCTCTGATATTAATGTTTAGGCTTCAAGCTTATCCCCATTATAGATAATGATTGCTGATGGTTTTAAATAGATACTGCTTATCATTTTAAAGAATGCTTTATTCCTATATTCTCTAGTGTTTTTAATAGGAATGAGTACTGTATTTTGTCAAAAGCTTTTTCAGCATCTATTGAGATAATCATATGATTTCTGTTCATTTAGCTATTGATAATACTGAACCAACCCTGCATTTCTGGCATAAATCCTGCCTGAGCATAGTGTCTAATCCTTGTGATATATTGCTGTAATTGCCTTGCTAGTATTTTGTTCAAGATTTTTGCATCCAATATACATTAGGGAAATTGGTCTACAATTTTCTTTCTGTTTTAGCTCTCCCTGGTCTAGGTATATCAGCACTATATTTATATCATAAAAAGAGTTTGGTAGTACTCATTCGCCTATTTTTCCAAATAGTTTATATAATATTAGAATTAACTGTTCTTTAAATTTTGTGAACCCATCTGGCCTTGGAGATTTTTTCTTAGGGAGTTCATTTTGATCTTCTCTGTACTCATAATATGATTCAATGGTCTTTATTTACTTTTCTAGTTTGCTTCTTCATGGTGGTTGCTTTTTATTGGCTTTTTAAGTGGATCTGTTTCTGGGGCCCAGGGGGCTCTGTCCCAAGCTTCTTGTGTTGGGAGCTAGGGGCCTAGTTACTGGCTTTGTGTGCTGTTTTGTCACCTAGAAGCTGTACACTGCTGCAGCTCACCTGGCACTGAGCTGGAGCTGGCTTGTGTGTGCCAAGGACTGAGGCCCAGTGAAGTCTTTCTGAGTTTCCCTGGGGGTCACAACGTGAGGCGTGGGGGAGGGGTGATCTGGCTGCTGGAAGTCTCCTCTTCCCCTAGGGCTGTGCTATATGGCATGGGTGGTCTCAGCTATAGGTCTTCGCTGGTGTCTGCCAATTCCCTTGGATGTGCTAAGGCACACCTGGGGTCCTGGTGTTGGTGTTTGCTGGCTCCACCCTCCTGGGTCTCACTGGTCTGTTAAGGTGGGGCTTGCTGGGATGCCTCCCTTCCTGCACTGGTCTCCTTCTGTCACCACAAAACGGGGTATCCCTAGTTTCCCAAGCTAAAAGACTACTGAACCCCCACTTCTGGCTCCTCTATTCCAACGTTTCTCCTAGAGCAGTATTCTCTGGATTATTCAAGGGAGGGATGAGAGCTCTTAGAGTTTACTCAGTCATCCTGGCTCCCAGAAGTTCAAGAAGGTGAGTTTCAAACCTTTAGACTGTGGGCTGACAGCTCCACGAATAGCTGTTGCTGCTGCAGGCTCTGTACTTCTGTCTCACCTAGCTCTGACAGACTTCCATCCTGCGCCGAGAGGCCTGGGGATCATCACTGCAGCCAGTGGGCTGGGCCTGCTCCTGTTCTGGTATGGAGCTCTGGTATCTTAGGGAGTTCATTATGGCTCGTCCAATTTCTTTTTCTAAGATGGGCTTATTTATACATTCTATCTCCTGACCTGTTAATCTGGGTAATTGATATTTTCATAAATTCATTGATTTCGTTCAGATTGTCACATTTATTGACATATAATTGAGCAAAATATTTCCTAATGACTGCTTTAATTTCTTCTTCTTTGGTGGTGATTTTGCCTTTCTCATTTTTGATATTGGATATTTGGTTTTCTTTTTTTTTAATCAAATTAACCAGTGGCTCAGCTATCTTATTCAGCTTTTTTTTTCATAAAACCAGCTGCTAGATTTGTTTTTTAGTTCAATTGTTTGTTTTTTACCTTCAATCTAATTAATCTCACCTTTGATTTTCAGGATTTCTAATATGATACTCAACTGGGGATTTTTAATTTGTCCTTTTTCCAGTTTTTTTTTTAGTTTCATGCCCAATTCATTGATCTGTTCTTTTTCTATTTGTAATAGTAATGGAATGGGAAAATCTTTCTCATCCATTAATAGGCCTATGTGACCTGCTTTGAGCCTGGATCACATGGAAGCCTGAGTCACATGAGTCAGAGTCACATGGAACCTGTGGTGGGAGGAGCCTGATGAACAGGTGGAGCAGGAAAGGGTAGAGCAGAAAGTTGGAGTAAGGTGGAGCTTGGAGAGAGAGAGCAGGCAGAGCAGAGAGCAGAGCAGCTAGCATGAATGAGAGAGAGAGTGATTTTGCTTAAGGGAATTTGTGATGAGGCTCAACAAATGGAAAGCTTGGGGATGTCAGTGCCTGCTGAATTGATAATGTGTATAGATTTCTTTGTTGCTATGATGGATTTGGCTTTCCGGTGTTTGAATAAATGCTTTGGCTTCATCTTCCATGAAGAGAATCTGTTATATCTTGTGACTCAAACCTGATAATATGCCAACATATTCATAGCAGCTGCTGTGGGTATTGCATTGGCAATATACTATTTTGTTGATGTAAAAATTTAGAGAAATAAATTTTTCCCCAAGTAATGCTTTGGCTACATCCCATAAATTTTGGCATGTTGTCTCATTGTCATCAATCTCTTTAATGAAAATTATTGATTGTTTCTATGATTTGTTTTTTAACACACTTATTCTTTAGGATTAGATTATTTAGTTCTCAATTAATTTTTAATCTATTTTCCACTGCCTTTTATTGAAAGTAATTTTTATTGCATTATGATCTGAAAAGAATACATTTAATATTTCTGCCTTTTCTACATTTGATTTTGAGGGTTTTATGCCCTATTACATGGTCAGTTTTTGTGTAGATGCCATATGCTGCTAAGAAAAAGATATATTCCTTTCTGTTCCCATTCAGTTTTCTCCAAAGGTCTGTCATATCTAACTTTCTAATATTTTATTTACCTCCTTAGTTTCTTTCTTGTTAATTTTTTGGTTGGATTTATTGAGCTCTGGGAGGGGACAGCTGAGGTCCCTCTCTAGTATAGTTTTGCTGTCTATTTTTTCCTGTAACTCACTTAACTTCTCCTTTAACAATTTGGATACTATACCACTTGGTGCATATATGCTTAGTATTCATTGTCTATGGTACCTTTTTAGCAAGATGAAGTTCCCTTTCTTACCTCTTTTAATTAGGTCTATTTTTGCTTTTGCTTTGTCTGAGATTGGATTGCTACCCCTGCTTTTTTTACGTCAGCTGATGCATAATAGATGCTGCTCCAGCTCCTTGCCTTTATTCTGCATGTCTCTCTGTTTCAAGTGTGTTTCTGGTAAACAATATCCTATAGGATTATGGTTTTTGATCTGCTCTGCTATCTGCTTCCACTTTATGGGTGAATTCATTCTATTCACATTCACTGTTGTGATTACTACCTGTGTGTTTCCCTCCATCCTGTTTTTTCCTTCTGTTTGCCCTCTCTCCTTTCACCCTTTCCCTCCTCACCAGTGTTTTGCTTCTGTCTACCACCAACCCTCTGCCCTCCCTTCTGTCAGTCTCCTACCCTGTTAGTTAATCTCCTCCCCTCCTACTTCCCTGTCAGGTAAGATAGATTTCTATATGTAACTGATTATATATATTATTTCCTCTTTGATGAGAATAAGGTTCAAGTGATGCCCATTGCCCACCCTCCTGTCTTCCCCTCCACTGTAATAGGTCTTTAGTGCCTCTTCATGTAAAATAATTTACCCTAGTATACCTCTCCCTTCTGCATCCAGTACA
The DNA here is from genome assembly GCF_011100635.1 of Trichosurus vulpecula. Classification (NCBI taxonomy): domain Eukaryota; kingdom Metazoa; phylum Chordata; class Mammalia; order Diprotodontia; family Phalangeridae; genus Trichosurus; species Trichosurus vulpecula. Next base: position 104,386,316 of record NC_050580.1, read on the forward strand.
TTCCTTTCTCATCCCTTATTTTTTATGTCATTCCCTCAAATTCACCTTATACCTGTACTCTCTGTCTGTGTATATTCCTTCTAGCTATACTATCAATGATACAATTTTTAAGAATTACAAGTATCATCTTTCTATGTAGGGATGTAAACAGTCTAGAGTCCCTTATGTTTTCTTTTCCCTTTTGACCTGTTTATGCTTCTCTTGGGCCCTGATATTGGAGACCACACTTTTGGTTTAATTCTGGTCTTCTCCTTATGAAAGCTTGAAATCCTTCTTTTTCATTGAATGACCATTTTTTTCCTTGGAGTATTATGCTTAACTTCACCACCAGGTAGGTGATTCTTTGTTGTAGTCTTAGCTCCTTTGCCTTCTGAAATATCATGTTTCATAACCTCTTATCTTTTAATGTTGCAGCTGCTAAGTCCTATGTAATCTTGCTTGTGGCTCTCCGATATTTGAATTGTTTCTTTCTGGCCACTTACAATATTCTTTCTTTGACCTGATATTTCTGAAATTTGGCTATAATGTTCCTTGGAGTTTTTATTTTGGGATCTCTTTGCTGAGGTGACTGGTGGGTTCTTTCAATGCCTATTTTGCCCTCTGGTTCCAGGATATCAGGGCAGTTTTCCTTGGTAACTTCTTGAAAGATGCTGTCCAGGTCCTCCTTTTGATTATGGTTTTTCACGTAGTCCAGTGATTCTAACATTGTCTTTCCTGGATCTATTTTCCAGTTCAGTTGTTTTTCCCATGAAATACTTTACATTTTCTTCTATTTTTTTCATTCTTTTGAATTTGTTTGATTCTTAATGTCTCATTCAGTCTTTAGCTTCCACTTGCCCAATTCTAACTTTTAAGGATTTGTTTTCTTCAATTAGCCTTTGTACTTTCTTTTCTATTTGGCCAATTGTACCTTTTAAGGAGTTGTTTTCTTCAGTGGATTTTAGTATCTCCCTTTCCATTTGGCCAATTCTACTGTTTTCTTTTTCCAAGCTATTGACTTTTTTCTGTTTTTCTTTTTTAATTAATTAATTTTTAGATTTTGAGTTCTAAATTTTCTCCACCTCCCTTACCTCTCCCCCTACCCAAGACAGTATGCAATCTGATGTAGGCTCTACAATATACACTCGTATTAAACATTTTCACATTAGTCATGTTGTAAAGAAGAATTAGAACCAATGGGAGGAACCATGAGAAAGAAGAAACAAAAAAAAGCAGATAGTATATTTCAATCTGCATTCAGACTCCATAGTTCTTTTTCTGGATGTGGACAGCATTTTCCATCACGAGACTTTTGGAGTTGTCTTAGATCCTTGCATTGCTGAGAAGAGCTAATTGACTCTTTTTTCCAATTCTCTTGCATCACTCTCACTTCTTTCCCCAATTTTTCTTCTACTTCTCATGATTTTTAAGCTCTTTTGAGCTCTTCCATGAGTTCTTTCTGGGCTTGAGACTACTTCCCATCTTTCTCTGGGGCAGTTTGTGTCTTGATCTTCCCTGTCATCATAACTTTCTATGGTCAGATTCTTTTTTTGTTGTTTTTTGCTCATCTTTTTTGGCCTTTTTTTCCTTTTAAATTTCAGCTATGCTCCTGGGGTGGAAAGGGCACTGTCTCAGGCTTCTTGTGCCAGGGGCTACAGGCACTGGCTGTTTACCTGGTACTGATACTGGCTGGTACTGCTGGAGGGTGTAGGGATCTGGCAGCTTCCCTGGTGCTGAGCCAGGGTCCTAGTGGTGGAGTCTGCCAGTGGGGTGTTTCTGTGTTTCCCCAGGGCTACACTGAAGCAAGTGAAGGTCTGGCTGCTGGAAGTTGCTGTTTGCTCTGGGCAATGCTGAAGCATGTGGAGGTCTGGCCACTAGAAATTGCTTGTTTTCCTCAGGCTACACTGAAGTACATGGCAGTTCTCAGAGCTGGAGTCTGCTGTTCCCAATGGCTGTACTGAGGTAAGTAGGGGGTCCTGATATTAGCATTTACCTGCTCCACTGCAAGATCTACTGTTGGTTTCCTGTCCTGGACTGTGCTTCCCGTTTACCCAAGTAAGAAAGACCTTTCCTGCTGATTGTTCAAGTTTCTTGGGTTCAAAGGTTGTTTCACCCTGTCTTTTTGCTGGGTCTGCTGTTCCAGGATTTGTTTGGGGGCTTACTTACAGTTGTTTGGAGATGAATATGGGAAGAGTTACAGTGATTTACTCTACTCTCTTGGTTCCTGGAAGTCAAGGGGCATTTTTTTCCTAAACCAACTAAGGCTTCCCATTGTCAAGTCATCATTGTCATCTACATGCTGTAGATTGCAATTGTTTTATTTACTACAGAACTCAAGTACTTTTCACGTTGCTATGACCCTAATGGTTAATTAATAACTAAAACAAATTCCCACCCCAGGCAAGTATAGAACCAAAAGAAAAATTATCATATCTTAGGCTTCTATGTTGATTTTCCCTTTAAATATTACTGCATTTATTGTTATCATTAATTGTCTGAGAGAGGAATTTCCCTAAAGAAGGAAGTGCTAACATACTGCCTGGTAATACCAGTTAAAAGGAAGTTTTCAGTATTACCATTTACCATGAAGATTAAGATTTACCTATTTCAATAAGTTGTGTATCTATAAAAATCATGGCTTTAAGAACATTTTTAAACGTGAATCTAAAATGTTACTATGTGCTTGATGATTGGTGAATGTCTTAGTAAACTGTGGTATATAAATATAATGGCATGTTAATAAATATGAAGAATACAAAGAAACATGGGGAGATGAAGGTGATGTAGTAAAGAAAAACAATATACATACTCTTTATAACTATACAGATAAAGATAACATTAATCAGTAATAAAATTCATATTAAATCATAAGAAGCATACTAGTTGGGACTTACAAGCTATAACATTAGAAAGATACTCTTCCATCTCTCAGGGCTATCATTGGAATCCTGAGGGGAGATGTAGCAGCCACTCTGGGAATCTGGCATGCCAATGAGAATAGAGGTTTAAGAGAAATAAACAGAAATAGAAAAAGCATGTGCTATACAAGTATAAACCTAGATTTAAGAAGTAGGTGGAGATAAAAGCAGAAGAGCAGAGATTTTTCACAATGACATTTACAGATAAATGCAATCAACTGTGTAAGTAAACTGTCCAAAAAACAAACAAACAAACCCTAGTGTGTTCAGTCTATTAAGGACCCAATTTGTTTTATATTAGTTTATAAATTGAGACTTCAAGACCTGAAGATAGAGTGTTTTCTTTATTTGTTTCCCCTCTCTACTCCAGTCCCATTCCTCTGTCTTCCACAATTTTCTTTTGGCATCTTATTAGATTACTATGTTTCTACATGAAAGTATAAAACTATACTACCTATAAATATAGTATAAATCCAGTGAAGGAAAACACATATGCATTTCTTTAACCTACAACAATCTACTGAAATGACTATTCACTATAACTTAGTTGAATTTATAGCAGCATGGTTGTTAAGCATTAAGAAAACTATAACCGTAAAAACCCACATTAAGATAAAAATAAAAAACAAAGGATTATATCCATAACTATATTTATATCTGTAGAAAGGAAATTTGAAAAATACAGCACTCATAAACCAATCAATAAACATTTATTAAGAGCCTACTGTGTTCCAGGCACTGGGTAAAGGGCTGGGGATGCAAAAAGAGGGAAAAGATGAAGTTTACATGGAGTTTACAATCTAAAGGAGAAGACAACATGCAAGCAAATATATACAAAGCAAGGGATAATTAGGAAAGAATTAACAAAAGGAAGGCACTGGAATTAAGAGTAATTAAGCAAGGCTTTCTGTAGAAGGTGAGATTTTAGTTGAAACTTAAAGGAAACCAGGGAGGTCAGTAGTCCGAGAAGAGAAAGGAGAGCATTCTAGAAATGAGGGACAGCCAGAGGAACATCCAAGAGACAGAATGTCTTGTTTGTGGTACAGCCAGAAGGCTAGTGTCCACTGGATCAAAAAGTATGTATTGGGGCGGGGGCGGGGGAGCATAAGGTATAAGAAGACTGGAAAGGGGGCAGAGCCAAGATGGTGGCTGGAAAGCAGGGACTTGCCTAAGCTCTCCCCCAGGTTCTTCCAAACACCTGTAAAAAAATGACTCTGAATAAATTCTAGAGCTGCAGAACCCATGAAATAACAGCGGGAGCAGGGCTCCAGCCCAGGAAAGCCTGGATGGTCGCAGAGGAGGGTCTATTACATGGAGCTGGGAGTGGAGTGGATCAAAGCCCAGCCTGGGCCTCACCAGGACCAACCAGACAAGGAGCTGGGTGGAACAGGCCCTAGCGCCCTGAATCAGTGAGCTGTGGCAGTTACCAGACTTCTCAACCCACAAACACCAAAGACAACAGAAAAGGTTAGTGGGTAGAACTGCTAGAATGCAGTGAAAGGAGTATGTGGTGGGCCCCAGCCCCAGGGGTGAAGAAGTGGTGCAGCTCTGGGGCTGCTTCCAGCTGCAGTTGCTTCCAGCCCCAGGCCCACCTGCTGGGAGGAATTAAGCAGCGGATCAGAGCTGGAGTGCAGAGCCTGCTTGGATCTGAGTCACAGTCTGGGTTGGCGGTTCTTGGAGGAGGAGGAACACTGGTGTGGCAGAGCTTACTGTGTAGAAGTAGCTCTGAAAACAGCAGCACAAGGCCCCTAAAGCTTGGGACAAAGTACTCTCTACTCTACAAGCAGTCATGCCTTTACAAAAAGCTCAACGGTCAGGTAGTTGGCTGGGAACATTAACAGGCAGCAAAAATGGACTCAGATTAAGACTCAGACTTTGGAATCTTTTTTGCTGACAAAGAAGATCAAAATATACAGCCAGAAGAAGTCAACAAAGTCAAAGGGCCTACATCAAAAGCCTCCAAGAAAAATATGAATTGGTCTCAGGCCATGAAAGAACTCAAAAAGGATTTGGAAAAGCAAGTTAGAGAAGTAGAGGAAAAATTGGGAAGAGAAATGAGAGTGATGCAAGAAAATCATGAAAAACAAGTCAATGACTTGCTAAAGGAGACCCCCCAAAAATACTGAAGAAAATAACACCTTAAAAAATAGACTAACTCAAATGGCAAAAGAGCTCCAAAAAGCCAATGAGGAGAAGAATGCCTTGAAAGGCAGAATTAGCCAAATGGAAAAGGAGGTCCAAAAGACCACTGAAGAAAGTACTACCTTAAAAATTAGATTGGAGCAAGTGGAAGCTAGTGACTTTATGAGAAATCAAGATATTATAAAACAGAACCAAAGGAATGAAAAAGTGGAAGACAATGTGAAATATCTCATTGGAAAAACCCCTGACCTGGAGAATAGATCCAGGAGAGATAATTTAAAAATTATTGGACTACCTGGAAGCCAGGATCAAAAAAAAAGAGCTTAAACACCATCTTTCAAGAAATTATCAAGGAAAATTGCCCTGATATTCTAAAGCCAGAGGGTAAAATAGAAATTGGAAAATCCACCTATTGCTTCTTGAAAATCCCAAAAGGAAAACTCCTAGGAATATTGTCGCCAAATTCCAGAATTCCCAGGTCAAGGAGAAAATACTGCAAGCAGCAAGAAAGAAACAATTTGAGTATTGTGGAAACACAATCAGGATAACACAAGATCTACCCGCTTCCACACTGAGGGATCAAAGGGCTTGGAAAATGATATTCTGGAGGTCAATGGAGCTAGGATTGAAACCAAGAATCAGCTACCCGACAAAACTGAGTATCATGCTCCAAGGCAAAATATGGATTTTCAATAAAATAGAGGACTTTCAAGCTTTCTCAATGACAAGACCAGAGCTGAATAGCAAATTTGACTTTCAAACACAAGAATCAAGAGAAACATGAAAAGGTAAACAAGAAAGAGAAATCATAAGGGACTTACTAAAATTGAACTATTTTGCTTACATTCCTACATAGAAAGATGATGTGCGTAGTTCATGAGACGTTTCTCAGTATTGCGGTAGTTGAAGGGAATATACATATACATATACAGAGGGCACAGGATGAGTTGAATGTGAAGGGACGATATCTAAAAAAAATTAAATTAAATTAAGGGATGAGAGAGGAATATATTGAGAGAGGGAGAAAGGGAGAGATAGAATGGGGTAAATTATCTCACATAAAAGTGGCAAGAAAAAGCAGTTCACTGGAAGGGAAGAGGGGGCAGGTGAGGGGGATTGAGTGAATCTGGCTCTCATCAGATTTGACTTGAGGAGGGAATAACATACACACTCAATTGGTTATCTTACCCCACAGGAAAGTAGGTGGAAGGGGATAAAAATGGGGACAATAGAAGGGAAGGCAGATGGGGGGGGGGAGAAGTAATCAAAAGCAAACACTTTTGAAAAGGGACAGGGTCAAGGGAGAAAATTGAATAAAGGGGGTCAGGATAGGAGGGAGGGAAATACAATAAGTCTTTCACAACATGACTATTTATGGGAGTGTTTTGCATAATGATACATGTGTGGCCTATGTTGAATTGCATGCCTTCTTAGGGAGAGTGGGTGGGGAGGGAAGAGACAGAGAATTTGGAACTCAAATTTTTAAAGCAGATGCTCAAAAAAAAAAAGATTGTTTTTGCATGCAATGGGGAAATAAGATATACAGGCAATGGGGCATAAAAACTTAGCTTTCCCTACAAGAAAATAAGGGGAAAAGGGATGGGGGGGGGAGTGGAAGGGGGTGATAGAAGGGAGGGCTGACTGGGGAATGGGGCAATCAGAATATATGCCATCTTGGAGTGGGGGGAGGGTAGAAATGAGGAGAAAATTTGTAACTCAAAATCTTGTGGAAATCAATGCTGAAAACTAAAAATTATCAAATAAAAAATCATTAAAAAGAAAAAAAAGAAGACAGGAAAGATAGGAAGGGATTAGGTTATGAAAGGTTTGAATGTCAAATAAGGAATTTTGTATTTGTTCCTGGTGGCAATAGGCATTTTATTCTAAAATACAAATAAGCTAAGTAATAAATGGATCTCGACCTTCATATGATAAACAATGCCCACTGAAATACCTACTGAATACATTATACTGCACAGAAGAGAGAGATGGAAAGTTCCCTTATATACAAAAATATATCTAACAGCATTTTTGTAGTAACAAAGAACAGTGGATAAACAAATTGTGTTATATGAATTTAATAAAGTATTATTAAGCCATTAGGAATGAGGAATGTGAAGAAACTGGGAAACTTGAAAACACTTGTATAAACTGATATAAAGTAGGCAAATCAGAACGATTTACACCATGACTACGATAATGTAAAGAAAATCAATAGTGCATGACTTCAGAACTTTGATCAATGCAGTGACCAACCATGACTGCAGGGACTTTTTGGTGAAACATGCCTCTTGACTCTTAGCCGAGAGGTGGTAGACCATGGGTACAGATGAAGGCATATGTTCAGTGTGGTACAAAAGAAGGACTACTGCCTCTGAAGCTAGAGGATCTGTGTTCAAATCTTACTTCCAATTCTTACTGTGTGAATGTGTACAAGTCCATTAATCTCCCGTTAATCTTCTGTAAAATAAGGGGATTGGATTAGATGACTTCCGAGGCCCTTTCCAGTCCCAGAGCTATAATCAATTTTCAGACACATTCAATGTGATAAATTGCTTTGTTCTATGGTACTTATTTGTTGCAAGGAAAGGTTCTACTGGGAGCAGGAGATAGAAATGTCATTAGGAAGTGACAATAAGGTTTTTTTAAAAAAACAGAAATATTAAAATTAAGTATTTTAAATGAAAAAATAAAACCTATTTTAAAACCATGCCTTATTCCAACTTAATGAAACAGCTTGAAAGTGGAAAAGACCAAAGATAGGACTAGGTAAAAAAAATGAAAATCATTTCTTCATCAAAGAGGCTTTAAGTGGAAGAGTTGGTTCATTTGCTTTCAAAACAGAAAACATGGAAAACAATAATAATAACTAAGGTTTATATTATGCTTTAAATTTTATAAAAACTTTACATGTATTATTTTATTTGATCCTTCTAACAACCCGGTAGTTAGGTGCTGTTACTATCTCCATTTTATGGCTGAGGAAACTGGGGCTAGAAGATAAGCAATTTGCCCAAGCTCACACAAACACAACAGCCACATGCAAACTGGGTAACAGACATCAGCTAAAAGGTTTTATATCTCTTGGTGGGGGTTGGGGGAAAGCATTCAGCAGGGTTAAAAAAATAAGGCTATCAGCAAAAGATTCCCATTACCTGAGGTTAGAGGTGATAATCTTTGAGAGTAAAATAAGCCAACACTCATCTTGGTGCTCATCAGTCATGGTCTTTGGGACAGTAAATGCCCTGTCAAATGCTGAGCCATGCACATCTGTGAAAAGTAAGGTCTTCTCAATAGTCCCAGAAAGAAGCTCCACTAGCTGTGTCCTTTGTGATTGTGCTCCAACAATAGAGAGCTAGCCCAAGCCCAGAATATTTATAGCAACAACAAATCTCTACTGGTTTCCTTCCTTCCACACATCCAGAGATGAGTTGTTCACAATAGTCCTCTTGTAGACTCTCAGTACTATAAGAACATAAAGGCAACACTTGATTCTGAGTCTGAAGGCCGCTGGTTCCAGACTCAAGACCCTGTGCTTTCTGTTTCTTGATCTCCCGCCAGACACCGTTGCTGAATGATGCTCAAATATGATTCTCAGTCAACAGGAATATGTCTGTCCTTCTCTGATTTGGCCTCAGTCCCAAATGATCAGCATACAAGAAAGAGATGGTGACAGGAATAATACAAATCAAGATATCACAGAATAGGTCTGGAGACCAAAGGGAAGAAAGAGAACTGGGATTGAGAAAATTCTTCCTTCAGGTAAGGAATCAAAGCACTAATTTCTCTTGGAAAGGAATTAGTAATTTGAATAATCTTGATCTTGTGATCCATAATTATCAAGCACAGTTACCATTTAGAAGTTTCCTAATTACTATGGTTTTAATCAATTGACTAAATTGATTAAGCCTCATTAAGTTGACTAAGCCTAATGGCTTAGTCTAGCCCTGGAGGTTAATACAACTAGTGCTTTCCACAGAGGATTTCAAGGATTTCCTGGTTCAAAAGACTTAATTTTTGACCACGGAACAATTTTTCCAATTTCAAAGTGACATACGAGGAGAATGCAAGATGCAGTATGTTTGTCTGGATCATTTCCCGTTTGGTTCTTATTCCAGAGGCAAATGTAAGAATTTTAGTTTCCATAATAAACTTATTCCAAAAAAAAAATCATCGAATCCTGGATTGGAAAAACTGGATGTTAGATCAGAAAAGAACTTGGGGAGCTAATTGTTTTTAGACATATATAAAACCAGTAACCACAACTGGCAGAAGCTGACAGAGGAGTAGCTAAGGAGCCAAACATGTTGAAAAAAACCACGAATACAGGTCTGTGTTTGTGGAAAGTCAAGGTTGTAGAATATGTGGAACGAGTCATATTTGAGCAGAGGAATATAAGGACTTTTTGGGATTTCTCAAAAAACAGAGGATTCCTTTGTCAGCAGTAACAAATAACTATAAAGAGTAACAATTCAAAAATTTCTACAGTAATTTAAATTTTAAGAGGTGCTTTCCTTTGCAACAACCTTGTGGAGCAGGTAGTGAAAGGAAGCCTTAATATTCCCATTTTACAGATGAATGACTGAGTGAATGAGTGAATAAACAAGTGACTAAAAAAGCATTTATGAAGTGCTTCTTATGTGCAAAGCACCATGCTAGTCACTGGGGATACCAAAAAAAAAGTAACAATCTCTGTCCTAGATGAGACAACACATATAGAAGGCTTCATCTATAAATCAGATGGAAAGGTGTCATGGTTCTTAGGGTGCAGCATCAAAGTATATGTTAATGTCTCTTCTTTAATGTCATTTCCACGGATATAATCATATCAGTTTCCAATCCTGAACCATTTGACTGTGCCAAGGACTTTGATAAGGAGAACTTTCTTTCCTGGGTCTTCAGGAGCTGATGCTGCCATACCCACAGAAGCAAGTTTCCAGGATGATAGATGTTGCTTTTCTAAATGATGACCACAGGGGCTGGACTGAGAAGCAGGACCAGTGCCATTCCTAGCATTTTGCGGCCCATCTCCTCTGCTGGTGGCATTCTATCAGCAGTTGGTGTTGGTGATTGTGAGGAAGGTGCACCCTTTCTCCACAGTACTTGTTCCCCTCAGTGACTGTGGGTCCCCAGAAGAGGGAGGAGGGAGGAGTGAAAGAGACTCTGCTATTCCCAAGAGTCTTGGGTTCAAGGTTCTGGGTCATCTCCATCACAGTATGAAGGGAAATGGTGGTTGATGTGACAATGATAGCTTGACTTCCTTGACATGTGCTGTCTCTTGTCTCTCCCTCGGTAGGGTACTCAGCTTCTTCAATTCAGCTAGTATCCCCGGCCCTATCTAGTACAGCCCCCTCATTTTACACAATGAAGAATAAAAGCCCAGAGAGGTTAAGTCTCTTGCCCAAGGCCACACAGGCAGTAAGTAAACCCAAGCCCTCTGATTCCAAATCCAGAACTTTTTATACTCTAATACCCTGCCTCTCTATAAACCTATTATTAGATTTTGTCATGTAACCTCAAAAGTCCTTTTCAGCTTTAAATTTATGATCCTACGAAGGTTAGATTGTACCCACGAGAAAAGGCATTAGCCAAAAAAAATGGAATCAGAAGTAAAATAGGACAATCAATTTCCTTGAAAGGTGGTAGTGTTTTGAGAGATTCAGAAATGGGCGGAGAGGTAAAGCAGACTAGCCCCACCAAAAAACACATCTTGATATATATGAACATATAAATACAATGACCTAGATGTGAAGAAAATAAAAGCCTTACAACAACATGTAGAGAAAAGATCTACCATTTGAAATGAACAAATATCGAAACAATTAAAAGGCTATTTGGCGTAGGGCAGGGGTGCAGGTGCCACTAAACCATACATAAGGGCCCTGGAAGCTGCATACTAACGTAGAAAACCACATATTAACATTATCTGTGTCCTATTGTGTTTTATTGATTTTAACTATTTCCCAATTTCATTTTAATCTGTTTCTGCACTCAGGAGCTTTGGGCTGCCATGTACCTATAGGCCTCCTGTCTGACACTTCTATAGTGGAAGGTCTCTAAAGCAAATTCAACTTCTGCCTCTGACAAATACTGGTTATATGACTGAGCCTTCCAAGTTCTCCTTGGTCTGATCAGCCACAGTGGGACACACTATACTTTGTCCCCACCATAGTGTGTCATTTTGTTCCTCTTCTAGAACGAAGGGCATCAATCAACCAACCATATGACTGTGGGGAGGTCACCTAACCCATGTGTGTTCTATACAACTTTCTAAGACAATCAGTATCAGAGAAGGTATGACCTGCAGTAGTCAAGGGAAAGGAATAACCATTTCTACAGAGTCTACTATGTGGAATTTCCTATGCAGGAGTTGCTTGTACTTATGAAATTGGAAGAACAACCACCTATCCAAAACAACTACCTGAAGAGAGTGAAAATTGGGAAGAGATTCTATCATAGGCACTGATTGTCAAACTTGGTTATAAAGAACATTCTGTAAGACAAATTTGGGCATGGGGAACTACGTGTAGTATAAAAGAAAAACCTCAGAGAAATCAAAACTGTATAAGAAGTCAAAGATGGAGGCAAGGTTTTCCTAAGCAGAAGCAACTAACAAGGTCATACTCCTTCCTTCCTTCCTTCTTTCCTTCCTTCCTTCCTTTCTTCCTTCTTGTTGGCTTCTTTCTTTACTGGTGCTCATTCTATGAGTTCTGGGATGGGAAATTTTCTGTTATTAAAAAACAAGTAAACCCAAGAGAAATTAGATAAAATGTTTATCAGACTTTTAAAAAACTCACTAATACATACAAAAGGGTTACAGCCAAATAACTTTAAGAGTAATGATGAAACTTTCTACATTTCTGAATAATGTACCAACATCAGGGGATACATTACTCAGACATGGGCAACACTATAAAACATGCCCAAGGAAGGGCTATCTGTGGCTATAAGACTACCACTGCACTTAGCTGATAATGTCATTCAGTTCACCAAAACTTAGCACCTACTATGTACAGAACACTGTGATATGCACTGAGGAAATCAAAGATAACCCTTTTGGAGCACAGGAATTTGCACATAATAGTACAACTTAATAAATTATTAAGTACCTCTATGTGTCAGGCACGGTGGGGCATAGAAAAATGGAAGAAAACCCTGTCCTTGCCCTCAGGGAGCTTAAACTCTAGTGGGAGTAGCTAAGACATACAAAAACAAAAACAAGACAAGGCAGAATGTAAGAAAGCCAGGTACTACGGGACCACCCTCATAATAAAATTAAATCCTCATATTTATACGACACTTTAAGACTTAAGTGTTTTCCTTACAATAGCTCTGGGAGATCAATAGCATAGATGAGAGACATTACTTCTGGTGAGAGGAAAATGGAAGAAGACTTCATGGGGGAATGTAGCATCTAAGATGAGCACTGAAGGATAGCTTTTAGCAGCAGAAAAGAACAGTGTGAACAAGATTTGAGGAGGTTGAAAAGCAAATGGCATGTTTGGGGAATGGAGAATAGTTCAAAAATTTTAATAACACCCCCAAGACTAATAGGGCTAAGTCTGGAAGCATTAAATTTGTATTATCTCAAATCATTATCCTGCAGGCCTTGCCTCAGAGCGACTGTGTTTATAAAACCACAAAACTCACATTCACAGACCCTGAGAAAACCATGGCAAATGTTTCATAAGTAACCAGTTCACCATACTCACTTCCACCCTGACAGCAGTTCTAGGCCTAGCTGGTATATTATCTACAGCTGACACCTGGCACATAAAAGCATCTGGAATCCACAGTTCTCCTTAAAAAAGAAAGGGAAAATGATACAAATATTCCCCAAGAGAGAAGAGCTTAGGAGAGCGCCTCACTGAGCTATTCTAATGAGGTGTCACCATTCTCAAATACATCACAGAGGCATCCAGGTTCATTAGTAAACCATTCAGGCCTGTGTCAGCTGAAGAATGGAGGTCACTGTTGTCTAAAATAAGCTCAGAAAAACTTGAGAAGAGTCTTCAAAGAATCTAAAAGAAATAACTGGCACATTGTTGTTGTTTTTTTAAACCAGATGACAAATATTAAGAGAAAGGGCATATTTCTGAATCACAAGTCACACAATATCGCAAGTCTGTAAGATCAGCGGACTCCCTCTCACCTTGCATTCTTTCCTTGCCTCTCCTTCAGGAATCAGGACATTATTTTAGGGAGAGAGTATTCTGTGGTAATCAAGCATGCAAACAATTAAGTAAGAAGTAGTAGAAAGATCCAGGAGTCATAAAGCCAGGGTTCCAATACTGGCTCTGCTAGCATAACCCTGGGCAAGTTTCTCAACTCTCTGGATCTGTTTCTTTTTCTGTAAAAGAGGATAACATCATCTCTCCTGCTTAAATAACGGGGTGGCTGTGAGGCTCCAGTGAGACAACAGATAGGAAAGCACTTTACAAATTACATGGCCTGATACAAACTACAGATCAGATGTATCAGCCACACCCTGGGTGGCCCAGTAACACGCAGCTGCAGGGATCCTTACATATTCTTTAGTGGCTCCCATCGCTGCTTGAGTTTGGCGTCACTGCTGTAAGTGGAATATTAGTTGGTAAATTCTATCCACCTCCAGAGAGAAAACTATGAGTGCAGACTGAACCATTTTTTTCACTTTCTTTATTCTTCTTGCCTTTTTCCTGCAACATGGTCAGTATGGAAATATAATTTGCATGATTTCATAGGTACAATGGGTATCATATTGCTTGCCTTCTCAATGGGTAGGAATTGGAGTGAAGGAGAGAATTTTGAACTAAAAATTTAAAAATGAAAAGTTTTAAAAAAGAATTTAAGTCAGGTTTGGTAGTAGTTTCTTGTGTACCAAAATAAAAACATTTAAACAACAACAAAAAAAGAAATATTCTTTGGCAATAATGGATTCCAACTTTAGATTCGAATGGCCGATTTTGAATGGCCTGACCTTAACATCAAGCAAGTGGTATGTACCTATATAAGGCCTTCTATGCACATACATCATAATAAGAGAAGCAGATAAGGGAATTTGGGTCATTTATTATCACTCTGCATGGCAGAGTAGGAGGAGCAGGCTTCTAGAATCAGAGGGCCTAGGTTCAAATCCTACTGCTGACATTTACTACTTGAACTTGGGAAAATTACTTCACCTCCCTTTTTTTCTTTAACTTTCCTTATCTGTAAAATAAAGGGATTGGACTAGGTAGCCTCTCATGTTCCTTCCAGCTCTAGGTCTATGAGCCTATGACTTGAAGGCAGAATATTAGGTCTATGAGCCTATGACTTGGAGGCATACAATAGAATCCTTACCTGAAACATAGGCTTTCAACCTGTGTCTTACCCCTGACCCCTCATCCTCTCTCACCTCCCCCTATCCAATCAGTTACTAAATGCTATTATTCCTACCTTTATAACATCTATCATATATGCACCCCTCTCTCTTCTGGTACTATCCTGGTTTAGGTCCTCATCATCTCATGTCTGGACTATTGCAACAGCCTCACAGTTACAACAGCTCCCTGCCTTAAGTGCCTCCCCACTCCAGCCCAGCCTCTACTCAGCTGTCAACGTAATCTTTAGAGTACAGGTCTGAGCAGGTCACCCTTCTATTCAATAAACTCCAGTGGCTCCCTATTACCTCCAAGATCAAATATAAAATCCTCCAACTCTTAAAACCCTTCAAAACCTGGACCCTGCCTACCTTTCCAATCTTCCCTACTGTGGACTCTGCAAGTCAGTGACCTGGGGTCTTCTCGCTCTTCTTCACACATGAGCCTTGCCCACAGTAGGAGCTCAATAAATGTTAGCTGAATGACTGACATGAACACTCCAGCTCCCAACTCCAAACATTTCCACTGGCCAGACTACGTTCTGACTTATGCCCAGACCACACTCCCGCCTCATCTCCCCCTCCAGGCTTCCCTGACTTCCTTCAAGTCTTAGCTAAAGTCACACCTTCTGCAAGAAGCCTATACAAGTCTTTCTTAATCTCAGTGCCTTCTCTCTGAGACTACTCCCAAT
This sequence comes from Trichosurus vulpecula, assembly GCF_011100635.1. Lineage (NCBI taxonomy): Eukaryota > Metazoa > Chordata > Mammalia > Diprotodontia > Phalangeridae > Trichosurus > Trichosurus vulpecula. Next base: position 104,401,387 of record NC_050580.1, read on the forward strand.
TTATCCTGTATATATCTTCTTTGTATCTATTTGTTTGCATATTGTCTCCCCCATTAGATTCCATAAGGGCAGGGACTATTGTTTTCATTTCTTCGTAACCTCAGCTTTTAGCACAGTGCTCGGCACATAGCAGGTGCTTAGTAGATGCTAGCCGACTTGACATAACTCTATTTGCTACATCAGTTAAATTAGATCTCATCCAGCCTGTTGGAGGAATTGACATGGGAGTTAGAATGGAGGGGAACACACTCAGGGTTTGGGTAAGGAGTTTCTTGATGCTTTATAACATAGCCCATATGGCAAAAGGTAAAGTGAGAGTACACTGAATGATATATAAGTGCTTTAAAATTCTAGAGTGGCCTTGTGAGGTAGCAGGAAAAAATATTAGACCTGGAGTCGCAAAAGATCTGGATTCAAACCTCTGCCTCTGGCCGTTAACGGCTGGTTGTCACTTCACCTCTCTGAACCTGTTTCTTCACCTGTCAAATGGGAGTAATCATTATGATACCCACTATGCAAAGGGTCAAATGAGGCAACATATGTAGTGCTTTGTAAACCCCAAAGCACTAAGCAAATGTCAGGCCTTTCTTTTTTTGTTTGACTCAGCAGCCACATCATCAATAACCATAATAAAAAGAACTTGACCTTTGTAAAGAGTCAATATCTTCTGACTTCTAGACATGCAGCCTGGGATAGAAACACACCAAAGTGAAATCCAAACCTCAAACCTTTTAAAGGGTCACAGACCGAACACCCATTAGGTGTGAGAGTCTGGATACTCCATGTCCCGTCCCTAAAGGACAGGATGTTGCACTAACTAGTCTAGACAACAGGCTGGGGAAGGGGGGAGGTGGAAGGCTGAGAAAACCCAGGGGAGGTTGGAGGAGAAATGAAGAGGGGAGTGTTAGAAGGGAGAAAGGAGGAGAAAAATGAATGAGGAAGAAATACAGGGTGGAAACAGCGGATGGAGCCACCGTGTCTTGCTGGCAGCACATCTTTCCTTACCAAGTTGGCTTTGTTGCTGTGAATGGCGTTCAACCGACCACAGCATCAAAAATTTGCCAGAATCTGAGCAGTGGGGGGGTGGAGTCCTGCAGACACAGCAGATTCCCATCTGTCATCAAGACCAAGCTGTGGCTGTCAATCCTACAGGCCTGCCAGCTTCCTGGGGAAACTTTAGTGTTACCAATCAACTCAGCCTACCGCGCACACGCCACCCCAGCTACGCACCATAAAATTAGAGGTTTTACAAGAGCTATGGATTTGGAGCTGCCCTACAAGAAAGCAGCACTGGAGAGCTCTGTGGCCCCCCAAAATGCATGGTTGTGGAATACTTAGTGCTAAAATCTCCATTTCGTGGACACAGAAGGACCACTCCAACAAAACAGGGCTCTATTTTTACATGTAATCAAAATTTGCCCCAACACAAAAATCAGTGACATTTCCTTAAAAAAAAAAGGCAGCTGGGAGGAAAAAAGCATTTCTGTTTGCGTAGGTAGAAAAGAGACAGCTGGAAAGTCAGTTTCAATCCCTTGTGTTTCATTCATGCTGTTTCTGAATCCCAGTCATGCCCAGTCCTTTTCCCTTTAGGAAATAATACATTTTTTTTTCTGGGAAAAAAGCCATCAACAAAGAAGTAACTTAGAACATTAAATAGTGATTTGGAACAATAAAATCACCTTAGATTTTAAAACTACAACTCTTGCAGAAAGCTTTAAAAGTTTCTGTTTATATATCTTTGTTCATCTTCACGACTTACCTGTTAGTCTGGGAGGGCAGGTATTATTATATTCATTGCACAGATGGGTGACCTGCCCAAGGTCTTAGAACCCAGACCTGACAAGGACAGGACCCAAGCAGAACTCACCGGGTAAGTACAGTAGGCACTTGATAAATGCTTTTTGGTGATAATGGTGATCCTGCCTTCCAACCCAGTGTTCTCGCTCCTCAGATGATTCACACACGGCAAAAATATCTGCTTTGGCTACAAAGAAAGAATGTAGACTTGCAGGCTGCCTAAAGTGACAGATCCCAAGCACAGTGACAATGTGACAATTTACCCGCAGCTTGGGTAAATTTGGTAAAGAAGCCAAAGACTAAACTTAAGAAGACTAAGTTAAAGATAATCTACCCCATTCTCACCATTCACCACTTTGAAGTAACTAATCTGAAGACCCAGGTATTAATCCATCATACTTGCCGCTTCTCATCCAGAAGCAAAACTGAGGAATTGTAATGAACTACCTTCCTCCATTTTTCCCACACTACCACCCAGTTCTCTTTCACCATTTAATAGATTTCTGTTATGATGTACCAAATTATCACTGCTTCCTTTGTCATTCATTACACAAGCCAGCAATTCCATGTTAAAGTTACCCTGATTCAACAGCAACCCTGTTTAAACAACTGAAATTTATGCCTTTTACGATCTCTTAGCCAGAGGTCTGCAGAAATACTGTCAAGTCCTATAGCCAAATGAAATATCAGAATTAATCCTAATTCACTGATAAAAGCAAATATAACATTTATTTAGCATATTCACTTCTGGTGACAGGAACTAGGTTCTAGTGTATAATCTTTGGTTTCCTGACAGGTGAGGTGCAGATATCCTTAAAACTCTCAACTATGAGAGACTTAATCTCTTGCTTTCTGTCCACTCCCTCAGAGGGTACCATATCCTTCCGGATTGCAGAAATCAGTTATCTCAAGGCATAGCTAGCTAATACAATGGTTTTCCTAACAGACAAAATGGACTTGCCTATGAAGACAGGAGAACACCAGCACCTGCTTTATCCTTCCTCATGAGGCTCTCACTAACTACCACATAAGATTTTTCACAAGACAAAATAAGCTAGTGTGTCTAAGATGACTTAAAACAATAAAGTGAGGTACAAATGTAGGCTATCGATCATAACTCTGGCAAGAGCAGGGATACTCCAAATTCCTCCTATCTTCTGACAGCTCATTCCATGGAGGTCAAAGCTGGGCAGATGATCTACTGACATGAAAATACAAAAGTCACCAGCCTCTGGTCATCCTGGGAAACTAGAGATTATGTTAACAACAAACAAATATTTGTTAATCACCTACTGTGCGCTGAAAGATCAGCTTAGTAGCTACAGAGCCAGCCTCAAAATCAGGTAGACCTGGATCTGAGGACTGCCTCTGATTCATACTGGCTATGTGACCTTGGTTGGACAGATCACTTAATTTAACCTCTCTGTACTCTAGGCAACTGTCTAAGATTATAAATTTCAGGGAAAGTGTTGACTGGCATTGGTAGAAAAAAAAAGTCCTGATCTAGCAATTCCCTAGATCAGGGCTGTCCAACCTTAGGTGTTTATTGAAATGATTAACAATATATTTGGATTTGCCATTTCAGTGAGAGCTCCACAGTAGCTTGGCTTCCATTTACTAAAGCACTTATGTAAATTTCTATGCTTGTCGGCAGGCCGCATAAATCTCACTGCAGACACATTTTGGACAGCCCTGACCTAGATCAATGAAATCACAGGCCCAGTCCCTATTCCCTCTCTATGTGTGCAGAGTTATGTGCTAGGTGCCTGAGGGGGATACAAAGTCTAGATAAGATACGGTCCCAGCCCTTATGGAACATAATATCTTGTCTCAAACTGAAGAATTTACTCATCTTTTTCTTTTCCTCCCTTGGAGGGCAAATTCTTCAGAGAGATCATGTGTTTTTGTTCAAGAAGGAAAGAAGAAATATGAGGATGCTCTTGTGTCAACCATCAGAACAAAATAGGAACTCGGAGAGTCCTAATAAGTTATTCAATTGGTGAGTAAGCAGTTATGAAGCACCTACTGTATGCCAGAAACTGTGCTAAGCACTAGGCATACAATGAAAGGTAAAAGGTAGTCCTTGATCTCAAGGAATTCAAACTAATAATAATAGTCAGCTTATGGTAAGAAGACTAGTAATTTCTCCCCATAATATATGAACATATCTGCCTTAGATATTTGTATATACAAATACACATTATAGCAATACATACGATATGTGTGTATGTACTTTATCATATGCTTAGATGTATCTACATATATATACACACATATGTACATATAACAGTTTGTCATTCAGGTTTTTTTTGCTCTTTCATAGATGTCTACGACTAGACCAACAGTGTTCTATGCGCAGAAGATGAAAACATATCTCTTTGTTAGATTCACAAGCACAGTTTTATTGCTAGCCACCAAATAAGCACAGCAAAGAGCTAAATAGTCATTAAAAATAAAAATGTAATTATATTTAATAATGGTTAAACATAAGTTTATAAGATTACATATTAAGTACAAATAAGTGCATCAAGGATATGCACATAAGATTGAAGAAGCAGCTAGATGGTTCAGTGGATAGAGTACTAGGCCTAGAGCCCAGAAGACCTGAGTTCAAATTTGACCTCATACACTTTCTAGCTATGTGACCCTGGACAAGTCACTTAACCTCTGTTCGCCTTAATACACTAGAGAAGGAAACAGCGAACCACTCCAGTATCTTTGCCCAGAAAACCCCATGGATGGCATTGGCTTGCTATGATCCACGGGGTCATGAAGAGTTGGACATGATCGAGTGACTGCATAACAATGGCAGAGAGGAAAAAAGATGGCCTGGGATCCAGAAAGAACTACGTTTACGTCTCGGACGCCCCTGTCACATTCTGTCTCAGTGACCCTGGACAAGTTACAGTGCTCCATTCAACTTTCTAGGTGGAGAAGGGATGATCTTGATAAAAGAAGTCTCTTCACCAGGGAGTTTCCTAAACTAGTAAAATCATAGGTCTAGTCCCCATCCCTATATAAAATTATCTCATCTCTTCCCTAGAGGTAATAATCTACTCCACGAGAGAGCACAGTTAGCTGGTGATTCTAGTATGAGTGCTCAAACATAAATATTTGTGGATTTGGTTATCTTGTGGTTTTTTTTAAGTGATCTGTGTTTACTCCAGTTCCCAAGTATGATTCCTGTGATTTCTGGAAAATAAAAACAGAAGCAAGCACCTGCACACACATACACACATACACACTCACACACACACACACACACACACACACAGAGATCTGCCTCCTTCTCCTCCCCACAACCTCTTTGGTATTAATAAATTAAAACAATAAACTAAAAATCAAACTTTATTTAAAAATAAACTAAAAGCACTCTTTGAGAAATTCATCAATTAAGAGCTATTACTATACTAAATGTAGGTCAACCTTTGTTGTCAAAGATGATGCTACTAATTGTCATTTATTTTGTATATTTTTTCATGTATATTTATGTGTTGTTTCCCCCGAGAAAATGGAAGTTCTGTTGCAGCAGGGACTGTTTCATTTTTGTCTTTGAATCTCTGGTACCTAGACAAGGCATGACACTTAATAAACTCTTGGTGACTGACTGCTCTACGCCTATAAAACAAAGATAGACATATGTTCAGCTATCCTTACCACATGACGCATTAGTGAAGTTTGTCATTTAGCTTTTTTTGCTCTTTCGTAGATGTCTACAACTAGACCAATAGTGTTCTATTTGCAGGAGTTGTCAGAACAACCAGTGTTAATGACAGGTAGATGCCCATCTCTGAGCAGCATTATGTGACAGAGCACCTCTCCAACTCCTATACCCACTTGTCAGAAAAACCTCAATCTAAATTCAAAACCAGAACCAGGAGCTCTATCTATGTATTTTTCCTTGAAGGTATTTTGTCATTCTGTCCCTTTTTCACTAGATCAACAAGAGAGGAGAGATTTGCATGGAAATACCATTAATGTTCTTTCCATGCCTCTTTATTTAGATTTCCCCATTTAGCCATTTATTATCACTGGCACTGTTATAAAGGGAATGGGGGAGGAGGAATCCAGGATACAGAAAGCAAGGAAAGGACTGCAGAGGATGCTTTATGAGTAGGACAGACATGCTTCCATATGAAAAAAAGCAGATTAGGAGGTCACATGTCTTTGGGTTTTTTAAAGAGGGCAACAGCCAGGGACTCTCTGAAGTTTGTTTATTTGCCCTTGGGTCATATGAAAAGTCAAAGTATGTGTAATAATAACTTACTGCCAGGAACAACTGCATTTGGGCAGGTCACTTTAATGATGTGAGGCATGCTCTTAACTCCTGCATATCTATTGTAGAGCTAACTTATACCTAGTAATGTTAGCATTTGATATGAGTATGTATGTTAATAATGCCTGCCATAAACAAAGCTGACCCAGGAAATCCCAAGGCTACAACAGTAAGATAGGGCCCTTATCTGAAAGAAACTAGATTTTAAATGAGACTGCCTGATAACTACTCACATCATTTGCAGCTCTATGATTCTATGTAATTCTGAAGACAATTAACAGACACAGTAAACTACTCAGTGGAGAGACTGGGGCAAGGGTCTTATAAGTGCTATTCAGGTCCATAGGACCATTTGTCTGATGTCTAGATGAAATTCTGTCATGTAGGGCAGGACTGTCCAAAATGCAGCCCGCACATAGGGCCCGCAGTGCGATTTATGGGGCCTGCCTACAAGCACAGAAATTTACGTAAATGCTTTAGTAAAGGAAGCTGAGCTACTACAGAGCTCTCACTAAAATGGCAAATCAAAATACATTATCTATTGTTTCAATAAAAACCTAAAGTTGGACAGCCCCGATGTAGGGAATCAGTATAAATTGGGCATGTGTATTTTAACATTTTTTTAAATGCACAGAAGAGAACAGAAGGAAATTTGGTAGGGAGTACAGATAAGACAGTTTTAAAAGTAACATTTAGAATTTGCATAGATTTTATTTTATGCTTGTTTTTTAAAGTAAAAGACATGAAACAGTGAGTTGTGGTAGAATCTTCTTTTTTCATTTTGCTACGTGTATAAAAAGGTAATTTTTTTGTGTCTAAGTTGAAAATTTAAAAAATTAAAAATAGAAGTGGGAAGGGGAACATAAAAAGTAAAATAAAATGGATGTGTAATCCAAATATGCAATGGATAATTATAGATATATATGTAGATAATTATAGACCTCAAAGATCATCTAATAGACTAACATGCTCTTATTTTATAAATGAGGAAACTGAGACCCAGAGGAAGAGAAATGACTTGGCCAAGGTCACATAGCTAACTCATAAAAGAGCTAGGACCAAAACAGGCAGGTAAGTGGTACAGTGGATAGAGTGCTGGGCTTGGGGTCAGGAAGACCCACCTTTCTGAGTTCAAATCTGGCCTAAGACACTTAACTAGCTGTACAATCTTGGGAAAGTCCCTTAACTCTGTTTGCCTCAGTTTCTTTACTTTTAAAATGAGCTGAAGAAGGAAATTACAAACCACTCCAGGATCTTTTCCAAGAAAACCCCAAATGGAGTCACAAAGAGCTGAATGAACACTACTGAAACGACTGAAAAACAACAAAAAAAGGACCAAAATCCAGACAACCTGATTTCTAGTATAGTGTTCTTTCCTTTGTACCTTGATAGTTCTTATATCAAGTGCCTTCAAGTGCCACTTATATCAAGTGCTTCCAGAGGAAACATTTCCAAAACAAAATAAGATTTTTTTCCCCCAGAAATGAACGTACTATAAGGAAGGAGTACTGTGAAAGATAATAGCTTATTATTAATATTGCTCTAAGAATAGCTTACAGTTATATCAGAATAATTCATATTTATATGTAGCACCTTGAATTTACAAAATATTTGAATGTTTTATTACTGTCTTTTGATTTTATATCATTAGATTTCACCCAATTTCTTCTCTCTCCCCTCCCAGATTGCCATCCTACTTAGCAAATAATATTTTTAAGACAAAAGAAGAAAAAGATGAGGGAAAAGGAGCATCAAGAAATCTAAAAATATGTGCAATCTACAAAGATTAGGAGGGAAGCAGAAAATTGGGAGAAAATCTTTACAACCAATGTCTCTGATAAAGGCCTCCTATCTAAAATATACAGGAAACTGAGCCAAATTAATAAAAGTCATTTCCCAATAGAGATATGGTCAAAGGATATGAATAGGCAGTTTTCAGAGGAAGAAATTAAAGATATCTATAGGTATATGAAAAACTGCTCGAAATCACTATTGATTAGAGAAATGTAAATCAAAACAACTCTTAGGTACCACATCTCTCCTGTCAGATTGGCTAACATGACAAGCCAGGAAAATGATAAATGCTGGAGAGGATGTGGGAAAATTGGAACATTAATACGTTGTTGGTAGAGTAGTGCACAGATCCAGCCATTTTAGAGAGCAATTTGTAACTATGCCCAAAGGGCTATAAAAATGTGCATACCCTCTGACCCAGCAATAGCACTCCTAGGGCTATATCCCAAAGAGATCACACATGTGGGAAAGGGACCTGTATGTACAAAAATATTTACAGCTGCTCTTTTTGTGGTGGCAAAGAACTGGAAATCAAGGGGATGCCCATCAATTGGGGAATGGCTGAACAAGTTTTAGGATATGAATGTGATGGAATACTATTGTGCTATAAGAAATGGGGAAGATACGGACCTGGAAAGACCTGCATGATATGATGCTGAGTGACAGGAGCAGAACCAGGGGAACATTATACACAACCACAGACATATTGATTCTGTGATGACTAACTTTGATAGACTTGGCTCTCCTCCGCAAAATGCAGAAAGCTCCATATCCCCCACACATAGCGATACCGTTCTTCCGAGCCAACGAAGCAAGCAATACAAGGCTCAAAAACAGCTCCAAAGGACTCATGGTGGGAAAAGTCATCTACATCCAGAGAAAGAACTGTGGAGTCTGAATGCAGATTGAGGCAAACTATTGGCTCTCTTTTTTTTCCTCTTTTTTTTTTGGTTTTGTTTCTTCTCTCTCATGATTTATTCCACTGGTCATAATTCTTCTTTGCAACTTGACTGTTGTGTAAATAAGTTTAATGTGAAGGTTTATGAAGAATCTATATCAGACCACGTGCCGTCTTGGAAGGGGGGAGAGGGGGAGGGGAGGGAAGGGAAGAAAATTTGAAACTCAAGAACATGTAGAACTAAGTGTTGTAAACTAAAAATAAAAAATCTAATCAAAAAAAATATGTGCAATCCACCACACGTGTAGACTTCCCATCTCTGCAAAGGGTAGGGGTGAGAATTTTCTTCTCATACATCTTCTTTCAGGCCACATTTATTCTTTATAATTCGGTATCGTTTAATTTTGATTTATGTGTGTATGCGTTTATTTTTTACACTTACATTGTTGTACTTGTGTAAATTGTTTTTCTTGGCTCTACATCAGCTCATGTAGATCTTTCTCGTGTATTCTTCATACTTTTCATTTCTTGTAGTACGGTAATATTACATTATTGTTCATACATCACAGTTTGTTTAGCTAGCCCCAATTGATGGGCATCTACTTTGTTTCAGTTACAAAATATTTTAACACACATTGTTTCATTGGCCATGGAATTTGTAATATTGTAAACTGTTAAGAGGAAAAAAAAGTGGCATCTTATAGGAGAAATCTTTCATCAATTCCTAGACAGTAAGAAATAATGAAGAAGTAGGAGAAAAATGGAGCGTTCACCTGTGGTCCATGCACACTTATCAATATCTAAAAGCTTTTATTAAAAAGTACCTGACTGCCCACACAATGTTGTGTTCTGTGCTGTATGAGAATTATAAAGGCACAGACTTGCCCCTGAGAAGGTGGTCTGAGACGCACTAGCAACAAACAACACATGACATTAGTACAGAAAGCTTCCATTTATCCAGAATACAAAGAATCAGAAAGATCCATGACCCAAATTTTCTTCACATTCTAAAATCTACTACGTGGAAAGAAGATAAAATGACAGGTCATTTTTGACTTAATGTCAATTTATTCAAAATTCCCATGATAAATCTTGGGTTTAGTAAAGATAAAACCCAATCTCCTACACCTTCCTCACTTACGGTCCTTTTTACAGTGATAACTGTTGGTGACCCTGAGATCCTACCAAACACCTAGAAACTCTTTTAATCATTATGTTGGGTAGAATTTCAGGTTGCATTTTTTTTAATTCTTGGAAAACTGATGTCCCTATAAAATAAATGGAGAAGTATCATTGTATGAGTGGATAGGAAGCTGGCCTCAGAGTCACAACAACCTGGGTTCAAGGGTTGCCTTTGACATTCTAGTTCTGTGTTTATGGGCAAACCTCTAATTGCAAAAGAGTTGCCTATCTGCAGTAGTGGAGGTTGTGTCCTCACTATAGAACACCTGACATTAATGAAATCATAAGTACAAACAAAAAAAGATAAATATGGCAATATTCAACTACAGTATTACTCAGACACATGATATTGAACTGATTAAACTACTTTATTCCCTAATCATTCTGATTGAAATTCAGTTAAATATGTAGAAGAGGACAGTGAACTATTTAAATTTATCTGCTTTAAAACTTCTAGGCAGTGCTTCTTGAACTGTGGGTTATGACCCAATATGGGGTCTTGTAACTGAATGTGGGGGTCATGAAAAATTTGGCAACAGTAAAAGGTTTCTGAACACAAAATGACCAAAAATTAATTCAGAATCTAACTGGTAATGAATCTGAGGTGTTTCTGGTAGCACTTGCCCATAATGGACCGTGCAACTTCACTGCAGCCTTGGTTCTGAACACACAACATGCACAATTTGTCCTGCACATGCCCTCAGACCACACAACACCAAAGAAAACTGCTAGAAATCCATCACTAAAAAAAAAAAACTTAAAAAAAGAGAAATACATCAGTTCAGATTTGAGACTATTGTATGTTATGAATTACAGTATTTTCACTGTATATACAAAATCCATAAATGAATTCTGGCTTGGTATTAGGACAGAATTTCCAACAACTTCTGAAATGGCCCTAAACATACTTCTGCCATTTTGTACCACCTATTCATGCGAAGCGGCATTCTCAGCACTGACGATTATAAAATCAAAATATCAATCAACTCTGAAAAATGCTGAAGATGCTCTGTGTCCTGCAGTATTAAATATTCTACCATGATTTAATTCTTTTTTATTTCAAGATTTAATTCTTTAAGTAAAAATAAACAAGCACTTCATCTCAGTTTGCAAATCTGCTTTCATCTTTAATAAATGGCAAAATTATATGCATACCAAAGAACTGTTTTAAAATAAATTTCTTTATGATTTATTATCAGTAAATGTTTGATTTGTGTAACTATGTTATATATCTATATATAATCTGGGGTCACATAAAAATTTCTCAGGCAAAACAGGGTCATAAGTGGAAAAAGTTTAAGAAGCCCTGCTCTAGAGGATTGTTCTTTATACTATTAATTGAGTAATAGTTCTGATTCATATTAGTATTGTTCAAAAAGCATGGGACTTGGAGTTTAAAGACCTGGGTTTAAATCTAAGTGTTGCCATTTACCAGCTGTGCCACTGAGGCAAATCATTTAATGTCTTTGAACTTGTTTCCATATCTGTAAAATGAAGATAATCATTACTGCAAAATATCAGTTGAGTGCAAAAATAGATTTGATAATATTGAGATTTATTTATGTACGAAGTCACAAACATGAGAGGAAAAATGAAGTGGAGAGTATTTGAAATTCAAAAGAGGAAAAACCAGAAATGATATCATGGTTGAAATAAGCTATAAACCATCAATCAGGCTTTTCAGGAGAAAATAGCTGATACAGATAACAATTCTGGCATGTAGACAGAATATAGTTGATAAGATGCTTCAACTAATTAGATATATGCTATAGATCTCTCTTTGATAAAAGTAGAGCAGCCGATAAATTCTTGTTGGTGCTTCTATCTTTTGGAAGATACAGGAAGTGAATTGTCTATTCTGGAACTAATTTTGACCAATGAGGAAAAAAATGGATGATGGCATTTCCATAGAGGATCTACCTAATTCACTAGTTGCCTTTTTATTTTTAGATCATGATGATACAATTAAGTATGCCATTTACATTGATCTTTTGTACTTACTACATGAAATGGCCACATTTCCTTTGGATTGCTGCCAAAGCAGAATAGAAAATTGATGTAGCTGTCCTGAGGAATAGTGTCAGAAACACCATTAGGCTAAATAATGTAGGCCTGAGCAAGGTTGGGAGCAGATAGGTGGTGCAGCAGATAGAGTGCCAGGCCTGAAGTTAGGAAGACCTGAGTTCAAATTTGGCCTCGGACACTTACTAGCTGTGTAACCCTAAGCAAGTTACTTAACCCTGTTTGCTTCAGTTTTCTCAGCTGTGAAATGTTCTGGAGAAGGATATGGTAAACCACTCCAGCATCGTTGCCAAGAAAACCCCAGATGGGGTCATGAAGAGTTGATATGACTGAAAAATGACTAAAAAAAGGAAGCTTAAGAATAATTTTGCCTGAACTGTCTGAATAACTGCCTCACTCCTCCACCCTGACTGGAAGGATGTGAGCTTTGAGTGGCGAGAGTCCAGGAAGGCATACCAGCTTCTTCTTGCAGTTCTTCAACTCCTTTTACAAATTCTGGTCATTTCACAAGTATTGAGAGAGTACCAAAGTGATCGTGTTGTGCACTGTGACCAAGATGTCAACAAAGACTAAGTCTGAAGCAGTTCACCTAGATATTTAAACCTTAGATCTGCAAAAATAGGAGTCTCAACAGCCAGCTCACCTAAGAAATAGTAATCATTTGTTAGTTTTATAGGGGAAGCATATTCAATTTGTAATTTTTAAAATTTAAAATAGCAACTACTATTCAAAGACTATGTTGTCCTTACGGTGAAGTGAAAATCTAACAGTATTTCACGTCAGACTTATGTACGATTTAATGCCCCTTGTTTACAAAGACCTCCTGAATGTGCTTGCCATAAATAGCACTCTACCAATGGCCAAATTAAGTCCAAGTTATTTCTTGAACTTTACTAATACTGTTTAACATTCTAGCCCTGTATCACAATGTATAGAAACATTGTCTATTTAAGACTATTAGGGATAGGGAGGAAAAGGAGAATTGATTTACTTATACTTACATCATAGAAGACAATTCTTATTTACCTGCTCTTTAGGATTACTTTGTTTTATGGGCTGCCATGGTCAAAGAATCCATTACCAACTAGTCAACATACGGGCTATGGATCTTTCTATACTTGACAAGGTAATCCTCAGACATTGAACTCAGTCTGTCACAGGATGATGCTTTAAGCCTCTGAATCTTGGAAGAAGCTGCCACAAACTGCACTCTATCAGCATAACTTTCAAGAACTCTGGGTGCCACAATGAGACATTCAGAGTAGGACTTGTGTGGAGGGCTGGATTGCATTTAGAAAACTATACAGTGCTTTCAATGATCTTAAGCTGCTCCTTGACACAAAATCCTATATTTTCATGCCAGCGTTTTCCTTCTAATGCTATGTAGCTAAGAATTGAAGTCAATAAACATTTATTAAGCACCTACTTGATACTATGATACTATGCTAGGTACATGATACAATGCTAGGTACTATGCATACCAAGGTGAAAACAAAAGGTTTTGCCCTCAAGGAATTTATATTCTACTTGGGGAATACAATATGTACACAAGTAAATCGACACAAAATATATAAAAAGCAAGGCAAAGTAATTCCTAGAGGTAGAGGTACTAAAAATTTGGATAGGGTGGAATCAGACCTCAAATAAGAGGTAGCTCCTGGATTTGGGAGGAAGTTGGGGATTCTGTGAGGCCAAGGTGAAAAAGTAATATATTCTAAATGTGCGGAAGCACTTATGAGAAAGCAGGGAGGCAGAAAATGCAGCTAACATTATGCGCAGGGAAGAGATCATAGGCCTATTTGACTGAAAGGGAAAGTTTGCAGGGGTGAGTAATGGGAAATAATATTATAATGCAGGGGAAGCCAAATTGTGGAGGGTTTTAAATGCTAGGGTAAGGAATTTATAATTTATCCTAGAAGGAGCAAGCAACCATTAAAGACTTTTGGTGGGGGGATGGGATTTCGTCAGATTTGTGTTGTATGAACATCAGTTTGGAAGTTATATAGAGGATGAGTAAGAGAGTGGAAAGACTAGAAAAAGTCAGACCAAATTAGGTCTGAACAAGGGTAAAGATGGTGTGAGTGAAGAAAAGGGAGCAAATGTGAGAAATAGGAAATATTGTAGAGATAAGATTGATAAGACAGCAACTGAGTAGTTAAAGGATGATTCCAACGTGGAGAAGTCTAAGTGATAAAAAAGATTGCTGAACTATCAACAGAAATGGCAAAGTCTGGAGGAAAACCAGGCATGGGGTTAAGAGGAAACGTGAGTTCCATTTTTGACATGTTAAGTTTGAGGTAATGATGGAACATCCAGACTGAGATGTCCAGCTGGCAGGTGCCCAGTAAGATAGTGAAGGTTTGAAATTCGTGAAAGAACTGGGGCTAGATTTATAGATTTGGGAGTCATCTGCATATAGATGATAACTGAACACATGAGATTCCCCAAGGGAGAGAGTACGGGGAGAAGAGAGGGCCCAGAACAGAGCCTTGGAGGATGCTTACACTTAGTGAGTGAGATGAGGATGATAACCCAGAAAGGTCACTGAGGAGTTGTTAAGCAGATAAGAAGAGAACCAAAAGAGACCAGCATCATGAAAGACAAAGGAGACAAAAAAGAAAGACAAAAAAATAGAAAGATAAAAAGATAGATAAGACATTTACTAAGTGTTTACTATATGCCAGTACAAGGCTAGGCATTGGAAATACAATGGGAAAAAAGACAGTCTCTTCCCCTACCCCCAAGAAGTTTATTTTCTAATGAAAACAACTTGAAACAGGGAGCTGGAAAGGAGAAGGAAAATACAGGTAGAGATTAGGTGGAAAAATATAGAGAGTGATTCTGGAGAGCAGAGCCAAGAGAGAAATTAACATGGATGGACAAAGCACTTCCTTAAATGGTGGTCCAGGGTAGCACTTGTCAATTGGAAGAAGAGGATCTCCAGGGTACAGCAATCTCCAGGGTGAGGAGGCTTTTAGGGTGGAGTCCAGAGAGTTAGGAGTTGATATAAGACCGAAGTGATACTGCTGAAACCTGAAAAGAGATCAAGTAAAATGAGAACAGAGGTCACTGAGGTAAGAAGGCATACTACAAGGAATTGAGAAGTGAGTGGGAGATAAAAGAAATGGAGGCAACACAAACAGACAGAACTTCTTCAAGTTTGGCTGTTAAAGGGAGGAAAAATATAGGTCATTAGCCTAATGGCATTGAAGGATCAAGTAAAGGATGTTTAAGGATGGGGAGACCTGGGCATGTTTGTAGTCATTGGGGAAGATATCTTTTTGGATAAGAAGAGACTGAAGATCAAAGAGAGGTTATGATCAAGAAGGCAAAGACCCAAAGGAAATGGGAGAGGAGGCCCACCTCTTCATCAGAGACTTAAGCAAGTTGTGAAACCCCATGTTTTCATGGAAGGGTGGGTGACCCAAACAGACACATATTAAAGCTGTTATATGTTACCAATGATGACTCACATACAAGTATTTCTTCATTTGAGAACCGTCTGTTCATAATATTCTTTGACTACTTACCTATTAAGGAATGACTCTTTTTAAATATATTCACAGAAGAAAACAAAAAAAAGTAAAAAGGCAAATATTTTCTTATGGATAAAAAATGTACTACATCAATGGACACGGTTTGGTCCTTTAAATTCTTAAATTCTGGTCCTTCCAGTGTTAAAACACATTCTATTAACAAAATGCTTTAGTTTAGTTGAGGCATAACAGCAGAGGGAATGGGAAAGAAGGATAAGAAGTGAGTTATTTTGGCCTGACCTTGATTAATCTATATATTTTCAAACATTATCCACTTGAAATGAATTGGCTATGCAGCTTATTTTGGAAAACTACAAAACATTCTGGCATATCAGGTTGGTCCCGTCAACCCCTCCCAAAAAAACACTCTTAAGCTTCCTTTTACATCTCTTAATCTACATTGGAGATTTACAACTTTAGACATATTACAAGATAGAGTTTGTAATCTATACTTTCCAGCTTTTTTTAAGTAATGTGTGCTATCCTAAAATTAAACCAGCACTAAATCAATTTCCATTTTTTCAAAAAGAAAGAAAAAGAAATCTTTATGGCTTGGCAAATAGAACTGCATGAAATTAAGAATTCTCTTTGTCCCTTGCAAAGTACACCAGTTTCATTTTATGAGACAAAATTGCTATGTGACATGATCTTCGAGCATTCTAAGCATATTTCTATCTTTAGCATGATTTCTGTAATATGGAATAATCCGATTTTTAATGTGGTAACAAAGACACCAGAATTCCTTCTTAACTATTATAAGAGGCTCCTAAAAGCCCAGACTACATTCCTCAGAAATCACCAGCATCAAGAGGATACAGCTTGTAGGCAGAAAGCAAGAACAAATACATTTCACTCCACCATTACCCTCCTTTCTCCACTGAAGAGGAGTGATCAGCTAAATTCAACTATAAATAGTATTCTCTCTACCGAAACAAGAATGCTTTGTTTCAGAGTGTACCCTTCTAAGAGATCACTCAAAACCCTGTCCCAAATCCCTTTCATAAACCACACCACAGCCAAGGAGGCCAGCATGATTATCTCCCTAGAACACACATCTCCCTGCATTGTGTCACATAGCATCTTGCAGCCCTTATAAATATTTCAAGCTTTATTCAAAGTCTATTGCATTGGAAAACTGTATGTGGAAACACTAGGAATAGGATGAGAAGAAAAGTAGCTTCCCAGAGTTACTCATAATATGCTGCTAACCAACACACTCTGGTGGTTAACCCCAGAGCCACACAATAGTTTTTCCTCATTAGAAAATAAGGAAACATGAAAAACCAGAACACTGTTCAAGATTAGGAGAAGGCAAAGGTGAACCAAAGAACCACACCAACAATCCAAACATCACCCAATTTCATTCAAATCTAAACATCCCCCAAATGGAAATCCCAGTTGATACTTGATACCAACCTTCTTAAGAGGCAGGTCATAGTGGTTTAGGGATTTAGAGTTGAAATGACCTGGGTTCAAATCCCTTGCATTTACTATACAAGCTATGTAACCATGAGCCAACTATTTCAATTCTCTGAGTCTATTTCCTCATCTGTAAAATGTGGGTAAGAATACATGTAATAATTTTGTCACACAGCTTTTGTAAGGTTCAAATGAGTTAATGAATGTAAAGCACTTTGTAAACCTAAAAGCATTTTATAAACTCCACCAGTTTCCTATTAAGAATGTAAAATAGTGGCCTACCCTACTAAATCCAAAACCTTCTCCATGACTTTCAGACCCTCTACAACTTGACCATACCCTACGTATCTCTCACTATCCCCGCAAAGCCCTGAGATTGTACACTGCTAGGGGGCAGGGACCATATCACATAATACTTCTGTATTATCCACAGTGCCCTGAAAAGTATTGAGCATATAACAGATAGTCAATAAATATGTTACTGATTTGACTTTTTTTCTTTCCACCTTAAGCTTGCATCTAGGGGAAATGTGGGTTAACTGGGAAACAAATCAAGATAGTAGCTTTGTACCTCTTCTAGAAGTTACCCCCAAATCCCATATAAATAGCACCACTAACCCCTCCAATTATAAATGTATACTGATCACAGCTCACAGAAAACTGTACTCTCAGCAGAAAAAAGAATTAGATACCATTATCTAGGTTAACTTCTAACATTGGGAAAGACTTTTGTAACCGCTCTGACCATTAGGATTTTAATAAAAAATTTATTGATACCTTTTGTTTTTATATCATATTAGTTCCTAATATATCCCTTCTTCCATCCTCCTGTTGGAGAGCCATCAGAAAATTAAAAAGAGGAAAAAAACCCAGTTCAGCCAAACCAACCTATCAACCAAGTCCAACATTGTATGCAACATCCCACTCCCACAATCTGCAAAGAAATGACAGATATGCTTTCCTGACAATTAGTGTTAAATACTTAGGAGCTGACCTAGTTTCCCAATTGGTAAAATGAGGAGAATGAACTATATTTCCTCTAAATTCCATGTTTTCTGTCACAGAGTTCCCTATGCCTCAAATGTCTATCCTTTCTTTCTTAACCCCTCTCATTCTGTTCAAATAGTTATTCTTCAAGATCCTGTTCAAATACAGCTTCTTCCAATGAAGCTTTCCAAAATCTTGTTTTATGGGGACATAATCCTTTCTCAAAAGGATTATCACACTTTGGGCCTCACCTGTCTTACATACTTAAGGTACTTTATTTTTTATTCTACTTATTTCTGTACATGTCTCTCCCTCCTATTTGATTATAAAATTCAGGACAAGGATTGTAGGTTATCAATGTCTAGTGCCACCTAAGGGTGAGAAGAGAATTCCCCCAAGTTTGCCTTCAAAGGTTGGGTCCCCCAGATGATGGCTCACTTGTGTTCAAGGTACTATGTGCGACTGTATATTTACCTTTAATAGGCAGCTAATGTTTACTAGTGTAGCCCAGTAAGATCAGAAACTACAAAACAAGGGGCAGCTAGGTGGCACAGTGAATACAGCACCAGCCCTGGAGTCAGGAGGACCTGAGTTCAAATCCAACCTCAGACACCTGATGCAGTCACTCAACGCCACTTTCCCTGCCTTCCCCCCTCCAAAAAAAACCGAAACTATAAAACATTTCCCTTATAAAGCTGAAGTACACACTGTCCCCACCAATGACACAGCCTCACAAACTTAGAACATACAGGGAACACATATGGCCAAGGCAACTCATGCTTCTGGTATCATAGAGACCTGGTGCCCTTTCTCTTATTGTGTTGTCCTCAGGCTGCTTCCCCCTCCCCAGGTGCAGTGCTGCAGATGGGAAGATCTCCCAGCTAAGTTACCGGGGCTTGCTCCTCTCTGCAGCTCAATTGCCAACTTCTAGGGCTAACTCTCTCTAGAATCCTTACTTGGTTCTTTTCTCTGATTCCAGGAGTGCCATTTCTTAGAACTTTCTCAAATGAATCTCTGCTTTCTACTTGGCAGTAGCATCTCCTGCAGGCAGAGTAGTTCTAATACAAAGCACCGGAGCCATTGGGGGAGGGATAGAAGAACAGAGAGAACAGGAAGAACAGAGAGAAATCCCTTTTTCCTCACTGTCCTCTGGTAGAGGTAGAAGGGAAAGGCAAAGAACTGAACTCTTCCTCCATACCTGGGCATAGGACACTCTTTGAAGCTCTTCCTTGACTCAATGGAATCCAGATCTGACAAGCAAGCCTTTTTAAGGCCACCTGGGTTAGTGCTGGACTTTAGCCAAACAGGGGTAACTGTCTTTCTAATTTCCATCAAGTTTGACTAATGGCTTTTCAGTATTTTATAAAGGGGTAATAAAAAGTATGCTGTTGTTTAGACTTCCTTCAAAATTTGTTCCTTAGAAATTTGTCTTCTCTATTGTCTGCCCTTTACTTTCTGTGATTATGTCAACAGGGTTAAGGGAAAATCAGTTAGGGGTGTTCTAACCAAATTTCCTCAGCATATCTTTTCATTCTTCACAGCATCTTTTCAATTCAACAGGTATTGTCAAACATCTATTATATGCCAGATACTATGCTAGGTTTTAGATATAAAGAGCAAAAAATATCCCTACCCCCAAGAAACTTACCTTTTAGGGATTCACCTTAAAAAAACACAGATAGTAAGTGTCTGTTGAATGCAACTGAAGGCCCTGTCCAGCTCTAATGCTTGGTGATTCAATGAATCAAGTAGCAAAATTAAAGAGTACTTTACCTTAAACCTTCCTGATATTTTTACCAACAGAGGAATGGAGAAGAAAACAGAGGACTTACACATCGATTTTGGACTTATATGCTAAGGTATCACATGGGTAAGAAAGGAAAGTTGGGGCAAAATGGGGAAAGAACTGTATAACTGGCTCATACCATATGCAAAATTGTCTCAGCTGTCCAAATCCTGCTGCTGTGGCATTGGAAAAAAAAACTATTTTTTCTGTACTCTTGAAATGATCTTCCATTAAGTTTTTTACTTATCAATTTCAAGCCCACAAGCTCATTTAAACGTATCCACCAGGAATGAAACACAATTTATACCGTATGCCAGGCTTGCTCATAGCAAGGCAATCCAGCTCAGAAGATTTTCAGATTATCAGGCAATGATAGCAGGAATGTCACAGTCTCCCTTGCTTGATGTAGGGGGGACATTTATCAAAAAGACAGCTGCCATGAAATTGCCATCTCTCTTTCCCACTGGAGTGGTATGGAGCTGGTATGTGTGCATGTGTAAGTGGATGATTTTGTTGGGAGAACTCATTTCCCATTATTCTGTGCTAGAAAGAAAAGAAGAGCCTAACCTGAATAATGAGTTTATGGTCACTTTCAACACTCAATCTTCCAACTGGAAGGGCACAATAATTCACCACTCATCATGAACTCCCCAGTTCACACAATTCCCACTGGGTACATAAGTCAGAGAACAGCTTAGTACCAGTGGTCCCAGATGCCATCCAGACAGTAGAAAATGGGCATAAATTTTTCTTTGTAAACTCAGGGGTTTAAGTTTAGTGTTCCAAGACAAGAATTCTCCAACATTCTTAAACCATCAGGTGATAAGGATCCAATTCCATCTAGGGATGCTAGCACGGAGGAAATCTGACAGAAATCTGGTAGGTTAAGTCACCAGACTTTGAAGAATGTGGGAGGATAACTGGACTTTTTTTCTTTTTGATTTCACCACTAACTTGTTTAGTGACCTGAACCCCTTGTGCCTCAGTTTACATATTTAAATGGCCATACTTCCAAAATACAAAAAAAAAAATTGCTTCAAAACTTCACTGTAAGTTCCATTGTTTGGGGGCTGTCTTCTAAGGACTTTCTATCTACTCCCAGTAATAGTCTACACACAGAAAATGCTTAATAAATGGTTTGTTGAACTGAGTTTTATAGGAAACAAAATCATACCACCTTTCCAGTCTAAGGGAGAAAGGGAAATAAAAATTTTCCTGGCATTACTTCAGGTGATACACCACTCAACAGTTCTCTTCCTTATCCTAATCACTCTAACCAGCAACTCATTTTGAAAAAGGAATCAATAACACTTGTACATATTTAGCTTTCACTCCAAGATTTCCAAACCAATTTACTCACAGCAACCATGTGAAGCAAGTAGTACAGATATTTTTGTCCACATCTGTCCACAAAGACAATGAAAGTGAGACTTATGTTAACTAATGTGTCCAGCAATAGACAGGAAAGATCAGAGAGGGAACTCAAACCCAGATCTTCTGGTTCCGAGTCAAACACTCTTTCCAAAAGACATATCCCTCAATAGCCCAGAAGATCTCTCCTTTAAGAACTTATATAGCTAGCAAGACCTTATAAAAGTCTTAGTTCCAAACTGTGACTTTATTTTTAAAAATTAAGATGTTATCATTAATAAAGTTGAAATCCTATGTCAAATAATGTCAATATAAGCATTCATTATGCTCCTACTGTATATGAGGCACTGTGCTAAGCATTGGATATAGTGAGGAAGACAAGAACCATCCTTACCCTTAAGGAGGGCAAACTATCTATCTATCTGTATGTATGTATCTATATGTATATGTACACATATAGATACATATACACGTACATACATATACATACAAGATAAGTTGGTGACAATCACAAAGGAATGACATTAGCATTAAGGGGAACTGGAAAGAGCTTTTTGCAGAAAATGAGATTTAAGCCGAGACTTGAAGAAAGCCAAGTTAGCCAGGAGGCAAATATAAGGAGGAAGAGAATTCCAGGCATGGGAAATAGCCGATGAAAATGCACTGCATGGGGGGGGGGGGTGGAGTATCTTTTGCAAGGAACATCAGGGAAGACAGTTCCTCTAGAGCATAGGGCACGTGGAGAGTGGTAAGATACAAGACTAGAAAGGTGGGGGGGCAGATTATGAAAGGCTTTAAATCTCCAAAATTGAAGCTGAGATTTAAGAGACCTATTATCTTCTGCTTAAAAACTGAATCTATCTCTCCAAAATACTATAAATGAAGCCTTATGGAAATGTGAGTCTACCTTGCATACCTAGAAGTAATAATAATGATAACTTAGAGGTTTCAAAAACATTATTATCTTCATTTTACAGATGATAAAATTGTGGCTTGGAAAGGTTAAAGGACTTGCACTATAACACAGAGATAATAAACAGCAAACATAGGATCCCTGCCTAGATTGTCTAGCTCATAGAGAATTCCTATTCAGGAAGTTATTAAAGGATGGGAGAGGAAGGAGAAAGAAAGGGGGAAGGAAAAGGAGAATATGCTGCAGAAAAGAAACAGAGAGAGAAGAAAGAGACAGAGGGCATAGGAATTGAGGAAGAAGAAGGAGAAAATAGATGAGGAATTTCTCTTACAAAAAAGAAGATTTTTGAGGACACTCCTTAGCCTTTCAAAAGCAGCAGACTATGAATAAAAAGCTACTGTGTGTCTGAGCTCCATCATCAAATAGTTCTGAAAAAGGCAAAATCCATCAGGGTAGCTCACAGACATGTGGTGCGGACGTGTAAATTACTCATGGGTTTTCTGCCTCCACTGTGCATGACTTGGCTTTCTAAAGCATATTTTACAACGGCTTAGGTTCTGACATTGTATCATGCTCCCTTGTCCAAAACCAAGTGGTTCTTTGAAACTGGTATGCCAAATGACATATAACAGAATCCCAGTAAGCTAGATTTTTTTTTCTTTAGCAAATGTCATTAAGTTAAGGATTCTTTCTGCCTTCCAAATTAAGGTTTCCTGAGCCCAACCCAAACCCAGGATTAGGCTGGCTCAGATAATTACCTTCAGACAGACCAATTTTCTACAGAGACCCTTTTTGGGGTCACCATATTTTGAGCCACTTGCAATCATTTCTTTCATAGTAACATATATCCCAAATTAACATATATCACAGCAATCATATTCCGAGTCAGAAGAAAAAAAATCTGCAGAATAGAATAGTGAGCTCCTCTCCACCGTTGGGAGAGGTCCCTAAGCATTAGGGGCAGGAGAGATGACCCAGGAGAAGGGAAGCCAGAGAGTCTATTTCCAATCGAGGATCACAAGACCTCCTTAGGTGAGCTGACAACCAAGTCAGTCCCTGTCACTCCCAAGGGACTCTTGGGAGTGAGATGGATTGTAAGGTGAGAACTGCTAAAAAGCCTCACATGACACCACTTGGGATGCCTGAAGCACTGCAGTTGCTGTCTCTATCCTCATTTGTGAGTGTTGCAGCACATACTTGGAAGATGGGTCTTGAAGGACATTCATGATACTGACAGGCAAGACTCAGTCCTTTCTCTTTGGAAAAAAAGTTATCAATTTAGCAGTCTAAGGGTTTGCTACTATCTCTGGCCCCTAAATCCACTCTCACAGAAACAGCTCTTCATGGGATTCTTTGTCTTCTAATCCAATTGTCATTCATTCATTCATGTAAATAAGATAATATTTACTGAACATTTACTGTATCCACAATCCCCCTTAATCTGGGAGAATACAAATAAGTATAATTTAAGGTCTCTGCTCCTCAGGGATCTTACAGTTTAGCTGGACACACATGAAAAATTAAATAATACAAAGAATTCTGGGCTGCTATCTTGCTAAGTTCCGAGTGGTACAGACAAATACTTAAAGAGCAGAAAGGACAGAGAGCTCATAGGAACCTAACAGTGAAAGAAAGACAGGCCATTGGAAATTTTCTAGCCCAGCTCTTGTAATCTCATAGATTAGGGATGAGATGTTCAGTTACTTGCTCAACATCATTCAGATAGGATATTATCAGAGCTGGAATTCAAATTCACTTCTTCTGGCTCTACATACAATGCTGCTCTTCCCACTATACTCAAGTGCCACCCACCACTCTAGTCTGGGGGTAGTCAAGGAAGACTTCATGGAGGAAGTGAGAACTGAAGGTTGGCTTGGGATTCACAATGGCAGCAGAGAAAAACAAGAAAAACCAAGGTGGAAAGCAAGTTCACAGGGGATGAAATGCCCAAGACTTGTTCAATGAACAAGTCAAGAGACAAGCCTACTTGGATCAGAGTCTGTTTTGGGAAGTAGTGGAAGAAGACTGAATAGGCAGATTGGAGACAGGCTAAAAGAGATGAGCTAAGGAACTTAATTAAATAAGCACCCAGGTCAAAGAGTTGACATATTAAAAATGGGAAAAAGTCAATGTGAGCAAGCCCCTAGATTACAATTAAGAGCAGCTCTGGGGCAGCTAGGTGGCATGGTGGATAGAGTGCCAGGCCTGGAGTCAGGAGGACTCATCTTCCTGGGTTCAACTCTGGCCTCAGATACTTACAGGCTGTGTGACTCTGGGCAAGTCACTTCACCCTGTTTGCCTCAATTTTCTCATCTGTAAAATGAGCTGGAAAAAGAAATGGCAAACCACTCCAGTATTTCTGCCAAGAAAACCTCAAGCAGGGTCATGGAGAGTCAGACATAAGTGAAAAGACTGAAGAACAACAACTGGGGTGAATAAATATGTTACTTCTAATGTGCTCCTGCAAATATAAAAAAGGTGCTATAACCTAAGGACAGTTTGATATTGTGGAAAGAATACTTAATCTGTAATCAGAGGACCTAGGTTCAAATTCTAGGTCTGATACTATTTGTATGACCTGTGTTAGTCATGTTCTAACTCATGGATTTAGTTTCTTCACCTGAAAATGTATTAATACCTTCCAACCAGGGACCAGAGGGTTTACTAGGTTGTGGATGAGAAATGCATGAGGTTTGTTCAGATGTATGGTGCAATCATCTGGATAAGTAGAGATTTGTGACAAAATTTCCCTCAGTGTCTTCCCTCAGTTATGGGAATTTTCCAAGAAGGCTATTATACTATATATGTGTGTGTACACATATATAATATATACACATATTATGTATACACACAAATATACACACGTATATATACATGCATATATTTGTTATTACATTATCTCACCTCCCTTTGTGTTGGAGAAATATCAAGATTGTAGTAACCTGGAAAATACTGGTAAGTCAATTAGTATTAAGTAAATACAACATGAAAATATTATTATTATTATATTAGCTAGAGATGAGGGCTTTATCTTCTCTCCCCTCTAAAAATGAACTGGTGCTTAATGAGCAGTTATGAAAAAGAATACAAGAATTAAGTCATGTAACACTAGTACTAGGTAACCTCATCCACATAACTTAGAATCATAGAATTTTAGATCTAAGAGGAACCTTAGAGTCCAATTCAATTGTTTTAGCAAAGGACACCCAAAGAGGAATAATTATTTGTTCAAAGTCACATAGCTAGGAAATGGTAAAGACAGGATTTAAATCAAGTTCTGACTCCAAGGGTTCATTCTGCTCCACTGGGTAGCCTCTTCCAAATGTCTACAAAGATGATATTCCCTTGGCTTCCTTTGGCCATAAGACTCATTCACTTAAACAGTAATAACCTATTTATGTAGTGCTTTAAAGTTTACAAAGTGCTATCCTTGTCAATGGTGAGCTGTTGTTTGTTGTTGTTTATAAAAGAGAGATCATGGAAAAGGAGACAGCCAACACTGGAAGAAAGTCAACAAGGCATCTTGCCTGAAATATAACCCATCACTAGTCACGAGCTGTGTCCTTGTCACAACATATTCAATTACAAGTGATGGGGCAGCAAAAATAAAGAGGTGTTGATGTGCTTACTTTTGAGTAACCTAGAAAGACATTACATATGTTCTCTATAGTTGCATAGGTGCTTACTTAGTCTCCAATACTGATTTTCTAAACTGTAGGCAAAATAGCATCTCAGGTTATCAATAACAAGAGAATACAGATAATTATTCCTTGAGGGAATGGTAGCTCATTGCTCACAGCTTCAGTAAAGGAGACTTACATTCTAGCTGTCATCTGATCTGGGGCAAATCATATAATCTCATTATCTCAGTTTCTCCATGAACACTAAAAAGATGAAATCTATAATATGCATGAAAATGTCTTGAGAACTAAAGATATTCTATAAATCCCAATATTCCATTCAGAAGATATTATTCCAGATCCTTAAAAAGTAAGGCCAGAAGAAAATACTTTAAGACGGGCACCTTTATGGTTAACATATGACTTACAAATGTAATTCATTCAACAAACATTTATTAATCATGGACTATAATGGTGTCATTCCCAAATAGAAACAGGGACCACTAATCCATACATAAGATTTCCTACAGGCCATATACTGACTTAGTTTTACATTTTAATATTACCTATGTTTTACTGTATTTTATTTATTTTGCTAAATATTTTCCAATTATATTTTAGTCTGGTTAAGGCTCCATGTAGCCTGTGGGCCTGTGTTTGATAGCTCTGAGATACTACATGGCAAATATTATGTTAAATGCTAGTTGGTGATACAAATTGAAAAGTGAGGCAATCCCTGTTCTCAAAGAGCTTGCATTCTATTAGAATATGGGACGGAATTATCTATAATCATAGCTTCAGTACAAGGCAAAACATTTTAACAGCCAGGACACCTGAATCCTAGGTATTCTTTTTCTAAAGTTATTTTTCATTGGCTTTTGTCCAATAAAGAAAATAACAAAGCTTCATGTCACTTTGTCCTTTGCACTGATGCACTGATGACTCAATTCTGTTTAAATAAGAATAAATTCAAATCTTGAACTTAAATTTAACCAAATATTTATAAGCTTTAGAAAAATATTTTAACATTCATAGTATTTCATTTGAATAAAATAAGTTACATTTTCAATTGGTACCAAAGCATCATTAGAATACATCCTAGAGAGAGTCAATGAAAATGTGCTTTGAGCAAAATTTGAATTAATAAGCTCTGGAACACTGACAAGATGCTGTGCTAGAGTATGTTCCACTGGTATACCTGATGCTCTCAGAAAGTCCACAACTTATTTGAGATCTTTCTTAAACAAGGTAATGAAAGGATCTTAGAAATTATTCGTCGATCAACATTAAACAGAATCTAGCGTCTTCAGTCTGTAATAATAAGATTTAAAATGAAATGAGGTAAGCTTAGAGTTTTAACAGAATCTGGGTTTTTTTTGTTTTACTATTAAGTTTCTTACTACTAATTGTTCTATCAGTAAAGGGAAGACCTTTTAAAAAATCATTGAGAATGCCATTCAAATGACCCTTCTTAAGTCATAAACTGCAGAGCTCTTCTTCTTGTCTTTCATTAATAGGTGTTATGCGGTGGGTTAAGAATGCATTTCAAATTGGTCTGCAGTGCTAATATCAGTGTATCTAATATACTCTCTGCTTCTTGCTCCCTTGTCTGCTCTCTGAAATTCTTGAAACTGAGCTAAATTATGAGACCAAAGAAGCTTATATCTGAGCTTTCTTTTTAAAAAAATCATTTTTCTGTATTTCACAAACATCAAAATAAAATTTAGCATTTCCATATGCACGCTAGAACAGAAAAAAGACTCCCTAAGAATCTGCAAGCCTCTATTACATACTGCTTGCTTTTTTAAAAGGTATATAAATTCACGTGTTATTTTCAAAGCTGTCTTGCTTGTCTTTGATTCCTTATGAATTTCCATCTGTTCTCTTCCGTGCAGTTTCTTTTCAATGTTTCAATGACCCTCTTTTCTTCCTTTTTTCTGGGTGACATTATCGCTACACCCCTGTTCCCAACTAAAAATAGAAACAAAACCTTTGTAACAAAAGCACATATTTGCACAAAATGAATCTGGATATTGGCCATGTCCAAAAAGTCATGTTGGTTTCTGCATTTGAGTCCATCACCTTTCTGTTAAGAGGCAGTTAGGGCAGCTCCAACATCAGGACTCTCAAATTATGTTTGGTCTTTCTGGTCTCTTTCCAAAGTAGGATGATTAGAGTTCTATTTTTCCACATTCCACTAAGACAGCAGGGGAGGATTTTAGTTTTCTGCCACAAGTACCCAGAGAAGATTTATATGCTGCAAGAAAAGTTTTCTTTTCTATCTCATTACAATATATTCTATGAGGTGAGATGTCCCAACTTCCTGTGAACTCTTGTGACACTGAGTTCAACAGTTTAACTCACATAGAATAACAGATTTGGAGTAGGAAGGGAGCTTAGCAATCACGAAATCCAAATTTTCTCATATTAGACATGCAGGTAAGATCATAGACACAGAGTAGGGAGGGACCCTAGACATTACAGATTCCAAAACCTTCATTTTACATTTGTGGGAATTGGGACCCAAAAGATTACTTATTTGCCCAAATTCACCTGGCTAGTAAGTAGCAGACACAAGATCGGAAGCTCAGTCATTTGCCTTCAAATTCAGGGCTTTTCTCCACTTTACCTGGCTGCTTTTAGGTCAAACAGGTGATGGATCTCAATGAACACAAGTATTAATTTACTTTTTAATTTTTTTAAGATTTACATTTCAATTAACTAGAAAGATCTGATAAATAGAAGTATGCATAAAATGATTTTATATATATGTATATGTATACACACATACATATTTGTGTCTAATGGTAGCCATCTCTAGGGCAGGGTGGGGGGAGAAGGAAAAAAGAAAATTTATATGATAATTTTAAAGGGACTAGCAAGTTGTACATAATAGATTTGTAGTTTTGTATAAAATGTTTTTAAATTATATTATGTTATGGAAATGCTTGTTTTATCCCATAAATTAAAAATAAAATGAAATAATTTTAAAATTATAAATGTATGAACGGTCTTGATTCATGTTTCATCTATTTTAAACCTTCAAAATGGCATCTATAGAAGGAACAAAAGATGAAAATATTTTCAGAAAATATTGCTCTGATAGCCAGCTTTTATATCTTTTGTTCTGACCAATGAAAAACACTAATGCTAAGAAAATTCCTTTTTTTGAGAGACCAGTTTAGTTAATAGTTGATTATTTCCAACATGAATTTCAATCTAAATTTTTAAAGCTTTTCTTAATCATAAGAGTTTCAGGGACGGATTAAATAACATAATGAGGGAAAAGTGACAGAATGGCTAAGAAAATGAAACCCAACAATCTATTTTATGCAAAAAAAAAAATGAACCTAAGAGGTAAAGACACATACAGAATGGAAATGAAAACCTGGAACAAAATTTACTTCATATAAATCAAGTCTAAAAATAAAATAGGTGCGGCAATCATACTATCAATCAAAGAAAACATTAAAATTCACAATATCAGGAGAGATGAAAGATGAAACTATTAGTATATTTAAAGAAACCATAGAAAAGTAATAAATATAAATGCTAAACATACGTGTTTTAAATGTTATAGCAAATTCATAAAGAAAAAGTTAGCTTAATTTAAAAAGTATATGGAGAATAATACAATAAAAAGAGCTTTTAATGTTCCTCTCTCAAAGCTAGAAAAATCTAACAAAAAAACTTAACAAAAAACCATAGAACTGAAAAAACCTGGAGAACTTATATCAAAAATACTTACGACATCTTCCAAATGTGAATGATAAAATGCTTATGGGGAAAAATTTATAGACAGTTTCTTGGATAAAGGTCTCATGTCTCCAATATATAGAGAATTTTGTTACATTTATAAAAATATGAGGCATTCCCCAATTGGTAAATTGTCAAAGGATACAAACAGGCAGTTTTTGGATGAAGAAATCAAAGCTAAATATATTTATATGAAAACATGCTCTAAAGCATCATTGATTACAAAAACACAAATTAGAACAACTTTGAGATATCATCTCATACTTATCAGATTGGTTAAAAAGATAGAAGGGGAAAATAACATGTGTTGGAGGAGATGTGGAAAAATTGGGACACTAATACTGCAGACTGTGGAACTGTGGACTGATCCAACCATTTTGGAGAGCAATCTGGAATTATGTCCAAAAAGTTACAAAACTCATTGACTCAGCAATATCACTATTAGGTCTGTTTCCCAACATGATGAGGGAAAAAGGAAAAGAATTTATATGTTCTACAATATTGTAGTGGCAAAGAACTGGAAATTGAGGGAATGCCCATCAATTGGAGAATGGCTAAAGAAGCTGTGGTATATGATTATGATGGAATACTACTGTGCTCTAAGAAATGATGAGCAGGTTGATTTTAGAAAAACATAGAAAGACTTGCATGAAATAATGAAGAGTGAAACAAGCAGAACCAAGAGAACGCTGTATACAGTAGCAGCAATACTGTCCAAACGATAATTGTGAATGACTAAGCTATTCTGAATATTAGAAATATTCAAATCAATTACAAAAGACCTATGAAGGAAGATGCTATCTAACTCCAGAGAAAGAACAGATAAATAGAAGTATACATAGTATGGTTTTACATATGTGTACATATGTCTGTGTCAAATAGTGTCCTTCTCTAGTGCAGGGTGGGGAGGAAGAGAGGGAGACAGTTCAGAAACTTGTAATGTAACAAAAAGAAACAAAATTAAATCTAAAACTAAATAATACGCTTATTTTTCAGGATCAAGTAATACTTTTACAAATATAGGCCATAAAAAAACTATAAACAAAAATGAAAAGCAGAAATACTAAAGTTATCCTTACAGTGAAAATCAATAAATAAAATTTTAAAAATAAAAATAATAATAAAGGGAACGCAGCCAAAAAATGCAGACCTAAATGGAGACGTAATGACATCCTAAATGAAGAGTCAATTTATAAAAAGTCATAGATACAATAACAAGGTGAAAAAGAATGATAATGAGACAACATACCAAAATTTCTGGGACAGAACTAAAGTAGTTCTCAGGGCAAAATTTTCATTTCTTGAGACTATTTATTAACAAAAAACAAAAAAAGAGGATTAATGGACTGAATATACAATTTTAAAATTAGGAATTCAATAAATAGTGTTTCAAATTCTAGAGCTGACTCTAGAATTATATAAAAATGGAAATATTACCACCATGACCTGCACTCAAACAGTGCCTTATGCTTTTTCAGACATGTACAAATGGCTTTAATTTATGGACTTCAGCACCAACTGATTACACAAAATGAAGATTTACTATTATATGTGGGGTTAGGGCAACTGAAACAATGTAAATTCCTTTCAATTGACATTCATTTTATGAAGTGCTTCACTTAGAACAATGCTATGAATTTCTAGCAAATTCGTAAACAAAATTGTCATAAGCAATATAAACATAATGCTTCTCTTCACTTTATTTTTAAATTGGTGAAAATATATTGAGGTAATAGCTTGAAAATCTATGCAAAAACAGTAATTTTAGTTCATTCTAATAAGTGAACTTGAGTCACTCTTTAGGAAAGAAATTATACAGAATTTAATAATAAAATTAAATATTTAGTACGTCAATTCACATGAAATTAAGTTGCATGACCAACGTGAAAGCCTAAAAGAAGTGAAAAGGCTTTTATGAAAGCCTAACAGATATGGAAGTTCCCCTTATTTCTCAAAGCAGCACTTACGCAAATATATTTCTTATTCAGAAAACTGAACATTCTTTTTCAAACCTTTGCTCCAGTACACACATTAAACATCTGGAAGAATGTGAAATAAAGTCGTATTGGAGTCTTAAATGACAAATGTGTCTACTAGTTTTATTTTCTCCAATTCAATTATTACATAGAGGTCTGATTTCAGTCTCATATTTTGTAGCTGTGGCTTTCTTTAAAAATGCATAAATCATCAACTACTGTAAATCAAATTTAAGCTTCCTATCATATTACTCAGCACAGTTATTTAGCCATAAATATATCAAAAGTAATTTAAATCACATACCACTAACATGGTTCCACATGGCAAACTATTTAACCCTTTGTCTTTAAGCAAGGTTTACATTTAGTTTAATCAAAATTAGAAATTTGTGAATAGTCCTGATTAATGTTTATAGCTATTTTAAATCTCCAGAAATGGGATGTATAGAATTTTGGCTATTGAAGAAAAACAATTTGTGACCCTGAAGCTTTTGATTTAAAAGCTTGGAAAGCTTATCTATTCACCAATTAAATATAATAGTTAGCCCCAGCAGATTTCCCATCCTTGTTTGGCTAATAATTTTGCCGTGTCTCTTTATTTTATCTTACAGTACTAGAACTAGGACAGTAAAAGAAAGAAAATATTTAGCTAACCCTAGATGGAACACAATTCAATGCTCTGTCTTATAATACCAAACATGTATTCAAGCAAACATATCAGGTAGCTTGAGCATCAACGTTATTTAATTATACCTTCTCATCAGTAAAGTCAGTAAAATAAGTTCTCTCATCAGTAAAAGGAAGTTGTTAGACTAGATCAGGGGTGTCAAAACTCAAATAGAAAGGGATCCCTAAAAGCCAGATGTTGACTTAGAAAACCACAAATTAACATTATCTATGTTGTATTGTATTTTTATGTCTTTTGTTAAACATTTCCCAATTGCATTTTAATCTGGGTCAGGTGGCTCTGGGGTCTTTTGCTGGCCACAAGGCAGTAAATGTGACACCTCTGGGCTAAATGAACTTTCAATTCAGAAATTTTATTAATTTTTTTTATTTTATTAATTTTTTAATGGTGTACTTCAAAATGTGCCTGCTTGTTCCCACTGGGGCAGACCTGGGATAGATGATGCTGAGAAGCAGAAATCAGCTGCACAGAAGGAAAAATTTCCTAACAGTTAAATAAAAGTGGGATAAGCTGTCTTACAAGGCAGTGGAGGCCCCCTCCCCATAGTCCATCAAGCAAAGGTTGATTGAGCATTTGTTGGGCATTTTTAAAGAGAACTCTTGTTCAGGTATGGGCTGGAATAGATGGACTCTGGGGTCCTTTTTAACTTGGACATTCTGCAAAAAGAATAAATGAAGAAACAAACAACATGTTTGAGTGAGTTCTGTTTTCACTTCGAACTCTCTTTTTAAAAGCTATGAATTACAATGCCAATAATCACGAGTTAGAGCTGAAAGGGGTCTTAGAGCTCACCTCAACAATGTCTCTCATCTTACAGATGGGAACCCTGAGACCCAAAGAAGTAAGCACCTTCATTAGATTATAAGCTCATGATGGCAGGAATTGTTTTTTGCATCTTTTTCTATCCCCAGCACATAGCACAGTGCCTGAGACATAGCAGGTGCTTAAGAAATGTTTAATGAATTATTGAAGTGCTCAAGGTCACACTGATACCTCATAGTAGGTCAGGATCTGAACTATTTTGCATGTTCAGTACTTTGTAGTTTACCAAGTGCTTTCACATTCATTCTCTCATTTGATCTTCACCACCACATGAAGCTTATAAGGATAGATGGTATATCATGCCCACTTTGAGGAGGAAACAGACCCAGAGAGACGTGGTTGGTACAGGATCACCTAGCTACCAAATGTGAATACAACAGACAGTAGACACAAAAGTCTGTCTCATTCCTCAGGCCAATTAATGACCCACACTGTGTATACAGAATTTTCCAATAAAGTATTTGCCTATTTAAATTGCCCATAAGTGTGTGCGGCTCTTAATCTCCCATCATATCACTACATAAAAATGTTACTATATTTTGAAAACAAGTAAGGACTCCGAATAAAACGAGAATTTTTTAAAATTCTAATTTTCCAACATGTGAGTGTTTATTGCTATAGTAATATATGTAAAATAGAGTTTCTGGCTTTTAAAATATGCTTCTCTTCTGGCATTTCCCCCTATTATTTATTGTATAAAACTATATATGCTGTGAGGGTACCTACAACCAGCTCTTTATTTTCATTTTTTTCCTTTATATAATTTCTTCTCCAGGAAATAGAAAGAAGCAGCAACTGAAATCTTCTTCTCCATGTTTCCTGATGACACAATGGTTAGTGATACCTTGGTTTATGACTTCCCCCCCCCCACAGTAGATCACTTGAAGTTTGCTGACTAAAATAGCAAAGACAAATAAATTACACATTCTCTTATCTAGGTGGCTAAATACCAAAGCTATCTGCCTTCTCATTTGCCTGTGACATGTCAGGGATAGAGACGGTGCTGTCAACAGATGGGTGGGGGTGGGAGTGAGGGGGAAAATGGAAAATAGAAAGAAAAAAAAACAGTAGAACTGTCTTTGGCTTGTCATTGGTCTCAGTGTCAAAAATAGATCACCCACTTAGAAAAGAGCAGCACACTTTTCCACACTTATCTCATAGGCAGTCAGTTGTTACGTGAAGTGCATTAAGCACTTGATATAATGGAATCCACAGTCAGTGTAACTCATTTGAAAATAGCTTCTTCTCTCTAACATGCCCTTGGAAGATCAGGACTGCCAAGGGCAATCAGACCCATGAGGTCATGTATGACAGCAATGGACTTTCAGGTTTATCCACAATAATGAAAAGTGCATAAATGGTATGTATATGCCAAAATTCCTCAGCCCCCATCACTGCCAGACAGAAGTATATTTTAAAAGAGAATAGTAAAGGAAGAAATGGAAGATTTGGAATCAAGGAACTTTAAAGTAGAAAAAAATCTTAAAACCATCCATTCAGATGAGGTCCTTTAAAGTAAGGAAAGAGAAGTGACTGGACCACACATGCAGTAACAAAGCCAAACTTAGGATACAGAATTCTTATGTGGAAGTCTTTAATTGAAAAATAAAACTAGATACTCTCAAAATTTTTTAAATTTACAAATAAAAACAAGATGATATGTGATGCAAAATAATTTAATATGAGAACTACAGGCTCACATACTGGAGAACTGTAAAAAACAGTGCACTAGGTACCATCCATGGATAGTGGCTCATCTTCTCTGATTGAGGCCAAGCCTTCTCTTTGTTAGAAGAAAATTCCATTGAGATGCTGGCATAAGAATGGGTCAGTGATTGACAGGAATGTAGCTCCTCTATGTAGATAACTTACAAACCCCTATCTCCAGTCCTGACCTCTCCTCTGAGCTCTAAATCTGCACAAATACCAGACTTGGGGGTTAGGGACAAAAAAAATTCATGTGAAAAAGACTCGGGAGACTGAGGTATCATTTCACACCCTGCAAATTGGCAAAGGTGACAATAGAAGAGAACAGTTAATGCTAGAGGGATTATGGAAAGATAGGCACACTAATTATTGGTTGAGCTGTGAATCAGTACAATTAGAACAATTTGGAATTAAGCAAATAAAGTTATAAAAACGCCCATACTTTTAACTCAGAAATTCCACTACTGGGCTTTTGCCCCATTTAGGTCATTAATAAGAAGAAAGTCCTGACATATGCCAAAATATTTGTGATTCTTAAAAATTAAATTTATTTATATTTTCTTTTCAACATTCACTTCCATTATTATTTTCAGTTTCAAATTTTCTCCCCATTTCTCTCCTCCCCCCACCCCAATGGAAACTGATATAAGCTCTACATATACTGTGATTTTTTTAAACTGGAAGTGAAGTAAATGCCCATCAACTGGGGAAGGGCTAAACAAATTACAGTAATGATAGAATAGTACTGTACTTTAAGAAATGACATATCAAAACTACAGAAAAGTATGAAAAGATTTACATGATTCGATGCAGAATGACATAAACAAAGCCTACAAACACACACACACACACACACACACACACACACACACACACACAATGTCTACAACAATGTAAATGGAAAAAACCAGTCACAAAGCTATCAAAAGTAAGTACTGCAAAGAACAAGAATGTCCCCAAGGAAGAGATATTAGAAGACATCCCTTCCCTTAATCCTTTAAAGGGGTAGAAGAGCCATAGTTGTGGTACATTTGCATATTTCCAGACTAATTTTGATGAGTTGATCAGCTTTGCTGCTTTTTTACTTCTTTTTATTTTTTTTTCTTTAAAATTATATGGGATAGCTCTCTTAGGGCAGAGAAGGGATGCTCAGAGAAATTTTGGTGATATAAAAAATACTAAGACTTTATGATATTTTTTAAAGAAAAAGATCTAGGCATTTTAGTAACTTGCAAATTCAATATGAATCAATAGTGTGCTAAGGATGCACAGTGTTCAGAAAAAGGTAAGTTGTAGTCCTACTATGCTCTGCTATGGTCAGACCACATCTGTTTTAATATCTTCATTTCTGGATTTCATGTTTTAGGAATAACATCGACAAGGCCTAACTACATTTGCTATTTATTTTGAATACATATGATCATAGCATGTGTTGTCTCCCCTGATAGAATATAAGCTCTCTGAGGACAGAAACTATTACATTTGTATTTTTGTAAGCCACAAGCCTATCAGTTCCTGAACATAGTAAATGGTTAATAAATGCTTATTGATTCACTAACAAGCTGAAAGACAGAGAAAGACAACCCAAAAGGTGAATGAACTTGAAACCTCACCATACTAGGAATATTTTAAGGCTCTGAGGATGTTAGTCTGAAGAATAGGCAAGACATGAATACTGCCTTCATTTTTTAATGACTCAGTTTTATTGATGTGTTCTGTTTTCACATTATAAACATTTATATATTACTTCTGCTTCGTGAACATGTCTTGTGACACCACCTAAAACTAATACTATGACCTCAACTACAAGTTTATGCAGAATTTCATGTCTATTGCACCCCCTACCTCTTTACTTTTTAAATTAACAGAAATTCATTTTCTCTCCCTCATACTACCCATCCCATTGGGGAAAAAAAGGTGGGGGGAAAAAAGCAAATTTCTTGCAAAAAACATGCATAGTCAAGCAAAACAAATCCTCCCAATGTTCTATAGACAAATATATAATACATATTATGACATATATGTCATATATATATGCCTATATATTCATTCCACATCCTAAGTCCCTCATTTATCTATAAATGGATAGCACATTTCATCATTAGTCTTACAAAGTGCTGGATTTGGAGTTAGAGTTCTTGGATTTGAATTCTATCTCTGTCACTTAAAACCTACGTGACTTTGGCCAAGTTCCTTTGCTCATCTGGGCCAGAATACTTGCAAACATCAGGATTGGTCTGACAAAAATGTGTCACACCATGTCACACCATATCATACATGTCATGCCATACCACATATACGTCATAGCGCATCATGCACGTGTTGCACCATGTCACACTATCATACCATATCTCAATGTTGCCGTACTGTTCCAACCATATCACATGTGCCATGCCATGTTGTACATCGTCATGCCATGATATGTCACACCATGTTTCACAAACTCTGATTTTCTCTTCCTATAAGGTGACCTGTAGCATTTTCATGACAACAGTGTTTATGTTTCCTCACGGTCACACAAAAATCACATGGTTTTTATCCAAATGCTGTCTATTATGTACCCTCCATCTCGGTTACCCTGTGCAATGTTTCCTGTGTGTGTAACTTCACTTATGTGCTGTGGTTGCATGTGTTCCCTATATGTGTGCCCTCCATACATGATCCCTATCAATATCTACTATTCCCACTTATGCTGTATGTATTTGTGGGAGAACATGCACCAAACTTATGGAAGAAATATTCAATTGTTAAATTTTGTTACTCTATTTCATTAAATGCCTTTGCACGAAAATAACAGTTTTCTCCAGCTAAAGATCAAACACATCCGCGGAGGCTCACAAATACGGATTTAGATCTACATAGTATCTTGACCTGGGGTTGCTTTTCTAGGGGTTCATGTAAGAACGGGAAAAGACCCAGGTGATATGAAAACACAAACATGCAAATACATATATGTGCATAAATATATGTAATATATGTGTGTGCTATATACATATATATAACATACCCACATACCTTCAGGCATTGTGTGAATAATTTTCCTAAAGTGGACCCCAAACTCTGTCCTTAATCAATTTATCTGACTTTTCTATTGTTTCCAGGGCTCAATAAACTTGCTTTGAATAATATTAATAATTCATGTAGTTTTTAAGATTCATTAAGTGCTATCTTCATTACAAGCCTAGAAAGTGGGGAGGTTTCATCACCATTTTATAGGTGAGGCCACTAAAGCCCAGAGAGCCTGAGTGACTGTTTGAGGTCACACAGCTTGTCAGAGTCAGAATTTTAATTTGATCCAAGGTCTCAACTCCAATTCCGGCACTTCATCTACTACATTACAATGCTACTCTTAAGAAGTCTGTATCATCTAGAGAGTTCCCAGTCAAATTTCTGGCTTTTAAGAAAACAAAAAGAGAAGGAAAAAAATTAGGATTAAAAAAAAAACCCAACACCTTGGCAAACCTTAAACGGAGAACCAAGTTAAGGTATGCATTAGTCTCTATGGATCCTTTGAAAAGGCTTTAAAAGGCTTGGGCGAAGGGTAGGGAGGGTTTGAACAGCATGGAAAGAACATTAATCTTTGTAGCCAGAAGATCTCAGTTCATTCAGTCAATCAATAAGCATTTATTAAGAAATTACTATGTGGGGCAGCTAGGTGGCGCAGTGAGTAGAGTACTGGCTCTAGAGTCAGAAGGACCTGAGTTCAAATCCAGCCTCAGACACTTGACACACTTATTAGCTGTGTGACCTTGGGCAAGTCACTTAACCCCAATTGCCCTATCTTCCCCCCTCAAAAAAAATTACCAAAAAAAAAAGAAAGAAATTACTATGTGCCAATCATAGTGCTACATGCAGGAAATACAAATACAAGCTAAAAGAAAGACAGACCCTGTCCTCAAGGAGCTTACATTCTAATGGGAGAAGACAACACATAAAATGAAACTAACAAAGGTAGGTTGGGATGGGGCAGGAAAGGCTGAAGATATCTTCCGGGAAGAGAAGTTTTCTGGAACACAATGAAGGAAGGAGTACAATCTGGTGAGAAATGGAGAACTGAAGTCTAAGCTATATAACGTTAGAAGGGTCCCTTCCACTCTCTAGATCTCATTCCATCATCTATCAAATGAGTGGTTGGCGAGATGATCTCTAAGGACACGTCCATCTCTAACATTCTACGGTTCCACAATCTGGCCAGATTTATTATGGGATAATCAAAGGTCCCTGCCTATTTTGCTTCCCTTTCCTTAGAGCAGAAACAGAAAGCAGAACTCATTTCCAAGCTAGAAGATGTATGGGAGGGACTGTGAGGAGCCCAAAAACTGCCCAGTAGGACTGCCCACCCATACCATGGCTGACACCATGTCTAAGGGGGAAGTGATCTTCCACATCCTGGAATCAGCCTCTTCTGTTCCTGCCGGCCCCACCCCTTGATCAGTTTCTTTTTATGTGTTGTCTTTTATTAAAATGTAAGCTGCTTGAGGCCATGTCTGTCTCCCTTTTTCTTTGTATTTATATTTCCAGCATTTAGCAAGTCTTTTCTTTTCCTTTAAAAAATTTTTTAAAATTATTCTGCACTTGACTAACACCAGCAAATATGACCATCTTCATATACAAAGAACAGGGGAGAAAAGGATTATTGTACAAGAAACTGGGGATCTCCATTACATACAGCTTGTTTTTTAAACCATATAATATTTACAATTTCTTTTCAAGTTATTGTGTCAATAAAACTTGAACACACAATCGCCAAACAAGAAATGCACTTCAGTAGTCAAAAGCGGTATTATATCAAAGTCTCCACATTAGGATCCACAGGCTTCTAGCACCTGTCCAGCCTGGTTTATCTTACTCCAGACCCAATGATTCTCCTCTAGATTTACTTGCCTTAATTTAAGGGATCTTTCTAAAAGTTCTTAAGTGGTAAACAAAAATGTAAAAACTATACAAACTGTCTGTTTGCCTTATCTGCCACTCAGACACAAAGAAAACATTAAATTTTAAATGCAGGCAGAAATTAAAGTTTCTTCTATTTCAAAAAGAACTCTCTTTTTATGCTTCAAGTTAAAAGCAGAGCAGATGGCTTATTCCATTTAAGTCTTCTGGTCTTCTACTTGTATGAGCCCACTACAAAAAAAATTATTTTTTTTCTTTTATCTGGGAATGTTTATATAAGAGAAATGAAACTTGTGTTAATATAGAATATCCAAACAGGTCTTCTCCTCCCTCTTTAAATAAAATACCTAAGACAATTCTCACAGTCAAATTAATGCTGTTATTCTATAAAGGGGAAATGCTCTGAAAAGCAGGAGGCAAAAACTACAAAAAACTACACTGGTCACACTAGCGTAATACCTAGAAGCTGCCCTCTAACATTAAAGAAGGTAGTGAATACCCTCTTCATACTCCTTCAGGCCCACGTTAACTGAACTGCTCTGTGACATAGAAGATTTCAGGGTAATTAAGTCATTTGCATTTGAGAATCTGGGTTTTACTCAACCACTGGGTTGAACAGAGGAGATCAAGCTTTCTGAAAAAATTAATGGCACCCATACCTACTGGATCTGAGTCCACCAAGTGGCACTAAGCAGACTATGAAATTAAGAAGACAGTGGACAATTGGATGAGCCCAAACAAATCAGGAAGGAGTGAAGATTGGCTGCTGCTTCAAATAGTGCAATTAACTCATTAGTCCAGAATTCAGTTTGAGATTTATTAGGAGATAGCAGCAGCCTAGGTCCAGCAGCAAGCTCTCTGTTTTTGGCTCTAACCTTCACTGGTTTTTCTTAAAGGGGCTTAAGAACAGCTGTGTAAACAATTCCAAAGGCCAATGACCAAGAGTATTTTAGTTCCAGTGGTTTGAAGGCAGCCAAGGTTAGTGGGTGTGGGATTCCTAACCTCAAGTAATAGTGCACATTTTTTAAATCTATTAGCTCCTTTGGGGGCTATGCTTAAATTGGAGAAATTAAACAAGAAGAGGCAGCGTCTAAACCTCTCCCCTGTCATTCTCCTAAGCATAAAACTGCCTCAAAAGGCATGAAGTCATGCAATATTCTGTTGAAAATTCTTCCATGAAACATTGTATCTACTTTCATATCTGACTGATGTGTTGGTTAGTTTCCTTGAGCTTGTTTTTTTTTAAATCTTCTTTTTTCATTCTTTATTAAAAGGGATGGCTCCCTGGGTAGAAGAGGAAGAGGAAAAGGAATATATTTGTAAATG
Organism: Trichosurus vulpecula; assembly: GCF_011100635.1. NCBI lineage: Eukaryota > Metazoa > Chordata > Mammalia > Diprotodontia > Phalangeridae > Trichosurus > Trichosurus vulpecula. The sequence goes on from NC_050580.1 coordinate 104,442,156, forward strand.
AAAGTTATGTAAGAACAAAAGACATCAACAATTTAAAAAAATAAAACGTTTCCATGGGCAAGTCATTCATAATCCTACAAGAGGACTATTCAAATAGAAAGAGAGAAGTGGAGAAAAGAGAGACAGTGCCCTCTAAGATGCCTGTAATGTTTCACTGGTGTCAGAAAGAAACCAGAGGAAGAATGATCTTAAGGTAAGATGGAATGGTGTTCCCTGAAGAAAACAACACAGTTGATGAGTGGCATTGTACTAATCATAAGAATCCTGTAAGATCCAGATCACATGACAACTCTTACACAAAACCTCCTCAGATTTCACCCAGATAGCCCTCCTTTGAGCTCATACAGCAATGTATCCATTCCTCTTGGGCACTGATCACACTATTCTGTATTTTAGTTATAAGACTGTAATCTCCTAAAGAACAGGTACTATTCACTGACATAACCTTCTCTAGCTCCACTCGTACTCCCTAGCACTAAGAACACTGCCTTACATTACTAGAATGTGCTAAATATTAGTTAGATGCCTACTGAAAGCAAGGGTATGCTGCACACTGAACCTCAATATCTCAATTTGCCAACATGGTATTATTATCTTGTCTCTTTGAAATATGTACTCAACATAGGCAAAGTTCTTTCCAATCCCATCCAAAAGGAGCTCTACAAATGTAGATGTGTCTACTGTTGTTCAATTGTTTCAGACTTTTTGTGACCCCATTTGGGGTTTCCTTGGCAAAGATACTAGTGTGGTTTGCCAATTCCTTCTCCAGCTCATTTTACAGATGAGGAATTGAGGTAAACAGGATTAAGTGATTTGCCCAGGGTCACACAGCTAATAAGTATCTGAGTAAAACCCAGATTTGAACTCAGGAAGATGAATGAATCTTCCTGACTTCAGGCCCAGCACTGCACCACTTAGCTGCCTACAAATGTGGTTGGTGGATAGACTTAATTTCCCATGTCTTGGGCTTGACTCCCAGCATAAGTTCCTGGTTTGTTTGTTTAAGCTGAAAGAGTCTTGCAGAGAGAATGGCACAGGACAGAACAGATGATGGTGTCAAAAAGAGAAGTCATGGGATGGGACCAGGCATAGCGTCCTGTGTCCCATGTGATGGTTATGAGAGCTCCGGCAAGGGGCTTAAGTGTCAGTCTGGCTCCTGAGAAATCAGTGCTCATTAACCTGCTGTGCTAAGATAAGCAAGAAGGGATTAAAACAAGCAGCTACCGACTCTGATTTTCAACACCAATGTTGGGAATGGTCTAAATATATCCCTCTCTCACTGTATTGGAGAAAATGTGGGATTCATTGGAGGGTCGATTAGCATTCCCCTGGAGACATTTGGATGTGGCAGCCATTCACTATGAATGCGGAGACTACATTGATCAATTCAATTCTTTGTTATTTACCTTGCTACCCTATTTCATTAAATGCCTTTTGTTTTGAATTCATGTGTTATCTTGCATGGTCTGACATATCACTACATTGACAGGGGCTCAGAGCTATGTATTTGGAAAAATCATGACCAAAAAAAAATACTCTGAAAGTTATACCACCAAGTGACATGTTCCGTGAGTTCGAGTCCTCCTTATCATTCCTTCACTAAATACTACTCAGATGCTGTGTCATGGCATAAGAATGACTGGGGGTTCTCGAAGGTTGTACCATTGGGGCATAAGCTCTGTTAGGTCCTACTGACTGCTAAGGCCCAGTGACAGGCTTTGTGTCTGGGGACCACCCTAGCTAAGTTCAGAGACTCATTGTCTGAAGGTTGGTCATGAGGTGATGATTTTTTTGGGACACAGAAACTTATAAAGATTGCATATTCTGATGTGGAGAGGTGGTGATTTGCATTGGTGGAAAGAGTATCCACACTGATGAAATAGTGGATCTTTTGTAGTTCTTTTTAAGTATTAATAAATCATATGCATTATTAAACTTCCTAATGCCTTCCTCAGTCTAGCATAGATGTGTACAAAGAAACGACAAAGGTATGTGGAGGTAGAGAAGAGAGACAGGAGAAAGAGAAGAAGGGAAGGTGACAAAGGGAAAGGAGGATGACAGAGTGTGAGGAGAGAGCATGGAAGGAGGAACATAAGGGAGAGAAAAGGAAAGAGATGATCAGATGTTAGCTTCTTGAGGGCAGGAAGCATTTTGTTGTTATCTCCATATCCCTACCACTCAGCACTGTGTCTTACACATAATAGGTGTGTAATGTTTGTCCAACTGAGTCTCAACAGGAGCAGAGAAACAGATGATGAATGAAACAGACACACACAGAGAAACAGGCAAAAGTGAGTGACAGAGAGAGTCAGAGACTGCAGATAGAGCGAGAGCAGGAGAGGGCAAATGATGGACAGAGAGGGGCAGACAGGAAGACAGACACAGAAAAACAGACAGAAAGGTGGATAGACAGGCAGATAAAGAGGTGACAGGGAGAGGCCGGCAGGCAGAGAGGAAGCAAGACAGAGACAGATGGGGCCAAAAGAAAGATAAAGACTCTCAGAGAAGGAGACAGGTAGAGATAGATGAGAATATGGAGAGGCGGGCAGTGATGACCACAGAGAAGGGAAGAACAAACAGGAGGCACACAGAGGCAGGGAAACAGACACAGGCAGGAAGAGGGGCAGATGGAGCTTAAGGGGAAGCAAAGAAGCTGAGACAGAGGGAGAGGAGGAAGGGCATGCGGCAGGGCTCAGTGCCAAAGAAGCCAGCACAGAGGCAGACAGAGGTGGAGGCTGAGGGGAGCAGAGAGGCCAAGGTGGGGAAACTAAGGACAGGTAAATAAAAAGAAACCAAGACAAAGGCAGAAGCAGAGGCAGGGGCGGGTAGAAAAGAGGAAGCAACAAGGACAGCATCAGATGTGAACGCAGAGATCCAATGAGAAAGAGACAAAGTCAGGGTAAATGCAGAGTCAGAATGAAGGAGAGAAAAGGAGAGTTAACAGAGTGCAGTGGGTATGGGAGGAAGTCAAGGTGGAGAACGGAATCGTGGAGAGAGGGATCTAGTACCAGGCAGAAAGGGGCTGAGGAGCATAGATTTAGAGGGGGAGATGAGAGGAAAAGACAGAGACAGGGAGATGAGAGGAAAAGATAGAGACAGAGAGACAGACAGAGACAGAGAGAGACACAAAGAGAGGAGAAAGAGACAGAGAAAGACAGAAACACAGAGAGAGAGAGCAAAGGAGAGAGACACAGAGAGAGACTGAGAGACAGAGAGACAGAAACAGAGACAGAGAAATAGAGACACAGAGACAGAGAGAGAAGAGAGACAGAGAAAGACAGAGAGAGGGAGCAAAGCAGAGAGAGACACAGACAGAGAAGAGTAACTCGAAGAGTGTAAGCATGTATATATGTGGAAGAGGGAGGGAAAGAGAGACAGAAAGAGAAATGGAGACATTGAGTCATGGTGGGGGGAAAGAGTCATGGAAAGGGAAGAGTAGGGGGAAGAGTTACTGAGAGAGGGAGAGCATCAGAAAGGCAAAAAAGGCAAAAAGAGAAATGGGAGAAGGTGCAGATTATTTCTTCACTAAGCACCCATAAAAAGAGATCTTGTAAAGAGAATGCTTTCAAGGGTGCCCTGTGGGTTGGTGCCCTGTAACATAAGAATCATTCTTCTATGACTTGTCTTTTTCCTAACAAACCCACCTGCACAAACTGAGCCCTTCAAATCTCACCTCAGATAAGTGGCCTCATCTACATAGACAGTTCAGTGTTACTACATACAGGTGCCTATGTGCTTTTAACTAGCGACTGTCGGCATCTAAAGCTGACCAAATGCCCTTGGCAGGGTCTAGATCACAAAAGATTTGCAAGTAATAGCGGGTGCTAAAGTCATGTATCATTTGGATGAGAAGAAAAGATGGTGAAGTCCAGAGAATCAAGATCCTGCTCAGTCCCCATTCTTTAGCTGCCAGCCTCTCCCCTTCAGCTCTCATTTACTCCCTGTGTAAAATAAATGAATGGGCTGCTCTAGGTGTCCTCTGGAGGCTTTTCCTGGTTCTAAAATTCTAGGATTTTTATTTGCTTCAAGAGGATGGGATGCCTGTAGTGTGAAATACGGAGGTGGACAAATGCCATGTGGAAAGGGAAAAAGGGGCATTTTATGAATGAGCAATTTGGCCACGGAAATAACCCTTCATGGTTGTTCCAGTGGCCTGCCCCTTCCTTCCTCTACTTTGAAAATAATTTCAGTCTCTTCTGTCTGAAGAAGCCAACACACCCAATGACACGGCTAACTGTCTGCTCTGGGTCTCCTTCCAAAGCCACAAGCATCCCAGGCCTTTGCCAAACACAGTAATTTCTTCCCCAAAATAACAGCCTGATATACAACAGTACCAGACTAACTCAACACTTTATATTTTCTGGTTTTATTTTTTAATTGTCCTTTTAAGTAACAGGCTTCTAAGACACATGAAGAGGCAGTGTGGCATACAATAAAAACAGAAAACGCTGGGCTAAAACACCTGGATTATAACTCCAGCTTTTCTACCAACTTGCTCTGTGACTTTGGGCAAGTCACTTTCCCTTCCCAGGAGAGTTTCCTCTTCTGTAACATTGGAGGCTGGGGTTAGTAATAATAATGATGATGATGATGATAATAATAATAATAAACATTTATATAGTGTTTACTATGTGCTATCTCATTTGATCCTCACAAAAACCTCCGGTGTGTGTTTGAACACCGTAATTGTCTCCATTTTACTGATGAGGAAACTCAGACAAACAAAGATTAAGTGCTTTGCCCAAGGTTTCACAGCTAGTAAGTGTCTGAGGCTGGATTTGAACTCAGGTATCCCTGACTCCAGGTTCAGCACTCTATACACTACACCACCAGGTCTCTTCTATATATGAATCTTATGACCTGACAATGATGATGTCACACATTTAATATCATACTTTAAAGTCTACAAAGTGCTTTATTAATAACAGTCCTATAAGGTAACTAAGTGTATGCCTTCGTCCCATTTTATAGATAAAGAAATTGAGGAGTATAGTGGCATGGTCACACAGCTCCACCTGCTGTGGTGGGAGTGTGTTATGTCTCCGCATCTTACTCCGTTAGTGCCAGAGAGCCTTCATGTTCCTTCCATCTCTGACAATCCACTCTCTCCATCACTATGGGCTCAACTCAGTTGGGGAAGATTTCACGACTGAGGACAAACAAACCACATGGTGAAGATCAACTGCCACGGCAATGTTTCAGAAACTCATTATTGATCCTACCAAAAACTTCAACTAAGGAGATAAGAAAAACGACATTCCATGTTTTCTGATAGGTGTCATCTAACTCAATCAATTTTCCCTCTCTCCCATGACAGAGCACTTTGTGTAGTCAAGTTTTTTTTAATTAAATAGAACCCAGTATAAAAAAGGTCTCATTAAATACATGGACTCGTATGTGTCCATTATGTCCCCCAAAATATAACTCCATATAGTTCAAGTTTCATATAACTTGGTCAGCTTCAAGACAAGATTTTCTTGGGATATGCCACAAGCACGAGCTTTATTAGCTTGCAACGCTAAATCACTGGGGAAGGAGACGAGGCAGAGATGCTAGCTGTGTTCACAGACATCAGACTCATGCATGTACTTCACTATAACTTTGGGATAAACTTGCTCACGGGAAAATCCACAATTAAACACATCCCAATTTTTCAAATACACATGTTACATACTTGGTAGAAACTTCTGTGTCAGTCAGTCAGTCTTGGAAAGGAGCTAGTTCTGACAGGGCACACTCCCCTGTACCAAGTGTGAGCAATCCACAAAGCCACTGTTTTCATTCCACACGCCAGAATCATCATCTTCAACGACGACGACGACGACAACAAACATCATCATTAGTGAACTCAAAGACTGCCAGCTGCAGGCAGGGAATATTCGTCCAAAGCCCAGGACATCCTATCAGGTGTCTGCGATCCCCAATTTCAAAAGTCACTTTCGATACATTTGGATTTATTTAAACAAACATAGTATCCTCAGGTGACTGGCATTGTAACTACCCATGAAAGGTTTTAGAAAAGCTCCAAAATCTCTTAAGCATTTGCTGTTTCATAAAACCAAGGATTTATAGCCCAACCTGCCCCATGAAAAATCCAAGATATGTTATATGTATATCATATGCACTGAGTACCATTTGGTTGGAACGGGGAGCAAACAGCTTGATCACGTAAAGCAGCCAGGGGCAAGAACAAAAACTTGTTAAAACCAGGAAAGGGGGAGATGAAAAGGAGGGGAGAGAATCTAGAAGCCATAGAAAACATATGCATCCTATAAATCTAATTTTTCCCCCTCCTGCAGCAATGTTTTGCTTGTAGATTATGCAATATTTGAAGGAAACAGTTGGGAGGAGGCGTGTGGAGAAGGGTAAAGTCCACAACATAGAAATGTCATGCATAAAAAAACCATCCTGTGAAAAATCCAAAGTTGGGAGTGTTTAGGAATTCAGAGTGTGAAAAGCCTTGGGTAGATTCCCTCCATAAATTATGAGGGTGGTGTTCCTAATTAGTATTTCATCTTGCTGCAGTGCTTTTCCTTATAGTGTTACCCAAAAAAATTCATTCTTTGTTTCATTTCTTCTGCCCTGGAATTATTTCATGCATTGCTGAATTTTATTTTGAAACCCCTTAAATATTCTGCCTTCAAAATATAAATGTATATGCTTTCCCCCACCCTCTGCTACACCCAATATAATTAACTGTGTTCAACACCATTACTAAAGAGAATCAAGTAGGAGAATAGCAAAACCAGCAATTTACATGGATCCTGGTTTCAGCCAGTGGAATGCAAACACAGCACCAGATGTTATAATGAATTTCAAACTAATGACAGCGCCCTGGTTTTACCTTCTTAGTTTTGTAGGAAACTCAAAATTAAAGTAGATCTAATTAAGCAAATGTTAAGAACCTAGGTAAACTATATTTACTATATTTCTCTAACCTACCAGCTTAGTAACCTTGTCAAAAAAAGAAATTTAGTCTGTCATGACATGAACTTAATGAAGTCATGCTGACTTTTTACAATAATCTATTTTTCCCTATCTGTTCATTAACAATCCCTTTAATAATATTTTCTAGAATTTTATCAGGTATAATCAATCAATCTCAGTGGTCTAGTTTTCAGATTCCACCTTCTTCCTTATTTTGAAAATCAGAATAACATTTCACTTTCTTCAATCCTGCAGAACCTCTCTTTTTCCCCAATTTTTCAAATATCACTGAGAGTGGTCCAAGCAATCACATCTTCCAATTTTTGCAGTACTTTATTAGCCATTTTGGTTCCATACTTTCCAGTCCAAAAGTCATTCTCTTTTGCAGAGAAAACAGATGCAGAACAAAAACTGCGCAGCTCTGCCTTCTATGGTCCATCTTAGCCTAACCCACCCTGAGCAATGGTCCTGTCCCTTCTTTGATGCCCTTCTTTTCCTAAGAATACCTTTTTTAAAAAAACCCAACTTTTTGTTATCCTTACATTTCACTGCCAACCTTCATTCTTAATTTTAGCATTCTTAATATTATTCTAACAGGGTTGTATCAGGCACATTCATTCATCTTGCTACCCGCCCTTGCTTCCACCTTCTGTATATATGCCTTTTTAAAATCTAAGTTCAATGATGACTTTACTATGCATCCATATTGGCTTCTGTGAAAAGCTCCCCCTTTTCCTCCCCATTGGAAATGTCTCTTTTTGTGTCTTTAAAATCACAGTCTTGAGAGTTTCCCATTCCATCTCACTCGTCCTATAGAATTTCAATCCATAAGAGACTGCCTATCATTTCTTTCCCAAAATCTGGTGTGTATTTCCAATTATGTCCAGCTTTTCTCACCTTCTCTACTACAAATTTTAAGATGGAGTGATCACCATTTTAAAAAAAGCCCTATCATTCCCACCCCAAACAGTTCCTCTGTGATGGTGAGAATCAGATCTAGAATAGAATCTCCCCTTGCTGGTTTTTCTACTTTTTGAAATTATCATTAATGTTAGAAAGAAATTGTCAAGAAATTATTGAGCATACATTTAGATAATTCAAGTTCCTCATTATTACTACATAAACTCTATGACAGATACATAATCTGTTCCTGAACTCCTCATCAGTTTCATCTGTCTGTTCAGGTGGTCTGTGGAATATTGCAATTATGATATGCTTTACAAATATATGCCCTATTTCTATCCTTCTCTCCCTTTTACCTATTCTGTTTCTTCTGAATTAATTATTACTATCAAGAGTCATATTCAGTTATGGGCCTCATTTCATAAAATCTTAGCTTGTGTAATCTATATAAAGTCAAACTTGTCTCCTTGCCTCTCCATTTATGTATAGACGTCTGATACTACAGGCTTAATTTCTAGTTCTTTTCTTGGATTTTGCCTCTCATAAACTTCTGCTAGTCTCAATTCCTATTCTTCTGACACTGTAGCTACTCAGTCTCTAGGATCTGGCTTGGTGAATGCCGATAGGCACTTTTCAACCTCCCCCTTTCTTTTCAGTGTAAAGTCCTTTTTAATCACTAGCCTTTGCTGGCTATACTTCATCCCTGACTAGGAACCTGTTATTCCTATACTTTATATCCTTACCTAGAAATCCAAATCCAATTCTCAGACAGTATCTTCTTCTCCAGCTACTCACTTCACAAATCTGCCTCTCTCTTCTGAACCCCTTATTTTTAGTGGGCAGTAGGGACAAAAACCCGTACCTCTAAGATATTCCACTTCTTGCCCAAGAGTGTATAATTTTCAGCAATGCTTTCTTGTTCCTTCTGGTAGCATCATTCATGTCCACACGAATAAACAAAATTACATACTAGTCATCCAGTTTAAGTCTTGGGAGATTCTCTAATACGTCTTACTTAGGTGCATGCCCTGGATATAAAATAGACTTCACTATAGTTATCAAGGTGACTGTCAAACTGCATGAGTACCCATGAGCAGAGAATCACTAACTACCACTCTTCTTCTTCTGATCTATACTTGATGTTTCTTTTATAAATATCACCCCACATCTTTATTCCCTGGGGTCAGCAGCTCTTTCCTCTTCAGAGTGTCTAGTTCCTTCCCCTTCGGAAAGAGACTCTAATTTGCTTCTTAGTTTCAGGCATTTGGTGGTTCTTTTCTTTTGACTTTGTGTGACATTCTTCTACCTTTCAAATTTCTGAAGATATTTTTTCCTTATTTTCATAGAGAAGACTTTTTTAATGAGTCTTTATTTTGCTTTGTTTTAAGACATACTTTGCAATCCCTGTGAACAGGGAGTCAGGAAACAGATTATAAGCTTGACACAAGATTGCCTCATGGAGAGGACTGTGCTGTTAGCATCACTAAGATTATAGGTGTTGCGCAGGACATCAGGAGGCTTACTTTCCTCACATGTCTGTGGCACCAGGAACATCTCCAGTCTCTCATTCAAAAGTCTACCCTTACCACTCAAGACTGACTTCTCTGAAGTATCTTCCTCCTTATGTAGGTATGTAGTTCACAGGTTAAGTGGTCTCAGACCATCAGGAATCATGTTTCCTTGCAGGCAGCCTCATGGCTAAATGTTCTAAGCGTGGGGGGAAGTGGATAACATTGTAACCAAATCAATACTCCCATTGCCTCTGGAAAGGGCAGGTCAATGGACTGCCCTTTTGCTCCATTCATCATGTCTGTTACTCCTAGAACAAAATTCCCTTCCCTGGTAATCTCTCTCTCTCTCTCTCTCTCTCTCTCTCTCTCTCTCTCTCTCTCTTTCTCTCTCTCTCTCTTTCTCTCTCTCTCTCCCTGTGTTGTCTCCTCCTATTGGAATATAAACTCCTGAAGGTCAGAGGTTGTCTCTACTTTGTGTTTGTATTTCCAGCATTTACCACAGTGCTTGGCGAATAATAAATGCTTTTTCATTCATTCATACATGAAAATCAAGAATCCCACCTGGAAATTACCCAGAAGAAATGAACGTGTAATTGGGTGAAGTTTTTTGACTTACTAAATCTTTGGCATATTGTAATGTCACTATAACACATGTTATATACTTGGTATACACATAATATTTACTTTCCATGTTATAGTGTGGTTAGGAGTTGTCCAGCAAAATTTGGCAAAAAGTTTTTACAGCAAGTATCTCTTATAAAAACCTCATTTCTCAAATATATAGAGAACTGAGTCATATTTATAAGAATACAAGTCATTCCCCAAATGATAAGTGGTCAGAGGATATGAACAGGCAGACAAAGAAATCAAAGCTATTTATAGTCACATTTTTTAAAATGCTCTAAATCACTATTGATTAGATAAAACAACTTTGCTATATCACCTCACACCTATCAGATTGGCTAATATGACAGAAAAGGAAAATGATCAAAGTTGGAGGGGATGTGGGAAAATTGCGCTCTTGGTGGAGTTATGAACTGATCCAGCTATTCTGGAGAGCAATTTGTAACAATGCCAAAAGGGCTGTAAAACTATGCATACCCTTTGACTCAGCAATATTACTACTAGCTCTGTAGGCCAAGGGGAGGGAGAGGATCTTTACTTCCAAATTAGAAAAATAAAAATGGGAAGGTATGTGGTACAATCAAAACAAATCAACCTTGACTTATTTAAACTAGTTATTGATGCTGGAAAAATAGTTAAGGGAAGAGACAACAACCCAGACTCTAATGATTTCTTAAATACCTTCTACTGATTATAAAGAAATCACTACAACGAAGAGCTAAAAGACTCTAGAAACTGCTTCAACAGAACAGAACCAAGGTAGTGGATCAGAGGAAGCAGCCTGATTCAACTCACTCAACATTCCCCTCCAAACAACTTTAAAATAGCACCTCAAACAAAATTTTAGAGCAACAGAGTCAAAAAATGTTTAGGGTGAGACATTTTTTCATCCTAAGACAATTTAAGAGACCTGCAGGAGAGGTCTGTGGCCTGGAGGGAGCACAGTGGCAGCACTATCAGTGGGCCTTGGAGATGGCTGTGACAGCAGCAGCAGCAGTAGCTTCAGGAACTCTCAGCCTTGACTTGATAAAAGAGTCGGATAACTGATCATAAAAGGGTTACAGGGGACCCTTTGCTGGCACTGGGTACAAGTGGCACTGACTGGCAGCTCTATTGCCCATATACAGTTCTGGCTCACAATTCCAGGGCATAAAGAAGCTCTTATGGTCAGTCAAAAGGGAGCAAGGACCCTGGCTCCAATCCCAAGACAGATAAGAGCATTAGCACTTGCAGCCACAGGAGAGCAAGGGACCTGGTCACAGTTCTAGGGCCAAGAGGAGCATTAATGTTTGTGGCTGCAAGGGATCAGGAGCCCTTCCTGGGCAAAAATGTGATGGCAGACCCAGAGAGCAGTGACTACATTTCTCCCTGGATCATACCACCTTGGAAGCACCAAAAACTTGCAGATCCACAGAGTTATCTTGGAAAATAGCAACGTGAAAAAGCCTGAAGCTTGGGACAGTGCTTACCTACCCCAGGTGAGCAGAGCCTGACTATAGTTCAAAATCAACAAACAAGCTGAGAAAATGAGCAAATAACAACAAAAAAGAACTTGACCATAAAAGCTACTACAGTAGCAAGGAAGACCAAGACACAAACTCAAAAGACAACAACATGAAAATTGCTACAACTAAACCCTCAAAAATAAATACTAATTGGACACAAGCCCAACAAGAATTCCTGGAACAGTTAAAGAAGAATGGTTAGAGTGGTAGAAGAAAAATAGGAAAAGAAATTAGAGTGATGCAGGAGAATTATGAAAAGAGAACTAACACCTTGGAAAAGGAAGCAAAAAAAATCTGAATAACACCTTAAAAAACAGAATTATTCAAAGGTTAAAAGAGGCACAAAAAGGAGTTCTTTTCTAGAACTCCTTAAAAAGCAGAATAGACCAAATGGTAAAAGACGTAGAAAAGCTCACTGAAGAAAATAATTCCTTAGAAATTAGAATTGTGCAACTGGAAGTTAATGACTCCATGAAACAGCACTAAACAATAAAACAAAGTCAAAAGAATGAAAAAAACAGTCCAAAATGTGAAATATCTCATCAGAAAAACAAATGCCCTGGAAAATATCTCAAGGAGAGATAATTTAAGAATGATTGGACTACCTGAAAACCATGATCAAAAAAAGAGCCTGGACATCATCTTTCAGGATATTATCAAGAAAAACTGTCCTGATATCTTAGTTATGGAGGGCAAAGTAGAAATTGAAAGAATCTACCCATCACCTCCTGAAAGTGAAAACTCCCAGGAATACTATAACTAAATTCCAGAACTCCCAGGTCAAAGAAAAAATATTACAAGTAGCCAGAAAGAAACAATTCAAAATATGGAGCCACAGTGAGGAGCACAAAGGACTTAGAATATGATGTTCTAAACCTAGGGTTACAACCAGGCATAACCTATGCAGCAAAACTGAGTATAATCCTTCAAGAAGAAAAATAGGTATTTAACAAAACAGAGGACTTTCAAGCATTCCTGATGAAAAGACCAGAGACAAATAGAAAATGTGACATTCAAACACAAGACTCAAGAAGAGAAGCATAAAAAGATAAACATGAAAGAGAAATCATAAGAGACTCAATAAAGTTAAACTGTTTATATTCTTATATGGAAAGATGATACACGTAACTCCTAAGAACCCTATCGTTATTATGACAGTTAAAAGGAATCTACATAGACAGAGGGCATGAGTGTGAGTTGGTTATATTGGTATGATCTAAAAAAAAAACTGAAGAAGTGAAAAAGAGGGAAGCACTGGAAAAATGGAAAAGGAAGCAGTAGAATGGGGTAAATCTTCACACACAAAAGAGACACGTGAGGAAGAGCTTTTACATGGGAGGAGAGAAAAAGGGAGGGAGGCAATTCTTGAACCTCATTCTTATTTGAATTGGTTCAAAGAAGGAAAAATATATATACACACTCAGTTGGGTAGAGAAATCTATCTTGCCCAATAGGGAAATAGGGTTGGGAACCTACATGTACAAAAAAATTTATAGCAATTCTTTTTGTGGTGGCAAATTGGAAATTGAGGGGATGCTCATCAATTGGGGAATAGATGAACAGATTGTATCATAGGATTGTGATGGAATACTATCGTGCTGTGACAAATGATGAGGGGGATGGTTTCAGAAAAGTGTGGGAAGCCCTATATGAACTGATGCAAAAATAAGGAAATCATTGTACACAGTTACAGCAACATTGTAATGAGATGATCAACTGTGAAAGATTTAGCTACTCTGATTAATACAATAATCCAAGACAATTCCAAAGGGCTCATGATGAAAAAATGCTATCTACCTAAAGAGAGAGAACTGAGGAGCTACGAAGTGCAAACTGAAGTATGATGTTCTCAATCTTTTTACTGTTCTTGCTTTTTGGTGACATGGCTAACATGGAAATGTATTTTGCATGACTTTATATGTATAACTGTCATCATACTGCTTTTTTCCTCAGTGGGTGGGGGAGGGATGAGCAGGGATGAAAGGAAGGAGAGAATCTGGAACACAAAAAAAATTTTTTAAGAATTTTTAAAGTGAATAAATAATAATTTTTAAACAGCTTCAACTAGCAAATACTTAATCCTGAAAAGTGACAAGGAATGGCAGCCAAGATAAATTATTGGTTTTCATTTTATTTTAAAAATTGTATTGATGTCTTTTACACCAAAGTCATTTCCCACTTATCTGGCAGTGTGATATCACATGATGTATCTGTCACATGATATGGTGACAGTGCATCAGTCACATGATGTGTTATCACAGAAAAGTGTGTCACATGATATGGTATGTCTGTAACATGATATTACATTTGTCACATGGTGTTGTGTTTCTATTGTGTGACACAACTGATATGTAGCATGTGTGTCACATGATGTAGTATGGCTTCATATAACATGATGGATCATCACACGGCACTGTATGTTACATAGTCTGCTGCACTCACATGGTGTGTCTGTGGCATGATGTTATGTGTCAACCGCATAATATAGCATGTCATCACAAGATGTGGCATGTTGCATAGCATGGAAGTAAATAGATAAGCAAATGCTAACTCTCTCAAAAATCCTGGACGATTCGTAGTGGGAAAAGTAACGAGGTGGGAAGCAGATAAGGGAATAAGTTAGCATTTATACAGCACCCTCTACATGCCAGGCACTGTGCTAAGTACTTTTGCACATATTATCTTGTTTAATCTTCGCAACAACCCTGGGAATTGGGTACCATTATTATCCTTCTTTTACAGTTGAGGAAACTGAGGCAAAGCGATGTGAAATGACTTGCCCAGAGTCACACAGGTAGTCAGTGAGCTCGGGGCTTCTTGATTCCACACCCTGCACTCTATCCCCAGCTCCACCTCACTGCCTAGTTAAGAATTTTAGCAAAAATAGAAAGCACAACCACAGTCTTGCATTTCCTGATGCTGCCTGGCACCAGATGCCTCCTGGTTTGTTGGAGTGGACCTGTGGATACTTCTTGTTCTCGCTGCAAAGCTCATTTAAGGGAACAGCCTGTCAAGGGGACTAGGTTAGGTGACCTTTAGATCTTTCACTGGGCTGCTTCTTTGGCAGCCAGCCTGTCCTCGTGGCGTTTTTATTCAGGAATACCACTCAGGGACGCTTTAGCACTTGTAGTGGTACAGAGAATCATAATTTAACGCATATGAGTTCAGAGGAAAACTCAGGTCTCAGGAGGTTGAAATGGAGCACAAAGGAATAAACTTTCAGGGACTCAAAACTGAGTAGAATTCCTGTAGCTGACACAGTTAACAGTGAAAGATCAATGTGACCAAAGGGGGGCAGCAGCCAGCTCAAAATAAGTGTAATGTACAGAGGCAAATTCAGAACATGAGGCAAATGAAAGAAAAGCGTGTAAGGATCCTTCTCATCTTATTACTCTGTCAGGTTCTGTGGAGTTTTACACACACACACACACACACACACACACACACACACACACACACCCCTCAGCTTTCTGATCTGTTTCCTCCTCTATAAAGGGATGATAATAACTGTAGTATCTCAAAGGACTGTGGCACTTTGCAAATCTTAACTTCTTAAAATATCACCAAATATTATTATAACCTCACTAGGCATAAGAAGGGTGAGAAAACTAAAAAGGCCAAATGTTGCAGTAGAAAGAACAATGGATTAGGAATCAGGAGAACCGAGTTCTAATAATGCCTGTGACATTTATTAGCTCTGTCATCTTGGGTGAATCATAGGGGCTTATTTCCTTGTTGGCCAAAAGAAGGAATTTGATTGAGAGGCTTTTCAAGTCTTAAGATTCTATAATTCTAACTAGATTATAAAATCTGGGGTGAGGTGTTTTCTGATTCCCTGGCCAAGCTTGAATAAAAGTAAAATGGTGATAATATTAAAATTTTACCATCATACTCAGATCCAAGAGCCCCAAACATTTGTATTCTAAATAAAATAACAAGGAACTGGTTTAAAGTCAGAAAAAGGAAATAGTATGATGGTTTCCTTTCATTTCATTGTATATGGATGATAATGAAGCACCCAAAAAAAAGGCATTTCCCTCTAGGAATACAGGAGGAATTAAGAGTATTTATGTGGCCTTTCTGACATTGTATTGTTGATAATTGAAAATAATTTTTTCACTTGTATGTTTTATTTACTCCCAGAAGAATGTTAGAGGTTAACACCAAAATTATGCTATACATGTCCCTGAAGAATTACATGTAATATGAATTTCTGCTCATCACAGCCCATTTTAAATCCACAGAGTAGATACCTATTTAAATGAGTCTTGCAACAAAGTCTTCTGTAATATGAATACTCTCCTAATTAATTGCTATTTTTTAAATTCAAGATTTTAGTGTACTTTGTATTCATGTAAAGCACACATTCATTTTCGTTGGGTAATTTAAAAGTAAGCCTCTTTTAAATCTTTTATTTAAAGATAAATGTTTTCGTGCCTATTCATATCTAAAGTTTTTATTAAGCAGAAACAGAAAGTGAGTAATGTTATTTCTGGTTTTTTTTTCAGCTTAATTCCCTGAGAAAACATGTACATTGACTGCGTTAAGGAGACACAAAGTTAGTTCAGCAGGAATTAGCACCACCATTTAATGTTTACAAATTATGGGTATGAAAATTTGAACTGAAATAAACAGAGGGGGCATTCATAGCTACACCATCAATTCCAGGAATCAAAATAGAGGGAAAAGCTTGGGGCATTTCACAACCAAATAAGTTACAAAAACAAAGATAACCCAATTTTGAAAAATTATAGTTGGACCCAACCAGAAACACACTGTAAGTCTGATCTATGTCTTCACTTAGCCTTCTCTGTAGTTATGAAAAATGGAATGCTATCCAAGAGGGTCTTGAAAACATTAATGATCTTTACTGTTTTTATTTTAACAAAACTACCTCCTCTCCTGACCCAAGTACATCATTCTCACTATGGCACAAAGTAAAGCTAAATTGTGAAAAAAAATAATTTCCTCTCAGTGCTATAGAGACTACCAAACTGAAGTTACACAGGAATAAACTCTTTCAAAGAGATAAAAACAACAGAAGATCTTTAATTCAGCAGCTCTCTAGCATGAAAAGGTCGTGTTCCTTCACTAAGATCAAAGGAACAAGTTTATCCAATAACCACTAAGTGCATTTTCCCAATGCTTTGTTTTTCTAAAGAATATATTAATCTATACTTTTCCCTTCACTTCCACCATCACTTTTTTTAAAGTTAGATTTGAAACTTTTTTTTTGCTGTAACAGCCATTCTCTCCAAATTGATTGTATCCAAATGAATGTGTAAATTTTTAAAACTTGAAAACAACCTTATGTTTCCAGTACTGCTGTAATTTAATCCAATTTTTTATTGAGGGCAATGTTAAAGCATGTAAATGGTTTGTTGAACTACTAACTAAAGCCAATAGATTTCTCAGACAGATGGCCTGGATCTGTAAACACTTCATACTTTTCTGAAAAGCATTTTGATGAAGGTAGTTTCAGAAATACTGTTTCTGGTTACAATCATATGAAGACCTCCCTCTCCCCCCCCCCCCCCCACAGAAGTGAGCTGGAAACATTTCCATTACTGGCCATAAACAACCTCACTGTCAGCGGATTAGCAAAAGTAATTGGCATTTTAAATTAATCTTCCGCTTATCCTCAAGGATGGCTTTCCTGCTTCACAAAACTAGAGTGAAATTTTTGCATTGCTTAAAAATGACAACCATTTGGATAGAGAAAACTTCGAAGTTATACAAATTGATGCAGAATTGAAAACAGACTATATACATTTATTTAAAAGTACATCAAGTGATATCTCTGAAGCATAAAATTAATTAAAATAGTTGTTCTGAGACATATTTTCAAAGTCAAAACAAAAACTACTGTAGGAACTTATGATTACAAACAAACAAAAAAGTTTGTGTCCTTTGAAGCACACCTATAGGAAGATTTTTGAAGAATGCAAAAAAAAAAAAAAGAATTCTGAAAGTCAATTGCCTTTAAACGGAAATTTAGGCCAGAGTCTGAAGAAGTGGGATAAGATGTGTCCTCTACCCTGACTTGCTTCACATCTTTCAAAGAACACATTAAAAGACCTGAAAGGGGGAATTTAAGAAGGTTTCTGAAGGTTTCCCTCATTGATCTCATCACTCATCGCTGGCTCGAAAGACAGCAATGACACTTGTTATTTTTTTTCTCTCTCTCTCCCCACCTGTTGTCACCAGTCTCCTGGTATTCTAGGGACCATTCTCACTTTCTGCTTGAATGACAAGGTCTGTCTTTAATATGCAGGTGGTAAAATTTTCCCAAGGGTTTTTCTTTCCTTGAGACCACAAAGAAGTATGAGTGAAGAATATTTGCCAAACAGGTAACATTTTACCTTTAACCACTACCAGAAGTCCAAAGACGAATGTGCATATTTTAACTGGCTCCATCTTGCCATTCAGGGTTAGAGGAATACAAACATGCACAGATACCTACAAGATACAACGTCACATGTACCTCACCTGACCCTTTCTAAGGCTCGCCCACTTTAGGTAGACCTGGCTACAACTCAAGAATTTGAGGAGAGAATATTTTGAATAAGTAAGTAATTGAGTTAAGAGAGCGCTAAAGAAAGATTTCACACTCACATTCATATGCTAAAGCAGTTTAAAAATAGACCCCAAGAAGGGCCTGACTTCACTTTTTAATTTTAGCCTGGTGATGGGCATGCCCTAAAGACAGAAAAGTCACCGGGCATTTTCCTGAGCACAGTGATCTTCATATTTTTATAAAAAGGAAATGCAGCATGTTCTATTAATAAAACTGCTGTAGCCTCAGTTAAATCTAGACAGTCTGTAAATCAGGGCTCCCTTCAATTTAACTTCCCTGGCCCACTCACACTCGAGTCAAAAGCATGCCCGCAAGTCACATGCCACTTGGGGGAAAACTGAGCAGGGTCATTCCAGACGGTTCAGAGAGATGAAAGGGAACATTCTATAGCTTTCTGATCTTATATCACTACAAGATAAGAAATTAATTTTAATTCACAAGCATTTAAGTACCCGTCATATATAAGCTACCGTGCTAGGAGACGGAGATATAAACCCAAAAGGAACAACAGTGCCTGCCCTGAAAGGATTTACATTCTTCACATTCCAGCCAATTGTCCACCCAGAATATTTTTCCATCTGTTGTGCCACGCCTACACCCTCCTTTTCCCTACCTGGACCAGGAGGCTACACACTGGACCTCCAGAATCCATGCCCCTAGTCTCTGGGGAAATTAATCTAACTCAGTCTGGAACTCCAACCTAGGACCTGAGCTGGATTAGTGACGGAGAAAGCGAATTTGTATAATCCATTATATGAAGGTAACCCTAAAAGAGCCAAGATTATATTTCACATCTCATCCAGTCATGTTCCCGGGCTATCTTGCTATCTCCTCTGGGGTAACGCTCATACCAACGCTGACTTCCTCCACTTCTTGTTCTGGGTACCATAACCATAAAAGTACAACTGCTTTTAGAAAAAGAACATTAATTGATTCCTCTACAATTCACTTCTCCAAAACTCCATTCCCTGGCCACTACACCTTAATACGTGTTGTCTTCTGCTTTTAGAATGTAAGCTCACAGACTATTTCATGTTGTACTGGTATCCCTAGCACTTAGTACAGTGACTGACACACAGCAAGCATTTAATAAAATTTTTAAAAATTCATTCTACTGAGAGAAATCCACAGCTAAGCAAATATCAAACAATATGAGGGAAGAGAACATTAACAAGATCGGAAAAATTTTCTAATCAAGAAAGGCTTCCCTAGCAAGTGGCCCCAGAGTTGAGGATTCTATGAGGTGAAGAGAAGAGTGAGTATATTCTACACATGCCTGCGGAAAAGTATGGCAGCTAGAGCTGGAATGCAAATCCACAGAACAGCAACTAGTATGCAATTTTAGTGAGGAAGGAAGGGCAAGAGGATTGAGAAATGACTGCCACTAGGAGATGAAAGGAATCAATGGCACTTCAATTTTTCAAGATTTAAAAGGTAGAACTGACCAGACCTGTCAACTAATTCATCTTGGGAAAGGGAGAGAAAAAAACCAAACAATGGCTCTGAAGCTGCAGAATTGAGAACGACTTTAAGGTTGTGAACCTGGATGACTGGAAGAGTGAAATTACCCTCAATAAAAATTGGATCTTGTTTCTAAGTGACTAGGCAACTCATCTGAACTGGCTTCATCTAGAAAGGATATGTGTTTGGAAACTAGTCGCACTTATATGGGAGACAGGGGAGACTGAATCTTTACATACATACAAGCAGAGAAGCTCCTTTCACAAAGAGAAAAACATGTGTTTCTTCGAAAGGAACACATGAACAATCTCATTCCAATATAAAGAGTAGTGATGAAAGTTAGTACTCCAGCTGTCTGTGTAAAACTGAGTGTGTCTGAGGAGTCAAAGGATTTGAGTTTTTAGGTTTGGCTACTACAGAGCCTACCTGTGTGACTTCAGGCTGGACTCAGCCCTGCTCTAGATTTCTGAATTTGCAAAATAAAAGTAAAGATTTCTTTTGGCCTACTTCATAGCTTTATGAGAAGAATCATGAAATAACATATTCCAAATACTTCTAAAGTAAAATTCTCACATGCTATTTGGCAACAAAAGAGTGCTCTGAGGTTTCTCTGTTTTGATCAAGATGAGGAAATAGGTACACATAGGCTAAATGACTTTTTCAAGATCCCAAAGCCACTAAGTGATGAAGCTGAGCTTCATTCTAGGTTTCCCTTCTCCCAAGTCCAGAATTCCTTCTAATAAACTACAATGCTATGCCAATGTAAAGGATTACTATGTTAAGGCATTGAACTGTAAGACTTTGTAACACTTTGTTTTAATCATCATCCCCAAAAAGATGTTTTTCAAGATTAAAAAAAAATTTTTAAATATCTTAAATTTCATTATTGGTTCAACAAACCCAACCATTTCTTTAAATTATACCACTAGGTGAAGGAATTAATGACAAATTCTTAACATTCTGGTCCTGAAAAGTGTTCCTTCAGCTACCTTTCACTAACCAGTCCCAAATATTGAAAATGAAACTGGGTACCTGGCACTTGCAAAAAAAACTGACTAGGGCATAAAAACCTCACAACCAAATACAGAAAAGCAGAAATAATAAATACATCCTTTTCAGATCATAATGTAATAAAAATTATACTAAATAAAGGGCTGTGGAAACATAGATAAAAAGTTAATTTGAAACTAAATATTCTTTTTTAAAATTTATTTAATTTGTTTGATATATTTAGTTTTCAGCATTGATTTTCACAAGAGTTTGAATTACAACTTTTCTCCCCATTTCTACCCTCCCCCCCACTCCAAGATGGCATATATTCTGGTTGCCCCATTCCCCAGTCAGCCCTCCCTTCTGTCACCCCACTCGCCTCCCATCCCCCTTTCCCTTCCTTTCTTGTAGGGCAAGATAAATTTCTATGCCCCATTGCCTGTGTATCTTCTTTCCTAGTTGCATGCAAAAACTTTTTTGTTGTTGTTTTTGAACAATGTTTTTAAAACTTTGAGATCCAAATTCTCTCCCCTCTTCCCTCCCCACCCACCCCCCCTAAGAAGGCAAGCAATTCAACACAGGCCACATGCGTATCTATGTAAAACCCTTCCGCAATACTCATGTTGTGAAAGACTAACTATATTTTGCTCCTTCCTAACCTATCCCCCTTTATTGAATTTTCTCCCTTGACACTGTCCCTTTTCAAAAGTGTTTGTTTTTGATTACCTCCTCCTACTATCTGTCCTCCCTTCTACCATCCCCCCTTTTTTATCTTCTTCCCTCTTCTTTCCTGTGGGGTAAGACACCCAATTGAGTGTGTATGGTATTCCCTCCTCAGGTCAAATCCGATGAGAGCAAGATTAACTCATTACCCCTCACCTGCCTTCTCTTCCATTCCTACAGAACTGCTTTTTCTTGCCACTTTTATGCGAGATAATTTACCCTATTATATCTCTCCCTTTCTCCCTCTCTTAATATATTCCTCTCTCATCCCTTAATTTGATTTTAGTTTTTTAGATATCAATACTCAACTCACACTGTGCCCTCTGTCTATATATATATATATATATATATATATATATATATATATATATATATATATATACATATACACACACACACACACACACATATATATATACACACATACACGTTTGTATATATACACACACACACACACACACACACACACACACACATATATATATATATATATATATATATATATATATATATATATATATATATGCATATTCCCTTCAGCTACCCTAATATTGAGGTCTCATAAATTATACACATCGTCTTTCCATGTAGGAATGTAAACAAAACAGTTCAACTTTAGTAAGTCCCTTATAATTTCTCTTTGTTTACCTTTTCATGCTTCTCTTGATTCTTGTGTTTGAAAGTCAAATTTTCTATTCAGCTCTGGTCTTTTCACTGAGAAAGCTTGAAAGTCCTCTATTTTATTGAAAATCCATATTTTGCCTTGGAGCATGATACTCAGTTTTGCTTGGTAGGTGATTCTTGATTTTAATCCTAGCTCCACTGACCTCCGGAATACTGTATTCTAAGCCCTTCGATCCCTTAATGTAGAAGCTGCTAGATCTTGGATTATTCTGATTGTGTTTCCACAATACTCAAATTGTTTCTTTCTGGCTGCTTGTAATATTTTCTCCTTGATCTGGGAGCTCTGGAATTTGGTGACAATGTTCCTAGGAGTTTTCTTTTTGGGATCTTTTTGAGGAGGCGATCTGTGGATTCTTCCAATTTCTATTTTACCCTCCGGCTCTAGAATATCAGGGCAGTTCTCCTTGATAATTTCTTGAAAGATGATATCTAGGCTCTTTTTTTTGATCATGGCTTTCAGGTAGTCCAATAATTTTTAAATTATCTCTCCTGAATCTATTTTCCAGGTCAGTGGTTTTTCCAATGAGATATTTCACATTGTCTTCCACTTTTTCATTCCTTTGGTTCTGTTTTATAATATCTTGATTTCTCATAAAGTCACTACCTTCCACTTGCTCCAATCTCATTTTTAAGGTAGTATTTTCTTCAGTGGTCTTTTGGACCTCCTTTTCCATTTGACTAATTCTGCCTTTCAAGGCATTCTTCTCCTCATTGGCTTTTTGGAGCTCTTTTGCCATTTGAGTTAGTCTATTTTTTAGGGTGTTGTTTTCTTCAGTGTTTTTTTCCATATTTTTTGGGTCTCCTTTAGCAAGTCATTGACTTGTTTTTCATGGTTTTATCGTATCCTTCTCATTTCTCTTCCCAATTTTTCCTCTACTTCTCTAACTTGCTTTTCCAAATCCTTTTTGAGCTCTTCCCTGGCCTGACACCAGTTCATGTTTTTCTTGGAGGCTTTTGATATAGGCTCTTTGACTTTGTTGACTTCTTCTTGTTGTATGTTTTGGTCTTCTTTGTCACCAAAGAAAGATTCCAAAGTCTGAGACTGAATCCAAGTTTGTTTTCACTGCCTGGCCATGTTCCCAGCCACCTTACTTGACTTGAGTTTTTTGTCAGGGTATGACTGCTTGTAGAGTAAAGAGTACTTTGTTCCAAGCTTGAGGGGATGCACTGTCGTTTTCAGAACTATTTCTATACAGCCAGCTCTGCCACACCAGCACTCCTCCTTCCCCAAGACCCACCAACCTGGACTTGACTCAGATATTAAGCAGGCTCTGCACTCCTGCTCTGATCTGCCACTTAATTCCTCCCACCAGGTGGGCCTGGGGCCAGAAGCAACTGCAGCTGTAGTTCTGTAGCTGCCCCACCTCCGCTGCCCCTGGGGCAGTGACCGAACTGTGAACTCCTATCACTCTGTCCCCTGCAGCTTTTTCCACTAACCTTCTCTGTTGTCTTTGGTGTTTGTGGATTGAGAAGTCTGGTAACTGCCACAGCTCACTGATTCAGGGTGCTAGGGCCTGTTCTGCCTGGCTCCCGGTCTGGTTGGTCCTGCCGCTGCCCATGCTCCACTCTGCTTCCAGCTCCGTGCGCAATAGACCTTACCCAGAGACCATCCAGGCTGTCCTGGGCTGGAGTCCTGCTTCCCTCCGCTATTTCATGGTTCTGCAGTTCTTCTCTGTTGTCTTTGGTGTTTGTGGGTTGAGAAGTCTGGTAACTGCCAAAACTAAATATTCTAATCTTTAAAAATGAGTAGGTTAAGAACAAATCACAGAAACAAGAATTTCACTAAAAAGTATGACAGCATACCAAAATTTATGAGATGCATCCAAAACAGTACTTGGGGAAGACATGTCTCTAAATGCTTACATAATAAAACAAAAAAAGAGCAGATCAATGAATTGGGCATACAACTAAAAAGAACTAGAAAAAGAACAAAATAAAAATCCCAAATCCCAATTAAACACCAAATTGGAAATCCTGAAAATCAAAGAAGAGATTAATAAAACCAAAAGTAAGAAAAACATTGAACTAATAAATAACATTGGAGCTGTATTTATTAAAAAGACAACAACAATAAAACAGGTAAACTGCTGGTTAATTTGATTTTTTTAAAAAAAGAAATCTAAATTACAGTATCAAAAATTAAAAGAGTCAATTCATCACTAAGAAGATGAAATTAAATCAACTATTAGGAACTATTTTGCTAAATTATATGCCAATGAATCTAATAATCTAAGTGAAATGGTTGAATCTTAAATATAAATTGCCCAGATTAAAGAATAGGAAATAGAATACATAAATAACCCTCTTAGAAAACGAAACTGAATGAGCCATCAACAAGCTCCCTAAGAAAACATTCCCAGAACCAGATGAATTCCCAATGAATTCCATCAAACCTTTAAAGAACAATTAATTCCAATACTATATAAACTATTTGGAAAAATAAGCAAAGAAGGAGTCCCACCAAATTCCTTTTATGTCACAAATATGGTGCTGCTAACTAAACCAGGAAAAGCAAAAACAGCGAAAGAAAACTATAGACCCATTTCTCTAATTAATATTGATACAAAATTTTTAAATATAGTGCTAGCAAGAAGATAACAGCAATATATTTCACAAAGATCATACACTATAACCAGGTGAGATTTATACTAGGAATGCAAGGCTGGTTCAGTAATAGAAAAACTACCAGCATAATTGACCATATCAATTTAAAAAACATATGATTACCTCGATAGATGCAGAAAAAGCTTTTGACAAAATATAACACTCATTCCTACCAAAAACACTAGAAAACATAGGAATAAATGGAGCTTTCCTTAAAATGCCATGTAATATTTATCCAAAGCCATCAGCAAGCATTATCTATTACAGGGATAAGATAGAAGTCTTCCCAATAAGATCAGAACTGAAGCAAGGATGCCCATCATCATCAGTATTATTCAATATAGTACTAGAAATGCTAGCTATAGCAATAAGAGAAGAAAAAGAAATTAGAGGAATTAGAATAGGCAGAAGAAACAAAACTATCACTTTTCGCAGATGATATGATGGTATCCTTAGAGAACCCTATAGAATCAACTAAAAAGCTACTTGAAAAAACATTAGCAAAGCTGCAAGATACAAAATAAACTCATGTAAGTCATCAGCATTTCTATATATTACCAACAAATTCCAGCAGCAAGATATAGAAAGAGAAATTCCACTTAAAATAACTGCAGACAATATAAAATACTTGGGAGTCTACCAGCCAAGACAAACTCAGGAACTATATGAACATAATTATAAAACACTTTTCATACAAATAAAGTCAGATCTACACAACCGAAAAAACATTAATTGCTCGTGCTTAGGCCAATCCAATATAATCAAAATCACAATTCTATCTAAATTAATTTACTTAGTCAGTGCCATGCCAATGAAACTACCAAAAATTAATTTATAAAGGTAGAAAAAATAATAATAAAATTCATCTGGAAGAACAAAAGGTCAAGTATATCAAGGGAATTAATGAAAAAAACGTGAAGGAAAGTGGCCAGATCTCGAACTGTATTACAAAGTGGTAATTATCAAGACAAACTGATACTAGTTTAAAAAATAGAGTGGTATATCAATGGAACAGATTAAGTAACACAATACACAGTAGTAAATGACCATAGTTGACTAGTGTTTGATAAATGCAAAGATCCAAGCTTTTGGTATAAGAATTCACTATTTAACAAAAACTACCCAGAAGACTGGAAAGCAATTTGGCTCAAACTAAGTATGGACCGATATATCACACTGTATGCCAAGACAAGGTCAAAATAGATGCATGATTTAGACATAAAAGGTGATATCTGAAATACATTAGGGGAGCATGGAATCATTTACCTGTCAGATCTATGGATAAGAGAAGAATTTATGACCAAGCAAGAGCTAGAAAGCATTAGGGGATGTAAAACAGATAATTTTTATTATATTAAATTAAAAAGGGAACCAATGTAGCCAAGATTAGAAGGAAAGCAGAAAAATGGGGAGGAAATTTTACATCAGTGCCTCATTTCTTAAATACATAGACAACTGAGTCAAATGTCATGAATCACTCCCCAATTGATAAATGCTCAAAGGATATGAACAGAGAGTTTTCCGAAGAAGAAATTAAAGTTATCTATAGTCATAAGGGAAAAAAAATGCTACAAATCACTATTGATTAGAGAAATGCAAATTAAAACAACTATGAGGTACCACCTCTTACCTATTAGAAATAACAAGTGCTAGAGGGGATATGGGAAAATCAGTATGCTAATGAATTGTCGGAGTCCTGAACTGATCCAACCATTCTGGAGAATAATTTGGAACTATACCTCAAAGGGCTATAAAACTGTGCATACCCTTTGGCCCAGCAATAACACTACTAGGTATGTACCCCAAAGAAATAAAAAGGGGGAAAGGACACATTTGTACAAAAAAAGTGTTTTTAAAAAACCCCCAAAATAAAAATTTTTAAAAAATAAAAATGTTTACGGCAGCTCTTTTTGTGGTAGAAAAGAACGGGAAATTGAGAGGATGCCCATCAACTGGGGAATAGCTGAACAAGTTGTGGTATATGATTGTGATGAAATACTATTGTGACACATGAAATTATGAGGGGGGTAACTTCAGAAAAACCTGGGAAGACTTATATGAACTGACATAAAGTGAGGTGAGAAAAACCAGGAGAACATTGTATACAATAACAGCAATATTGTAATGATGAGCTATTTTAAAAGACTTAACTACTCTGATTAATACAATGACCCAAGACAATTCTGAAAGATCTATGATGAAAAATGCTATCCACCTGCAGAGAGAGAACTAATGAACTCTGAGTTCAAATTGAAGCATACTTTTTGAACTTGATTTTTCTTGTTTGTGTGGGTGTCTGTGTTTTCTTTTGCAACATGGCTAATATGTAAATATGTTCTGCATGACTTCATCACATGTATAAGTAATATCATATTGCTTGCCCTTCTCAGGGCCTGGGGGGAAGGGACGGAATGAGGGAAAGAATTAGGAACTCAATTTTTTTAAGATGAATATTTTTTAAATTACATGTAATTGGGAAATATTTAACAAAATAAATAAGAATATGTTTTTAAAAGAATTGTAAATTGAGGGAATGATCATCAATTGGGGAACAGCTTAACAAGTTGTGGTATATGACTGTGATAGAATGAATACTATTGTGCTATAAGAAATGATGAGGGGAAGGTTTCAAAAAAACTGAGAAGACTTGTATAAACTGATGCAAAGGGAAGTCAAAGAACAAGAAAATCACTGTATACAGAAACAGCAAACATCATACTGCTGATCCACTGTGAAAGACTTAGCTACTCGGATGAATATAATATTTCAAGACAAATTCCAAAGGGCCCAGGATGAAAAATGCTATCTACCTCCAGAGAGAGAACTGATGAAGTCTGCATACAAATTGAAATATAAATTTTTCTCTTTCTTTATTTTTCTTGCTTTTTATGACATGGGTAATATGGAAACATTTTGTATGATTTCACATGTATGACTGATATATTGTTTATCTTCTCAAAGGGTAGAGAAGGGACTGGAGCAAGGGAGAGAATTCAGAATGCAAAAAAAAATTTGTGTTAATAAAAGAAATACACAATATTCTGTTTGAGATGTCACTACACTGAATCAAAAAGTAGACACACTTGCAGGAGAGACTAGATTGATTTGTTTTCTGTGATTCCTAATAACAAAAATCTCACTGAAAACTAGGAGAAACAATAACAACAAATAACACATTTATACAGTACTTTACGTTTCACAAAGCACTTTCTTTACAACAACCCTCAAAAGTAGGTAGTACACGTGTTATTACTATTTTAGAGAAAAAGAAAGTAAGGCAAAGGGAGATGGAATGGTTATCTTTTTGTCACTGTTCAATAATTTCCGTCATGTCTGATTCTTCATGACCCCTTTTGGGGTTTTCTTGGCAAAGATACTGGAGTGGTCAGCCATTTCCTTCTTCTGCTCATTTTACAGATGAGGAAACTGAGGCAAACAGGGTTAAATGACTGGCCCAGGATCACATGGCTAGTGTCTAAGGCCAGATTTAAACAAGTCTTCGTGACTCCAAGCCCAGCATTCTATACACTGCACCATTTAGTTAACCTATGATTATCTTAGAAAATTATGATGTAAGAATTGGAGTGAACCTAGGTCTTGTTACTACAAATTAATTCAGTACTCTTCCTACTCCACTGATATACCACACCGTTGGAATAGCTTCACTGAAGAGGTGATGCCTGAGCTTGGTTTTGAATGAAGAAAAAAAAGATTTAAACGATTAAAGACAGAATTGATTCCATTACAAATGAAACACCACTTCTGGGGTTACTCCCCCAACTCACCATCACTAGCTGCTTGGATTCCCAAAGCAGCAATTGCTACCCAAGGTTCTACTGGTGCCTATCCTCCTCATAATGTAATAAGCCCCCATCAGTGAGCTTGTCTTTAACAATCAATCAATAGATTTAGCTCTTAGAAAAGGCATTAACTCAAACAGCATAACAAGAATAAATTGTTGTGTATGAATATAATGAAATATTGCACCATAAGAAATGACAAAATAGAGAATTTCAGAAAATCCTTGATAGTACTGACACAGATTGGAGACAGTACAACCAAGTCATAATTTATACAAGGTCAGTAACATTGTAAAGAAAAACAATGTTAAAAGACTTAATAATTCTTTTTTAAATTTATTTTTTATTTTTAGTTTACAACACTCAGTTCCACAAGTTTTTGAGTTCCAAATTTTCTCTTCCTTCCTCTCCTCCCTCATCCTCCCCTCTCCCCCAACCCCAGGCAGCATGTAATCCAATATAGGTTCTACATATACCTTCACATTAAACTTATTTACACAATAGTTGAGTTGTAAAGAAGAATTATAACCAATGGAATGAATCATGAGAAAAAAGAAACAAAACCAAAAAAGAAGAAAAAAAAGAGAGCGAATAGTTTGCCTTAATCTGTATTCAGACTCCGTATTCTTTCTTTGGATGTGGATAGCTTTTTCCATCATGAGTCTTTTGGAGCTGTCTTAGAACTTCGTATTGCTGAGAAGAGCCAAGTCTATCAAAGTTAGTCATCACAGATACCGTGTGTCTGTAGTCGTGTATAATGTTCTCCCGGTTTTGCTCCCCTCACTCAGCATCAGATCATGTAAGTCTTTTCAGGTTATTATGAAGTCTATCTGTTCCTCATTTCTTATAGCACAATAGTATTCCATTACATTCATATACCCCAACTTGTTTAGCCATTCCCCAATTGATGGGCATCCCCTTGATTTCCAATTCTTTGTCACCACAATAAGAACTGCTATAAATATTTTTGTACATACAGGTCCTTTTGCCACTTGTATCATCTCTTTGGAATACAGCCCTAGAAGTGGTATTGCTGGGTCAAAGGGTATGCACATTTTTATAGCCCTTTGGGCATAGTTCTAAATTGTTCTCCAGAATGGTTGGATCAGTTCAAGACTCTACCGACAATGTAGCAATGTTCCTATTTTCCCACATCTTCTCCAGCATTTATCACTTTCCTGTTTTGTCATGTTAGCCAACCTGACAGGAGAGATGTGGTACCTAAGAGTTGATTTGATTTGCATTTCTCTAACCAATAGTGATTTTGGAAAGACTTAATAATTCTGATCTAGGAAAAATCAACTATGTTTCCAAAGGATCTATGATGAAGCATGTTACTTCCTGAGAGAAAAGTGAAAGACACAAGGTATGGAGACATACATTCCTGGACATAGCCACTGTACATGGCATTTTCTTCTTTCTTTCTGTTTTTAATTTGAGGTTAACAATAGTAATACCTTCCAATAAGGCGAGCCATTGCAACATTTTATAAGCACAGAAAAAAACAAGAGGGAATTCAGAAGGAAGTACGAATAAGTGGGACAGTTTTGAAAGTAGTGAGTAGAATTTATTATAT
Organism: Trichosurus vulpecula; assembly: GCF_011100635.1. Lineage (NCBI taxonomy): Eukaryota > Metazoa > Chordata > Mammalia > Diprotodontia > Phalangeridae > Trichosurus > Trichosurus vulpecula. The sequence goes on from NC_050580.1 coordinate 104,472,041, forward strand.
ACTTTTTTAAAGCCTGCAGCATGAAATGGATAATCACTGCTTCATATAGAATCTTTCACATGGTGCAGCTAGGTGGCACACTGTATACAATGCTGGACCTAGAGTCAGAAAGACTTAAGTTCAAATCCTGTCACAGCCAGTAGCTGTGCATCCTTAATCAAATCATTTAAAGTCTGCCTCAGTTTCCTCATCTATAAAATGGGGCTAATAACAGAATCTACTTCCCAGGGTTACTGGAGAATAAAATTAGATAGTATTTGAAATGTACACTTTAAACCTTAAAGTGCTATATGAATGCTAATTATTATTATTATAATTATAATCTTTTGTGTATATGAAATGCTCTTTTTGAGTTGTTTAAGTTTGGGGTATTTAAGTTCATAATATCCTCCCTCCCAAAATGGTATAGCAAGACAGTAATTACAAAGCATTTCTTCAAAAAAAATACCCAGAGCATACATCTATAAATGTGCATCGTGTACATGAGGGAAGAGTGGGCACAGACTTAAAGTATAATATATATAGAGTCACACGTGCAGCGAAAACACACCCCAAGATTCACAACTTACCACTCTGCAACAATAGGGAATCAACGTCCTTTTTTTCTCTAGAGAATCCTCATGAAGTTCATTGTGAGGCAGAGCACCAGTTTGGTGACAGAAGAACTACTTCACTATTGGCTGCACTGTCTCCTCTTGGGGCACAGAATCTCTGTTGGATGGGCAGCTCAGCTGAGTTGTGACTGACTCATCCTTGGCTGGATGGCTCGATCTGCTGCTAGGCTGGATCAAGCGGTTTGTTTGGCTGTTGAGCTGGCTCCTCACTGGGCTCAGCTGCTATTCAGCTATACAAGGAAGGATGCTCGGCCACAGAGCTCCTGCCAGAATGAGACGGGCAGGCTGTCCTACCATTGGGCTCTTCTTAAGGTGAGCTGTCTCTATTAAATGGGCAGGCCTGCTGCATTTGCTCTTCTTTAGGGAGCTATGGTCATCATCAGACGCACCAGGCTCTGGCTCAGCTGGGTATTATAGCTGGACTGTTGCAGAGCTGGCTCTTAGCTTAAGATTGGTAAGTATCTGCACTTTAATTCTCTCAGAGCTTCAAGAGCAAGAGGTAGGTGAGCTGTAGCCTCTCTCATTCAATAACCTTCACTTACAGTGGTCAGCCAACTTACTTTCTCAATTCCTGCTACCATCTCATGCAGCTGAGCAACGGGGTACAAAAACACAAAGGCAGTCTGGGCCCAAGCATCAAGCTCACTTTTGGCTGGCCTTAAACCTCAAAGTCTGAGGTGCTGGAGGCTTCCCTTATATATGAAAAAGACTTCTTTACGTTTTAATGTCTCTGTCTGTTGCCTCTTCCAATCTTTAGGTTTACTAAATTCAAAATAAATACCTTGTTATACAAGCATTGGGGAAAGATGAGCTAAGGTACGTTAGGAAATGGTTGGGGAAAAAAATGGGACATTAAGTAAATAGAGTTTGGCCTTGGAACATATAGTACAATGGAGGAATTATGTGAGATATGGCTAGTAGATTAAGTTGGACCCAGATAGTTAAAGGCCTTGAGTTCTGGGCCAACAAGTTGGTATTTTATTCCATAGGTAATGGAGAGCTACTGAATTTGGCCTCTGCCATTCCAAACTACATGAACAACTCCGAACATTAGGTATGAAGAGGGTACTGAAGGGCAGAGTTTACCATACCATGCTAAAGGGAAAAATACAAAGAAAGGCAGAAGAATGAAATAGACAGGGATAGGTTAGAGGAAAAAAACAGCATTGCATATATATCTGCTTAAACTTTCAATAAAATGTAATAACAATCACACATACTCTCTGTTCACTGCCAGTCTAGTCCCAAACATGGCAGACAAAATTAGTTCAAAACTGTTAACCTGTAGAAGGTCTCTTTAAAAATGATATTAAATTTAAAGTTCTAGAGAGTGGGAGTGATTTTTTTTTGGTTGGTACAGATAGGTTGCTAACCCCACATATCAGATGGAAAAGTACTGAAGTGAGATAGAAAGAAAATCTGCCTTACATTCAGAAGCCCATGGATTGGATTCCCACTTTGTCCCCTGGTGGAATTCAGATGCTATCATTTTAACTTATTAGTTCTAAAATCCTTAGCAAATCACTTAATTTCTCCGAGCCTCATTTGTAAAATTAGTTATAATAATATTTGTTTATTAAGATACAATGAGAAAATGTATATAAAGCATTGTGTAACTATGATGTATAAATGTTAAGCCATCATTATTTCTTATGATAACTTGATTCAATTCAACAAACATTTTATATCAGGGAGTTGGATGGAATGCTTCTCATGGAGCTGGACACGTACCTTTGTTCCATGAGGAGAGTGATGATAACAATAACATGCTAACAATATGCAAAATTCTTGGAAAGGTGCTGATGATATGAATGCAAAAAATCAAACAGTCCCCGCCATCAAGGAACTTACATTCTACTACAGGGATACATCACGTAAGTAAATATCAATCCGAATCAATGAGCATTTATTAAGTACCTACTGTGTGCCAAGAACTCCTCAAGGAACTTATATCAATCAAGGGAAATAATACATTTAAGGGTGTCAGCTAACAAGTAAGTATGACCGAGAGTTGTTAATAAGAATCTGAATCCAAGAATCAAAATTCCTGAGAAGGAATGGACTTCAGAAGCCACCTAGTCCAACCCATACCTGAAAAAGAATAGCATCCCTGAAAAGCTGTCATCTAGCCTTTATGTAAAGAATTCCAGTGAGTGGAAACCTCTGAGGTAATCCATCCCACTTCTGTATTGCTCTAATTGTTAAGACGTTTTTTGTTGTATCAAGGAGTAAGGGGGAGCCAAAATCAGGACATTAAATTCAAGGATGAAAAGTCAGTATTTTATCCTAGTGATAAACCACTGAAAATTTTCTTTGGGAGAAGGGGAAGGTGAAGAGGTGGGTAAGGACATGGTCAGAGCTATGTTTTAAAAAAAACAATTTGGCAGCTGTGTTACGAATGGTGATATTTCAATGTACATGGAGATCCATGAATTCAAAATGAATACTCCTTCCACCAGCAGAGATATGAAATGTATTTATGCTTTCTTTCCAATGTGATTTCTGTATATGTTTTTTCATAAATATTCCAAATTACAAATAAATTATCACTAGTAATATGCTGTCTCCTACTTATGGCTACTATGTGCCTTTCCATTGCTTTGGGTCACCTACAATTTTAATATGCTATAAATAAACAAATGTAAATACACCTGTGGCTCTTTAGTTCACACATAACACAGACTCCCAGATGCCCCATTCATTTCTGGATGCTCACTTGACACAACAGACTAAGCTGTCACCTTCTATTTCCTGCTGAATTTCTAAATATTCAAGTTCAAATAATGGGAGCTAAAGCACCACCTAAGCATTTTCATAAGAGACAGAGTATCGTCTTTCTTCCTGCCAGAAAGTCATTGTAAGTGTAAGAGTTAAAGCCTCTGGACCTCTCTTTATGCTTCAGTTCTCTTATTCTGTTTAAAAAAAAACAGACATACCTAGCTTAGGTATACATCAAATAATAACGCTTATTACACCCACATTTTAACAAAATAATCCTATCCCAGCTTCAGCAGCAAAGTACATATGAGGGGGCTGGATTAGATCAAATTTAAGGTCACTTTCTAGCTCCAAAATTATGATTTTTAGGATTTCACTGCTTTTTAATGTGACGGGTAACTGTTTAGCACCTAAGAAACATCAACGGCCCCAATGGGCAGGCTGGGGGGGGTGGGAAAATAAAGCAATATGAACTCCTTTAGCTGTTGTTTTAAAATAAGATGTCCACAATGCCAGCCTATAAAGGAGAAATCCATTTTCTATTCTCACCACTAGCAACTTGTCCATTCTAGGAAAGAGAAGATGTCAGTGTAATGTATCAAATGTACAACAGGACTTCACTCATGTCACACAAAATGTGTGTATATGTGTGTGGTACATGTATTTGTATGTTACACATACATACATATATGTATGTATATTCCTTCTCATGGGGCATGTCAACACTCTATTTACTCTCTGGGATTGGTTTACTCATTGAAACCTGCTTTTACCCTGGCAAGTCTATGTTCCCAGAAGTGAACTATACCTACATGTTACATTCAAGCTCGGGATGCTAAGGGGTAACCTTGTTGAGGGTAATACACTTCTCCTACTCACCACTCTAGTTTTTGAGCCCCCATCCAACGTGTTTTCTCTCTATGACATAAGCTACTCTCAATAATGGCACTTTTATATCTTTGAGGAAGCTAAGTGGTACAATAGATAGAGTACCAGTTCTGGAGTCAGGAAGACCTGAGCCTAAATCTGGCCTGTGATCCCAGGCAAATCATTTAACCTCTGTTTACCTAAGTTTCCTCAGTTATAAAATGGAGATGATAGTAAAAGCACCTAACTCCCAGGGCTGTTGTGAGGATCAGATGAAATAACTGAAAAGTGGTTAGCACAGTGCCTGACACATAGTAAGAACTACATAAATGTTAATTATTATTACGATAACAATAAAGCAAAAGAATAAATTATAGATATATGTTAAAAGCAAATGTATAAATAATAAAACATATCATAATACACATATCAACCTGGATAACACTGTCCCACCAATGCACAGAAAATTTATGGTGAAGAGCAAACACACATTTCCAGGAACCTGGCAGGGAAACACATGAGGAAGGTACATTCATGTGCTTCGGGTAACTCAGAAATCTAGACTGAACGATTCAATGTCATTGTTAGGTTCAGGAACATCTGTATCATGTGAAACTCCTTCTCTGGTCAATGCAGGACCATTGATCTTCACTACTCTTCAATTAAGGAAATTCTCTTATCTCCTCTACTCTAACATAGTATTTGCAGACTCTTAATTAGCAATCACCCTTAGAAGGCATTTAAAAAGTTTTAACCTCTTAAGGAGAACAGCCATTCTCTTTTAAGATAAAGAACTGCCAAGCTCATCCAACCTGCTCTCGCTGAACTCAACTGACAGAACCAGCCAGTTATTCATTCACCCAGATGCTGCACTGCCCAATCACAGTGGTGCTCACGGCAGCACAACTCAGGTTGATTCTTGAAGCCAGCTGTAGGCTATTACAGTAGGGGCTAAGCCTTCTCTGCTTTTCCTTCTCAAGCCAGAGGTGGCAGCAGAGAGCAACATGCTCACCCCTCTCCAGCTCTAGGTGCATCTGAAGAGCAATAGCCATCACTGGAACCATTTTCTAATAAAGTCAATTATGTCTCTAACCAATCAGGATTCGTGCAGCTGAAGTCTTCCATCAGTTGACTGTTTCTAACTGTCACAGCCCCAACAGGGCAGCTTTTCAGCTAGGTTCCTGGGTCAAATTCCTGTATCGCCCAGCTCCTTTAACCCAGTTCTTTGGCCTATCAATCTCAATAGCTTAAATGAGAACCTTCTAACTCTTGGTGATTCACCTTTCACTTAAAAAGTCACAATGCCCCAAATTTCTTCAATCAAATTGATAATCCTTTTTAAATCATACCTCAGTTTCCAAATCTCTAAATGATGTCTCTTTCTTTTTTTTAAGATTTTTCCTCTTTAGCTATAAAACATGTATCTAATTTTCTGATGACATTGCAAAGTGGAAAACACTACCAACCTCATGCTCAAATTCCAGATTTTCCAGGTCAAAGAAAAAATACTACCAATGGTCATAAAGGAAGAATTCAAGTACCAAGGATAAATGGTCAAGACATAGCAGGTACCAATATTAAGAAACAGGAAGCTTAGAATACCATATTATGTAAGGTAAAAGATAATTTATCCAGAAAAACAGAGTATGATGTTACTGGGGTGGGAGGAGAGATAGGAAGGGAGGGTATAACCAGAATGGACTTTGTTTTCTTTGAATGACTCAGCTTAACTCATTGAGCTTCCCTGGACACTGGGGCTTGCTCTTCCAGGGCAGGAAGCCCAGCGACCATGCCAGGAATCAGAGAACTTCCTGTGATGAGTCATGGGGCTGGCTGAGGGGAGGTGTGTTAACCTGGTCTACGCCAGGGGGAGGAGCCAAGTCAAGAACCAATCGGCCCTGGTTGTTCAGGTGGTACTTGATGATGTCAAAAACTCTATAAGAGGGGAGAGGACAGCTTGAAGATCCTCCTTTCCTTTTCCGGTTGGAGCCAGAGACACCTACAGCCGAAGCTGAGCTGCCAGTAGCAGAGCTGACTGGAGGCTAGTGGGTAATCTTCTTACCGTAGAGGGGAAGCATGTATACGATTTTGCCTTAGACCATCTCGCTTCTCTGTGGCCTCCTGGTTACCCTTGTGAGGCGGACTTATTGGGCCTGGAAGCTTTTGATGAAAATATCAAAATGGGGACACTGGTTTGTGGGCTTGTTACTGTGGAGTGTAAATACATGCTTTAGTTCTCCTGCCTTCTGCCTAGAGAATTCCTTGTATCCTGTGGTTCTGGACTTTTTAGGCACATATGAGATTCTCTTTGAAATCATAAATTCTGCCTTCCTAATATAGAGAGAAATGGACCTTCAATGAAAAAAAAATTATTTCCAAGCATTCCTATGAAAAGACTAAAGTTGCATAGATACTTCAAAGTACAAATACCAGAATCAAGACAAACATAAAAAGGTAAACATGAGCATGCAATTATAAAGCACTAAACAAAGATAAACTATTTACATTTTAATAAGGGGAGATGACAGTCTTGCTAGTGATGATTCCCCTCAGAGTCTTATTATGGGGGGGAGCTTGGAGGAAGTTTAATTATATAAAGAGCATGACAGTGATTTTATTATGTTTTGATGATAAGAGAAGAATGGGAAGAATGAGGAAAGGGAATACACTGGAGGGGAGAAGAAGAAAGAAAAGGGTGAGAAAAATTATTTCACATAATTGAGATGTACAAGTAGGAGAATAAATAAAGAAGAAAATGTGGGAAGAATGGATGATACTTGAACCTTATTCTCATCTGAAATGGTCCAAAGAAGGAAGAACACACACAAAGTTGGGTATAGAAATACATGTCACTCACCAGGAAAACAGGAAGGAAAGGGGAGAAGGGAGAAGGGTATTAAGAGTTAAAGTAGATTACAGGAGGTATTAGTCCTAGGCAAAACAAACTCTAAGGAGGATGGATCTTGAGGAAGGATTTAAATGAAAAGAAGGAAAGGATAAGAACCTGTGATGTGGTGCAGAGTGAGGGAAACAGAAGAGGGACAGAGAAGCAAAGACTGCACCAAAACTAGCATACTAGTACTCTGCATGCTCCCCTCACATCACTCTGTTCTTTATAATGAAGAGGCAGGAAACAAATGGAAGTAAAGATGTAAGAGAATAGGATAGAGGGAAAACATGGATTAACAATAATTACTGTGAATATCAATGGGATGAATTCACGCACAAAACAAATGAGGACAGCAGAATGAATTAGAAAGGAGAATCCAAAAACATGTTGTTTACAAGAAACACACATAATAGAAGAAATATAAATATTCACATATAGTTCAAACAAGAGGTTAGAGAACAATCTATTATGTTTCATCTTAAGTGAAAAAAAAAGGAAGAAGTAGCCATCATAATCTCAGACTTACTGTTATTCAGTCATTTTCAGTTGTGTCCAACTCTTTGTGACCACATTGCAGTTTTCTTGGCAAAGATATTGGGGTAGTTTGCCATTTCCTTCTCTAGCTCATTTTACAGATGAGGAAAGTGAGGCAAACAGGGCTAAGTGATTACTCAGAGTCACACAGCTAGCAAGTGTCTGAGTCTAGATTTGAACTCAGGAAGATGAGTCTTCCTGACTCCAGGCCCAGCACTCTATCCACTATGCCATCTACCTGCCCTAGCAGACTAGGTAACTGCAAAAACAGATTTAAAAGAGATAAACAGAGAAAATATATTTTGCTTAAAAATATCATAAACAATGAATTAATATCAATACTAAACACATATGTACCAAATTCCATAGCATCTGAATACCTAAGGGAAAATTTAAATGACTTTCAGAGAAAAATAAACAACAAAGCTATAAAAGTGGGGAAATTTGATATATTCCTTTCAAATCTAGAGAAATCTAGCCAAAAAATAAACAAGACAAACAGTGTACTATCAAGGCCCCAAAAAGGATATTCAAAAAATAGATATTATAGACCTCTGGAGATTTTTTTCAATGGGAATAGAAAGGGGTATGTGTGTATGTGTGTGTTTACATCGTACTTTTACCAATGATGACCATATATCATGGCATAAAAACCTCAGAAACAAATGCAGAAATGCAGAAATAAACACAAGTTTTATAGGCTACAAGGCAATAAAAAATTATATTCAATAAAGGGCATCGAAAAAATAATTAACAATTAATTGGAGATTAAATACTTTAATGCTAAAGAATGAATAGATTAAAGAAAAAATCATAGAAACATAAATAATAATTTCATTAACGGTAATGACCACAATAAAACAGTATACCAAGATTTTAGGGATGCAGAAAAAAGTAATTCTTAGGAACAATTTTATCTTTAAATACTTTCATCAATAAAAGAAAATGAGGATCAAAGAATGGGGCAGACAACTAAAAAAACCCTAGAAAACCAACAAATTTAAATCCCCTAATTACCTATCAAAATAATAACAATCCTGAGCATTAAAAAAGAGATGAATAAAATTGAAGGTAAAAAATCTATTGAATTAATAATACTAGGAGCTATTTTGAAAAGATGAAATAAGCAATTAGCTAACGACTTGAAAAAGAAAATCAAATTACCAGTATCAAAAATGAAAAAGGTAAATTCACAATGAAGAAACAAAATAAATTATTAGCAACTATTCATCCAATTATATTCCAATAAAACTAATTATCTAAAAGAAATGGATGGATGTTTACAAAAAATATAATATGCCCAGATTAAAAGAACAGGAAACAGAGGATTCAAACAACCCAATCTTAGGAAGAAAAAAATTGAACAAGCCATAAGTGAACTCCCAAATAAAAAAAAATACAGGACCAGAAAGATTTATGAATGAATTCTATCAAACATTTAAAGAATAATTAATTCCAATACTCCAAAACTATTTGAAAAATAGGGAAAGAAGAAACAGTATGAAATTCCTCATATGAAACCAAGCTGATCTTGATACCTTAACCATGGAGAATCAAAACAGAGAAATAAAACTATCCCTGCTGAATATCAATGCAAAATTTTTTTCTAATAATTTAATGATAACTAGCATTTACAGTCAATCATCAACATTTGTGCATTTCATTTTCATGACTTCAAGTATTCCCATGATTTTATTAGTAACCTCATTTTTACTTTCACACTGGCAGCCACACATATTCATAGCTATGCACAGCAGAGAAAAAAACTGAGAGGCCCAGTGTGTACAAGTTTGAGAAGTGGCTAGTATCCCACTAGGCACTTCACTGTTCACCATACCATTGTAGGATAAAGAACTCCCCATTCATTTGTTGCATATTTTCATAAGTGAGAAAATAAAGGTGTTAGATAAACTTCATGCTGGAATGTCTGCAAGCCACTGTGGACTGCAAGTCACTGTGGACTGCAAGTTTGGTGTTAGCATATTGATATTTCATTTTATCTGCAAAAAGGAGGAAAGTATTTATGGTACTGTAGATTTTCTACATTATGAAAAGTGAATATTGTCTGAAATCAATATGCTGGTTTTTTTATTGAGATGTTAACACAAAAGGTCACAAAATTATAGGGAATTACTACCAAGAAAAAAATGTTTTGCATGTTACCAACTTTATTTTGTATACTACATTTTATGGGTTATTTCCTGGTTACTGTGTTAGGAAAAGTATATATTATCAGAATTAATGTTTTGTTATAAAGAACTGTATGCAGAATAGTGTATTTTCAGCGATCTCTGAGAAAGATTACAGTTTTTGGTGAGGGCGCCTAAGCCCCTATTTCCCATAGATTCAACCTATCAACATTTGCATTTTTGACTTTCATGCTGTTTTCTATAAACCTTATCCCCCACAAAAGTTGAGGCTTGACTATATGTAGTACCTACTATGTGTTACCGTAGCACTGTACTACCCACATTAAACAAATATTGGCTAAGCACATTAAACAAATATTATTATCTGATCCGATCCTTACAACAACCCTGGGAGGTGGGTACTACTATTACGCTCATTTTACAGTTGAGGAAATTAAGGCAGAGGTTAAGTGACTCACCCAAGTTCATGCCACTAGTAAGTATTTAAGATCAAATTTGAATTCAGGTCTTCCTAATTCCAGGTCCAGTGCTCCATCCACTGCACTACTTGGCTACCTAGATTCTTACCCTAAAATTTTAGCGAGGTAACAACAACATCAAAAAAATTATACACTATGACGAGGGCTAGATTTATAACAGAAATGCAGATGTGGTTCAATATTAGGAAAACTATAAACATAACTGATATATTAACAGCAAGAACAACAAAAATCATGTGAGTATATCATTAGGTAAAGAAAAAGGTTTTGACAAGATACAACTCCCTGATAAAAATCCTAGAAAACATAGAAATAAATGAATATTTCCTTAATATGTTAAGTAGTATCCATCTAAACCTAAAAGCCAGCATAATGTGTAATGGTAATAAACTAGAGGCCTTTTCAGTAAGATAATGGAAATTTAATAATTAATTATAATAATTAATAGCCAGAAATTTAATAATTACTTTAATACATTAAATTAAAATTAAATCTTAATTTTAAACTCTATGATGATGTGGCAGAAAAGAAACATGTCCCTTTAGAACTTTGGTGTCTTTAAAGGGTACTGAGGCAGTCAAATTAGAAAAACTAAGGTCCTAGGGGTGGACTGGTTCTGTTCATCAGGTTTTAAGAGGGTAAAGAAAAGAAAAAGGGTAAGAGGAATATACCGTTGTTGAAAGGGTGACTAAGAAGGTGAAACTTGCTATTTCTCATAATTAGGGTGCATGAAAAGATTATAGAAACATGATTAGAAGAAGTGAGGAGAGCAGGCATCACATGAACCTCACTCTAACCTGAACCAAACAAAGGAAGGCTAAATACATGGAAGCTCACATTACACACACAAAGTTATGTATAAAAATACATCAAATTCAACAGGGAAGTGAGGGGTATTAAGAGGGAGAACATGGAGAGGGAGCAGCCACAAGCAAAATAAACTTCCTAATCTTGGAAAAGAGATGAAAGAGAAGAAAAGAAAGAAGAGGAGAGGATAGGAGCCAATAAATTGTTGTCTAGTCATTTCAGTTGTGTCTGACTCTTCGTGACCCCATTTGGGGTTTCCTTGGCAAAGGCACTAGAGTGGTTTGCCGTTTCCTTCTCCAGCTCATTTAACGGATGAGGAAACTCCTAAACAGGTTAAGTGACTTACCCAGGGTCACACAGCTAGTAAGTGTCTGAGGTCAGATTTAAGCTCAGGAAGATGAGTCTCCCTGATTGCAGGCCTGGCACTCTATCCACTACACCACCTAGCCACCCTGCCTGCTGTAAGAGCTCACATTCTAATGGAGAAGAAACACATGTGTAGGTTTCCATTACATGTCAGAGGGAAAGGTCCCGTGGTCCTTAGGGTGCCACAGCAAAGCAGATGCATCATTTTTGGTAATAAAAATCATGATCAGTTTCTGATATTGAACCATTTGACAGTGACAAGGATTTTAGTGGTGAGAACTTCCTTTTCTAGAACCCACAAATGCAACTGCCAGACCTCATCTCCACAGGGGATGGTTTTCCAGACAATGATTTCAAGTGTTGGGATGGAAGTAAGATATGGTCTGGAGGGTGCTGCCATTCCCAGGGCTGTTGAGCTTCTCAGCCAATTGGTCAGTAGTTAAGATTGATGGTGCAGCACAAATGTTCTAGCTCCCTCTACAAGAACGAGGCTGTTACATCTGCTCTTTGGAGTTTCAGGAAGTAATTCTGAGGCCAGGGTATCTCTCTTCTCTACCACCACTGACTCAAGTCCCAACTGACTATGTTCCACTCACTGCTAGGAGATAGTGACTAGCATCCCAGTTTCATTTAACCACAATATCAACTAGCTTTTACTTTAGGATATTTATTTCAAAGCTATAGTAAGAGCAAAGCTAGATCCCCCCCACAAAAAACCATTGTGGGGAAGAGCACATTCTCCCCTACACCACCCTAGTCTCTGGAAGAATAGGCTTCAAAACCACGGTCCCACCAAGTTCATATCTGCCACACGAGCCAGCACTTCAACTATAACTGGCCTGGCTTTCAACTGCTGCTCCCAAAGATCAATTTATGCTCCCAAGGGCACTGATGCTACACTGATTGTAAAACCTAGGAACTCTATAATGTCAGGATGCCAAGGAACCCTCCAGACCTTTTGAACTCACAAAGCAGCCCTCCCACCACTAGATGCTGTTAGTAAAGGAGTCAACAAGATCCCCCAAGAGCAAGTGCGATAAAAGAGGAAGTAATTGAAGTGGACAAGCCTTTCTAAATGACTCTGAAGCCAATCATAGAGTTTCCTCTTCCATACATGCTTAACCAACCAGAAGCAGCTACTAAAGCCTACTCATGCTCCACAGTCTCTCCAAGATACTTCCTTCACATGCCATCACCATTTTCCCAGAGGCAAACACTCTAGGTTCCTCCATGTGGAGAGTCTGCATCAGCTGAGCAAACTGATGGGGTCTGCACATGTCCCTGATGCTGATTATTGTTGTGGTGAGGAAGGTGAGGCAGAGATTAACCCCCACCCCCACCTCCCATAACAGCTATGAGGAACAGGCAGGAAGAAGTTCTAGTGGTCTGGAAGATATTGCTATTCTCAACATTCTTGGGGTCAGAGTCCTGGGCTCTTTCCATCAAGGTCTGAGAAGAGGTGGTGATAGAGGCAGTGGGGGTAGTTTGATATGTCTGGCACATGAGTCCTCCTTTTTCTCACAGAGCATGGGCTGCTTCAGCTGGAGATGTGATGGACTTAAAAGTGCAAAAAGAGATAAATGTTTTTAGAAACAGCCATTATGTAGATTTGTTTAGTTTAACTTTACCTATTTATTTAGTTACAAGGGTTTTTTTTCTCTGATTTTAAAGAAGAGAAGGGTGAGGGGGGAGAGGTTAACAACAGTGATCTGAAAAAGTGGGTCATTGAAACATTTTTGAATGCACAAAATAGAACAGAAGAAAGTTCACAGAGAACAGTTATAAAAGTAATGTGTTGAATTTAATATATGATTTTTAAAGAAAGCAGCATCAAATAGATATTCATGATTTCATATGCAGTCCTTTTTATGTTCTGTGTATATGGAAACACTATTTGATATTTAAATTTTGAATAAAAATAAAATTATATTTTAAAATATCAGGCTTAATGTAAGAAAAACAGACTGAGTTATCCAGTACTTCATGTGATAACAAAACAGCTACTTAGAGATTGAGGAGTAGCTAAAAAAACTGTGGTACATGAATGTAATGAAATACTGAATCTGAAGAAATGACAAATACGAACAATTCACAGAAGCATGTGGAAGGCTTACATGAACCCATGCAGACTGAAGTAAGCCCAACTAGGAAAACAATATGTACAATGGCTACATAAATGGAAAGAACAGAAAAAATGTACAATATATAATTATAATGACCAAGCTGGGCCCCAAAGAATCAATCAACAGGTTCTGGGATACAAATACAAAGAATTCCTACTCTTAAAGAGTTCATATTCCATGAGGAGAAATTACATTTCCAATACAAACAAACAAATTCAAGGTAGTTAAGAAGAGGGGTAATTAGCAGTTGACGAGAATCAGGAAAGGCTTCGTGTAGAAGGTGGTACATAAATTGCATTTTAGAGTAAGAGAGGGCTTTAAGGCAAAGGTCAGAAAGAACACTCTAGATATGAAAGATGTCCAGGAAAAAAGCATGAAGAGGGAAAATGGAGGGCCATGTGTGAGAAACAATAATAAGGCCACTTTGACTGGACTATAGCACTCTGGAAAGGGAGAAATGTATAATAAGTATTTTTTTAAATAGCCTTGAGAAAAGAATTGAGAAAATACAGCTCTCCACTTCATTACAGAGGTGGAGAGGGGGCAGGACTATGGACATGGAATGTTATATATTGATATACACAGTCAACATATTGGTTAGTTTTGTTCAACTCCTTTTTTTCTTTCTTTTTAAAATTTTTAAAAGGAATGGCTTGCTGGTGGCAGAGGAAGATATATTCAGATATGAATGTGCTATAAAAACAAGAATTACAAATAAAAATTACATAACATGCTTTTAAAACCTGAAAAATGTGTAATTATATTGAACAAGTTTGGCTCCTGAACATGAGTTGAGAAAAATATACCTCCCTTCCTTCCTTGCAGAGAAGTAGGGGACTATGAGCACAAAGTATTACATATACTGTCAGAAATGGTTAATGTGTTGTTCTTGTTGAAATGTTTTTTTCCTCTCTTTTTTAAGTATTCCTTAAAAATAGGTGGCTTGCTGTGCACAAAATCGGGAAGGAATATATTCCAAATGAATGTGAAACAAAAACAAAAGGTATTACTAAAAAACATAATTAAAAAAACAAATATAAATAAAGTCCCAATTAGTGCTAATAATGAAGGTCATGAGATAGTTACATGTATTTTATTTTACACTATTCGAAGTTATAATTTTGTGAAATATGGCAGTTGTTTCCAGGCCAATGGAATGTAAATTAGAATAATAAAGCTATTTCATGGGATTCATTATTCATGCTAATGGAGACCTAGCTGTAGAGCTATACAATCCTGTGGGTGATGTCTTGACTTTACTCTGCTTATTAATCATTTATCTGTTTTTACTGATTAAGCTTGACTTCCTCCCCCAAAAAAGCATGACAGTTGTAGAGAAGATGTAAAAAGTCAGATGAAGATGAATGGAAGAGTGGTTGTAAATGCCATTGGGAATCTTTTCTGAGTCAGCAGGAAGAAATTGCTTCAAGTACCTGGTTTTTAATATTCAGCTAGCAGAGGCTAGCCCCAAGTCTGCTGTGCTACTAAGGCTAGCTGCCTATTGTAACTCTGCTTTTTCAGGAAGTATTAGAGGCTCAGGAGATGTACAATAGGTCCTTTAGGTTAAAGGCTGAGATTTAAAGTCATACCAAACCCTTCCATTGGACTACAGATGTCCCAAGAAGTAACAGACTGCTACTGATCAACCTGGGTCCTTGGCTTGACTGCCCACTAGTAACTTAGATGTACTTAGCCCCAATAAAACAATTATATTCTCTTCCCTGATAGTGTAAGCCCATACTGCTGGTTTCAAAGAAAAATATGTTTAACTTTAGTTTATGAAGAAGGCCTGGTTTAGCGACTACAGACCCAGCACTCTATCCACTGCGCCACCTAGCTGCCCGAAATGAGAGGTAATGGGCCAGAAGACTTCAAACATCTCTCCTATCACTAAACCTGTGACCCTATGACAGTGAAGGTGGTTCAGCAATTATTTATATTATTTTATTATTTTTATCCTATTTTACATTGGCATATTTTAACATTTATAACAAATTCTTGATTTTTTAAAACAAAACACTGGCTAAGATTATTGCATAGACTGCTTTATGAAAAGTGTGTGGGTAATCTTTTTCTGCTGTTTCTTTTTTTAATGGACCATTGCTACAGAAAATTTAGAAACACGTGTAGTGGTCTGGAGTGATATTACCTGGAATCAAGTTGTGGGTCTCCTACTTATTACCTTTGTGACCTAAAACAGGTCACTTTACCATTTTGCACCCGTTTCCTCACCTACAAAATGAGAGGATTGGGCTAAATGATTGCTAAGTTTCTTTTTAGCTCTTGGTTTATGATATATCCTTTAAAATAAGTATTCTTCACTCTTTTATGTCATGGACCCCTCTAAGCTATCCAATAAAGCCTATGGCCCCCTTCTCAGAATATTTTTAAATAAGTAGAATAAAATACACAGAATTACAAAGGAAACCAATTATACTGAAATACATTTCCCAAAATAGGGGGGGAAACAACAAAGACAAGTTCAAGTCAGGACTCTCTGCTTTGAAGTCCAATTCAGACGCCCTCCACTCCCACATCAGTGACCTCTTAGAATTCACATGGCTCTGGTTTACATCTCTCTGGTGCTCTGTACATGTGTCTATGTGTGTGTCTGTGTGTTTCTTACCCTCTACTAAACTACAAAGCCAGTCCCTCTCTTTTCCTCTCCACTTACCCACCTCATCCTGAGCACTGTGGGTACTTAACACATTATATAATCATCATTTGCCAGTCACTAAAAGCAGATTTAAAACTAAATGAAATGAAAATTTAATTGAAATTTGTAATCAATGAAACTTGAACTTTTACTCTTAAAAATAAACAAAGGGAGGCAAGAATCGTGGGTTCTAACTATAAGTCACTAACTAGCTGCATTGTTCTTAGGTACGTCACTTTCCTTCTCCAGACCTTGAAAGGTTAGGACTAAATGACCACATTCTACAGTTTTCTGAACTGAGGCATACATCTAGGGAATCCTGGCATTCACTAGATTTCTGAATCAAACGATTATATTGGCTATTATTTTAACACATGCTGAGAGGATTATAGCTGTTTATATACTCTGCCTAGCCTCAATTTCAGATCTTGCCAGTCATGCATATCAGATGCCTGGTTATAACTGCTTGTGGAATTTAAAATGGGGTATGGATTTCAGCTTAAAATAAGAGCATATACAGCTAGAAACAAACACCTAAAAACACTGGTCCTTCTCGAAGTTGCTAATTTTTAAAATTATTTTGTTTTCAGATTAGTTTCATCCATACCTTTATACTAAAATATTATGTGTCAATAGTTATGTTTTCATAGTGTGAACACTTTTTGTTAAAGGTGCAAGTATTTGTAACAGTATGGTAATCATACTACATCTTGAATTTACATAGGATTTCCTTAACTGCCTCTGCTCTGCTCCCAAAATCCAGGTTTTTTACCAAAAGGATCATTTTCCTTCCCAAAGTATCCCGGTCAGGCTGGCAGTCAGCTTGGAACAGTGAATAAATCACAGGATTTGAAATTAGCAAACCTAATTTTGAATCATAGTCTGGCTGCTTCCTACCTATGTGAACTTGTGACTCTGTTTCTTTATCTGTATAATGAGGAGCTTGAACCAGAAGATCTCTAAAGAACCTTCCAGCTCTAAATTACATTGTTCCCATGACATTACATTATAGGTGGGGAAACTAAGGCACGGGGTTGAATGGTTACTAGCAAAGCCTGGACTAGAATGCAGTTTTCTCACTGACGCCTCATATGAGGCTCTTTTTACTACAGCCTCCATCATATTCTCTGTATGGGACCAAGGGTACTTATTTGGCATATGTAAAAATAGATATGTAACTTAAATCTAAAAAAGATGAACAAAGTGGGAGTCAGCAACAAGCTCCAGGACACTCCTAGATTAGGCTGCAGAGCAGCTCATCACCCATTTTTAAGTCAGCTGGCGCTAGTGACTGAAATAGTTGATAAAGACCTTCATCAAAGAAGCAGTGCAGCCTCAAGATGCTTAAGAGGGTATCTGAAACACTGGATGGTATAACAAAAGTTACAATAGCTTCAAATTATTTCCATTCCAGTCAATGACAGTCTGTCTGGTATATGGATATTTAGGAAAAAAACAACCATCTTATATTCCTCCTTTTTGAACTTAGCTTTCAGCAAGAGAGGTTTGGTAGGAACAGGCTCTGGGCACAATCCAGTGACTGGGGAACCATCAAGTTTTTATTAGGGCTAATGGGAGCTCGGCAAGTTTACAAAAATATTTGTGGGCACGTATGTTTTATTTCTAAAATCCAAGTTTGTATTATGTTCTACGAATCAGTTTGCACCTCTCCTGTCCAGTATGTCCTATACTATATTGGTCATTTTTTATATGACTGATGTATTCTACTAGGCTGTAAGTTCCATAAAGAAGCCTATCTACTATGTGTTTCTGACTTTTGTATCCCCAACAGCACTTAGCATAGAGTTTTGTCCATAGTGGAATTAGGTAAAGCTTGATCTATTAAATTTTTGGTTTTACCAGCCCAAGTATTCTGTTTTAAACTAATGTACCATTTCTATCTCGATAGCAAGTACATATTCTATAAAATTATATAAAATGTTGGGCTTTTACATTAATAATAGTTATATAAAATTGCAAGTATGTGAAAAAATTTAATCAATAAATTAAATTATTTTCTTGTTAATAAAAATATTAAAAGTAACCCTTCACTGAACACTTCATTTTTCAATGTTAAAAGAGAGAGGAACAACAGAAAGTCTTCAAGGTGGCTGAAAACAGGGTGTATGTTTTCTGTCCATTAAAGAGATCATAATTACATGTTCATTGAAAACTAACCTTGGGCTAGAAAGAGACAGGTCAGTGCTGAATTTCTACTTGGCAAGAGGGCAAAATTTGGAAGGTTACTTTGAGAGAGCATATCTACTGCCAAGGTGTAGAAAGACAAACCCATGATTAGGGGGACCTAGGAAAGGCAAAGAGTTGATTGGAAACATAGAAGAGCACTTTGCTGAATCATGATGGGGGAAGTCTGGCAGACCGGAGCTAAAAGGATCAATGACTAATTCATAAACAGGTTATGTTCCCTTCTCTCTGTTTCTAGAAACCCTGAAAAGCATAGCATAGTGTAAATCATATGGGTCTACAAGTCAGGAGATCTAGGTTTTAGTACTCTGACACTGACTCCTAGCATGACCTTGGGCAAAACACTTTATCCCTCTGGGTCTCACTTTTTTCATCTGTAAAATGAAGAGAATGGAGCTGAGATCAGTTCCTGGATTCTAAATATAGAGACTAACCAGCCCAAACCCAGTTAAAAATAAATTAAAAAAAAACTGTAAATCACAACATAACTCATCTCCTTTCTTTTCTCAAAGGCCTTTTTATGATTTTTCAAATATTAAGTCAAGATTCTCTAATGTCCTAGGAGATGGTAAATATGATCAACTATGTGGATGCCTGGGAAATGACAGCACATGTGAGTGTTAGTGGCATCTGCAGGCTTAAGGAAAAAAATAAGTCACATATGCAAGATTCAGGCCTATACCAATTTATAGTAAGCACTCCGACCTCTCAGAAGAGGTAGAGAAATTTTGGAAATCTCCTAGGGAGAAAAAGAAATTTTCTGTTGTTCCTATATGTGAACAGCACCTGCTCAAAGCACAATATAGATTAATGCACAGTAAATACTGATGACAATACAAATGTATATTGTTAATACTTTTATATGCCTCACAAGCAAATTTCCTATCAAGGGAAAATTTTAAGACTCTCCCTCTAGCATACCATGTTCTACATTAAACATATAATCATTGATGATTTTTTTCTTAAGTAAATAATACTATCCTTTTTGTAAACTAAATCATAATAATCTGGTTCCCCAAAATAATCATTTGAACTTAAGATTCCAAACATTTTTTAAAAAGGATAATCTAACTTTTTCTAACGTTACTATAGATATCTCTGAATCACAGAGTTAAGGAATTAGGTCGTGAGTGATGCTCTTTGTAAATAACAGAAAAGGCATTTACCTGATCTTTAATTTTTTATTTACTTATAGAGAGGGAATAAGCATTTATATAGCACCTACTATGTGTCAGATACTATAGGAAGCACTTTAGAAATATTATCTCATTTGATCCTCACAACAAACCTGGGGAAAAGATGCTATTATTATCATTCCCATTCCACAGTTGAGGAAACCAAGGTAAAGAGAGGTTAAGTAACTTGCCCAGGGTCATACAGCCAGTGTGACCCTTACAGATACATGCCCATATACTTAAAAGTTTTTAAGTGGTGGAAGATAAATGCAACTATATTTTATAAAGGGCACTAAATATGTTACATGTTCTGTCATACAGTTCTAGGATGTTAGCATTAGAAACAACTCAGTTCTACCAATTTTACAGAAGTCAAACTAAGGACAAAAGAGATGACAAAGCTTGCCTTAGTTCACACAGCTAATAAATGAGAAAACCAGCTCCCAAACCCAGACCTCACGATTCCCAACTCAGTATTCTTTCCTCTATGACTCTCTTAAAGGAATTGTTTTGTTTGGAATTAATTTTCAGGAAAGATACTCATTTCTTACATTTGACAAACTCCAGCATCACCTAAATTTTTTGGTACAACAATTCATCTACTCAAAAGGCCACTTCTGATAATACAGCTTCAAAATAAAATCACCCAAATCCTCTTGCCTCATTACACAAACTGTCTTCTCATACCAGTTCTAACAGCCAGCAATAAACTTGGGAAAGCTACAAAAATTATGGGAAGGAACTTTAACATTTAGCCAAGAGAAGGGAAGATTGAGGGGGACATGAGTGTTGTCTTTAAATATCTGAAGGGTCAACATGCAGAAAACTGACAAGGTTTGTCTGGTTCTTAGTGGACAGATCTTTGGACAACAGGACAATACATTTTGGTCCAAGTTAAGGAAAAAATTCCTAATAATTAGAACTATACAAAAGGGGAATGAATTGCTTTGAAAGGTAGTTAGTTCATTGTCACTAGAAGTCTTAAGATTGCAGATGGTTACTTCTTAAGGATGTTATAGAAGGGAATCATGATCTGACTAGAGACTGGACTAAATGATTTTTTAGTCATTTGCAAAATAAAATTGTAAGATTATCTTTCAGCATATATTTCTTTCATTAAATTAGGTCCTTTTACTATTATTATTTAATGATTATATTTGCTTTAAATTAATAAATCCACATTGTGATGTCTATGCATATGCATGAATAAAGAAAAGTATCTTTAGGGGCACTGCCCCCTCTAAAAAAATATTTAAAATATTTCAACAGCATATGGTGGTTTTCCAATTTGGGACATTGCGATTTGTGTTGTCTCTGCCTCAGTAGATGATTGGCTTAATCAAGAGAAAATCAAGTGTGAAAGAAGAGTCTTGAGTAAATGACAATTCAGGGACATCCTTAATGAAATGCAATATGAAGTAGAAAAGAAGCGTGAAAATTGTTTTCAGGGGAGAAAATCCAGTCCATGCATACCACCAAGTCTGCCTCTTCTACCTCCAAACATACGGGAAACCTCCAGGAAGCAATATAGTTCTTCCAGGAACTATATAGTGTGGTCTTACCGTTTAAGACAAGTTGTTCAATTGTCCCCTTCTTGCCTACAAATTGCATTAGCATCAATGTGTACCACCACTACCCCTACTGATATGCTGTCAGCAAGAGGGAAAAGTTTTCTCATAAACCACTAGGGGATTTTGCAAGACCAGAAGAGATAAGAGGAAAGAAGGGGATCAGTGATGACTGCATTATTTGACTGGGAAGTCTTTAAACAGTAGTTATTGATTGGCCGTGCACTAACCCAAACTAAAATAACCTATTTTCCCCTTTATACCCTCCCCAAATAACAATGGTGAACCCAGACATAATCAGCTGTATTTCCCCTGTAAAAGAATGATTTTTTTAGAATTTCTCTTTCCTGATTCTGTTCTGTCCTGACCACCCATCATGCAAGAGCACACATCTGCACAGCACTAACATCCCTGCCACAGCTTCAGAGATCAAATTCACACACCCGATTAAAAATCCAACTTCTTAATTAAAGCAAACATTTCCCAGCCTTCTCACCAGTGGGAACTGCAGAAGAGAAATATTGGGTTTCCCATATAGAGAACATAGTCATACATCTGAGACCCAGTCAACTTTAATGGAATAAAGTGGAAATTCCCTGCTATTTTGTCATATGTTTCTTTACGTGAACCAAGCATTAGCTTCTGTACCCGTATTCTGAAATACAGATTACTCTACTTTGCTCTCTGTGAAAGTTTTCTACATTCTAACTCTAAATATGGTTATCACCCATTACAGCTGTAAAACTAAGCAACAATTCTCCATGTTAAAATGTACAAAAGTATATACATACTGGCTGGGTCCTCACAGTCATTGCTGTGGCTGGAAACAAAAATCAGATTAAGTAAGATATTGTGTAATGAGAGTCCTTTTTCAGCTCCAGATAGACAAGGCGTACTGGAGGTAGGCAGGAAGATGAAATAGGTTCTACTTATATTTTCTTCCTTTGGGACTTCAGATCAGTCACTTTTGCTTATTTTTCTTTTTATTTTATTCTATAATCCATGAGCCAAACTCAATGTCCAACATCATTACAATATTGCTTCTTGACCCTGTTATTAATTTGATTGTACTAAGTTCTTTATTGAGAATTAATCCTTGCAGCTAGCCAGGGAAGAGGAGTGGGGAGAATATTCAATTTGATTGGAAGAGGAGGAAGAGGAGAAGGAAGAAAGAGAATGGAAGAAAGAAGGAAGGAACAAAGGAAGGAAGGAACAAAGGAAGGAAGGAAGGAAGGAACAAAGGAAGGAAGGAAGGAAGGAAGGAAGGAAGAAAGGAAGGAAAGAAGGAAGAAGGAGGAGGGAGATGAAAAGGAGGGAAGGAGGGAAGAAGTGAAAGAAGGGAGAAAGAAAAAGAAAGAAAGATTAGAAAAAGGGGAAAAAAAACTTAGCAGTTTGGCATTATTTCATTTTGAATAGCACCCTGAGCTTTTGCTGGAAATCTAAGGATATATAAGACTATGCAGTTCAGACCACATCTAGAGCTAGGATTTTGAAACCTGCCGCTTAGCAAAAAAGGCAAGAAAAGAGCAAAACAGAAGTGACAGAAGAGTAAGAGCACGCAGAGAGAATGGTTCTTTTTCCCCTGTAGCACCAGTTTAAGTACAGTTTAATAACAGCTCTGTGCACCATGTGTAATAATGCCCCTTACCATAACTAATGAGAATAATGCACTACATTTCATATTACTGACCTCTCTGGGGACTTGAAAAAAGACTCCTAACTGGATAACTACACTTATCTAAATACCAATTCTGTGTGCCAAATAGACAATGAAGACAAATTTTCCTTAAAACAATCAAATAAAAACTACGCCCCCCCCCCAAAAAATCTGTTATTGTCCCTTAGTCTTCCTAGACTAAGAAGAGACTTCAGGAAGCCAAGAATCAAGTTTGCCTCTGTCCTTCCCTCTTTTGAGTAAAGTGATTTAATCCTATCAGATGTTTTGCCCTGCTGAATGCCTGTCTTATGTGCACTTTAAGATGGTATTTAAAATTTTCAAAATTCTTCCAACATGTGTATTCTTGTTCCCCCTAAAACCAGCCCAAACTTAAGAGATTTTTTTTAAAGCACAGATGTCTAAAATTCTGTCTTTCCTCAAGACAAAATTTAGTGCTAAAAAGTACTAAATTTTTCTATTGGGATAATATTCCTCTTTGGTAAGCTCTTAATTTCCTTCCCTCAAATTCTAGATATAAATCTTAAGCATATCTTTCAAAGTTAATGGACCCTCGCTACAAACTACTGCTATTGTTGGTTGCATCCTGCCGGTACTCTTATGGGCAGAACCTTAGGAATACATTCAGAATGTACAAAGCCACAGTTATCTAAAATTACTTGTTACTTTTCATGTGTTCTACATTTATAATAAAGTGTCCACTTTACCTGTTCTGAAGATAGTGAAGGTATCTCATCTCACTGTTATTCATATAACTTTGAACATCAGAAAACAAAACTATAGTGTACAAAGTATTTTCATGATGCGCACACATAAAAGTAAGGTGACTCAGTCTATCAAATGCAAAACAAACACTTAACTATTTTACATGTTTTTTATTATTTATAAATTAACATTTTAAAGGCCAATAAACATAGAAATATCTATTTATAAAACACTCAGTATTATAACAAATCAGCTGTACATATGCTGCTGCATTTCACTGATCATATATTTTAGAAAATTCATCCATTTGTTCACATCTTTTTATAATTTCTATGCTCATTGTATAAGATGGTATAACTATTTCAGGTAGATGGGAATTTTTCAACAAACATCATAGTTTTTTTAAATATTAGACAAGAGTGCAAGTCATATGATGCCTTATAAATTAGTAAGAAAATGGGGTTGAATATCAGCAAGAAAAAATATTCCATATCATTAGAAAGAAAATATGAGGGCGTTCTCACCAGAAGATTCCATGTAAAATGTCCAGACACATTTACCAGCTATTTCCTTTGTCCATTATCAAAATAAATATTTCTTGTCAATCAAGTCATAAAATTTTAGCTTCAGATTTTTTAAACTTACACCAGGTCTACTTTGTGTGTTACTTTGATGACTTTCTGTGAAAATGGTTTGATCATCCATTTAAACTCAATAAGACGATGCTTTCAATTTCCTTTAACTGATTTTTTTAAGTGAAAAGCAAAAAAGCATTATTATCACTATCTTTTAAGTGCCTGCAACCTCCTAATGACTTAATTACTAAAGGAGGGTGATAGGGAGAGGGTAGGATAGACCAATACTCAAAAGCTTATAGCATAATAGTAAGAAAACGAAACATAGTGAAAAGTAGTAGCCTCTAACACAGGGTTTCTTAACCTGTAGGTCTGTGGATAGATTTCAGGGAGATCTGTGAATCTGGATGGGAAAAAAAATAACATCTCTATTTTCACTAGCATTTCCTTCAACTGTTAATTTTTTTTTAAAAATTATTCTGAAAAGTAGGGGTCTCTAGACTTCAACAGACTACCAAAGAGATCACACACACACACACACACACACACACACACACACACACACACACACCCCTCTCTCTTAGGAACTTCTGATCCAACAAAACAAACATAAATGATGATGGTTTTGTATATGCTTTTACAATAAAGCAATGATACTGGTTTCCATTAGTCACATCCCAAACTCTCATTATTTTAGAATTTTACTACACATGTCTATAAGGCTACTTTAAATGCTAATTGAGATTATGAGGCTGCACCCGTATTTTATCAGTTTTAAACATTACTGATGAAAGTTGGCAACTTTTAACAAAGTATGTAGGTGAAAGTATCCCCATAGTCCTTCAAACCAAGATTACTGTATCCATCTTATTTAAGCAGATCAAAATCCCTCTCCACAAATATACTTAATAATTAATTATAAAGAGGAAGGGGTAAGTCCCCTAAAAAAACATTTGAAATATCTATGTATTCTTCTCATTGAGAATTTAACTAAAAATGTTAGTTTACTAACTTCCCTTCAAAATATGTGCCAATCAAAAGAGTTGAATTGTTCACTCTGTGGTGGAATTTAACTTTATAACTTTTGTTCAAAGATGGCGGTGTAAAGAGCGACTAATTATAATATAAAGATGGTGGCTCAGATTGAATTATGCAAACGTTGCTTCAAAATAACCAGATCGAATTTCAGCGCATTAAAGATGGACCTGTAAGGCTTGCCATTTTATGCCTAGTTCCAATGGTATTTGAGCGTGTAGAGAGGGGATGACAGGTCCCAAATCATCCTTCTAAAGAAAGATTCTGAAATATAAACATCAGCTCTCGCTGACAAAAACTCATTGGTCCCTGGGCATTGCACCTGCGTTTTGCGCCATTACCCAGACCCAAAAGAAGAAAAGTGTTTTTTGGTGCCTACAACTAGGATTGCAGGCGTCGGGGACATCTCTGTAAAACTCATCCTTATTTTTTAAAGCGAGACATTCCAGGGATGTGCTTCTTTAAATGAGGAGGAAGGCTTTGGGGGTGGGGGTGGGGAATATTATACATATGGCAATTAAAATTCAATTTTAAGTGATTAATTTCCTCCAAAACCCTCAGGCTCAAGCTACATTTCACAATCAGTCATGCATATATGGATTTTATAAAAATAAATGTTTCTCATTTTTTCCAGTTAAAAATAAACGGCACGAAAAGTTAACTAATTATCATGCTAAAATGATTTCGATAAACTGTATCGTGAAACACAATTTCACTTTACATGTTGGTTCTACAAGTAAAGACATTCAAAATTTTTCAATTAACTATTGTTAATTTAATTTTCAAAAAATCCATATTATATCGAAATAATTTTCTTGGGATGATTTATGTCTTAATTGAGGGTTAAAATACTAAGTTATATGATCTGTCAAATATACTTCAAGTCATATTTGAAATAACAATCACGCTTTCAGAAAAACAGAAGCAAGCATATAAAAATAGTCATTTCTAAATTCACCAACTGTTGAAAGTTTCACAAGATAGCCAATTAAAGCAAAAAGTGGTTATTAGAGAAACACTAAAGCCAACTTTATTATTGTATAAACTATTTACTTTGCCACTCCAAAAAGAAATCTGGAAACACTTTGCAGATGTCATGATGTCAAAGAACTTTGGTGACAAACAAATTTTCCCTGTTCTCTCACTGATCTATATGCCGGTCCTCAAAGCAGTGAAATTTAAATTTAAATTTACTGCCACTTATTCATAATATCTGGACACTTTTGAACACATTTTAATAAGTTTGTGTAATTTCAAGTACCAAAACAATTTTTTTTAAAGTCGTCTGGGATGGGACATTAAAAGACATCTCCCACATATGCTCAATATAAAGCTTTATTATATTCTTATGTAATTCTCTGGTTGTCCTGTTTCTCCCACATACTTTGCATTCATACCTTCTAATATTTCTTAAAGACAATTTTGAATACTTCATTACAGGAAAGAGGCATGTACCACCTCTAAGGGAATTGAGAAAGGTATCAGCCCTGTAGGCCTTAAAACCAATGCCTGAAAAATTCAAACAGCAAAAAAAAATTCATGCTACCTTTGACTTTTTGCCTGCTTTCCTTTCACAAGCGACCTCTAAAATGTTTTCGACATTTTTAACATCCACAAACTACCAACCGCTTACATTCCAGTAAAACGAGAACCCCAAAATTCACCCCAAAAGTGACTTCGTTCACAATGACTACAAGATGGCATTCGACATAAATGCGAGAAAACAGCCTGTGTGTCTGAGCTCCTCTGGTGAAGAGGACCTTCCTAAGAAAGGAGTTTGTCTTTATTTGGGGAAATCGAAGACAAACAAAAAGAACTGCTTATAATCCCCCTCACCAACCATCGCTCAATCTCGTTGTTTTGTTCTCTGCCCACAATTAAAGGAATTGTGTGTGTGTGTGACACACGACGCATACAAAAACAGTCCACACCAACATCCACATGCCCCAGTGAAGCTCCCGGGGAGCTCACCCAAAGCGAGCTGCTCCGCCGGGATTTTCCTCCGATTTGAGTTGTTCCAGTCTGGAAGAATTCCAGGAACATCCCTTGAACAGGGAGGACAAGGAGATGGGGAAACAGGTCTGTCTGAACCCCTGTGGACTGATGTGCTGTTCAAGGTATTTCCCTGCCCGCCCCCACCCCCATCCCTGCAAACACACACACAAAGACACACACACACACAGAGACACGCAGAGCCAGAATAATTCAGATAAGAGGCATATCTCCCCTCAAGAAAACTTGTCTTGGCCATAAGCCCTAGAGAAAGCACAGCAAAAACACTGTTTGGGGTGGAGGATGAAGCAAAGGAAAGGGGTATCTAAAGGGTGTGCCTACAGATACAGACACACACACAGACACACACACGCACACAGACACACACACACACACACGACACCCTCCTCCCCATCCTCTTACTTTTGGAGAATCTGAGGCAAAGCGGCCTGAGGCGCCGGTGGCGGCGGTGGCAGAGGTGGCGGCAGCAGCGGCTGCTGCATTCCTCGGTGGCCCGGGGGTCCCAGGAGTCCTGGGGGGGCGGCGGTTGCGGAGGCAGCCAGGGTGCGGGCATCTCTGTCGGGCTGCTCGCGGCCGCTGGTCTCCGGCTCCTGGCTCATGGCTGCGGCCAGCACCATGCGGCGACAGACCGCTCGGGACGAAGCAGCGGCAGGCGACAAGGGAGCGGAGGACGAGCGGAGACCGAAGGGGTCGATCCCGGGTGCGCAAAGTGCCCGGGGTCCGCACCGGCCCGCTGCAGTCCCCTTGTCCTTCCCCGCTGCGCGGCACCGTGAGGGGAGGGGAGGGGAGCAGCCAGAGGGGAGGAGGGGGAGGAAAGGGGCAGAAGGGAGGGAGAGCAGGAGGGGGAGGGGGAGGGAAGAGAGGGGAGGAGGTGCCGCCGCCGCCGCCGCCGCCGCCGCCTCCTCCTTCTCCTCCTCCTCCTCCTCCGCCGTGTAGTCCCTCACTCCCAAACCCCGGCCGAGCTGGGGGCGGCAGGTCTCTTGGCGGTTCAGGGACGGGGACCGTCCCCAGACTGGGAACAGCATTGTGGCATAGCTACCGATGTAAGGGAACGATGGGGGGTGAGGAGCCCCCCACGGAGCCGAGGCAGATGGGAAGGTAGCGAGAGCCCAGCGCTAGCCACGGGAGAAGCACAGGCCGGGAGGGCGCAGAGCTACCCAAAGGGAAAGGAGCGCCAGGCGTAGTCGAGCCCTCGGAGGAAGGCAGAGGGGCGCATAGCGCTAACCTGCTTAGTCGGGAGGGGGTACTGAGGCCGCGAGTCCCGAGGCTGGCGGAGAGAAATGCAGAGCTATCCTTGAGGGCAGACTCAGTCCTGGCGCGGACTTGAGCCCGTTAGCCGGGAGGCGCAGTCTGGGCACAGAGCTCTCCTTGACATTGGGAGGCAGGAGACTTATCCCGGGGTCATGCAGCCCCTCCGCATCAATCCGGGTGGAGGCGGTCGTAGCATAGCGCAGGGCCAGGAAGAAGGCCCGAGAGTACAAAAATACCCCCTCTTTAGACACCGCACACCACCTTCTCCTGTGCAAAAGGAAATATATCGTATCTTACCGCTACGGTTCCCATCCTGAGAAAGAGCCTAGTGTGGGGGCCTTGGTTTTGACTTCCCAGGCCCTGTGGGCCTGGAGCTGGCTGGGAACGACAGCATCCCTCGAGTGCCCCAGGTTCCGTTCCAGATTCTCAGCTCAAATCCCACCTTCTGCAAGAGGCCTTTCCCACTCCACCTCATCTCCCGTTCGCTAGCGCCTTCCCTCTGAAATTACCCTCCATTCACAGTGAATATGTCTTATCGAGTTATATGCAGATTGTCTGCTCCATTAGACTGTGGGATCCTTAAGAGCAGGAAGTGGTTTTTCTGCCTTTCTTTGTATCTCTAGTGCCAGTGTCTGGCACATAGTAAGTGTCATGATAAATGCTACCTATTATCGACCATGATGATGATGACTATCATTGCTGCTTTCTAGAAAGGACTGGAGACAATGAGTTTGATGTGGGAGGCAGTGTCATAGAGGATGCTATGCAGGGACTTTGTATTATAGAGCAGCAATTGAAATTAATTATGGTTCATAAAGAGGATGGGAGGAACGGAAGAGTAATAATAACTCAGTTATACAGCACTTTAGCCATAGGTATCTCCTGATTCCAGTACAGAAAACGAACACTAATATTTAGAGTCAACACCTGAATTTGAAAACCCAGCTTCCGGTTGAGTGACCTTGAGCAAGCCTCTTAGTCTTGGTGGGAGTTGGTTTCTTATAAGGATATTTAACTAGATGATCGCCAAAGTCCTTTCCACCACCGCCATTTATATAGCACTTTAAGGTTTGCAAATTCCTTAAGAAATGCCTCCTTTGATCCTCACAGCAACCCTGGGAGGTGGGTGTTATCATTATCATCCCCATTTTATTAATGAGGAGACTGAGGCAAACAGAATTTAATTGGCTTTCCCGGGGCCCCACAGCTAGGAAGTGTCTGAATCTGTATTTGAACTCACATCTTCCTGATTCCAGGTCCAGCACTCTGTCCACTGAACCACCTTAATTTCCCAACTTTGAACTTACACTGCTGTAGGCTCCCTCTGAACTTCTATCTGGTGCCATTGTATACACAAATACTCCAAATAGTCATGGCCCAGTAGAGCCCTAAACTTTTTTTAAACTATCATTCATATTAAAGCAATTTACAATTACTGGGCACATGAAAAGGGGTGTTCATAATGTTAGAAGGTGCCGATTTCTCCAAAGTACCTATTCTAATGATTGATTTCAAAGAAGACCTTGTAGCAGAAGTTTATGTTTAATTATTTTTCTGTTCCTTAAATTGCACCTTCCCTGGTTAATTCACATATAGGTGAGAAGGCAGAACTAAATACACGTTTTTGAAAGCAAAATTCACCCACTGCATAGTCTCTAAAACCATGATTTGGACTAAAAATGCTACGGCCCAAGAAGGTAAGCAAAATTGTAACAAGAGCAAAGCAAATGGGGGGCAGCTAGGTGGCACAGTGAGTAAAGCACCGACCCTGGAGTCAGGAGGACCTGAGTTCAAATCCAGCGACAGACACTTGACACATGTACTAGCTATGTGACCTTGGGCAAGTCACTTAACCCCAATTGCCCTGCCCCCCACCTCAAAAAAAAAAAAAACAAAGCAAGTGAGGCAGTTATCTTTGGCAGACAGTCCTGAAGAACTCAGAAGAAAATACAAAAAGTAGCCAAAACAATTACTATGAAATTATGGGGGAGTAATTTTTTTATTCTTGGCCTTAGATACAATATTAGCTAGTTAGAAGTTTGCAGGTTTTGCAGATACTTTCAGCAACTGACTTCATTGACTTCTACCATATACTCAGTTTTCTGCTATAGTTCCTTCTTTTATCGTCCTTATTTTACAGTTTGAATTGCTTTGTTTTGCTCACTAGCCCAAGGCACCAACCCTGACTCTTAACTCCTCAGAATACCTGCTCCCTCCTGTGTTCTCCAAGTTTCTCTTGATTTTGATCCCCTAAACCTTTCCAACCAGTGTTTCAGGCCCTAGAAAGGACCAGGTAAAGAATCAACCTTTCAGTAGCCTCATCTAAAGAAATGAGACTTCCTGCCAAAATGGATACCAAAATGTAAGACAGACCACCTAGCTCTTAAATACCTACCTACACCAACCAAGCCCTGAAGTTCACACCAGACCAAATAATAATTAAGAAAGTGAATTTGGTAAATGAATCTTCCGTCCCAGAACTTCAGAAAAACTCAGCCAGATGCCCACAGGTAATAGGAAAGGTGGTCCCTCCAGTGAAAAAAACACCAGCGCAACCAGAGTTGAGATATATATATATATATAGCCTTCAAGCCTTTGTGTCTGAGGGCAACAAGAACAGAATGCTTCTCTGACAACGCTCCAGGGTGGTCAGAAATCCATGGTAGGGGCCTTGGAAGTCCCAGGCAGGACAATAACCAGCATAGCACTACAGTGTTCAGACTAGGACCACCCAGCCTCGGGGGCCATGACTAGCATGGTCTCGAGACAACAGAGAAAGTGCCAAAGATCCAGAAATCTGCACCTCAAAGATACAACCAGGTAACCCTAGAAAGCAGGGCACAACAGTAGAGGTCATTGCAAAAACCCATAGGATTCAGAATGAAAGCACACAGCACTTACCACCACACCCAAAAGTGCAGCATACAGCAGAGTTTGGACTCAGCACAAAGCCTTAATTCAATGCCCAGCATATAGAAAGCTGGAGAGATGAATAAATCAAAAACAAGCAGTATCAAAACTGTTACAAGTCTAACTCCATAACAACTGCAAGCAGAAATTCAAAGCGGGGGAAAGAAGGATTTTCTACAAGAACCATATGAATATCTAGAAGAAATGAAGTAAGAAAAAAATGAAATAAAAATTCTTGAGGATAGAATTGTAAAGAGGATAAGGAGACTATGTAAGATTATGTATACCATATCCCAAGAAATGAAATCTCTGAAAACTAGAATTTACCAAACAAAAGTCAATGGCACAACAAGAAATATTGGAACAAAATCAAAAGATTGAAATATAAAAGAAAATACAAGATATGTTATCAAAAACAACTGACCTGGAAAATGGGTGAAGAAAAGATAATTTAAGAATCAATGAAAACAATGGTTTTTTTCTTTAAAAAAAAAGTCTAGACACTAAATTTCAAAAAATCATGAATGAAAACTGCTTCAATTTATTAGAACCAGAAGGTGAAGTAAAGATAGAAAGCATTCACTGATCACCTCCTGAAAGGAACCCTAAAAGGAAAAGTCCCAGAGATATCCTAGCCAAAATACAGAGCTCCCAGGTCAAAGAAAAAAGTACTGCAACCATCCAGAAAGAAGCTGCTCAAATACCCAGGAACTTTAGTCAAGATAACACAAAACCTAGCTGCTTCCAAAGAAGTGATCTTGGAATGAAGTATTCCAAAAGGCAAAAGAGATAGGCTTGCAACCAAGAATAACTTACCCAGAAAAGCTGAATATAACCCTATGGGGGATTAAGTAGAACTTTAAGAGAAAAGAAGACTTTTTTTTTGGAGGGGGGAAGGCAGGGCAATTGGGGTTAAGTGACTTGCCCAAGGTCACACAGCTGGTAATTGTGTCAAGTGTCTAAGGCCATATTTGAACTCAGGTCCTCCTGACTCCAGAGTCAGTGCTCTACTCAACGTACCACCTAGTTGCCCCTAAGAAGACTTTTCTGATGAAAAATCCAGAGCTGAGTAGGAAATTTGAAATGCAAACACAGGAGTCCAAAGAAACCTAGAAAGAATGTGACAAAAGAGACAATTTTGGAGAATCCTGGGTAGGATGTACTAATGAAATGACAGATGATTAGAATCAAGAAAACCATTTATACACAGACAACAACGTTGTAAAGAAAAACAACTTTGAAGGACTTAAGAACTAAAACAATGACCAAACATTCTCCAGAGCACTTATGATGAAACATGTTAAACCCATCCATCTCCTGACAAAGAGAGAGACACAAGGTACAGAAACACATTTTTGGACATGGCCTTTATATGGACTTATTTTGCTTGAGTATACTTACTTGCTATAAGAGTTTGTTTGTTTTCTTTTTGTTTAATTGAGGAAGACCATTCAGGAGGAGGGAGGTTTAATAACAGTGATATCCCTTTCCCCCCCAAAAGAGGGCCATTGTAACATTTTTTAAATGCATAGAAGAGAAGATAAGGAAGCAAGCAGGACAATTTTGAACGTGATATGTAAAATTTGTTATATACCTTTTTTGAAACAGGATGTATGAAATGGAGATTCATAATTTCATATGGAATTCTTTTTTGCATTCTATGTGTATGGAAATGCTCTTTTTTTGGTGTTTGAGTTCAGAATAAAGGCAGTTTTAAAAAAATAAAGAACAAGGTTTGGTTCCTTGAGGGAAAGGACTGTTTTCGTTTTTTGCTGGTGTTTGTATTCTCAGTGCTTAGCACAATGCCTAGTACCAAGTAAATAATAAAGATTCTCTGTCTCTCTGTCTCTCTCTGTCTCTCTGTCTCTCTCTGTCTCTATCGCTCTGTCTCCCACTCTATATGTGTGTCTATCTCTCTCTTTCTCTCTCTGTCTGTCTCTCTCTGTCTTTCTTTCTCTCATCTATCAACCTATATGTGCCTTGATATAGTGGGAATTTGAAATGGGGCAAATTGTAGGAAGAGTCAGGGGACAGAGTTTTAAGGTGACCTAATTTATCTCATCTTGTGCCCCCAGAATGCTTTATAAGACTAAATCAATCTTCCTATTTGTACAAGCCATTTAAAATCTTTCTAAATTTTAAATGATTTTCTCTTGTATTACTCTGAGGAATGGGCAGGTAGAGAGTCCTCTCCAGTTGCAGCAATGACAAAGACTGTGAATGTCAGTCTGGCCTTTATAGGCCCGAAGGATGAGCCACATAGTTAATTAGAGGAGTGAGAAAAATATTGGGTGACTCATCGGGAGTTGATAGAACTGAGAGCATGGCTAGGAGATGAATGGCTGGTAAACATCGCTCTTTTTAGCTACCAGACAGAAAGAAGCATGTCCTTCTTGACCCATCTGAAAAAATGTGAACAGGTACAGCAGCTAGAAAACTCAGGGATGGGAGACAGAGAAGTCAGTATCTGGAACATCTGTTTTGGCCTGAACATCAGCATCTGACAGATATTCCAAGATTTTCCAATGGGTGAGCTGCATCATTTTATGCTATATATTGTGTCTGGCCTCCACTAAAATCCTGTTTTAATATCGACCTCATCATGGTGCACACCCCACTCTGGGGTCTCAGACACTATGCTGAAGTAGTGCAAATTCTGCCAGCCCCTCCCAAGCCTGAAGGGCTTTGAAGACAGGTTCTAGGGATGGACTGTGTATCTGTTGTCTAAAGACCAGACTAAGTTTGGAGAGTTTATCGTCCATAAATGCCACCAGGTGATAAATATTTCTAGCCAGTGAAACTCTCAGACTGTCTACTAACCAATCAACAAATCACTCAACAGGCACTTTTCTCTTTTTTAAATATTTTACCTTTTTCCCCAATTACATGTGAAAACAATTTTTAACATTTGTTTTTTAAATTTTGAGTTCCAAATTCTCTCCCTCTCCCTCTCCCTCTCCTACCCCCTCTCTGAGACAGTAAGCAATTTGATATAGGTTATAAGTGAGCAAGCACTTTTTTAAGCACCTGCATTGTGCCAGGCATTGTGCTTGGTGCTAGAGTTACAAAGACAGAAAGTAAGACTGTTCCTCCGCTCAAGGAACTGCTCTACTAAGAGGAATGTACTGAGGTGACTGCATAAACTCTAGTGGCTCCCTGTCACCTCCAGGATTGAATATAAAGTCTTCAGTTTGGTGTTCAAAGCCCTTCAGAACTCACTCCCCTCACTCCTGGAGGCCCCTTTCCAGTCTTCTTACACCTTACTCCCCTGCATGTACTCTTAGTTCCATTGACACTGGCCTCCTTGCTATTCCTCGAACCAGACACTACATCTCTCAGCTCCAGGCATTTTCTCTGGCTGTGATCCCCCATGCCTGAAATGCTTTCCCTCTCCATCTCCACCTCCTGGCTTCCCCAGCCTCCATGATTTTTTTCTTATTTGTCCTGTATAGAGCTTGTTTGTACATAATTGTTTTCCTGTTGTCTTCCCCATTAAATTGTGAGCTTCTCAAGGGCAAAGACAATCTTTGCCTTTCTCTGTATTTCTAGCACCTTAGCCTAGTGCCTGGCACATGGGAGCTTCAATAAATGCATATTGATTCACTCACTGCTTGACTGAGAGACAATGCATGGAGGGGATAGGATGTACATTAAATGAGGGACTACCCATGCCAATAAATTCAGAGATCCCTGGTATGAAAATAAATACTGTGGCTGAAGTCCATAATGTCCATGAAAGTCAGCAAATTAGTAGACTATAGACTATGTCTCTGTGGACCAGTGGTTTCCCAAATATTTCTGCTTCCCTGATGAAGCCTTCCTTCACATCCCAAGGTGGAAATGATCTTAATTCTTCATACCTCAAATAGCACTTTTTATCTCCCTATTGTTCTATTTTTTTATTATAATGATTTGTACATGTGGCTTATCCTAAGTTCAGTGAGGGTGGAAATATATAGATATAAATAAATACATATATACATGTATATGTGTGTGTGTATACCTCTCCCAATCCTTAACAAGATATAATCTACATATAGTAGGTACTTAATAAATATTTGTTGATTTTAGTTGAACCTAATAATTCGTTTATATATAGGCAGCTAAGTGGTACAGTGGAGTATCTTGGATGTGGAGTCAGGAAAACCTGAACTGAAGAATCTGGCCTCAGACACTAGTAAATGTGACTTTGGACAAGTCACTAACCTATTTGCCTCAGGTTTCTCATCTATAAAAAAAGCCCCTACTTTCTGGAGTTGTTGTGAAAATTAAATGAGGTATTTGCAGAGCACTTTTCAAATCTTAAAATGTTACATAAATGCTAGCTATTATTATTAATAATTTGAGATATCATTTCAAAAGAATGTTAAAAATAAAGGTGACAATTTACCTTGGGGACTTAATAGTATTATATAGCTACAGATTATGCATCACACAATTATAGCCTATTTTTGCCAGCCTCAAAATGTACTATTATGATGTCCTGACAAGTTCTTGTGAATGGAGCAGCCATCATTTGAATAAACCATTAGTATGAGAACAGAAATTTTGTCACAGGTACAATCTACCAGTTTCCTAGATTTGAATAGACATAGTCCAGTTGTTGAATACTAGCCATGATATGTGAATGCTTCCTTGACACTTAAGATAGGATCAGTATCTATTAGAGCTCTCCTCCCTTCCCATGAGGATTAGCTTAGCTCTTTATCTACTAAGAAGTTGTCCCCAAGACTTGATTGGCTCAGGAGGCTAAGGCTTAAACTCCCTTACAAATGGTCCAGCTTTGTGGTGACCAGGTTGTTGTTGTTTGTTTGTCCTTCGCTCTTGAAGAGGACCCACGATATCATGAGGGTGATGTCTCGACTTGTGAATGAATTGGATTTAGGTGAGACAGAGCTACACAAAATTATCAGTCTCGCTCTGTCCTCCAGTGGCAAGACAAAGTCAAGAAGACTGGTGATGGCCCAGGATGCAGTGGGTGACCTTGGCCTTTTTAAGCTAAGGTCTTTCCCAGGTCTCAGTTTCTCTGCAGCAAGATATGAGCCCATATAGAGTTGGGGATCGTCACACTAGACAGATGTTCCAGAGCCAGCGGAGTCAGCACGCCCTGCCCTACTGACCAGATAGATTTCCTTATCCTTTTTTGAGTATGTTATGTCTATCTAACTAAGCTTCTTTTTGTTAACTGTCGAATAACCTATATTTTCTTTCATTCTAATATTGGACCTAAACTACCAGTAGACTAACCTGAGTCAGGTCCAGTGCATGATGATATTAATCTCCTATTTTGCCAAATAGAATTAAATGAGATATTTGTGTTTTGCAAACCTTAAAATGTTATATACATTTTAGCCATTATTAATAATAATTTGAGACACAGAATATCAAAAGGATATTAAAAATAAAGGATTTTATTTACCTTGAGTACCAAATAGTATCATACAACTACAGCTTATTACACAATTATAGCTTATTTTTACCAGGATCCAAATGTACTATTATGCAATTTGCAAACCAATTCTGGTTTTTTTGTTCTTTATGGGGTTTCTAGTATTTAGATCCATCCATTTCCTTTTTACTACATGTTAGCTTCTCTGAATCATCCATTTTTTGGGTCTTCCGTAAATTCACTGAAGATGCCATATGCATTCCAAGTTCATAGCTTTAGAGTCCTCCTCAACTTTTTATTCTCTATCACTTCCTGCCTCCCTACGATATCTAATCAGTTGACAAGTTTTATCAGAACTCCCTTGGCAACACCTCTGGTGTCCATACCATTCTCTTCCCTCACATGGCCACCACTCTAGTTCAGGTGTTGATTACTTCTCTCTTGGACTATTGTAATAGCCTCTTAATTGTCCTCCCTGCCGAAAGTCTCTACCTTTTCAAATCCATTCCTCATATTACTACTTCCTATTACTTCCTGAAGCCCGGGTCTGACCACGTCACTTACTTGATTGATAAACTCTGATGGCTCCCTTATTGACTATAGTATGAAATGTCAATGTCTTTGTTTGGCACGTAAAGTCCTTTCAAATTGGGCTCCATTCTATCTTTCTGGGTTTATTGTACATTCAGCCAAACTGACCTTTTTGCTATTTTCCATGCACAACATTCCATCTTCCATCCTCATCCCTTTACATGAGCTGTCCCTTTGTGCCTGAAATGGACTCCCTCTTGACACCTTGGTCCCCTAGAAGTCTTCATTTCCTTCAAGTCTCAAGGAAGTCTTTCTTGATCCCCACCCCCACCAAGTTGTTTGTGCTCTCCCTGCCCAAAATTGTCATGTTTTACACACACACACACACATTGTATATTTTATTTACTTATGCACCAAGGGTGATGAGAGAAATCTGCGATTTACTAGACTGGGATACCTCCCACATAAAAGGACACATGCTCTGGCTATTAACCACATTGCTGCTTATAATTCTACATGACCAGAATGACATAGGGTATTCCTGATTGATCTCCAGACTAGGGATGCACCAAAGACAAATAGCGATTGGAAGTCAGAAAAATACAATAATAATGATAATAATAGCTAGCATTCATATAGCACCTACTATGCAGTAGGCACTGTGCTAAGTGTTTTACAAATATTTCATTTGATCTGTACAACAACCCTGGGAGGTAGGTGCTGTTATTATCCCCATTTTACAGAGGAGGAAACTGAGGCAAACACAGGGTAAGGGACTTGCCCAAGGTCACACACCTAGTAAGTAGATAAGGTTGGATTTTAATTCAGATCTTCCCTACCCCAGGCCCAGTGCTCTATCCAATGAGCCCCCTAGCTATCTCTTTTGAGGAGGAAGAGCCACCTCTGGAATCAGAGGAGTAAGAAGAATTGTCTACACTCTTTTATATTCCACTCCCTCTGTGCAGTGCTTTCTCTCCCTTGGATTTCAAGCAAGAAGTATCACCCCTCTATCACTGGACTAAGTTCATGGAAACCTCCCTTTGGGACTCCCTAGGCTCAGGGATACACTTATCTGTGTACATATTATTTCTCCAGGTCAAACACAAGTTCCTCAAAAGTAGGTTTCATCTCTGTTTCCGTGTCGTTGGTGCCTAGTATTGTGAATATGTGTGTAAGCACATTGTAGGTGCTTAATAACACGTGAATTTAATCAGCTTGAAAAAAAATCTTTGTTCCTGGCTGAAGGATTTTCCCCTGGGCTCCATTAAATTTCTTCAAATACTTAAAACGTGAAATTAAATCCTGTTCTGCCTTAATTTAACCTCACCCCACTCCACCCCCTCTCCCCTCCTCCTGACTGTTTCTTTCAGTCTCTGTCTCTCTCTCTGAAAACCCCAAAGAATCAGTGGCTGAAGGGTGTTTAAAAATAATGTAGTTATTCACTGAACTAGATAGTTGTTCTAAGTTGAAAGGAGTCAGAGAACCTTAGCTAAACATAACTGAGGACATGACTCAGGACAGCTCTTCTCTAGCTAAAGACATCCCGTGAGCCATGAGATATAAGGGAAAAGCTACTGGACTGGGAGACAGAACATCTGGGCTCTAGTCCTAGATATAAGGAAGGTCTTATGAGTTTCACCACTTCTTAAATCACCACCAAGTCTGCTCCTCAGTTAAGAGCTGCTGAGGTCAAAGAAATTTGTGACAGAAATGGACTGAACAAAGTAGGTCAAAGTATTTCAGACAGCCAAATCAACCAGAGTCAGGTTAACTTTGAAGGCAAAGAAACAACATTAGCTCCACAGGGACACGGGGCTTTTTACAGCCTTCTTGGTGTTCATTCATTCAGTCTTGTCCCACTCTTTGTGACCCCATGGACCATAGCACACCAGGTCCTTCAGTTCTCTACTATCTCCTGAAGTCTGTCCAAGTTCATATTCATTACTTCTATGACTATCTATCCATCTCATCCTCTGCTTCCCCACTCTCCCTTTGCCTTCAATCTTTCCCATAATCAGGGTCTTTTCCAAAGACTCCCATCTTCCCATTATGTGGCCAAAGTATTTAAACTTCAGTATTTGTCCTTCCAATGAGTAGTCTGAATTAATCTAAATATTGACTGATTCGACTCCTTGCTATTCAAGGGAATTTCAACAGTCTTCTCCAACACCACAGTTTGAAAGTATAAATTCTGTGGCACTCAGCCTTCCTTATAGTCCAACTCTCACAGCTATACATTACTACTGGTAAAACCATAGTTTTAACTATGGTTTACCTGTCAACAAGGTAATGTCTCTGCTTTTTAGTAAGCTGTCCAGATTTTCTAGAGCTTTCCTTCCAAGGAGCAAGTATATTTTACTTTATGGCTGCAGTTGTTGTCTGCAGTGATCTTTGAGCCCAAGAACATAAAATCAGACACTGCTTCCATTTCTTCTCCCTCTATTTGCCAGGAAGTGACTGGACCAGTCGTCATGATCTTCGTTTAGTTTTTCTTTTTTATGTTACGCTTCAAGCCAGCTTTTACACTCTCTTCTTTCACCCTCATCAAAAGGCTTCTCGACTCTTCTTCACTTTGTGTCATCAGAGTGGTATCGTCTGCCCATCTGACATCGTTGATATTTCTCTTGGCAACCTTAATTGTGGCTTTTGATTCATCCAGCCTGGCATTTCACATGATGCACTCTGCATATAAGTTAAACAAATAAGGTAACAGTATACAGCTTAATTGCACTCCTTTCCCAATCTTAAAGCAATCAATTGTTCCTTGTCTGGTTCTAACTGTTGCTTCTTGACTCTCATAAAAGTTCCCCAGGATGTAAGTAAGATGAATCCCATGTCTTTAAGGAATTGCCACATTTTGCTGTGATCCACACAATCAAAGGCTTTATTGTAGTCAATGAAGCAGAAGTAGATGTTTTCCTGGAACTCCCTTGCTTTCTCCATAATCCAGGGCATGTTGGCAATTTGGCCTCCCATTCTTCTGCGTCTTTGAAACCAGCCTGCACTTCTGGTAGTTCTTGGTTCACATACTGCTGAAGCCTAGCTTGCAGAATCTTAAACATATTGTGTGCTGGCATGGGAAATGAATGCAGTTGTTTGGCACTTTGAACATTCTTTGGCATTGCCAAACTGCTACAGCCTGACTGTTTACTTATACTTTTGTAATGAGGAAACCGACTAATGAGATCGCAGTTATTAGAGCACGTGCAAGATGTTCTTCCTGGTGCTAACACATATGGAGGCTCGGTGAACTTGGTTCCAGGACATATGGGAAAGGATCTTTTCCCTCCCCATTTCAGAGCAGCTGCAGATACTCTGTTTTTTACAGATTTACTATGTGATGAAGGGAAGCAATTTAACTGGCTGCTAAACTGAAATTGAATGTGCACAGAAAAGGCAGAAAGAGATGAAATCTCACTCTTTTCCCCTTTGCCTTCCAAGTAAGGGGGAAGAAACAATGCCCTGCTTCTGCACAGGAGAGGGAAGAAAGAGGTGCTTGTCACTAGGCTACCTTATCTCCCTACCTGGCCGTCATCATATGACCACGAATGCTTGGTTTTTCTCTTTTTGTCTCTTCTCTTCATTCTTTTCTGATCTTAGGTGAATGACTCCAGGAGAGAGAATGGAGTGGGCTAGGACCTCATGAGCTTTGCAATGTCATAAGGATGACCAGAGGTCCGGTAGCTGGAATGCATGACAGATTCTGCTGGCAGCCATGCAAGCTTAGGCTAATGAGCCAGCCCTGAGGAGTGACCTGTTTGAAACAGGTCAGCAGTAGTTCTACCTGGCAACCAAGATAATATGCCCTGAATACAAGAGGAGAAGTTCATCCACTGGCTATTCAACACTCAAAAGGAAACCTGGTAGCAGGGAATGTTTTGGGTCACTTTACAATTTTGTAATTGGTTGAGCCAAATCACTCCAGAGACTTAAGTAGTAGAGACACATGAACTCCTACTCTGGGAGGTCTTTGGACTTTGGTTCTTTTATCTTTCCAGTTAACATTTCTTTGTAAAAGCTAATACCATATGTTAATTGGTCAATTGATACGTATGGGTGAATATGGGTAACTGGGTACTTGGTACTGGGGAAAACTGACCAGATGGGGGTTCATGAGCAGGCTTAGAAATCCCCACCACCAATCCCTCAGGGTTACCTCTAGAACCCTGAAGGCATATATGTAGCCAGCTGACCTCTGGGGACTTGAGTTTGGATTGGGAAAGTAATCCCAGAGACTGCTGTACTCTTTTTTTTCTTTGAAATTTGATCTCAGCATTTGCCATCAAGCAAGATTCTCCACTGTTTCAGCTGATCAGTCAACATATCTTATGTTAAGCATCTGTGGTGTGTTGAGTTCTATACTAAACACAATGCGGAGCTGAGGTAAGAGATTGGGGAATAAGATGATCAGAAGAAGCCTAAAAAAGAAATAAGGAGAGAGAGAGAGAGAGAGAGAGACAGAGAGAGACAGAGAGAGAGAGACAGAGAGAGACAGAGAGAGACAGAGAGGGAGAGTGGGAAGGAGGCAGGGAGGGAGGGAGGGACAAAGGTGGGGGGGAAGGGGAGAGAGAGAGAGACAGAGAGAGAAAGAGAGAGAGAGAGAGAGAGAGAGAGAGAGAGAGAGAGAGACAGAGAGAGAGAGAGAGAGAGATCATGATACGATGGGAAAAAAATTCTGCCTAGACTAGGAGTTAGGGAACCTGGATTCTAATTCCAGCTCTGCTACTACAAGCATGTAGTAGGTACTTTGTGTCTGTTGAATTTTCTTTACTTGGTGGTCTGAACAAGTTAATTCTTCATTTCTTCATTCTAGGCTTAATTTTCTCTATTTGTAAAGCATATGTAAAACTCTAAGGTCCCTTCCAGCTCTAAATTTCTAAGACTGTGGCAAGACATTTCAAATCTCTTTACTTTTTAAATGGTTAATTAACGAGTCTATTAATTATGGTACCTGTTCATCCCTTAGTTTGTGGGGAGAGACTTTAGAGTCAAGAAGATCCAGGTTCAAGTCTTGCCCCTGAAACACACTGGCTGGCTAGCCTTGGCCAATCACCTAACCTTTCACTGCCCACCATAGCTAAGATTATCAGTTGTCAAACAGGTGCTTATTTCCATTGCTAAGAGAGAGTTTCCTCAGTTGAGGTTGTATCCACCAATGAAATCACAGGTCTGGTCCAAAAAAAGGAGAAAAAAATAAATTAAGTAATTTGATCAAAAATTTAAGGGACCACTTTGCCCTTTAACTAGTTATCTATTTCATGCTCATATCTTGGCAAGTAATTCTGCCTCCCTGGGAATAATATTAGTCCTTTTGTTTCACTGACAACACCCTAACCCAGGAGTTCTTAACACTTTTGCATCAAGGTCTCATTTGGCCTATAACAGAATACTGTTTTTAAATGCACAAAAGAAATGCATGAGAAAACCAATTATATCAAAATATAGCATGTGTGTATGTGTATAAATTCATATACCCACAATTAAGAGTCACTACTTAGCACTACCACCATAAATGTTTATTGATTAGGTACCCAAAATTAGCTCTCTACTTCCATTAGAAATCCTCTACCTTTAAATGTTTAATTGGTTTATTCCCATTCTGAAAGGGGACATGAGACATAGCTAATGAATAAAACAGCGCAAACACAGTTGAGGAGGGTATGCGGAATTAAAGAGAGCTTGGAGTGGGACAGGGTTAACCAAGGAAAGCTTCCTGGAACGGGTAAGTTTTGATCAGGGATTTGAAGGATCTTGAGAATGACTCTAATGTTTCCTGTGAATAGTGACATCACTCACTGTCTCTAGAATGGCAATGCATGACATTGGGTGACAGACATAGTTGGAAATGATCCCACTAGTGTATCTTCTTTGGGCAAGTAGGAGTGGGTAAGGAGGAAAGTGCATGTTGGAAAAATGATGCATGCTTGGTTAGTGACATAATTTTAGTCCCATGCAGCCCATCACCCCCTGTGGGGAGACAGCTTCCAAACGATGCACTTAATCCCTGTAGAATGCCACTGTCATTTAGAGGAATTACTACCCTTGAGGC
Source organism: Trichosurus vulpecula (assembly GCF_011100635.1). Taxonomy (NCBI): domain Eukaryota; kingdom Metazoa; phylum Chordata; class Mammalia; order Diprotodontia; family Phalangeridae; genus Trichosurus; species Trichosurus vulpecula. Next base: position 104,515,326 of record NC_050580.1, read on the forward strand.
AGCAATGCCCCAGCCAAGCATAACAGCATTTCTCAGAGGCAAATGGGTTCCTTTATTCAATCTCTCCCAACTCCATCTCGACCTTCTCCTCCCTCCTCCTTTTATCACCCAGGCTGTCTGTCAGGCCAGTCAGGGAAATATAATCTCAGGCTAAGTTTGCCCACCGACTCAAGGATCAGGTGACTATTATGGAAGGCAATACCAGAGCCTGTCCTGTCTGTGCCAGCATGACGCTGGGAACAGTCACAGCCTGTGCTGACCTCATGGGGTGGGCACAAAGCTAGCTATGAACTGGTATTTGTAACATTGGTCATCCTGAGCACGTCACACCCTGGTGCCCTCCTTGACCCCCATCCCAGCAGAGATGGAGTCTTTCCAGGAGTAGGAGGTACACTCTGAGCCCTGCTGTCAGTTGGCTGCCACCAAAACCCCACACCTGAAAGGGGCCAGATAAGGACTGAACAGCTGAGTTGGTACAATAACCGTCCAATAGAAAAATGGAAAAGGAGAAGAATGACAGCTAACCTCAGCCAACCCACCTATGATTTTGTCTTTATAGAATGGTAAATATCCCCTAAAAATCTCCCTTTGATTAAAAGTGGCTAATAAGGGAAGCAGTCCAGAACAAAAGATTTTGGGATCTTCCCCTCTCTTGTGGGAATGTTTCCATGAGGAATTTTACTTAAAATATCTTAAATGAGATTGAGCGCTATCAGATCCTCAAAGAAAGGCCTCCCAGTAGGAGTACCATGAACAATATTTCAACACATGCCTGCTTTTCTCTCCCCCTGTGAAATTCTGTGCGAAAACTCTTCAGGAGGCCGTAAGAAACAGTCAGTGGCTCTGTTCTTAAATTTCTTACAGAGCAAAGGGTTTGAGGGGAAAAGAGTAGATGGAGGATTTGGTTTCCTTGATCTGAGAGGGATTGGGGCCAGCCAGACAAAGAAATTTGAGTCACCAAAGGAAAGCTGGGAGAATCCAGATGCTAAGTTCTGGCCATCCATCAGAAGTGGAGCTGTGCTGTTTGAACAGTCCTTACTATGCATGCTTCCTCTTAGGCAACACTTTTCCAAGGAATCATTCAATCAACAAATATTGATTAAACAGATGAAGTGCCTGGCACAGTCTTAGGTGCCAAGAATACAAAAGCAAAAACAAAACAGATCCTCCCTGCCTTCAAGGAGTTTACATTCTATCAGGGGAAGCAAAACGTAAGTTATATAAGCATAGACGAAATACCATATTCCCCCGTGTATAAGATGCACCTTAATTTGGGGGCTCGAAATTTGAAAAAAAAATGTATTACATAAAGTTATAGAACTCAAGCTTTATTCATCTGCTCATAGCTTTCAGGCATCTTTTGGGCAAGTCTTGGTGTGTGTATGTATGCATAGTCCATTCCATTTCATGAACCTGAAGCACCAATTGTGTCCTTTGAAATCAGTTCACTTCTTTTTCATCAGCAGTTCTTCTTGCCTCATGCTGAACCATCTTTGTGGACACAGGAATTCTAATTGCCCTTTGCTCTTCAATCCATATCTTCAATTCCCTCTCTAATCTGGCCATTTTGCTGACTTGCCTCTCATGGACTTCTTTTGCCATGGCGTTTTCAGTAGGGTTTCTTCTTCCTGTAGCCAGTCTCGGATTCTTTTCTCAGTTGGAGGAGGACCAAACTTATGTTCAGCAGTGCGATTTCCATTCACTTTTGCAAACTGGATCACTTTTAACTTGAATTCAGCACTGTATGAAAATCTTTTCTGAGCCATTTCTGGGCAGAACGTGGCAAAATGTAACCTAATATACCAGTAACAAATGCGAAACAACGAGCGCAAATACAACAAGCATGAAAAAGCAGGAAATGCAAGTAAAAAAATCTACAACCACTGTATAAGACGCACCTAGTTTTTAGACCCCAAAGTTTTCTAAAAAAAGATGCATCTTATACATGGGTAAATACAGTAAATACAGTGTAACTTTTTAGGGGAAAGTCCTAGCAGTCAGAGGATTAAAAGAGGCCTTGTGTAGTTTTGAAGTACACTAAGAATTTTAAGAGGCAGAGGTGAAAAGAGAATACATTCGAAGCAGGCAGAATATTCTACGCAAAGGCACTGAATGGGACAGAAGATAGAGCACAAGGTGATCAGTTTGGTTAGATTATATAGAGCTATAATGTTCAATATTCCTGGAAGTGTAGCCTGGAGTCAGCTAAGCAAAGGCTTTAAATGCCAAAGAGAGAAATGTGTATTTAATCCTAAAGGTAGATAAGAAGTCACTGTACCCCATTGAGCAGTGAGGTGACATAGGTATACTGTGCTTCAGGAAAATCACTTTGGCAGTTGTACAGAGGACAGATTGGAAAAGGGGGAGGCTTTAGGCAAGAGGACTGATGAGGAGGCCGCTGCAAAGGTCCAGACAAGATGTGATGAGGGCTGGACCAAGGGTGGTAGTCTTGGGAGCAGAGTGGAGGAGAAGGATCTGAGAGGTGCTGCAGAAGTAAAACTGACTAGACTTATCAACTGATGGGATAGGGGAAGTTAGAGACACTGAGAAGTTGAGGGTGAGTCACAGGTTTCAAACCCAGGTGACCAAAAGGACAACAGTGCCTCCATCAGAAATAGAGAGATAACAGTCAGTCATTTTGTTTCATAAGTATTATATGCCTTAAAGAAAAAAAAAACAAGCCTTATATAATCAAGATTCATGGTTTCACAAATTAAAAAAAAAGAAGTGTAAGCTAGAGTCAGGAAAGGGAAGGAGAGACAGAAACCAGGAACAGAGAAGGAAGAATACTGGCATTCAACTCAAGAGTTCAATTCAGCACACATTCCCCCCCCGCCACAATGCCCTTCTTCATCCTTTTCACCTAGTCCGATATTATCCGTCTCATCCTTCAAAGCCCAGCTAAAGCCCCACCTTCTCTTCCAAGCCTTCTGTTACCATTTAAACCTGCGAGTGATCGCTGCTTCTCACATCTACCTCTCCATCTATACCTTACTGTATCACTTGGAGAATTGGCGTAAGAATGCTATCCCTCCTCAGAGTGGTGCCGTTGGGATTCAATAAAATGAAAAAGGAAGTATTGTCCATCATTGATTATTGCTTTGATCCTATAAAAACTGGGTTGAAAAGATACTCCCAGAAAGGAAAAAACAATAAGAGAAAACCCTCCAAACTAGCTCTTTTCATGGCTCAGTTCAAATGTCACCTCTTTTCTGATTTTTCCCAATTGTTAGCACCACCATCAAGTTGCTTTGTGTTTATCTTTTATATATCCCACATTTACTTATCTCTGGATTTTTTATATTTCTGCCCCACCCTCCAGTAGAATGTAAGCTTCCCGAAAGCAGAGACGGCCTCACTCACTTTTGTATTTTTATCCCTAATGTGGTACTTGGTCCATAGTAGTGTCTTAATAAATGCTTGTTGGTTGATTCTCAGCATACCGATTCATGAGAGACATACAGAAAGTAAGACAGTCATTGAATGAGGTTGTCAACATGGTGTATAGGCCATGGTGAGACGGTCATGCCTCTGGTGACATGGCCAGAGTTGCGGAGGGGCTGGAAAAACAGCTGGAGACCAGCTCCAGGTAAGAAGAGATTCACAAAATAAGTCTGCTTGGAAGGAAAGGGAAGCAGGAGCTAATCCTGGATCAGCAGCCCAAAGTGGCTGAGGAAAATGACATCAAGACCCAGGAATGTAAAAAGATATGGCAAGGGAGGACTGTCTCAAGCCTTCAGCCCCAGCCCAAGACTTTTTATTCTCTCAGAGCTGTCACCAGCAGGGGCTGGGACTCTACAGACTCAAATGCCACAGACAGCCCAGGACCTTGAAAACTGAACATGATATAAGCGCTATGTCCTATAGCATCAAACAAACAAATCCAAAGATGGCATCTTGTGAAATAATGACCAGAAGAAGAAGCCTTTGTGATTCTTGGGCAATTCAAGTTTGGAAAAGTTGCTTGAGGGGTGGTAGCAGATCATAGCTACAATGATTAGTCATGCTTTTAGATTCTAAAATATTTTCTTAAGTTATTTGTTTTTTAAATTAAATTTTTTTCAATTAACAAGTATTTATTTTCTTTCCCTCCCATCTCCACCCCTACAGACAATGTATTAATGTCCTTTTAAAAAAATTATAGTCATTTCTGGATATACTGTCTTCATACACACACACACACACACACACACACACACACACACACACACATACACACTAAATGAGCCCTTCTTTATAATAAGTAAAAACAGTTATTGCCTCTAAAATTGGTGAATATTAGCTGTCTTTGGCGTCCAACTACGTGACATAGTGGATAAAGTCCTAGACTTGGAATAAAGAATACCTTAATTGAAATCCTGCCTCAGACACTTACTATGTGACCCTGGGTAAGTCACTTAACCTCTTTTTGTCTTAGGTTCCTCATCTCTAAAAGGGGGATAATAATAGCACATAATAGGGATAATAATAGTCCCAGAGTACCGTGAATGTCAAATGACATAATATTTGTAAAACACTTTGCAAAATTTAAAGTGCTATTGAAATGCTAGTTTTTATTATGAAAACACAGAGAGTGGTACTACTGAGATCAAATGTTAATAGTGACATATACCACAAACTTAGAAGGGGCCTTAGAAATCACTGAGTTCAACACATGTGTCTATAAAATCTCCTACCCCTGCCTGAAGCCTTCCAGAGACAGGGACCCTACTGCCTTCTAAGCAGCCCAGTATGCTTTAGATCAGCTCTGATCGCTACCAAGTTTATCCAAACATCAAGCCTTCTCTGCAACTTCCCCCTCCAGCTTGTAGATCTGCCCAGTGGGGCTAAGCACGATGAGTGGTTCTTTGTTTTTACAATTCATCGCCCTCTTTTGCACCTGTTTACTTGGGGTTTCATTCATGCTGCTCAGCAGAAGCACTCTGATTGGTTTCATTTTTCTGTTTATGATCCTGTGCCATCAGCTCATTTCCACAGAAGAAGCTATGGCTGCATGTTACTAAAGAATATATTTAAAACACCAAAGCATAAGCAGTGTGATGAAAAAGACTGGAAGTCAGAAGATCTGGTCTATATTTCTGCCTCTATCTCTGACCCATTATACTAACTGAAAGAAGTCAGAAATTACAGTGTCTTAAAGCTGGAGAGATTTTTAGAGATAAATTTTAGAGATAATTATCCCAAATCACTGTACTTTTATAGTTCACAGGATCATAGAACATTAGACATCATCTAAAATGATAGGATCATAGCTGAGAAGCTGGAAGGGACCTTAGAAGCTATCTAATTTTAGAGACAAGGAAACAGAGGCCCAAATTACCAAAGTTATTCAAGTAGCAAATACAGAGCTGGGGTTCCAACCCATATATTTGTCTCCAAATATAGCATTTTTTCCACCAAATGACTCTTCCTCCCACTTTTTAATTTTATGTATTTATTTATTTAAAATAAATATGTTGTCAGTTGTTAACAAGAAGGAGGGATCATTTCCTTTAATTTCAACATTCTGGTTCTAATATTGTGTATCTAGGACTAATATTTATATTATTCCCTCACACTTTGGCCTCTTTCCTTCTTTTTCTTCCTTCCAAAGCAACAGGGCTTTATCTGCCTGATGGGGACCAGGAGATGAATGGGCAAAGGGAAGTGATGAGAGAGAAGCCAAGGAGGTGATGCAGAGACAGATTTCACAACTCCTAACCACCAAAAACTAGAACTGAGGTCTCAGGACACACAAGAGAGGTTCCAGGACAAGATGACAGGTAGATATTTCTTTTGACTGGGGCCAGCTGTTGAGTTCTTTCTCTTTGCTCCACAAGCTAAATTGGCAAGAAGTTCGAGTGATAATCAGAGGTCTCTGCCAGCAACAGGACCCAAATCAAAAAGTACTACATGTTAAGAGTTTCGGCCTATACAAAATCTGGAGTTTCTCTACCTGAAAACTATAATCAACAAATATTTGTTAAGCACCTACTATGTGTCATGCACTGTGCTGAAAATACAATAACAGCATTCCTATAGCTCCTACTATGTGCTGGGTACTACACTAAGCACTTTATCTCGTTTGTTCCTCACGACAACCCCGGGAGGTAGGTGCTATTATAATCTCCTTTTTACAATTGAAAAAAATAAGGCAGACAGAAGGAAATTTATTCAAGGTCACACAGTAAGTGTCTGAGGCTGAATTTGAACTCAGATGTTCCTGATTCCGGGCCCACTGCTCTATCCACTGAACCATCTAGCTGCTAGACAGAGATGAAAGTCTTGTTGATTTTTGTAGACATGCCACACAGATATTAAAGGAATTGAGGGTGTTTCATTTAGAAAAGAGAAGATTTAAGAAATGTATAATAACTGCCTTCAAATACTTAAGGGACTATTTTATGAGAAAATATAGGATCATAGATTTGGAGACCAAAGAGTCCTTAGAGCCATCTAATCCAATCTTTTCATTTTACCCACAAGGACACTGAGACTCAGAAAGGTTAAGTATATTGCCCAGGGTCACAGAGGCAGTGTTTCAGAGACAGAATTTGCTCTCTCTGATACTACCTGGGTAACTCTAATCCATACAGTTTCTTTCTTCCATTGTAACATGGGGATAATAGTGGCACCTTCTTCCCAGCGTTGATGTGAGAATCAAATAAGATGATATTTGTAAAATGTTTAGTACAGTGTCTGACACAAAGTAGGCGCTTAATAAATGCTTATTCCCTGTGCCCTTTCTCTTCCCCATAGGTCTCCAGAATCACCACCCTGGGCTGCCTGAATAATTTCATTGCTGCCAGCTGGCTAACATCTGCTCAGCCAAGACTCAGACTCCACTTCTGATGCTTACTATCTGTGTCACCTTGGGCAAGTCATTTAATTTGTCTGGGTCATTTGTAAAATGAGAGGGTCAAACTAGCTGGCCTCTGCAGTCTCTCTCAGCTCCAAAGCCATGACCCTAAATTGTAAGATCAGATTCTGTCTGCTGCTCTGGAGTATCTGAATTATGGTCTTCTGAGATCCTTCCCAAGTTTATCTTGGATGGAGATTACGGTGTCCTAGTAGGGCACTGGATGGTGGCAGGGTGACCCAGAGCATTGGGCAATTCCACAGTTTATTTCTATTTCAAGCTCATATTCCATTAGGGTTTTAAGCTCAGTTAACTGCCACTCAACCAGTGTCTCAGGGATATTTGGGGAAATTACAGATCAAACTGGGGCCGTGGTATGGGGAGACTGTCACCTTGCAACACTGTCCCTGGTGTTGTCTGCAAGAACAGAAACTGCTAGGTGAGCTAGTCAGGAAGATGTGCTTGTCATTCCACTGGCTGAATTATCTTGTAATAAAAAAGCCAACACCACAGCTCATTACAACCAGTTAGAGTAGCATGGACCGTTCTCCTGCAAAGAGATGCCATGTTTGATAGGCCATGCTTGTTGGAATGCCCTAAAGCAAGTTCTTAACCTGGAGTCTGTGAATTTAGATATAGATATAGACACAGGTGATATAGGTATAGTTAAATGTTAGAAAAATAGATAGCTTATTCAATATAGTTGTTTTTCTTTGTAGTCTTACTTATTTAAAAACATTATTCTGAGAAGGGGTCCCTAGGCTTCATTAGACTGCCAAAGGAGTCTAACAAAAAAAGCTTAAGGCTTAAGGCTAGAGGCTGCTATCTGATGAGGTGGATTCTCCCAAGGGACCCACGTGAAGAAAGGGTGCCGGGGGAGTACTGAAAGTATTACCCTATTTATTGATTATATATCATTGTATACATAGTTAATATATATTATTTTATATGTATTTTATATACCACATATTAATTGTTATACATTTTCCTCTATGCTTGCTCTTGTACAGAGCAAGAAACCTCAAGAGGTAGCTAAGTGTCCCAATGGTCAGAGTGCTAGGCTTGGGTAGTTACATGGTGCGGTGCACACAGCACCAGGTCTGGAATTAGGAAGACCTCAGTTCAAATCTAGCCTTAGACACTCCTAGCTGTGTGACTCTGGGCAAGTCACTTAACCCTGTTTCCCTCACTTTCTTCATCCGTAAAATGAGCTGGAGAAGGAAATGGCAAATCACTCCAGTATCGTGGCCAAGAAAACCCCAAATGGGATCATGAAGAGTTGGACACAACTGAAAAAATAAATGACTGAAGATGGAATTTTACCTCAAACATTACCAGCTCTGTGGTACCCTGGGCAAGTCACTTAACTATTCTCAGCCTCAGCACCTTCATCTGCAAAATGAGGACAGTAATGGCACTTTCCTTGAAGGGTTTTTGTGAGGATCAAATGACATGACATCTGTAAAGAACTTTTCAAACCTATATAAATGCCAACTATTATGAACCGACCCAGTTCTGTCTCAATTTTACCACTCACTAGCTGTGCAACCTTGGGCGATTCACTTTCCTTAAATGTAAAATTCAACTCAACAAGCATTTTCTACCGTACATGCCAGACACTGTGTTAAGCACTGGAGATACAAAGATAAAAATGAAACAGAGACATACACTAGGTGGCGCGATAGAGCATTGGCTCCAGTCAGGAAGACCGGAGTTCCAATCCAGCCCGTGTGAGTTTGCTCAGTTTGCTTCAGTTTCTTCATATGTAAAATGGGGTTAATAATAGCACCTTCCTCCCAGGGTTGTGGTGAGGATCAAATGAGATAACAATCGGAAAGTGCTTAGCACAGCGCCTGGCACATAGTAAGGACTACGGAAATGTTAGCTATTATTAAATAGAAACAAAAGAGTAAATAGAATTAAATAGAAACAGAATATATACACAGAAAGTACTAAGGAGTTGGAGTTTTTTTTTAAAAATGAGGAAATTGAGCTAGATGTGACTTAAGGTCTTTTCCGGCTCTAACAATCTAATTAGAATTTTGTGACTCTTAAGAGTCCTCTTCTCGTGAGCAATAGTCAGTTCTCATTCTTAGTCACCTCAGTGCTCAGAACCCAGCCACTGTTTGTCTGTTTCCTGCCAAGCCGAGACAACAAGCCACAAGAGTAAAGGAAGGCTCAGGGGGATGAAAAGATAAAACCAACATGAACTCTCGGTCTACCTCCCCGACCTACAACAATGTCTTGAGTTCTCCGTGGTGGTGGCCGGTAACCTCTGGATTTGTGGCAGAGCTAATATGAATTTTGCTGCTCATCAGTGAAGGTTCTCTAGAGCCTTCCCCAAGCTCATCCAACCCTCAAAAGAGGAATTAGAAAAGTCTGATGACTTCAGTCTCCTGCCAAGCAGATGTTTACTTTCTCCATGACCCCAATAAAAGTATCAATATAATTCGTTTTGCTTTTGGGAAGAATTTCAGCTTCAAGGTTTGAAGGGAAGAAAGGGATGAGCTAATCTGGGGCCAATTATTGTGCTCCTGGGGTTAAAAGTGCTTGGACTTGTGCCTGCCTCGTGCCTCCCCAAATCCCAGAGCCTCTGTACAACTTAGAGCACCTTAAAAGCGTATACACTGTCCTCGACTTTCATCATTGGATACTCGTAGAGTCTTTGAAATAGAGAATCATAGAATTTTGGAGTTGAGAGAGACCATAGAGGTCAACTAATCCAAACTCCCACTCAAAGCAGGAATCTCCCCTTCAGTATCCCTGACAGGTGGTCCCCCAGCCTCTGCTCAATGATGAGTAACAGCACTCACTTTCAACAGCTTAGGAAACAGACATGGGTTGCATTCCAGCCTCCCACGAACATTTGTTAGAGCGAGGGTGGTGTTCCGAGAAAAACTCAAAGAGCCGTCAACTTGTCCCATAATAATAGTAGTGATGATGACGACAGCACCAACTCGAATGTGTACAACATGTTATGGTTATGAAGCACTTTATGTACATGATCTCATTTGAAAACAGAGGGAGCAAATCAGATTCAACCACACTGGCCCTTCCAAGTGTAAGAGGCTGACCCGCTATCTGCCCCCCACCCCCACCTCACCCCGAGTGCTGCTATCAGAGGGCAAACTAAAATACTCTAATCTCACAATGAGAGGTGGAGAGTGGCAGAGTGGGTAGTAGACCATTGATGAGGATTCGAGTATCTACTGTGACACATATGAGCTGTGCAGACCAGAGGCAAATTGTTTAACTTTTTAGTGCTCCCAAACAACTCTTTAAGACTATAAATTACAGATGAGCCATAGATACATGCATTGGTGGAAGGAGCTTCCACACTAAGAAATTGCCTATACTGATAAAATTATACATCTGGACAAAAAAAATTATCATCTCTGTTGTAAGTCCCTCAAGAGCAGGGACCGTAAAGTTTTTACTCTTTGTGTCTACAACACCCAGTCTGACATAATTAATATTTAGTAAATGTCCCTTGGATAGAATTTAACAGAATCAATGAATATGCTGACTGTGCTCTAGTCAAGCTGTTTGAAGACAGGAGGGATATTTGGTTTGATTCGATAGAGAAGAATCTTTTAACCACCATCATTCATATGGCCCCATATCCACTACTAACACCCAACAAATGAACATCACATACGTTAGCTGAACTTTTCTGAAAGTCATTCTAGGGGAACTGTAAGATTTGAATGCTCTCTCCTCCTCTGCAGTAAATCCTGCTGTGTGCTAGGGTTCCTCCAGAATCCTTTAATATGCCTCATTTCAGCTTTTTCTAGTGTATAACAAGGAAACAAGACTCTTAAATTACTCTCAACACTGGGGTAAGAAAAGGACCCTAGCTCAATGTTGTCCTTACCCTAAAGTCACATATAATACTCCCATCATATCTGCCCAATATACCTCCCCAAGATCACTTACTAACGGTATTAAAGTGGTCAGTGACCAAGAATGAATTAACATTCTGTCTAGCACAAGATGAAACCTAAATATTTCACCTGGATGCCATCTCCTCCTTTAAAAATGAAATTTAAAATTGAATTACTGCTAGAAATAAAGATGTTTGGAGTAGAAGCAGGTTGGGGAGGGGGAAGATTAATAAGCTTAACTTTGGAAACTTTCAGTTTGAGGTGCCAAGCTAGAGATATGGAGCTGGATATTAGCGGAGTGATAAGAGTTAGTGCTTTGCATGGGGGAGTAACCTGTGTCGAGGTGATAGTTGAAGTACTAAAAGGGAATATTGCCAAATGAGAGAGTGGAGGGAGAAGAGAAGTTAGAGGACAAAATCTTGGTGATCACCTACCTTAAGGAATCAGGAAGAGGATCAGGAGACAGAATAGAGTTCTTTATGTAAATTCTGTAAATTTTCATTATGCATATTTTGACTTTATTTTAAGAATTCTGAAAGAAATCCACATTCCCAAAAAAACCCTACCTATGTTAACTATGTTTACTCTACAAGACTGCATTCTCTCTCACCACTCCTGCCCTTCAGCTAGGTACTCTGGTCTCTACACACACACACACACACACACACACACACACACACACACACACACACACACACACACACCCCTACCTTAAAAAACAAACAAACCTCCAAGTGAAAACAACTGAGGCCATTAGCTAAGACCTCCCTCTTCTCCCTTCCTCACTTCACAACATCACAGTATCTTCTCCCCTCAATATCCTCCTTCTCTCTGGTCTCTAATGATGAAGTAGCCCTTATCCTTGCCAATGTTTCTATAAGAACCCTTGATCCCATCTCCTCCCAACTTCTCCCACAAATTGCTACTACCAGCACTCCCATTCTCTCCATAATCTTCAGTCTCTCCCCATCTGCTGGCCCTTTCCCTGCTGCCTACAAACGTGATAATGTCTTCTTCATCCTTTAAAAAAAACAAACTTCTTGATCCTACCATGTCTGTCAGCTATTACATTATATCTCTTTTCTTGTCAGCTAAACTCCTTGGGAAAAGCTATCTATAATAACTGCCTCCACTTCCATTCTTCTTTCTTTCTCCTAAACTTTCAGCAATCTTGCTTCTGACTTTATCATTTAATTGAAATTGCAGTTGCCAATGCTCTCAATTTCCAAATCTAATTTACTCTTCCTCGTTTTTTTTTAACTTCTCTGCAGCATAGACCACCTTTTCCTCCTACATACTCTCTTCTCTATGGGTTTTCATGATTCTTCTCTCTTGGTTCTCCTTCAATCGGAGTGCTCTCTCAGTCTATTTTGGTGATTTTGATCCACGTCACAACTATTAATTATGAGCATCCAATCAGGTTCTGCCCTAGGTCCTCTTCTTTTCTCCCTCTATACTATCTCACTTGGTGACCTCATCAGTTCCCATGCATTCAATTATCATCCCTATGCAAATGTTTCCCAGATCACTTTATCTAACTCTAGTCTTTCTCTTGGGTTCCATTCTTTTCATCATCAACTGCCTGCTGGATATTTCAGACTTAATGCCCCATAGGCATCCCAAACTCAACATGTATAAAATAGAATTCATTATCTTTTCCCCAAAACCCTCACCACTTTTGAATTTCTCTATTGACTGTTCACGATACCACCATCCTTCCAGTTAAACAAGTTTGTGTTTTTGGTGTCATCTTCAAATCCTGAATATATGGTTTACCTCCTATATCCCATCTATTGCCAAACCTTGGAATTTCTTTCTCTACAACCTCTCTCACATCCATCCACTTCCCTCCTCTTACACATCCACCATCCTAGTTCAGGCCCTCATCCCCACTCACCTGGAGTATTGCAATTGCCTCCCTTCTTCAAGTGTCATCCTATTCCAATCTATCCTCCACTCAGCTGCAAATCGATCTTCCTTAAGTGCAAATTAAGCTACGTCACTCACACACCCCTCCTCAATAAGCTCTAAAGGCTCCCTATTACCTCCAGCATCAAATTTTAAATTCCTTATCTGGCATTTAAAGCTCCTCACAACCTGGCCTCTTCTTATCTTTCCAGTCTGTATTATATCCTATTGCCCTGCATGCACTCTACCTACAATCCAGCCATACTGACTTATACTTGATGTTTGTCACACACAACAGTACATCTCCCATCTCCATAACTCTGCACTGGCTGTATCACATACCTTGAATTCTCTCCCTCCCAATCTCTGACTTTTATAATCCCTAGTTTCCTTTAGGATTCCATGTAAGTGTTCCCTCCAACAGGAAACATTTCCTAGGCTCCCCTCAGCCCCAGATTATACCACTACACCCACTAAGGTTGCCTTCAATAAATTCTGTGTTTATCTTTTATGTTTGATTCATATATATTGTCTTCTCCATTAGAATATAGGCTTCTTGAGGGCAGGAGCTGTCCTTGCTTTTGTATTTGTATCCCTTGTTTTTGCTTTTCCTTTGTATCCCATGGGTAACCTTGTGTCCCAAGTATATTATCCCAAATAACTTTGTTACTGGGGATACTGTGTATTCCAAGCTTGTCAGAGTGCCTAGCACATATTAAGAGTTTAATAAATACTTGTGATTGATTCTCTCAAAAGAATTTAAGCTCTTTCTGGACAAACACTGTTTCTTTTTCCTTTCTTCCTTTTCTTTTTTCTTTGCTAGTTTGGGACTGAGTTAAAGGGCTGAGAATACAGAGATAAGAAAGAAAAGCCTGGTTGTTGACAGGGTTATTGCAAAATTCAGATCAGACAACTCCTATGAAAATGCCTTGCAACCCTACAGCTCTGTACACATGGATGGTTTTAGTATAATGATTAATCTCTTGCTCCTCCCTGCACTTGAGTGCAAATTATTTCTGTTGAGTTAGGTCCTTGTCTCCCTATTATTAGAATGTGATCTCCCTTAGGGTAGCACCCAGTTCTATTCTTTAATACACATTCCAAGAGCCAAGGCCTACATGATGGAGTCTAGGCTCAGTGAAGACCTTAGATCATATTCAGAACAGCCTGAAGGGATGTTCAGAGTGGGATTAGCCATCGAAGTTATTTGAAGGCATCAACTTCTTTTTTCATTTTTGTCACTGTTTCCTCAGCACCTACAGTAGTACAGTGCCTAGATGTCAATTGATCAAACAGCAAATATTTACTAAGTGCCTACTATGTACAAGGTACTGTGCTACATGCTGGGAATATGAATATAAAAACCAGATTCGGTCCCTGCCCTTAAGGAATTTATATTCTATTTTGAGAGACACTGGGTACACAAAAAAAGAAATAAATTTTTAGCAAGCAAATACAAGCTAATTTCAGACACAGAAAGGCACTAACACTTTGGGAGGTCAGGAAAAGCTTCATATAGAACATGGTACTTGAGCAGAGCTTTGAAGGAATCTAGACATTCTAGGGGTGGAAGTGAGGAGGGAGGGCATCCCTGGAGGAAATGGAATGTCATAGGTGAGAAACATCAAATAGTCTAGTCTGACTGGATTGTAAATTGCTATGGGGAAAATAATCACATAATAAGATTGAAAAGTATGGTAGAGCCAGAATGTGAAGGGTTTTGAATGTCAAACAAAGAAGTTTATTTTTGACCCAAGAGACACTGGGAAGCCCATGGAGCTCTTTGAGCAGGAAATAGGGGAGTGATTGATTCTATTCAGTCTGCACTTGGAGAAAATCACTTTGGCAGCTGTGTGGAGAATGGGTTGGAGTGGGGAGAGGCTTGAGGCAGGGAAGGCAGTTAGCAGTTTACTGCAATAACCCAGATAAAAGATGTTAAAGACCTAAACTAGGCTGGACATATGAGTAGAGAGAAAGGGATGAACTCAAGAGATGTTATGGTGCCTAATGAGTATTTATTGAATTATCGAAAATAGATCTTGAGACAGAAGCTTGATATACCTCATCAGGGTATGTCTGTCTGTCGATGTCTTTGTATGTCTGGGTGTATCATTAGGTATGTGTTTCTGTGTATGTCTCATTCTATGGTTGTGTATCTGTGGTAAAGTCTGGAAAGCTGGATACAGATGACCCAGTTTATCATATCCTCAAAATAAAAAAGCTGCTCCAAGCATTTAATGGCTCCAGGATAACTGTAAATTCCACAAACCTGGCCCTAAGCCAGTTCCATTCTCACAATCCCAATTTGCCTCCATGACTGTCTGGGCCTCAGGGAAGAGAAGAAGCCATACTATTCATTCTTCAGAGTTCAGGCCATCTTTACTGTGCTCAGCTTGTAGGAAGGCAAGCACACTAATAGAATGTCAGTGGAGCTTTGCATTGGTCCAGTCATTCTGAAAAACAAATTGGGGTTATGCTACCTGTCCAAGGTCTTCGACCCAGAGATCCACTAAATAAAGGTCCCATATATACTTAAATATCCATAGAAGCACTTTTTGTGGTAGGACAGAACTAGAAATAAAATTAGAATCTACCAATTGGTGAACACGTTTTTGGTACATGAATGTCAGTAGTTATGTTACTGGGCCATAAGAAATGTCAAATGAGAGGAATTCAAACTGGAAAGCTTTTAAGAATCAATGCAGAATGAACTAAGTAGAATCAGGAAAACAGTATCTACAACATCTACAACAATGTAAATGAAAATAATAATAAAATGAAACTAAATTCTTTATAGTTAGAAGGACCGTGCTTGGCTCTGAGACAAGAAAAGATACTTCCTTGTTTTGTAGTCATGTATATTGAATGTCGTATACAACGTCAGACAGTTGATTTGTCTTATTGGCTTTGCTTAATCGTTTTGCTTTTTTCTTATAAGAGAAGGCTCACTATGTAAAAGAAGGGGGATTATAATTGGAAATAACTGGAACAGAAACAGAAGACATCGATAGAATTTAAAAACAATAATAATAAGAACAGCTGGCATTCAGCACTTTACAAACATCATCTCTTTTGATCCTCACAACAACTCTGGGAGGTGGGTGATGATGTTATCTCCATCTTATAGGTGAGGAAACTGAGCCAGAGGAAGGTCAAGTGATTTGCCCAAGGTCACACAGCTCGCAAGTGTCCAAGGATTCAAACTCTCGTCTCCATGACTCCAAGGCCAACATTCTCTGCCCTGCTCTAACTAGCTGCCCAACGACACCCAGTTTGTACAGTTCAAGTTGTATTTAAAGGTGGGATTAGGGAGCACCCAACTGGAGGGACTCTAGGCAGCCACATCTTTAATGATATATCCTGGGGTTCCATAAAGATCAGTTGTTTTTCAGATGCTTTCTGTCTTTTTGCCTTAGACAGGAAACTACCCCCATCTATCATCTCCCAATCATGCTCAGCTAAAGCTCCCAGCCTCTTGTGGGTAAGTTGGGCTTGATACTCTCAATCCAGGGTCTGTTACACTGTGGCCCCCGTAAGAGAATCTCCTCTAGCTCTGGTTTACCTTCCATGGTTTGTTGACTCTGACTTAGCACATAAAAACACACACATATATGTACATATGTGTATATGCATACACATATATGTCTACACATACATACACATAAACACATACGTATGTGTCTGTTTTGATCCTCCAATACAACACAATAAATACAACAAACAATTAAGTGCCCGCTGTATACAGACAGCACCATATTAGGCCTCCAAAGGACATACATGATTTAGATAAGGCTTAGTGACTGGTTTCATGGGACTTGAAATTCAGGAGGTGAATGAGACACCAGCAAGCTAGTCATAATTAAAAAGATGATCTGGTAAGTACATTAGAGAATGCACTACTACCACATAACAGAATGCACATAACAGTATTCGGAGAGGTCTGAGGGGAAGATAGTTATCAATGGTGGGGTGGGGAGGGGGAACTAATCAGAGAAGGCTTCCTGAAGTAAAAAGCATATTTCTAAGACTTTAAAGCAGAAATTCTTAACCTTTTTTTGTGTCATAGACCATTTTGACTGGTGAAGCCTAAGTTCCTTATCAGAATCATATTTTTAAGTGAATAAAATACAATACATAGGATTTCAAAGGAAACAAATTCCATTTAAATACAATTTTTTTTCTAAATCATGAACTACCTGAAACCTAAGGCATCCATGAAATCCAGATTAAGAATTCCTGCTTTAAAAGACGGTCAAGAGCTATTGAAATGGATTCAAAATTAAGAATGGGATGGTTCTCTGGGAGGGGTAAAGGAAGGGGTATGAAGGGAAATTTATGCAACGTTAAAACAAAAGTTACCAATTTTAAAAAATTTTAAAGAAGAAAAAGATAGGCATTTAATAGGCATTATTTGAAAGTATTCCCTCAGTATGGATCAAATTTATCCTTGCTTAAATTTGGTAATACTCTCTCCTTGATACTTATCTTGCTCAAGCTTCCTCTTTCCTATGGCTGATACAACCAATTTCCTGTATGATTTAACCCCAGATTCCAGCTGCCCCACCCATCAATCCCCTAGTTTGCAGAAGCAGCCCAGAAGGACTATGACAAGATGTGGTTTATTTCTCAGCCAGGAGACCACAAACTTTCAAAGACTGTCAGGGAGGAGAGGGGATAGCTTCCTAGGAACCAAAGCCAGTCTTCCAGGTGATGTGCTACTGCAGTCTTAGATACTGATTCAGAGGTATCCACTAGAGAGCTGGTTCTCAGTCCTCACTTTGTATAGTAGGCATTTTCCTTAAAAGCTGCCTACAAATTGAATTTAGGGTAATAGAATTGTATTTTAAATGGCCCCAGGAAAGACTGCCAAAGGAAATCCCATAGTAGATTTTCTTGTAAAGCAAATATTATTCTCCTAACTTATCAACTTGACAAATCTAAATGTTCATATTTCAAGTTTTCTTTAAATAAGGTAAATCCCAAACCAGTCACGTGAGCAACATTTATGAAGTATTTACTATGTTCCAGCCACAATGCTAAGTACTGGGAAGGAAGTGTCCCTGTTCTCAAGAAGCTCACAGAGACAATATGCAAACATCTCATAATAGCTAGCCTTTTAAGGTTTGCCAGGTGATTTACAGGTGTTAACAC
The DNA here is from genome assembly GCF_011100635.1 of Trichosurus vulpecula. Lineage (NCBI taxonomy): Eukaryota > Metazoa > Chordata > Mammalia > Diprotodontia > Phalangeridae > Trichosurus > Trichosurus vulpecula. Next base: position 104,533,107 of record NC_050580.1, read on the forward strand.
TGATTCTTTTGTGAAGGCAAACTAGGTCATCTTTTTGCCTTTAATCACTGAGTGGGTGTTGCCTCAGACAAACTGAGACCTGGGAGAACCCTTTGCTTTAAAAAAAAAAATCTCCCACTGCATTGGGCCATCTCCAGTTGTCCTGACCTATGTCTTGCCATTTGGGACTCCAATGACTCTGGAGGAATTGCTGAGGCTGATGACTTTGCACAGCCCTGCCTCAATTAAATCCAAATTCACTTGCAAATCAAGATCCTCTTCGAGGTCCTCCTCAAAAAGGAAGAATGAACAACAACAAACAGGTGTTAACTCATTTGATCCTTATGATAACCTTGAGGTAGGGGCTATTATTATCATCACATTTTATAGATGAGGAAACCAAGGCTGAGAAGCTAAATGACTAGCCCAGGGTCACTCAGCTAAAATGAGTGTCTGAAACAGGATTTAAACTCAGGTCTTCCTGACTCTGAGTCTAACACTATGTATGTAGAAGATGTCATGGTCACACTCAGTCACTGCCATCTCTCCATGACTCCATTTTGCTAGGAGCTGGAGATACAAAGAAAAAAGTCCCTGCCTTGGAGGAGGAGTTTTGACTAGTTGGCCTCCAAGGTCCCTTCCAGTCTAAATCTATGATCCTATGATACTGCATTATCTCGGGGGGTAGAATGTCTATGGGGGTGAGGGAACAGTCAGAGAAGGGAACTTTGTCTAGCATAGCTTCCCAAAGCGGGCAATACCATCCCCTGGGGTGGGGCGGGGCATTGGAATGATCCGGGGGCAGTATAGCCTCCAGTACAATCAGAAGGCATTGAATAAAAAATAAAGGGGCAGTGGAAGCTTACGGAAAGAAGAGAAGAAATTTCTGAAAAACCGTTCATACATATTTCATCCGTTGTGTAACAGAATTAAAGTCGTAGTGATTACATTATTTTCCAAATAAACACACAAAATGCAAGTTATAATGGAGCAGTGGTCAAGTCTACCAACAGGTCTTAACATGCAAGTGTGAGCAGGCCAGCATGTCTCCCATTGTCCAGAAGTCCAGCATGCATCAGCAGGCATATGTGCTTGTAATGACTTGTTTATAATACAATTACATGATGCAGTATTGCATCATCAAAATTTCAATGCAGGAAAAAAAACCACAAATTTACAATAAATTATTATATTTAAGATGTCTTTTTAAAAAAATTATATTTTTTTAGAAATCATGCAAATTTTTTAAAAAGTTAAAGGGTTAAAGAAAATAGATTGGCGGGCTAAATAATTTTTTTAAAGGGGGTAGGACAAATAAGTTTGGGAATCCCTCAGGCAATTACAGGAATTGTGAGTAGATTCACACCTTTCCCAATAGCAACGGTAATACTGAATTGATTGTTGTTCCCTCACCAAGAGGCTAAAAAAAAAATGGCATGTGGGCTGGAGGGACCCATACACTGGCAGGACTGATGGTAGGATCCAGCCCATTCTCAGTGGGTGGCTGAGTGGGATTAAAAACAAGCTGTGGGGTCTGGGCTAAGTACAGAGGGCTGAGGTGAGGATCGAATTGCTCTCCAGTCCAGACAGCTCCAACCCAGGGCCAGATTCAAAACTCAATGTGAGGATTGCTGTTAATGCTGGGGAAAGCACCCAGTTTCAGGGCAGATGGCAAGATGACCCAGCTAGTGAGGCCCTGGTATCTTGGTAAATGTACAAATCTGCCACTCACCATACATGTGTTGTAGGATTTAGAGCAGTTAAGTAACCTTTGAGATCACTTCAGGGCTTCTTAACTAGGTTCCATGAATTTGACTTGAAATTTTTTTTGATAACTTATGTTTCAATACAATGGGTTTCCTTTGTAAACTGTTGTATTTTACTTTATGAACTTAAAAACTTTATTCTGAAAAGGGGTCCACAGGCAAACTGTCAGAGGGGTCCATGATACAGGAAAAGGATTAAGAACCTCTGACCTATCACTCTTTCATTTTACCGAGAAGCAAAACTGAGGCCCAGAAAAAGGAAGTAATTTGCTCAATAGTCACAAAGATTTAAGTTAACACAAATTAAATTTGAACTCAAGTTTTCTTACCCTAGAATTGCCATTTTCTATAGCACCACACTGCCAAGTTCAACAATCTGTACGGTACAACAGGCAGAATGCTGGGTTTGAAGTCAGAGGATCTGGTTTCACACTTTGGTTCTGTCATTCAAACCTGCTTTAACTAATCTATTTTACTTTCCTGAGCTGAAGTTTCTTCATCTTTGTGGTGAGGGGGTTGGTCTGAATGATGCTTAAAGTTCCTTCCAGTCCTCAATCCTATGAGATGCTTATGGTGAGTGATGACCCCCCCCCCAGTCTATGCCTTGTTATATATGTTAGAATTATAGAATTTTAGGTGTGGCAGTGACCTAAGAAATCATTTAATACCAGCCTCTTGTTTTATGAGGACTCTAACCAGGTCTTCTAAATCCCAGGGCAGTACTCTTTTCTCTCTCTGGATCTGCTGCTTTCTGTGTTCACCACCTTCCTCTGGGTCCTGCAGGTTGGCTTCCACATTCCTCTCTAACACAGGCAGCACCTTAGGAGACCCCTTCAGAGCCGTACGAATGAAGAGAGCAGATTACAACAAAACTCAAGAATTGGAGAATAGGTTCTACTCCTCATCCCTGACCACCTCCACCCCCAGCCCCACCAGCTGTTGGTATCCCAGCCATACTGGCCTAAGAGTTGACAAAGAAAGACCTCCTATCCTATTACAGACACCCAGGTCTATCCAGTCCTCCCCTTCCCCCCTTCTATAGACTACGTCCCAATAAGCCAGATATCAAAGTCCTCATACTCTTGCCCCTTCAGTTTGATTACAAACTCGTCAAAGAGGCTGCCAGCTGCAGTCATCCCTACTTCCCTCATGTCTCTGAGCTCATTCCAGAGACCAGCCTCAGCAACTTAACCCTACTCTAAAAAGGGGTAAGAATGAGAGCAGTCAAGTCGGGATGTGTGGAATCTCCCAGTTGGTATTTGTTTGGATATGGAATACAGCAGGGGAGGGGGGAGGAGGACTGACTCTTGGAACCTGCTAGCTCCGGAAGTTACCCACACACCAGCCTACACACAGAGTGACTTATATATATACAACCACAAACCCTCACAACCTCATATAACTTATAGCCTCAAACTTACCTATACTCACAGCTACCCACCTCTACCCACACCATGATCTATAGCCATAACTATTTATACCCCCACTACTCATTTCAACATACTGATGTACATTCACAGCTATATATACCCCCATGCTGAAATTTATCCACAGTTATTTACTCATATACCCACTCAAATGCACACACAACCCTATAACTAATTGCACGTTCACTTACACCTCCCTACACTCCATACACACAAATCTTCACCACTGCAACAGAGCTGCCCTTCTCACTGAAGAGTCATAGCCTATATTGAGATCCACTTTGCCCTGCCTCCCCACCTTGGTTCCAGGGCTTTCTTGCGGTAGGGGACTAATTTGCATGCCGTAGCCCAGAGAAAGACTAGGAAAAGGAAGATCAAAGGGGAAAAGGAGTGAAGAGAATCCTTCAGAAGCCCAAGTCTCAGTGGGATAAGACAGTGGGAGGCACCCTACCCAGGCCCTGGGAAATGAGAAGACCCATGGAAAGAGTCACCCTTACTCAGACAAAAGTGAACATTGGAGGCTCAATGCAGAAGGGAGAGTAGGCCCTTTGGGCGGAAGATAGAACTCACGTGAAAAAAGTTTTAAAGGTTCCCAAGTATTTCTTGACGCTGAGCCTGCCTAAAAAAGCTGAAAATGTCCAAATAGCATAAAGGCATGAATGGGGACAACTATTTCATTTCGAAAAGATAGAGGACTCCTTAAATGGAAAAGATGCCTTAATGGGAAATAACCAGAGCTCCTGACACTCTTCTTCCCAGTCATTTCCCCATCATGCTGCCACCATTTCACCCTTCATCATCTCCCTCTAACAGAACCTTGGATTGTGCCTCTGTGTTGCGGGGCTCTGTTAAGTAAGCTCCCTCGTCTTGCCTGGAACCAAGCATCTATCCCACTTCCCTGCTACCTGCACACCATGCTCCCATGTGGTTACCAATAAACTCCACTCCCTTTGTTTCCAGCTCCCCTTTAAATATCATCTTTCCCCATTAGAATGTAAGTTCCTTTAGGGCAGGGTCTATCTTGCTTGCTTGCATTTGTCTCCTCAGCACATACCACAGTACCTGGTACATAGCAAGTGCTTAGTAAATGCCTTTATCTATCTATCCACCCATCCATCCACATATCCTTACAGGATCATATCACACTTTTTAATTTTCCCCCAGTTACCTGTCATTGCATCCCTCTGTTGCACATGCCTTTTTAAAATAACTAAGTTTAGTCCAAGAGAACAGATAATGAAACATATCTACCAGTTCTTGGCATAGATTCGTGGAATAAGATAATAGAATGTTGTTTATACTGTCAGATTTGGTCACTGTATTGGTGTCTAGGTCTTACTCCTTTTTTCCAAGTGAGTCAGGTGTACTTTGGGGCTTCACAGAAAATAATCAAAGCGGAAAATTAATCAGACTCTCCTATTCACATTGCTTCCAACATTTAGAGACAATTGTTCCCTAAATGAGTGATTTTGTGATAAACTGCCATAGCCTTGGGAGATATAAGTGGGCCACACTCATAAAATGTAAGGATCTAAGAGGTTTATTGCAGTATATACTTGTTAGCCATTAAAGGTCTCAGGATAAGTGGAAAGATGGGATGCTCTCCAGAAGAGGTTTGCAGTCTCAGGTCAGTGGGAGAAAGAGGGTGGAAGAAGGAAAAGGACAGTAATTCTCCAAGTAGCTAAGGAGGAAAGGATATATGGTAATACTCAGTGTTCCTGAGGAGGGTCACAGGATGAAAGATGGCTTTCCCCCAACTATCTGGGCAAGATCCGAAGGAGGGGAAGATAAGCAGCTCACCCTCTACTTCTACCCCCCAGGCTTTTCCTTCTTATACAAGAAATGGCCCATAACATTAGAGATGTTTTCATTTTTTTCTAGTTCCTAGAGATTTTAGGACAGTGATTGGTTGAGTGGGATTAGAAGGCTCATCCTTCTTTGGTTTGGATGGAAGAAAATTGTTATCACTAAAAATGAATATGCTACTAAAAATCTACTTCACTTGGGCTGAGCTGAATATTATCTACATTTTGGAAATGGGGAGAGATGTTCCCTACAGTCTGGGGATGTAAGGCAAAATAGTGAGATCAGTTGGGGGAAACACTCAAAGTATCATAAGGAGTTGTTGGTTGCTTGAGGCTTACTCATCAAGGGAGATCAAAGGAGCCTTTGCTTTGAGGAGTTTAGATTTCCCCTTGGATTCTACATATGAAAACTGACCTACATTTTGATGGAGGGAGCTTCACATAGATTCTCACATTCAGGAGGAAAAAAACCTCAATCTACCAGTTTAATTTCAGCAACTAGGAGGCAGACAGTACTGGGCTCAAGATCAGGAAGAACCAATTTCAAATCTGGCCTCAGACATTTATCTGTATGGCCCCAGGCAAGTCACTTTAACCTTTTTCAGCCTGTTTCCTCCTCTTTAAAATGGGGATTATTGTTCTAGCACCTATCTGACAGAGTTCTTCAGAGGATCCAATGAGATCATACATATAAAGTGCTTTGCAAACCTTAAAGAGCTCTCTTAATGTTGTTATTCAGTCATGTCCAACTCTTCATGACCCCATTTGGAATTTTCTTGGCAAAGATACTGGATTGGTTTGCCATTTCCATCTCCAGCTCATTTTACAGATGAAGAAACTGAGACAAACAGGGTTAAGTGACTTGCTCAGGGTCACACAGACAGTAAGTGTCTGAGGCCAGATTTCAACTCACAAAGATGAGTCTTCCTGACTTCAGACCCAGCACTCTATCCACTGTACCATTTATCTGCCCTGTCTTATTATTAAGCAACATAGCTACACATACGTTGCTCTAGCAAACAATATTGTTCCCCTTAAGTTGGAACTTGCAGTTACAAAAATTCTAATTAATGAACACATCAGTATATATGGCATATGATTAAACCAGACATTATGCATTACGAAAAACACTGTAGCAGCTAAAGTTCTGTTGGCCCTACCACAATTGGTTATTTCTCTACCTTTTGAAGGATCATTAAGGGAGGGGAAAAAATTATTAGCTGTTTGCTTTCGACAGTAAAAAAGCTCCAGCAAATATTCAGATAATTGAAGTGTCCTGTCACTACTGTATCATACCTCCATACTAGCTTTATAATCACTTTGCTAAATTCCTTATCTACTTCCTCCTTCCATCCAGGTGGTCTCTAGTATATATCAATGACAATATAGTTTCTATTTCTGTCTCTGCCAACGTTCACCCAAGTGCTGTCTATCACTTGGCCCATCTAATCCCAGAATTTCCTCATGTAAATATTTTTCTTAATGCATAATGCTACCCTTTTTGTCTGTTCTATGTCTTTTGACTAAGTTATACCACTCCAGAGCCATATTTCAGTATTGGGTCCCACATGTGCCAATATTAGCTATATGATAAATTTTAGTCCTTATGTTAGGATCGCTAGTTTGCTCTGTTTATAACCCTTAATTTACACACTTATTTATAGACATCTATTTTTTTTTATTTTTTGTTGTTTTGTGGATTCCAGTTCTGCTAATTATTACCTGTATTACCTTGGCTAAGTCACTTAATTTCTCTGGGTCTCCAATTTCTCATCTATAAAATAAGAAGGTTGGATTAGATCATCTCTGGGCTGCCTTCCATCTCAAAATCTATGATCTATGATCCTGTGTATATTTCTTGGATTTTTTCTCCAGTTCATTGCTGGGCATCTCTACTACTAATCTTGGTATAATAACCATAAATCCTCTGTAAGGTAACTATCTTGGCAAATATAGGTAGGTGGCATTTTCTCCTCCTTTCCTTTTTTAAATTTAATTTGGAAGATCCAGGCAATTACATCCTTACGAGGCCTTGTAGCTGTATCCACCACTGCCCAATTCAATTCAACAGACATTTATGAAGTTCCTACTAGGTGATACAAGGAAATAGAGGAAAAATACCTTCCCTCAGAGAACTGTTTGTCATAAATGGTAAGGACAATAAGAAAGACTTTTTAATTTATTATGTTAGGGGGAAAAGAAAGGTGCTACAATGGATAGGGCACTGGATCTTGAGTCAGGAAGACACAAGTTCAAATCTGGCCTTAGATCTGTGTGGCCCTGGGCAAGTCTCTTACCTCTATCTGCCTCAGTTTCTTTGATTATAAAATGGGGATAATAATAGCACCTACCTCCCAGGGTTGTTGCAAGGATAAAATAAGATAATATTTGTCAAGTGCTTAGCACAGTGCCTAGCACATAGTAAGCCCTTAGTAAATGCTTGTTTCCTTCCTTCCTGCTTGGAAGGATGGTTGGTGAAAACCCCACAACTACTTATTTTGTTTCTATTCCCTCTACTAAATATAGCACTCTTCAGACAACTAAGGATGATGCAAAAAAAAATATTTAACAGGACCTGAAACTCAAGATATTTGGAAATGGTAAGAGATCCTATAGCTGCCCTTAAAGCATTCAAAGTAACCTGAATAAATGAATGACATCCTGGAGCACTAAAGCAATTTCTGGTTGTGATTGCTAATGTACTACTTTGAGGAATCATAGAAAATGGGAAAATGCTGCAAAACTGGAGGCAAACAAACATTATCTCACATTTCAAAAAGGAAAATAAAGTAGGCTTTTCCAACTACATGCTGATAAGCTTGATGGTAATTCCTGGCAAAGTATTTATCTATTTATTTACTTATTTATTAATTTACTTATTATTTCTCTGTTAATTTGTTTATTATTGGGACAGATTATTAGAGGGATGGTCTGTAAGTACTTAGAAAGGAAAACAAAGATCATTGGGAGCTTGTTCTTTAAGAATGAGTCATGCCAAAATAATCTCACTTCCTTTTTTGACAGGGTATGTCAGGAAGTACCACAGAAATAGTATACCTAAATTTCAGAAAGACAATTGGACAAAATCTCCTATAATGGTGTTTTGGATTGTAAGGAGCATTGTGAATTAAATAATAGTAAGTACAGTTGGGGTAGGAGCTGTTTGAGTCTGGACTCCAGAAATCATGATTAAAAGATAAATGTCAAATTACATGGAAATTATTAATGAAATGTCTAAGGATCTTCTTAGTGACCCTGTCCCATTGAGCATTTTTAGCAATGATTTATGTGACATAGATAGCATACTCATAAAATTTTTAGTGACATGAAGCTATGAGGGACAAGTAAAACATTAAATGACAGAAAAGAGATCCATAAAGATATTAACAAATGGAAGGAAAAATGGACTGAATTTAATTCAACAAGTGTTATTCAGCACCTACTATATACCTAAGGTATCTAGGGATAAATGTGAAATCCATTGAAGATTAAATCTCTTAAATGAGATTCACAATCACATAAAAGAGTTCAGCCCAGCGATAAAAATAGAAAAACAAAGTAGATGAAATGCTTATTTTTCAGTCTAACAGTATTACACATATCTCGGGTAGATATCATAGAGGGACAATGAACTGAGGTCAGAATGAAACATGCAAATAAGAGAGCAAGACAGATTCTGAAAAATTGCATAACATTTGCAATGACCACTAGCTTTCTGTTGAACAAAGTCTTTAGAAATCTTCCAGTGATGCTAAATGCCTAGAAATTATGTAATACATAATGCCACAAAGAATTAATATTCTGGATCACCCAGAGTATTAGAGAGATGCATAGGGGGTATAAAATAGGCTTTATCATATTACTGACAACAAATTGTGTCCCAGAAAAAGTGGAAAATATATCAAAGAGATATAGGACCCTGCCAGAAGGAACAATAAACAAACGTCTAAAGCGTATGCTACCCTGGTACATATATCATATTTATAGACCTATTGGAAGGCACAGCACATTGAGCAGACCCCTGCAAGAATTTAAAGGAGGGTATAAGAGTTGTATACAATGAGAAAGCAGCGATGGTTTGTGATCTGCACCAGTGGAAAGAGTTGCTACACTAATAAAATCACAGATCCAGGGAAGAAGTTTTTTTTAAAAAATCAGCTGTGTAAATACCAGCTGGGGAACATATAGTTAGAAGGTAGTTCATATAGGGAAAAAAACCCTGGGAGATTTAGTGGACTGAAAACTCAGTATGAGTCCACAATTGGATGTGACAGCCATAAAAAGCTTATGAAAATCTAGTTGCATTAGTAAATGGATGGTATCCAGAATAAAGAAGGTTGAAAGTCCTGCTGTAATTTGTCCACATCTGACAATCTGGGATTTGGTGTTCAGCCCTGGGTACCACATTTCAGGAAGAAGGACAAGCTGGAGCATGTCAAGAAGTCAACCAGTGAAATGTAAAAATTGTGATAGGCTGAAGAAATAGGGAATGGTTGAAAGCCTCGAGTGAGAAGACTGAGGAAGAAAATGTATAGCTGTTTGCAAATCCTAGAAGGGCTGTCAGGTGGAAAAGAATTAGCTTTGCTCCGCTTGGCCCCAGAAGGCATTACTAGAGGCAATGGGTAGAATTTATAGGGAGGTAGATTTTCTGTATAATAGATAATTTACTATCAAAGCTGTACAGATGCCAAAGGAGAGGGTTAGACTGAATGATCCCTAAGGCCCCTTCCAGCTCTGACATTCTAGAATAAGACATTACTGAGAAGCAGTCTCAGTTAAAGGAAAAAAAAAAAACTTCAAAACTTAAGAAATGGTAGTACCAGGTTGACATGGGCAATGGGCGCCCTCTCGTGGCCACAGAATCATTGCTCAGTCTAAGGGAAAAGAGAAGTAGAATTAATGGAATATTGAGCCTCACAACTGCACTATGACGAAGGCATTGAAAACATTAACAGCCTCGCTTTACAGATAGGGAAACATTTGGAGAGATCAATGAGGCAAATTTTGAAGCCGGGTTTCTTCACCCCAATTCCAAAGCTAGCATTCTTCCCACTACACCCCATTCTCTTATTTAAAAAGATACTTAGACGTCACCTACTCAATCTGCTTATTTTATTGAGGTCCAGAAGGGGCACTTGATTCCTCCAAGGTCACACAGTGAGTTAGGTGTCAGAGCCAATATTAAAAACCAGACCTATTAACTCCTGCCTTTCTATAACACTGAATTCTTTCATTCTTGTAGTTTAGTGAACACAGGCTTAAATGCCAGTTTTGACCATTGTTAGCCATGGGTAAATTGCTCAACTTCTCTGAATTTTCTTTTCACCAGTAAAATAAGAATATTTGTACAAACCTCAGAGAGTTGTTGCAAGCACTATAAAACATGAGCTAATATTATTATTTATGAATTTGTTGTTGTTCAGTCATTTTAGTCGTGTCCAACTTTTCTTGACCCCACTTGGGGTTTTCTTGGTAAAGATACTAGAATGGTTTGCCATGTCCTTCTCCAGCTCATTTTACAGATGAGGAGACTGAGGCAACCAGGGTTAAGTGACTTGCCCAAGGTCACACAGCTAGTATGTACCTGAGGCCAGATTTGAACTAAGGAAGATGAGTCTTCCTGACTGTGTAGGTCCAGCATTCCATCTACTGAGACACCCAGCTGACCTATTATTTATGAATTGGCCAAAATATTTCTACGGTAGTCCTACAAGTAAGTCATCATTTATAATTTGGGGGAAGGGTTAGGGTAGAGATCTACTTGATATCTTTGTGGCAACAGGGAGCATGGGGAAGGTAAAGCACTGGCCAAAAACATTGAATATTTGAGTATGCTCCTACTTAATCTTTTTTTTTATAGAGAAAAAAATTAAATCAAAGTCAACAAGTGAAATTAACATGGGAAATTTGTTCCAACTAATAGTGAATATAATGGAGTACAATGTGTAAATAAGGTCAAATTTGAAATTGAATACTATTATGAATATGGTCTGCTAATATCACTATACATTAGTTTAGGCTTTTAACATGGATGTGTTGCTCCATGCTTGCTGAATTTGAATGTGATCTTCACATAAAAGTTAAAAATACCATACTAGCTGTTATATTTCTCAAGGTGATCCATTTTGATAAGTACAGGGCAATAAGCTAATTTACAAAAAGCTGTAATTTCTAAAAACAACCAGAAAAGTCATAATTATTTGGAAATTTCAAGTTAAATTAAATGTAAATAAACAATTAAAGTTTAATTATCTTAATTTTTTTCTATTTTTAAGTGAAATAATACCTCTTCATAATGGACAAATAAATATTTTGAAGAGAGAATCGACTGAGTTTATACAGCAGAAATACAAAAATGAACAGTAAAAAGCCCAAACCTAGAAAGTACAAATCACCATATTTATCACTGGAGTTTATTGTTGATAAAAAGAAATACTATTGGGTTTGTTTTGTAGGGATCTTTTTGTTTTAGATAACATAAAAACTAATAAATTGAAATATCTTGAAAGTACACATTTTAAAATGGGGAATTATGAAAAAAAATTTGTAGACTTATTAACTAAAACTATAACTTGTTTATGAGTAAAATTACTTTATCTTTCTAGTAGTGTTGGCAAAATAAAAGAATTTTTCTAGAGAAAATTACATGCTTTCAATAAGCAAAACTTAACCTTTAAAAAAATCCTTCTATGGAAAATCAAAAGGACTGCTTGCATTGTGTACAAGATTGCTTATGAATTGTAAAATGTGAAAGATATCATTTGATGAAATGGCGATACCTGCAGTTATTGATACAATTGAAACAATGCTTGGTGAATCACATGCAAAGACGTTTCAAATGGTTTCTGCTTACAGATAGAATACAATAGAAAGAAGAATTCTCCCCATCTCAGGATATTTGAGAAAAATAAATTTAGAAAATAAAATCTTCTCATTTTGATTTGCAGGTGGATGAATCAATAAGTGTAGTTGAAAATGTTGTTGAAACTGAAGTCAGGGAAAATTTGTTACTTTGCAAACCTATTGATGGTAATGCCACATTGAGAGAAATTTTCAATATAACTGATGGATTTTTGAAAATAAAAATAATAGTGATGGAGAATTACACTGACCACTTCACCAGCAGAGCTCAGTCAATATCAGGATGAAGCTCTGGTGTATAAACACTAGTTGAAAACGTGCAGCCTCCTGTCATTTGGATATGTGACATTCTTCAGATAATTTCTCGTATTAAGATTTATCAATGAGGATATGTATAGTTATTTTCAAACTATTACCAAAGTAATCAACTTTATGTAAAACTGTCTGACAATGTGGGGGTGGGGGTAGAACCTATGCATATTTGTGAAACACACTGCCTTTCTTGAGCCAAAGTACTTAGTTCTTTGGCTTAGAAGCTATTTGAGCTAAAGGAAGAAAATGCCATTTTTCTAACAATAATCATCAAAATAGAGCAATTCACTTTGTTAAAAATAATTCTTCAGGACACATGCATTTGACGGATATTTTTTAAAAGCTTAATACCTAACTCAATTCAAAGTGCTCACACTCCTGGAAAATTCATATCCTTAGATCATTTCATTTGTAAACAAGTTATAGATTCGGTTGATAAATTTACAAATTTTTTTTACATTTCCCAATTTTAAAAATATTTGTCCTTCAAATAAAATAGAAGAAAGTTAAAAACCAGCTTATTAATCATTTGATGTGACTACAACTATTTGTTGTTCAGTCATGTCCAATACTTTGTGACTCCATCTGGAGTTTTCTTGACAAAGACACTGGAGTGATGTGCCATTTCCTTCTCCAGCTCATTTTACAAATGAGGAAACTTAGACAAGCAGAGTTAAGGGGCTTTCCCAGGGTCACACAAACTAGGAAGTGCCTGAGGCCAGATTTGAACTCAGGAAATTTAGTCTTCTTGACTCTAGGCCCGGCACATTATCTACTGTGCCACCTAGCTGCTGCCCTTTGAAAGACCAGGATATTTCTAAATACGAATGGATACAGAACTCATTTGCCACGGACAAATATGATACATTTCATTTCACTCCGTCTGAACAAGAACAATAATAGCTTGTCTGTGACAGTAGATTGAAATAAATGAAAAGTTTTCTAGTTTGTAAAACAGATATAAAAAGTTCTCTAGTTTATAAAAGAAATATAAATTTCATGAACATTTTCTTTGTGTGAAATTGGGTTTGTTTTGAAGCTGTTACAAACAAAAAATTATAAAACTTTATTAGTGGTTGAAAAATTACAAAGAATAATACCATCAATTATATTATGTTTTTTTAAAACTTTGTGCAAAAAAACCCCAACCTTTTCTATCACAGAAGGACATTGCTATGTAAAGTTCAGAGATTGCTGCCTTAGAGTCTCTAAGCTACAAAGTCAAAAAAAAGGTTAAAAGGGACCAAAAGATGAGGTGATGTGGTATGAATGAAAGAACATACTTCAGCTCTGGTCCCTGCCCTGCTACCAATTAGTTGTGTCACCTTAGTCCAACTGTGGGACCTCAACTTACCCATAATTGAAGATTGTAATAAGTGGCTTTTAAAGTCCCTTACAAATCTAAAATTCTACAAAGCCAATGAAAAGCGCAAGTACAGAGACCTGCAACAAGCCACTAGAATCTCCTTCCACATTGGTACTGATCTGTCAATCAACACTTTTAAGTAAAGTCACTCCACTGGTTACAAATCCATTCAACTCAACTGCCATTCAAACAAAATGTCTTCATCTTGTCCACAAAGCTATCATGAAAGTCTTTGCCAAGTCTTTCTAGAATCTAGAGACCATGTCAATATCATCCTCCTGATTTTATTGTTGTTGTTCAGTCGTTTCAGACTCTCTATTTGAGGTATTCTTGGCAAAGATATTGGAGTGGTTTGCCACTTCCTTTTCCAGCTCATTTTACAGGTGAGGAAGTGACTTGTCCAGAGTCACACAGATAGCAAGTGTCTGAGGCCAGTTTTGAACTCAGGAAGATGAGTCTTCTTGACTTAAGGCTTAGCACTCTATCCATTGCACCACCTAGCTGCCAGTCTAATAATCTGCCAAAGAAGAAAATGAAGTTGTGACTTATTCTTAGTGAATCCATGCAGGCTCCTTGTCAGGGGTATGCAGGCAAATATTTAACAACCAGCTCTCCAGGAAAAAAAAATCTGCATGTAATCTACATTTTTCTCTATTGCTTTCTTAAGTATAGACAACTAAAAACATAAGTAAATCAAGCTTTGCTTTGTAGCATAGCATTTCCAGATTTCTGAGGTATAAATGTTCATAATGAAAATTTAACAATTAGGAGCTGGCTCCGGCACACCCCTGCTCCTAGTTAATGTTGATCTCCTATCCTAAGTGGAGAAATACCAACATTTTTTGCAAGAAACATCCAAACACTTGAATGAAGAAAGTATGTTTATTAAATTTGTGAATTACACAAAGCTAGGAGAGAAAATCCACAAAGATCTTGTCAGGTTGAAATGAGGTATTTAATTTAGACAAGATCAAATGAGTAGGGGTAAATAATAACTGCCAAAGTTAAAACAAAATAAACTCGGAACTCCTGTTCTCTAGAAACTCTCTAGGAATTTAACTCCTAAAGTTAGAAGGAACCTTAGTGCCCCTGCCAAATTAGTGATCTTTTTGTATATCACAGATAAGTGACCAGTCTATAGTAAATCATTACCAGTAAGAAAGTACTCACCATCATTAGAAAGCACTTAATGACTACGACTGCCTTAAGCACTAGGAAATACAAAAGACAAAAACAAGAGTCCCTGCCCTCTGTGAACTTAGATTCTAAAGGAGGAGAAAACCTGAGCATGTATAAGTAGATATAAAGTATATGCCAAGGAGACAAGGACAATAGAAAGCAACAGGAAGCAGGGCAGGACCAAGAAAGGCCTCCTGTAGAAATGGTGCTTAAGTTCTGAAGGAAGCTAGGGAATCCAAGAGGTTACAGGGAAGATAAGAGCATCCTAGGCACTGCAGACACCAGTGCAAAGGCAAGATGAGAGATAAAGTGTTGTGTATGAAAAACCACAAGTAAGTCAGTATGACTAGACCAGAGTTGAGAGGAGTAACATGTAAAAAGACAGAAAGGGTAGGAAGAGGCCAGTTTGTGGAGAGCTTTGAACAAGCAGAGAAGTTTATGTCTGATCCTAGAGGTAATAGAGGGCAATTAGAATTTACTGAATGGGGGTGGTGTGTGTGTGTGTGTGTGTGTGTGTGTGTGTGTCTGTGACATGATCATATCTACACTTTAGTACAATCACTCTGGTAGCTGGGTGGAAGATGACTCAAATAGGGAGAGACCTAAGGCAAGAAAACCAATTAGAGACACTGCAAGAATTAAGGAGAAAAGTGATGAAGGGTGGTGGCCATGAGGAGAGGGAAATTACAGATCCAGACACACATATATACATACGTGCATACATATATGTGTGTGTGTGTATACATATACAGTTATCCCTTCCATATCACAACTTTCCCTATCGTGGTTTCAATATATCATGTTGTCAGCATAAGAAATTAAATGGAAATTTTTTTGAGAATTTTGCTGAAGCTGCAGATGACACGCAAAGGTCAGCAAATGATACAGGAAAAGTTTAGAAACTCGGAAATGCAAAAATATATGTATAATGTTGTATAATATCAACATATTTTATCGTTTAATACCATAATAATTCAGATTTCTTCTCCGGTATGAAGGGAGGGCTAAAAAATTTTACACAGATTTTCCAGATCATGCCCCTAAACCCCTGTGATGTGGAAGGGATAACTACACAAACACACACACACACAGAGGTTGTGAAGTTACAAATGACAAGATTTGGCAACAGACTGGATATGTGGGGTGAGGCTGAGGAGTTGAGGATGATGTTGAAATTATTAACCTAAGGGACAAGAAGGATGGTGGTATCCAAAAATTAAGAGGGAAGAATGTAGGAGATAGTATTTGGGGAGAAAAGGGAGCTGTTTTGGATAAGATGTTTGATGTTAATTGGGCATCCAATCATCAATGTCCAATAGGCAATTGGTAATGCAGGATTGCATTTCTCAGGTGAGAGAGTAGGGTTGAATATATAGATCTAGAAATCACTGTCAAAGAGTTGATGACTGACTCCGTGGGAGATGATGAAGTCACCAATTAGGGGAACATAGAAATGAGAAGATTGAGAACAGAGCAGGGGAAGGGAGAGGAGAAATACCACCCATAGTCAATGGGCACAAAAAAGATGAAAATTCAGCAAAGATTAAATAGTTGCAATTAGACAACTAATTTATTTAACCAAAGGAGATCGGTGTTGCAAAAACCCAATGGGGAGATAGCATCCAAGAAGAGAAGGGGGTCAAATACTACAGAGAGATCCAAAAGGCTAAGAAACTGGCCTTTGGATGTAATAACTAAGGGATCATTGGTAACGTTGCATAGGGCTTCAGTTAAGTGAGGTGAGAGACCAGCCCGCAGAAGGTTAAGAAGGGAGTGAATGGAGGGGGTGGAGGGGGGGCAGGGTGAAGGAGGCATTTTTCCAAGTTTAGCTGAGAGGAAGGGAGATGGATAAAGGATAGCCAGCACTGAGTGCAGGCTCTAGAGAAGGTTTTGTTTGTTTGTAAGACTGGAGGAAAGGTGGACATTTTTTGTAGGCTTCAGGAGGTTAACAAACAGGGAGAGAATGGAGATTAAAGAATGGGGTGGGCAATGTGCTGGAGAACAGAAGGGAGGGGATCAAAAGTACACACCATCTCCTATCGAGAGACACATGTTACTGTCCTAACTGCTCTACAAAATTTCATTCGATTCTTGGAGCCAGAAAACCTCATTTTGAGAACCTGCTTTTCCATCGTTAAAGTGAGGGACCTTGGGCGGATCATTTACTTCCGTGAGATTCAAACTCTTCATTTGAAAAATACAGATAATGATGCTTGCATTACAAATGGAAAGGGTGGTGATTTGCCCTGTCAGTTCCCAGATGTGTGACCTTAGGCAACTGACTTAACCTCTCTGGGCTTCAGTTTGCTTCCCTGCAAAATTAGGGATTGGACTACATGACTTTGAATATCTCTCCCAGTTCTGAGTCTACGATGTTATAGTTTATTTCAAGGGTTATATGATCATCAGATGGGGTTGTGTAAAGCTCTCTATGAACTTTATACTTTAACAAAATCCTATATAAATGGCAGGTATTTTTAATTACAATAGTAAATGGGGCAGGTAGGTGGCACAATAGATAGAGTTCCAAGCCTGGAGTCAGAAAGACTCATCTTCCCAAGTTCAAATCTGGCTTCAGATACTGTGACTCTGGACAAGTCACTTAACCTTGTTTCCTCCATATCCTCATCGGTAAAAGGAGCTGAAGGAGGAAATGGCAAACTACTCCAGCATCTTTGCCAAGAAAACCCCAGATGGGGTCATGGAGAGTCAGATACGACTGGAAAATGATTGAATAATAGCTAGTAAATGATATTAGATGAAATGCAACCCTGAAGCCTCGTATGAAACGCAAGAGATGGTTATTGGTTGAATGAACGATGAATTTTGAAGTCAAAATATCTGTGGGTTTGAGACCCACACTGTTGCTTTTATAGTTTCAAAATTTTATCATACAAATATGTTTTTGGAAGATTTTTATATATTTTTAAAAGTTTATACAGTATATGCTAGTTGAAGGCAAGAACTGTTACATATAGCACTTGGTATATTGAAGGTGCTCAAAAAGCTAGAGAATGCCACCAAAGGAAATGAGAAATAAAACTAGAAGAAAAAAAAAGTGCATTTAAAAACTAACAAATGTATCCTGAAATAAGAAATGTACTTCAAAATTGGATTTTTCCATGAAATCCCAGTAAGAGATAATGTAATGCCTCAAGTTCAGTAACCTCAAACTATTACTCTCTGATACTGACCTGAAGACTAAAATAAAAACCTGAGTCTCCTCACAGCATAGACTTGTGTCATGCAGATGGATGTCTAGTACATACATGGAAGGGATAACTTATGATAATCATAACAATTCTTACACCAGAAGTAGTAATCATGGGAACTGTTCCAAATATATTTGAGTGCAACTTTGTATATTCTTTTTTCATGGATCACAAAAGCTTTGTCATTTTAAAATGCTGATGACATTGTATATGTATAGCCTACATCAGACTGCATGCCATCTCTGGGAGTAGGGACAGAAAGGAGGTGGAAAAATTTAGAACTCAAAATCTTATAAAAGTGAATGTTGAAAACTAAAAATAAATAAATTTTTAAAAAATAAAATAATATGCCTAAGAATGATGATTCACAGCAAAGGAATCCTGCACCACCATGCATAGGAAAGCTCTTGATAAATGATCCTGTTTTCATAAATTTTTTTGATACAGTATTAATTAAAAATGCAAACTTATCTCCATATCAGAGGAACACTATGACCTACAAGCAGTCTCCTTCCCTCCAAAGCCTGTGACCCATTTTATTGGTCCCCAGGGAGAACTAATGGATATGAAGATAAAACAAAATTATTTTCATGCATTTTAACTCACAATGAACAAGGATTAGAGAGCTCAAGTATTTCATGCTCATCTTACCCAGAGAATCAAGAAGCAGCACTGGGAAAAAAAGAAAAATTAAATTATATCTTAATTTATTTATATCAGTCATGCCATCTTCTTCCTTTATACTCTTCTAACTTCCAGAAGAAAGCCTCCTCTGAATATCACGGGAGGCAGTGTGGTACAGTGGAAAGAATATTCAAGTTGGAGTCTCAGGACCTTAGTTCAAATCAAGAATTTCACACTTAACTACCTATGTGTGGTTGAGTAGATCACTTAACTTTTCTAGCTCTGTTTCCTCATTTGTAGGAGGTAGTTGGACTAGATGACCATTCCAAGTAGATCATCTGATACATGTGAATAGTGAATGAAAATGAAGAGTGAAGAGCAATGATCAGGCCTTCTTTCAGAGTACCTAACTACCTATTGTATAAATCAACCTAAACAGTTAATTATCTCAGAAAATGCTGAAGCAAATATATTTTCCAAGGTTTCTGAGTCCAACTAAGCTCAAGTTCAGAATCATAGAGAAAATTGTCTGTGAATTTGTATTTAGAGCCCCTGGGTTCAAATCTTGGCTTGTCATTTGCATGACACATGATATAACATGCAACTTACCAGGACATGCTGTCACACCATTTCATGATATGACGTGTCATATCACAGCAGCATGTCTTCACATGTCAGCATGTGCAACATGCATGCAGTTTCATGGGCCAGTCATTTCAATGCTATGGGGTTTGCTTCATTATAAAACACAAAGGCTAGACTACTCGGTCCCTTCCAGGTCTGTATTCTGAAGGTCTCTTAACAATCTCTGTCTCTCTTGAGAACTGACAAAGGGGAGGACAGTTATGGGGAATAGACTGTAAGCTTCTTGTGGGCTGGGACTGTCTTCTGCCTTTTTGGGAGGGGCATCTCCAAGTCTCAGCACAGCGCCAGGCACACAGTAGGCACTTAATATTTATTGACTGGATTATAATTGGGAAATTGTGCAGTGCTTTCAGTAACTCCGAAAAATGCAAATTTATCTCTGTATCAGAGGAACACTATGACCTACAAGCTGTCTCCTTCTTTCCAAAGCCTGTGACCCATTTTACTGACTGCAGAAAGAATTAACGGACGTGAAGATAAAACAAAATTATTTTCATGCATTTTAACTCACAGCAAACAAGTATTACATGCTCATCTGAAACAAAGCTCATCTTTTTTTTAACACCAATACTCTTCTAGTGATGCAATATGGCTGTGAGAGAGAATAGCCCTATCTCCAAAGATTAAAGTTGTGGGTAACCCAAAAGGCAATGGACACTGTCATGTTATTTTCTTCTTACACATTACCCACCTTCACAGACTCTAGTTTAGCCCAACTGACCTACATACTGTCCCCTGCACTCTGCATTCCACATTCCATCTCTAACTTTTACACAGCTTGTTCCCCATGCCTAGGAGGTTCTCCAGGCAGCTACATCACTTAGAATCCCTACCTTTCTTCAAACATCAGTTCAAATGTCACCTTTTACACATTTTGTAAGCAGCTAGGCAGTGCAGCAAAGTCCTGAAACTGGAGTCAAGAAGACCAGAGTTCAAATTTGACCTCAAACACTAGCTATGTACCCCTGAGAAAGTCACTTTTGTGTCAGTTTTCTAAAATGGGGATAATACTGGTAACTCCCTTCCAAGGTTGTTTCAAGAATCATATGAGATAATATTTGCAAAGCACTATGCAAACCTTAATGCCGTATAAAGCTAGTTATATTATTATAATTAATACCTGCAAAGCTCTTTGCAAACCTTAACATGTTATATAAAGCTAGTTATATTATTACTAATTATACTCCAACCCTACCCTGAATTTACTTCATATTTAGCTTTGTGTATCTTTTATCATTTACTTATATGTATTCCTGTTGTTTTTCCTAGTATATTTTAAGCTCCTTGAGAGTAGGGACTATTTCTTTTTTTGTCTTTGTATACCGAATACCCAGAACAGTGTCTAACACATAACTTAATCAATGATTGATTCATTGATAGTGGGTATGCATAGGCTATAACATATTAACAAGGAAGAATTAATAATAAACAAAAATTTCCCCCAGATTCTGAACCATTTGCCCAGGTTTCTGTCAGAGCCACAGTTTCTAAAATCCTGTCTTCTAACATGCTATCTTCTAACAGCTACTTGCCTATTAGCATGGATGAACATTTTAGTCCCTGAGGACCCATCACGTACACTCAAACAGATTACAGGTATCTGCCTCAATTAAAAAAAAGGGCTGTTATTTCCTGTAGATCAGTCTTTTCAACAAAATTGTCATGAAACTGCACGCAAGTTGCACGTGCTGACGTGTGAAGACATACTGCTGTGATGACACGTCATGTCATGAAATGGTGTGACAGCATGCCCTGGTAAGTGGCACGTTATATCATGTGTCATGTTATGGTGGTGTGTCACGTCATGTGATGACATGTCAGGGCATTTGACAGTCTACCTGACCAGACAAAATTGAGAAGAATGATGGGATCAGAGTACAGGGCTTTAGAAAAAGCAATGGGCACGAAGTCAGAATGATGTGGTGCAGCATAAACAATACATTAACATAATATGATACGGACATTTGACATTACATGGAAATAACATGTGTCATTTATGCGGTGGTATATGATATCATTTACAGGAACGTAAAAATTAATCAGTGATTTCATTGTTACAGGGACCATCCTGGTACGGAAATACCCACCCACCCTTGTAGACTGCAACCAATCTATGATTTACTAAGACTTAGTAATAAGGAGATGTCTGAGGCACACACACACAAAAATTAAACAAAATGACTTTTGTCACATAGATATTAAAGAGCAGAGTTCGAATTAGCATCCAACTCTCAGATTCCAAATCCATCTCTAAGAGACTGTCCTTGGCCTCACGGAGTGTACACTCTGCCTGTTGGCAGATGAAGCTAACGCAAAACACTATGGTAAACAATATTGTCTAAATGCACTAGAGAGGTATAAACAAAAGTGCTTTGTGAGGTCGGAAAGCATCTTGCTTCTAATACAGGATATCAAGAAATACTTCCTATAGCAGAAGACAATGGAGCTACATTTTGAAGGATAGATTTTTTAGCAGGCAAAGGTGGGAAGGGAAGAAATAATAAACATGATGTTTAAGGAAGATTATACAAGTAGTTCAATGAAGGATAGTTTGGGATAAAAATCACAGGCCACAATAGCAAGAAGCTACAGATTTTCAGTCATGAACCTCCAGTCCCAATAAGGGGCTGAAGCATTATGATAAAGGTAGAGAAAGATGGACAAATTTGAGGAACACGAGGGTAGAAGACTCAGCTGTATTTAACGACTGGCTAGAAATATAAAACAAGGGAAAGGGATGACAAATATAGTCTTAAGATGAAAACTTTTATCTCTGTTAAGCAAAAAGGATGCTTAAAAATCAGTTGAAAAGCTTTGTTTCTAAAGGATGAGAAAACGTAGGAGATATGTTTATTTTTCAAGATATCAAAAAAAAAGGCAGGTGTGACAGTACATACATTTAATTAAAAACTCCCTAAAAATTTCATGATAATGTGTAATAGATACAACAAAGTGGTCAAAAGACTCCAGATACAATCCCAGCCACCAAACATTTGATATCTTTGCAAAACAGACAGGCCTACCAACCGATAGCTATACATTGGTTCAAAATCAAACTAATTTTCAAAACCTTGCTGAGGAGACTAGGGGAAGATTATGGGCAACATTTGTCTCACCAACAACGAAGAATTTTGGAGGAGAAATGAGTCTGCAGGAAGCTTGGTATGATACTCAGATAAACCAGATTCTTCCAAGAGTTTTCATAGATGAAACTGAAGGACAACAAAGATTGGAACAGATCTGTGCTATTTTTTATCAGCAATGATAATGCAATCACCATGTTTCAAGACCAACAGTTTGCCTCATTAGACAGTTATTCCTTATACTGAGTGCAGTCTACCTTCCTGTACCTTATGCTTATTGTTCACAAACCCAGCAGATTTTTTTTCTTCTATGTGATGGCACTTCAAAATTTAGCAAATCTCTCCAGTCTTTTCATCAGGGTAAACATTACTAGTATCTCCAGCCGGTCCTCATGCTACATGGTTATGAGCCCTCACTATTCTTTTGTTCAATGTGCCTCATAAAATGCTACACTTTTTTAAAAAGCTCTAATTTATATAACCGTTTACAAAGTGTTTTACATTTACTAAGATTTATGTTTTAAATTCTCATTTGATTTCCCAAGAACCCCAAGGTAGATCATATTATTTTACAGATGAGGAAACTGAAGCTCACTTTAGATTACCCAGGGTCACACAGCTAGAATTCGAGGTAGAATTAGAGTCCAGCTGTCCTTAACTTTAAGTTGAATGCTCAATCCACTCTGCAAGAGCAGAACGCTCCAGATATGCTCTGAACAGTGCAGGACACAATGAGTCAATTATCTTCCTTCCTGTAAGTTCCATGTGCTTCTATTCACGACCAAATCTCACAGCCTCATCTTAGTTCTCAGTTCTTGTAAAAGCACTTAACACAGCTGATCATGCTTTCCTATTCAATACTCCTTACTCTCTGGGCTTCTGTTAACATGGCTCTTCATTTCTGTGCTGTTGTCCAATATTCCTCTTTGTATTCCTTGAGTGTGGGTCTCCCTCAGCCCTACATCCTGGGCTAGTTTTTCAGCAACTTCATCCAGTCCTATTAACTCAATTACTACCTTTGTGTGGATAACTCCCAAATCTCTGCCTTCTGCCCTAAATTTGTCATTACAAGTTATCTGGTAGATGTCTTTACCTAGATGCCTCATGAATACATCAAAATCAAGGTTTCTATAATACCTCATGCTGCCTCCAAAGATCCTCCCACCAAAAAAAAAGCTGGTTCTTCAAAACTTCCCTATTTTCCCATATTCAATTAGTTAGCAATTCCTGTTAGTTCTACATCTGCCACATCTCTACTGTCTGTCCCTTTCTGCTTACTCTATGAACATTCGAGTTCAGGCCTGTGCTAATAGCCTTTGGTTAGTTCAAAGATTTAGACCTGAAGTCTCTTAAGAGATTACCTTGTACAACTAATTTTATAACATCTCTTCCCCTCTTCAACGTCATACCACTCCTGATGTAATCTATTATTGCTCATGAATAGTTGTAATAAAGTAATTTTCCTGCCCCAAATCTTCAGTAGCAGGGCACAACAGAATGCTGATATTTGGAGTCAAGAGGACCCATTATTTCTCATCTGGCTGCTCTCCTAGACTTCACCATCTCCAGAAACTCATCCTGCAATATGAAATCAACTAACTTCCTCCTCAGCTTATCTCCCACCTTGGTTTACAGGGCTTTATCATGCTCTTGAGCCAAGTGCCCTTCCCCCCATCCCCTCTTCAACTTTTTATATGGTGCCTTCCTCTATGAGATTGTGAGCAAGCTCCTCAAGGGCAGGGGTTGTCTTATGCCTTCCTTTGTACGCCCAGTGCTTAGCACGTCTAGCAAATAGCAAGCACTTAATTTTCATCTATTATTAAGTTTCAATCCCAACTCTGCTACTGATGACCTTTGCAACCAAGAGGAAGTAGTCTGAGCTGGTTGTTTTATCAATAAAACGGGGACTTTGGACTAGAGATGGCCTTTAAGGTCCCTTTCAGATGGCTGACTTTTCACATTCTTAATCCTCCTGTCCCACCAGTTCATATTTAAGAGCCTTTAACATTACAAGGACATCAATTTCTTAAAAAACTCTGGAGTTAAATGAAGGAGAAACAAAACCAGCAGTAAAGAAGCTGAAATCCTCAAACTTAATCCTTAAGGTCAAGTTGTCTGGATTTAGCACATTTGTTAAAAGGAGTCCACATAAAGTATTAAAAACCAGAGCTGAGAGCGAACTGCATAGAATCCATAAAAGACAATTTTCAAATGCTCTCTTTGGAATGGGTATGTGCCCTTCCAATGTGATGACTGAAGAGAATAAATTTATCCCTGATCTCTTTGCAAACCTCATCTCTTCTCTGCCCTAAGAGTCCTATGCAGTTGCTGGCTGTCACAAGGACTCTTACACCCAGGAGACTCTCTGTCACTGGGAAGAGGAGATTGGGTGCCATACGGTAGTAGATTTATGGAACACTGGCATCATCTTTGAAGATGACTGGCAGCCAGCAGTCATCAAATCCTCCCAGGACATTTTAAGGAAGACAAACTGATGAAAGAGTGTACCCAAAATAAATGCAGGTAGGAGTTGCAGAGTGGATACAGGAAAAGAAAACAGGTAGTGCTCACATGTACCTAAAACGTTTTGTTTTCTGTTTTCCTACCTAGAGACTTAGAAACAAAATGCTAAGGTTTCAAGGCTGTCCTATTTTCCAGTTGATTAAATTTGGAGATAAGAGGTAGTTGGTTTGGTAGAAAGATCACTAGACTGAAGTCATGAGACCAAGATCCTACTAATGGGATGGTGGCTGGAAAGCAGGGACTAGCGTAAGCTCCCCGCCAAGTCCCTCCAAAAACCTATAAAAAATGGCTCTGAACCAATTCTAGAACGGCAGAACCCACAAAACAGCAGAGAGAAGCAGGGCTCCAGCCCAGGACAGCCGGGATGGTCTCTGGGTGAGGTCAATCCCACACAGAGCTGGGAGCGGAGCAGAGCCCAGCGTGAGTGGCATGGACCAACCAGACCAGGAGCCGGGCGGAGTGTGCCCCAGTGCCCTGAACCAGTGAGCTGCGGCAGTTACCAGACTTCTCAACCCACAAACACCACAAACAGCAGAGAAGGTTAGTGGGAAAAGCTGCGGGAGTGGAAGGAGTTTGCGTTTGGACACTGCCCCCGGGGCAGTGGAGGTTGGGCAGCTACAGAAGTTCAGCTGCAGTTGCTTCTGGCCCCAGGCCCACCTGGTGGGAGGAATTAAGTGGCAGATCAGAGCAGGAGTGCACAGTCTGCTGAAGATCTAAGTCCACTCCAGGTTGGGGGTTCTTGGGGAAGGAGGAGTGCTGGTGTGGCAGAGCTGGCGCATCCCCCTCAAACATGGAACATAGTTCTCTAAACTCTACAAGCAGTCATACCATACTGAAAAACTCAAGGGTCAAGTTAGTTGGCTGGGAATATGGCTAGGCAGCAAAAACGCACCCAGATTCAGTCTCAGACTTCGGATTCTTTCTTTGGTGACAAAGAAGACCAAAACATACATACAAAAGAAGTCAACAAAGTCAAAGAGCCTACAACAAAAGCCTCCAAGAAAAATATGAACTGGTCTCAGGCCAGGGAAGAGCTCAAAAAGGATTTGGAAAAGCAAGTTAGAGAAGTAGAGGAAAAATTGGGAAGAGAAATGAGAAGGATGCGAGAAAACCATGAAAAACAAGTCAATGACTTGCTAAAGGAGACCTAAAAAAATACTGAAAAATATACTGAAGAAAACAACACCTTAAAAAATAGACTAACTCAAATGGCAAAAGAGCTCCAAAAAGCCAATGAGGAGAAGAATGCTTTGAAAGGCAGAATTAGCCAAATGGAAAAGGAGGTCCAAAAGACCACTGAAGAAAATACTACCTTAAAAATGAGATTGGAGCAAGTGGAAGCTAGTGACTTGATGAGAAATCAAGATATTATAAAACAGAACCAAAGGAATGAAAAAATGGAAGACAATGTGAAATATCTCATTGGAAAAACTACTGGCCTGGAAAACAGATCCAGGAGAGATAATTTAAAAATTATTGGACTACCTGAAAGCCATGATCAAAAAAAGAGCCTAGATATCATCTTTCAAGAAATTATCAAGGAGAACTGCCCTGATATTCTAGAGCCACAGGGCAAAATAGAAATGGAAAGAATCCACCGATCGCCTCCTCAAATAGATCCTAAAAAGAAATCTCCTAGGAATATTGTCGCCAAATTCCAGAGCTCCCAGATCAAGGAGAAAATACTGCAAGCAGCCAGAAAGAAACAATTTGAGTATTGTGGAAACACAATCAGAATGTCCCAAGATCTGGCAGGTTCTACATTAAGAGATCGAAGGGCTTGGAATACGATACTCCGGAGGTCAATGGAGCTAGGATTAAAACCAAGAATCACCTACCCAGCAAAACTGAGTATCATGCTCCAAGGCAAAATATGGATTTTTAATAAAATAGAGGACTTTCAAGCTTTCTCAGTGAAAAGACCAGAGCTGAATAGAAAATTTGACTTTCAAACACAAGAATCAAGAGAAGTATGAAAAGGTAATCAAAAAAAGAACAAGAAAAAGAAATTGCAAGGGACTTACTAACGTTGAACTGTTTTGTTTATATTCCTACATGAAAAGATGGCGTGTATGATTCATGAGACCTCAGTATTAGGGTAGCTGAAGGGAATATGCATATATATATATACACACACACACACACACACACACACACACACACACACACACACATACAGAGAGAGAGAGAGAGAGAAAGAGATTGAGAGCGGGCACAGGGTGAGTTGAAGATGAAGGGAAGATATCTAAAAGAAATAAAATCAAATTAAGGGATGAGACAGGGAGATAGGGAGAGAGAGAATAATGTGGATTATCTTGCATAAAGGTGGCAAGAGGAAGCAGTTCTGTGGGAGGAGGGGAGAGGGCAGGTGAGGGGAGAATGAGTGAATCTTGCTCTCATCAGATTTGGCCTGAGGAGGGAATACCATACATACTCAATTGGGTATCTTACTCCACAGGAAAGGAGAGGGATGAAAATAAAAAAAAGGGGGAGATGATGGAGGGGAGGGCAGATGGGGGTGGAGGTAATCAAAAACAAACACTTTCGAAAGGGGACAGGGTCAAGGGAGAAAATTCAATAAGGGGGGATGGGTTGGGAAGGAGCAAAATATAGTTAGTCTTTCACAACATGAGTATTGTGGAAGGGTTATACATAATGATACACATGTGGACTATGTTGAATTGCTTGACTTGTTAGGGAGGGTGGGTGGGAAGGGAAGAGGGGAGAGAATTTGGAACTCAAAGTTTTAAAAACAGATGTTCAAAAACAAACAAAAAAAAGTTTTTGCATGCGACTAGAAAATAAGATACACAAGCAATGGGGAGTAGAAATTTATCTTGCAAGAAAGGAAGGGAAAAGGGGATGGGAGGGGAGTGGGGTGACAGAAGGGAGGGCTGACTGGGGAACAGGGCAACCAGAATAAATGCCAACTTGGAGTGGGGGGGAGGGTAGAAATGGGGAGAAAATTTGTAATTCAAACTTGTGAAAATCAATGCTGAAAACTAAATATATTAAATAAAAAAATTACTAAAAAAAGAAAGATTCTACTAATGATTTTCTGCAAATAACTAGCTGTGGGACATGAGCAAATTAATTCTCTCAAAGCTTTATTTCTTACCCTTACAATAAGGAGTTTTTGGACTAGATGATCTCAAGTCTCTTTCTAGCTTTAAAAACTTCTAGATTATAAATAACTCTAACTTTACAATCTTGATAGATTTAGAGAAAGTTATGTCTAATTCAAATCTGGTTTCAGATACTTATCAACTGTGTGATCCTGGGCAAGTCATTTAACCTGTCTACTTCAGTTTCCTTGTCTATAAGGTGTCTATAATAACACCTACCTACCAGAGGTGTTATGAAGATAAGATTAGACATTTGTAAAATGCTTTGCAGACCTTAAAACATGACATAAATGCTAGCTATCTTACTTAAATCTAATATAGGAAATGGAATAATGCCAGATTTGAGAATGGAACTAAAGAAAAATTGACAAAAATACATTTTCCAAAATTTGACCTCATTCAAATTAGTGTCATTTTTATGAAATTAAAGAATCCTACCAACTAACAGGCCTCTTAAGAGCATAAGATCACAAGCTCAGAGCTAACTGGCACCTTTAAGGCCATCTTGTTCATTTTACAGGTGAGGAAACTGAGGCTTAAAGCAATTAAGTGATTTGAAAGCAGAAAAAAAAATGTAGAACTGATAAATAAAATAAGGAGTTAGTTTAAAAAATATTTGAGGCAGCTAGGTGGCGCAGTGAGTAGAGCGTGGCCTTGGAGTCAGGAGGACCCAAGTTCAAATGTGGCCTCAGACACTTGACATATTTACTAGCTGTGTGACCTGGGGCAAATCACTTAACCCTGATTGCCCTGCCTCCCCCACTCCAAAAAAACAAAAACAAAAAACCCATAAAAAATGTTAGCCAATGTAATTAAAAAGGAAAGCAAAATTGTTCATATGAAAAATCAAAAAGAATTCACAACTTAAGATGAACTAAGCATTTCCGAAATAATTTTGCCTAATTATATTGTCAAAAAAATACAAAATACCCAGTTTTAAAGAAATATTAAATTAACCTAATATCAATAAAAGAAATCGCACAAACCATAAGACTCCCAAAGAACTCCCAAAGAAAAAAAGATCACCTGGATTTCCAAGTGAATTCTATCAAACATCAAAGAATAATTAATTCCAAACTGTTTAAAAAAAATCCTTCAAAACTCTGATATGAATAGGGTCTTGATATGTAAACCTGGGAGAAACAAAATAAAGAAAACTAGAAAGCAGTATCCCTAATGAATAGGCAAAAAAATTAAAATATTAGCAAAGCAGCTACAACATAAAAAGATTATACACTATGACTGTTGGATTTATGCTAGGAATGCAGACTTGGTTAAACAAAAGGAAAACTATAAACAAAACAGACAACATAACAGTAAAATTTCTTAAATGACTATCAATAGATGCTGAAAAAGCTTTTGACAAAAATCCAATACCTATCTCTGTTTAAAACACTAGGATGCATAGGAACAATAATATCTTTATTTAACAAATATGGTAAGTAGTAGCTACCTAAAACTAAGAGCCAACATTTTTTTTTTGTTTTTTTGCTTCTTGGCAGGGCAATTGGGGTTAAGTGACTTCCCCAAGGTCACACAGCTAGTACATGTGTCAAGTGTCTGAGGTCGGATTTGAACTCAGGTCCTCCTGACTCCAGGGCCAGTGCTCTACTCATTGCGCCACCTAGCTGCCCCAGAGCCAACATTTTAAGAAATGGCGAAAGACTACAGACCTTTTCCAGTTAGATCAAGGGTAAAACGAGGCTGTATATTATCACCTATTTGAGGAGATGAGGAGATTGTGCACAGTATGCACTATTTAACATAGTGCTATAGTTCTGCTAAGACCAAAAAAAAAAAAAAAAAAAAAAAAAAAAAAGAAAGAAAATTGAGGAAATACAGACCAAGAGAAAACAAAATTATTCTTTTCTGTTGATATAATGGTCTGTCCACAGGAAATCAAAAGAGTCAACCAATGTTTCAGTGTTTCAATTATCCTTTTGGATTCCTGTCATCCAATATATTAGCTTTATTTCATCCTGAAATTTGGCAAGCATGCCTTTATCCAAGTCACCAATCAATACATTAAAATAGCAGGTCAAGGATAGCTCTTAGAGACCACTCCACCATAAATCTCCAATGGTGACAATCAACAATTAATGATTATTCTTTTGAGTCCCAAATTCACCTTACTGTCCTATCATATAGTGTATACCTATTTGCAAGAATACCATGACTTTCTCAAATGCTTCAATAAAATATAAGTTTTATCAGTAACGTTCTTCTAATCTTTTAGCCTAATAACTGTCAAAAAAGGAAATATCAGTCTCATATGACCAGTTCTTGAAGCCCTTAATTATCCCTTTAGTAATGTTTTAGAATTTTGCCAAAAATCAATGTCAAGGCATGTTAGCCGTTCTTTTTACTGTTTCTTCCTGCTCTTTCAAAGATCACAGAGGCTCAGCAACTAAACTTACCAGTTCTTCCAGTCAGTATGTCAAAGACCTGTATTTTGGTTGTCCTTGCACTGAAAATATTACTACTATTGTAAAACTTAGTCTTAGAAAGTTGTCCAAGGCACAGAGAGAGAGTGACTAGCCCTTGGTCAGAGAACTATTAAGTCTCAGAGAAGGAATAGGAACTTAGATATGTCTGACTTCAAAGTTGAGTGCTTTATCCACTATGCCAAGCTGCCTTTCTGGTTTACTTAAGGTACTAAGATATAATTCATCTGGGCTGGGTCACATGGATTCAGAAAAAGTAGCTTAGAAGCAGCTAGATGCCCTTATTATCACCTTATTTTGCTTGGGTATTCATTTCCAATTAACCTTTTTTGTTCTATCCTTCCCAGGCCAAATTTTACAAAATGCATAATTCACTTCAGGTAAACAGATTTATGGCAAGTAAGTAGAAAGAATATGAATTTAACTATGTACTTTTTCCTAGCATATATGTTATGGGTTGACAAATAGTCTATATAAGCACCCTTGAAATGAAGTGGTTCCAAGTGGACCTCTCGACACCATATATTACATTAAGGAGGGCTTTATAGAAAAGCTCTAGCATATATTTCATGGAAACTGAGCAAATCTAAGATTAGGCAATATTAATATCAATTATGTTTTGGCATCTCAATGAAACTTCCCTCTAATAGTCTTCATTCAAATATCTGTCCATTAAATAAAAGCTTACAATATTAATGTCGGGCCAGAGAGCCAAAATTTTACATTATTTATTAACAACTTTTTAACTTCAATGAAATATTACATTTGTCTTGAGCTTTAAAATGTTTGTGAAGAGCTCAAAGACAAAGGGAAACGTGTACAAAAATATTTATAGAAGTTTGTTTTTGTTTTTAGCAAAAAAATTAAAAATAAAAATCAATAATGGAATAGCTGTACAAATTATGGCACATGGATATAATTGAGAATTATTGCATACTAAAGAAATCACAAATGGAAACCTGGGAAGTCTTGTATGAAGTGATGCAGAGTGAAATGAGCAGAATCAATTAATTTATATAGTGACTCCAACACTTAAAAAAATAATTTTGGAAAAAGAATTCTGATCAATGAAACGACTAACCACATGGCTACGGAGCACTAAATGATACCCACAATTTCTGGAAGAAATCAGGTGAGCTTGAGATGCAAAACTATAATATAATTTCAGAGATGTCCAATGTGTGGATTTGTTTTGCTTAACCCAAGCTTATTAGTCACAAGAGAGTGCTTTAAAAAAAAAACTGGGAAGCAACAAGGAGAGTGAAGTAATAGTGAGATAAAAAGAAGAAAAAGAAAAGTGGTTCACTGGAACATTTCTTAAAAAACACTCACAGATGACTGAAGGAGGGACAAATAAGAAAGACAATTTAAAAACTAACATGTCAAAAAATATATGCTTATTTTAGAAGGAAGTTATTTTTAAGGGACTGATGACATCAAATACAACCCTTTTTTCTGTTCTTTGCATATGGAAGGATTTGTGCAAACTGCTGTCTGTCAAGGCATTTTTAAAAAGAATCTCATTTTACCCTCAGGGCAACCCTCTGAAGTAAACAGGACAAGTTTTATTATCCCTATATAATATTAAAGGAAATTAGGTTTATGGTACAAGATTCACTTACTTGCCCAAGATCACAAAGACAATTTTGATAACAGACCCAGGAATATAATCCTAGTCTCTTGACTTGCTATTATTCTTTTTAGTAATATCCCTTGGTAGTCAACCAGCTACGTTCCTAACATGAAGAAAGGAAAGGCTGAGTAACTTAAGGAACAGATTCTAATAAATTTACTGGTATACAAAGGAGGTAGGATCACAACATTATATTCACTGTTATTTACTAACCTCTAAGATTTGTTTAAAGAAAAGTTACTCCTAAAATACAATTAATTCCTTTAAATATATTAAATTCTACCAGTCTGAAAATTTTTAAGAGCCAAGATACAAGGGGTTAAATGAAGAGAATATTGAACTTTACCATTTGAGGAATAATAATCCTTTCAATGAAGTCAAACTCCATTTCAAATACCTACCCTAGACTGGAATAAAGCAAAATTAAGATGTTACTTTTAAAAGAAAATTCAAATTAACTACTCCAACTGTAAATGAAAACACACACACTTCTACTAAGTTACAGCCATAAAATCAATCATTTAATTGAAGCTATATATTTTTTAAAAGAATGAAGCAGTACAGTTGATAAAATTATAATTAGAGAAAGCTATCAAGCATGTCTCAAAAAGATTTAAAACAGCAAAGGGACACTTTACAAAAAGATTGTAGAGGAAGAGTTCTTAAAACTACAAGTATAAAGGTACATAAACAGGTATTTTATAAAAGAATACAGCAACAGAAACATAAAATGAATACACAAGGTCACCCAAAACTAAGAATCCTTGGGCCTTCTTAGTTAAAATATAAGCTCAAAAACTATTTTTAACATTGACCAAATATTTAGTTTGAAATTTACAGTTCCTCAGTTGAGGTTTCATACTATACACATCTTCCAAACAAGCTGCCAATAGTTTCCAATTAACCATGAGTGGTATCATCTTCCACAAAGTCTTTGGCCATCTCTGCTGTGATCACATCAATGTGACTAACCTGATGGAACAACATACATTAATGCATAGTCTCCCGAAGTAGGTCATAGAACACTAAGCCATTTCAGTATTATCCTCTGCAATTATAATACCTTGTATAAATGAATGCATATTAAGTTTTTATAAAATTTATAAAATTTTTATAAATTCAGATAAGCTGCTGTGGAAAACTTTAGTGAAACTGACATTAACCAATTATTATTTACAATGGCATTTGCCTTATATAGTGATAAGAAAATTTTAATCAAAAAAAGTTCTGAATATATGAATGCCTTTGACTTTGAATCATCTCTCATATAGTTCTAAATATCTCAAATTTATTGCTCATCATAGGATCAGAAAATCCTAAGAGTGGTCCCCCTTGGTTTTTTCATATATATAAAAACAAACCAAGGGGGACCACTCTTAGAATACACACACACATATATAAATTTTAATATTTATTAACACAACTAATATATGCACATATGTAAAATCTACATTAATACGTTAATGTAGGTTTTGCATAAGCACAAATATAGTATAAGATACGTATATACAGGGTGTTCCTAAGTCTGGACACGTAGGAAAAAATGCGTATTTTCAAGAAATGAATGAAATTTTCAACAACATTTTATTTAATTGGAATATTAATAAATAACATCTTCAATTCATTTGTGATGCAAAGGTTGATGTGCTTTGCAAAATTCACATGAACTCGATGCAGTAACTCCACATTTTCATCAATTGCCTATGTGTCCAGACTTTAGGAATATCCTGTAAAGTGAATCATGTGCATTTTTGTGTCTGGTATTAAAAGCAGATTGTAAATTCCTTTAGGGCAAAGGTATATGCCATTTTTTGCTTTTGTACTCCTAGTGCCTATCATATAGTAGATGAGTAATAAATGTTCACTGAATTTAATTCAATGTTTCAGAGAACATAGGAAAACACAGAGGAGAAAATAGAAGACTACAAAGGAATAGTAACTGCATTAAAAAAAAAAAAAGCTAAAGCTGTGGAATGTTATCCTAACCCCAATAAGTAAAAGAACAATGTCTGGCACATAACAGGTGATAAGTAAATAGATGACTGCTCAATTTGGACAGGTGCCAGAGAAACTGAAACTTCTGTAGGGATGTCCCAAAGAAAAAGCTTACTAACATCACATGATATCATTATCTGAGTTCACTTTCTTTCATGACTTAAATAGCGAAAAAACAGAAACCAAGACAAATTATCAGGGAGTGAAAACAACCAATATTTCATGGAGGAGAGTGGAAACAATTACCTTATTTCTGAACTTTACACCATAGAACTTATCAGCTGACTCGAGTAGTTCAGGCCTAAATGTAGTTGTGATAAATTGAGCATGTACAGCAAGTTCCATAATCATATCTGCAAAATTAAATGTTATTTACAGAAAGCTCATCTCATTACAAATGAGAACTTAAAAGAACAATAGTCATATCTCAAACACACAACTACTAAGAAAGTATAACAATTTATTGGTCCTGCAAAGATGACTTCTTCATAAGAATACTATTCTAAGAAAGAAACTTGTAATTATGAAATGTTTAGTACTTTTTTTAACACTTAGAAATACATTTCTAACAGCATGAGGTTAATTCAAACAGTCTCTCACTTTCATAAACATGCATCTCTTAGACAAAATAAACTTCTCAAATATTTGATATTATTTTGTACTGTAAAAGAGTTATAATTCTTTAAAGATGATGAAGATTTCATTTGTGCAGGCCCTATTACAAAATTAAAATTAGTTTACATCACATATCATAACACTGTATACATGTTCCTCTTTTCATTATACGGCTATTCATGTACAGAGAAGTACAACAGAGCTTTAACATAAAAGGCTTCTGTGTGAAATTAAGGCAGGCTTATTATCTAGATCAGAAGACCAGATCAAGTCTCTGGAAATCTGAGTTTTATTTCTAGCTTATTGCACTCAACTACATAAAACCAGGCTGCCATACTGGTATGAAAAGCATTACTTATCATTAAAAAGAAACTACTGTAAAAGAACTGTAACTCTGTAATTCTGTAGATTGATTTTATATTTCATCAGGTTCTACTAGATATGAAAAAAGCACAAATTAAAAGCCTCACCTGATACAGCCTTTCTATGCTGAGCATCCAAAGCCTGGTCAATCTCATCAAACAGGTAAAAAGGAGCTGGGTCACATTTCTGAATTGCAAAAATTAGCGCAAGAGCCACCAAAGATTTTTGTCCACCTGAAAGCTGTTGCATTTCCCGCATTTCACCTTGTTTTCCTGTAAATGATACCTATGAAAACATTAAATAATAAGTCTTTACCTTACAGATCTTGAACCAAAAACAACTGCCATGAGCTACTTCAAAAAATTTTAAAGTATTTATATCCATAGGGACTAATTTAAATTCTTCAGATACTATTAAAAGTTGAGCCATTAAGTTTTTCTATAATACACTTGAGAAAACTGAATTTAAAAAAGGTATTTTACCCTTATTCCGACTCCAGTGAATTGGTCAACTGATGGGACACTGCTTTGTGAACCAGAACCTCTCTCACTTTCAGTACTTCCTTCTCCTTCATCTTGAGATTGACTACCTTCCACATCACCTTTCTTCATCACCAATGTAGCTTTGCCACCAGGTACCAATTTCTGAAACACTTCACTGAAGTTCTTTGACACCTTGGATTAAAAAAAAACAACAAATCATCATTTAAGTTCCCTTATGTAAATCTTGTTAAGATGGAAATTATAGCAACGGTTGCTTAAAATCAAGAGATATAATTAAAAAGCTATTCCAGTATTAGGTGGACCTTCCTTTGCACTGCAATCATGACAAATTAGGGCATGAATATGAATGATGACAAACTGAAAGTAATGTTCATATAAATATGGAAACAGAATAGTGATGAGGATATGGGTAGTATTGTTCTTTCAAAAGGCTTAATGAAATTTTACTATATGTGAGGAAAACAATTCATTTCACATCTTTGTTAGGTTCACTCTGTAGCTTGGGAAAGAAAGCATGACAACACAAACAAAATACACACAACGGGGTTCAACATGATTAAACCATACCTGTTTGAAAGTTAATTGAATAGCCTCGTATTTCCGGAGTTCAAGGACATTCATCAGCTCCATGATTGATTTGTAGCCCCTATCCAACTCTTCCTGTCTTTTAATTAATTTCTCTTTCTGCTCAGAAAAATTTACAAATTGATCTAAAGCTTTTTTATTGACATGACTATATTTCTTTAGTTCTGTGTTGCATTGTTCAAGTTTGCGAAACAGCTACAAGAGAAAAAAAAATGTAAAATTATACCTCAATCCCAAGTAAAATTTTGACCTATACAGTAAAATGCACTGTTAGGTTTCCAACTGAAAACTAACCTGTTTGAGACTTAAAGTTTGGTATTTTTCAAATGCCTCTTGGGGAAGTGACCCAAGCTCTCGGATTTTCTTCATACACTCTTCTTTTTTCTTCAGAAGCATGCCTTGCCTGTTTGTCATCTTTTCAAGCTCTTTTGTATCATGGTTTATAGCATCCATGTGCTCTTTTTCCATAGTTTTCCAGCGCTCCATGCTCTTCTGAAGATCTTTAATTGCAACCTCTGTTTTGTCAATGGAATTGTCCAGATCTAAGTAAAAGTATGGGGAAAAAAAAAAGAGAGTTTGGTGCACACTTTAAAATCGTCATACTCCTGGATTAAAGCTTTGATTCTGGCAGCAATTTGGTAAATTGTCAAGAGGTTTTGTTTTGTTCGGTGTATAACGAAAACAAATTATGAAAATTTAAGAACCACCTGAAAGAATGAAGTAGGTAGGATAGCATTTAGCAAGTAACACTGAAAAATGACCTTGGAATTTCTTGATTTTTCTTACACAAATTTTTAAAAACTCATCATCTGAATTTACACTCAAAAATTTGAAGGTATGACACAAACTTTAGTCACTGCACTCTGTCAAATTAAACAATTTGTTTTCATTAAAGTATTAGTGACAAACTTTTCAACTAGCTGTTTACAATAAACCTAGACTTCACCCACCACTAATGATTTATAAGGACAGAGAATACACAAAAATAATTAGTATATACTTTTCTTTGTCATTTGGTATTTCTAATGATTTGTAGGATTTTTCCTTTAACCAAAGTGTTATGAGTGTCTTATAAATTTAAGAAAATACAGTAAATACTTTTAAAAATAAGAAACCAACCATCTGATCGTGCCATAGTATCTTTTACACGTTTGTTGATAGCTTCAAGTTCTGATGTTGTAGCAGTGAGAACAGTACCACCTTCAGTTTCTCTCAGTTCATTAAGTTCCTGCAATACAAAATGTTGCCAAGTATTTAAACTCATAAAGCAATAAAATATAATTCTCATTAGAAGGCTTTAAAATAGATCAAGCTTAGAGACACGAGAATGCAACTCTCTTTTCTTTACAGAGGTGGGAGACTATGGGAATGGAACACACTGCATATGCTGTTAGTCTCATTTGATGCATTGTTTAGTTTTGCTGAACTGATTTTTCTTCCCTCTTTTTTATTCTTTGTTATAAGGAATGCTCTCTGGGTTGAGAGAAGTGAAGGACATATGCCAAAACAAAAGGTACCAATAAATGACATTATTAAAAAATATCGGGGCGGGGGGCACATTTATATTCTAGAAGTTTATAGTCACCTTCAGGGCAGGAACTATTTTTCATTTTGTCTTTATCTCCTTCATGCTGTGTATATATTAGGAGTCTGTACATATTAAGGGAAGAGGGTGTTCAAAATATACTTGAGACCTCCAGAATACTCATTGCTGGACTGGGCTGGGCTGAAGTGTGTCAGTACATGTCAAACACTGATAAATATCTAAATGCTCAATTTATAAACCAGCAGCCTAAATGCTGAGAACTTTCTTGGGAAAAAAAAAATTAGGTCCACAATCAACCTTCCACTACTTAGAAAATTCAACTGCCATAAGCAGCAAGAGATAGTTATCAAAAGAACCCATAAGGAAGAACAACTTTACCTGTTCTACTTGGTCTAAGCGTTTTCTCAGATTCTCATTGAGATAAGTCTCTACTCGAGTTATTATGCCTTCCAATTTAATCCTTTCATTTAAGAGCTGTCTGTTTTCCTAGAATTAAGGAAAAAAGAAAAGTGAGTCATAGATATAAAAAGACAAATTTCACTACACTGAAGTAAGGTTTTTCTAATAGTGATCCATAGACTGGTATTAGCTACCATCACAGGTCAATGGAGAATTAACAGCAATATTACTTTATAATTTTGTGAGATAAAACGATATAATCTCTCTTCTATGCAAGCTGTTCTATGAATGGTTTTCATTTCCTGTAATACTGATTCAAACTCTTAAAAGATAAACAGTTCTTGTTTTCCCCCCCTGAACTAAGTGTTACCACCTTTGTCTTTAATAGCAAATGCCATCAAAATATACTTAATTAAAAAAAAGTGCTGCTATGGAAGTACACATGGCCAAATATATGTGTGGGTATGAATAGCTATACCAAAAATGCACCTAAAATCAGTCAGAACACCCCTAAAATTTCTTGTGCCAATTCTAGAACATCTGGAATCAAGCTATGGGAGCATCTGTAAAGCAAGCTTTTAAAACAATATTACTTCTTAATATTGATATGTTTCCCAGATAGAAACTAAACATACCACTATGACATTTATACTCACTGAAAAAACAACTACTTTAACCTTTAAGCATTCTTTTTCAGTGTATGGGGCTGTTAGGTGGTGTAGCAGAGTGCTGGGCCATGTCATGAAGATCTAAGTTCAAATACAGCCGCATATACTTATTAGCTGTGTGACTCTGGGCAAGTCACTTAACCTCTGCCTCTGTTTCCTCAGCTGTAAAAATAGGGATAATAATAGCATCTACCTCCCAAGGTTGGTTGAGCATTAAATGAAATATTAGCAAAGTATTTAGCATAGCGTCAGGCACCTAGTAAGCACTATATAAACGTTAGCTATTATTGTTATTAAAAGTCACAATAGTAATTTCTAAGATTATTTAGCAAGCCATACTTACTTGCTGTAGCAGCCGAATTTCATCATTCAAATCATCTACTCGTCTCTGATCTTCCAGGCTGAGTTGAGAGAGTAAATCTGTTCCCAGTTCTGCTTTCAGTGATTCTCTTGTCGATTCCATGGCATGTAAACTTGCCTCTAAGCTTTGCAAGCTACGTTGCTATGTGATAGATTGAGTTATTAATGTAAATATTCCTCAAGTTTTAGCCTACATGTACTTATAGCAAATAAAGCCAGAGAAAACAAGTTATAGTAAATGTATTTAAAATACCAAATTCTAGGATGCCACTGTTAAAATTAAGACAGTATGTAATTCTCTAATTTCAGTTTATTAATAAAAATCTCTAGTAATGATCAAGAGAGAGGAATTAAGAACTCCTATGTACCTTTGGCATAAAGGTTTTTTCAGACTGCTGTCTCTTCTCTTTCAGCATCTTCATCTCTGATAAAATACTGTCTCGAGATGCTTTGAATTTCCTCTGCTGGGTTTCAATTTGTTGCATTTGATTCATCAGCTGATCAATTTCATTATTAATCCATACAATGGGCTAAGGAAAATTCTGTCCAGTTTTAAATACAAGATTATTTTTCCATCCCCTCCATATACTTTTTACCATTAAATAGCACGTATCAGAGAAATCTTCCAAAACTCTATGGAATTTAGCAATGCTAAATTAAATACAGGACATGTATTAATGCTTACTGCTTCTAATCAGAGAGACACTGTTAGATACTGCCAGGATTCACTGGAAAAAGGCAATGATATTTAAAAAGCATCTAAAACATTTTAAAAAACATTTAAATAATTTCTATGCTATTAAAAGTATGAAATATATTATTTCAGCAATAATGGTATGAAAAAAAAACCCAAGAAAGTTATTTGTACCTCTTTTAATAAATAAAATCAGACAGATGATACTGTGTATTAACTATTTTATGCGGTCAACACTTTGTTTTCTCATTCTCTTCCTGTTTTTTAAAATTTTGTCAAATTTAATCTGAGTCCAACATAATCTGGCAATCTTAATCCATGTTCAGGTAGTGCTTAATAGAACCAAAACACCTTCAACTTCATTGAATATATTTACCTTCTAACCAGAACCTAATTCAAAAACTAAATGTATAAGCTCAATAAGATCAGACTAACTGAAATCACTGCTTGTGCCTGGTTCATATTAAAAAGCTTTACAGATTCTCCTGACATAAAACTGCTAATTTACTCATACAAAATCATACAAAATCCTAAGAATGATTCATCCTCACAACAGTCACTAATTCCTCCTGAAATCTTCCTTTGTCAGTAGCTGTAACAGCACCTAAAACATTAGTCATAGAATCTGCATCACAGTTCAGCATATACTGTGACAGTTTGGTAATAATGTTCTACTTTCTACATTATTCATATCTGTTAAAGCTATAATTTACTCACTTAAGATAACATGGGTATCTTATGATGACTTGAAAAAAACTGATGAGGTTCTAAACAGTGGTATCATCAATATAAGCCAACTTGAATCTCTTGTATTTTGAGTTAGGTGTAGGGTGAAAAGAAGAGAGATTCACTGCTTGGAAGTGATGATGCAAGGTTATCTGATAACAGAAAATAGAACAATGCAATTCCTAGTCTATTTCTGTCCTCTGTGTTAAGGAGAATTAGCTTCAGACTGAAAATGGTGAAAACAAAAACAAAACAAAAATGGTTCAAAGGAAAGTAAAGC
Source organism: Trichosurus vulpecula (assembly GCF_011100635.1). Classification (NCBI taxonomy): domain Eukaryota; kingdom Metazoa; phylum Chordata; class Mammalia; order Diprotodontia; family Phalangeridae; genus Trichosurus; species Trichosurus vulpecula. The sequence goes on from NC_050580.1 coordinate 104,573,825, forward strand.
AGAACGTAAATGAGATGATCTCTAAAAAATTCCACATACAAGCATGACATTCCTTCTTATCTCCCAATCCCTTGTGGTGGCTATCCCCTATCCCTGGAACACATTTCCTCCTACCTCCTGTCCTTCAAATTTCAGCTGGCTTTCCAACTCCTCCATAAAGTCTTTCTTGATGCCCCTATCTATTAGGGCCTCCTCACCATAAAGTCCTCCCCTCAATCACTGTGGAGTACCTATATCTATGTACACTGTACCTGGATGGATTGTTAGCTTCTTGAGGGCAAGGACTGTTTCACTTTTATCTTTGCATGCCCAGCACCTAGCACAGTGCCTGCCACATATCAGGTGCTTAATAAATGCTTCTAGATTGGTTGCTGTAAGTGAGTTCAAGTCACCTGACCCAGACAGATTATATTCTAGGGTACTGATGTTCCAGGGAATTGAAAGAATTTACAGATGTTTTCCCTGAACTACTATCGGTAATCTTTGAAGCTATGAAATTGCAGAGGTGTCAAAGTGTTGAGAACCAAATATTCCAATTTTCAAATAAGCTAAATATAACTTCATATGACTAAAAATCAGTGCCCATATTGATTTTCTACTCCAAATAAAATCATAAGCTATAACAATTTTGCTTATGCTTTTAAAATAATCACTCTATGGCAAAAAAAAATGAATCTTAAAATGGGAACACTTCAAACAGAAAAATAAATTTTAAAAAGAACTGGCATATTTTAAAAATTAAGTTATGTACCATTAGGTACTTTTTTATTTAGTACAGCCATGGAGTAAAACAAACCCTAGTAGAACTTAATAATGAAAGATTACCATTTTAGTTCCAGTAATGCTCATCAGCAAAGGGAGCTATGGGAGCTTTTTTAATATATACAGTACTTACTTGAAGAGAAACTACCTCAAATCTCTACTTCATTTTACAAGAACTGAGAAACGCAACTTTATTCCCATCACTGAAATGGGAGAAAAGAAAGATTATGGGCTGCAGGCTGGACAATTGGGATCCCATAGAGCCATGACAAACAGTACCAACATGTTCAGAACTGATTATCTGTATCCTAGGAAGAAGTGAAATGGTACTTTCCTAAAATTGTTCAGGTGATACAATCCTGCCACTCACCCTGAGCCTAGTTAAATTAAGATAGGTCACTAAAATAAGACAATATATGATGTATCATGGGACTCCTTCACAATACCAAGCCTCTGCGTTCCAATGAGAGGATTACAGCAATTTCAAAAAAGCAGTTAACAATTAAAAACAGTACCTTTGTGCATTATTCATAGGGATAATATTGCATATGTCTAGATAGCCTGTATATAGTTTATAGCTGACCAAGGTTTATAAATAGTGTCATCTGTAAATATTAACAGTAAATTCTGCTCATATTAACAATATTTCTTTTCATCAGCTTAAAAATATCATCCCTAATATTGTATATTCTCACTCATTCTCCCAGCCTACATCTCCCCGAAAGGCAAAATGCACTGCTGCTAAAAATAGAGAGTAAGAAATGACGAAAGAGATGGTATCAAATTTGGGAAGACGTGTGAACTAATGCAGGATGAGGTGGGCAGAATCAGGAGAAAAGTATATACCGTAAGAGCAATGTAAAAATAATCAACTCTGAGAGACTTGGTGGCTTTGATCAACAAAATGATATTCATGATAAAGTATGCTATCCACCTCTAGACAGAGAACTGATGGACTCAGTGCAGACTAAAACATATTTTTACTCTTTCTTGCTTTTTTGGGGGGGGAGGGAATAGCTAATACAGAAATCTGACTATACAGAGTTGTAATATCTTTTTTTCTGTGCCTTCTTATTGAGTTGTGCAGTGAGAGAATCTGGAATTTTAAAAAAAAGTCTCTGTGTTTTAACTAAATTTTTTTAAAGGAGAGACTGAGGAAAGTAGTAATTGTTATCAATAAATGCTGGTATTAGAAAAAAACCTAACAGCTAACCATAAAAGCAGAATGAAAGCAATTTTTTTCTCCTTCAAACTACAGGTAAACGTTAATAAGCTTGAGATATTATAAATGTATATATATTTAAAGAGTAAAATCTTAATCTTCTGCTAGTTGAGAAAAAAAAAACACAATATAATAAAATGGATGCAAAAACTTCCAACTAATTCCATTCTCTAAAAGGATATTTTCAATATTTCTACGAAGATTTTCATTGAGCTTGGCTTCAAGTTCACCTAGTTCTTCTTCAGCTTTTCTAACATCTTTCTGCAATTCAAGCCGAGACTTTCTGGTATCATAATATCCTCCAGTTAGAGCACCTCGATGGCTAACTTGATCCCCTATGAAGAAGAAAACAGAAAAAACAATGTTTTTGTATAGCATATATATTTGTATAGTATTTACCAAAGCCAATTCCTTTTTTTGTAATAATTGAGGTAGATTTTAAAGTGATATTCACAACTTTGGAGCTGAAATTAGAGATTTTAATCTTTAAGATCAATTTATTATGCTTTCTAGAAGAACTTTCTATTTTACGGATGAGAAAATAAAGGCCTAGAAAGGTAAAGTGGCTTAATCATGGTGAGAGGTGGAAGGACATGACCATATTTTCAATGATCTTCCCAATGTACTAAACTAGGAATAGGGAAGTGAATGGATGCATAAGGAAATTTAGAAAATGTAAAAACCAAAAGATATCGACAAAAATTTTTTTCAATGTTGTTTTCTTTTCTTACCAAAAGAGAGTAGAAAGCATAACACAGTACTTTTTAGTGACTATGTACTACTTTCTAAAGAATATAAACTTTTAAATACTCTTGAAATTCACAGCCCTAACTTTAATAAACTGTGATATCTTAATCTTAGTATATATGCCAAAAAGTTAATAAGCTATAATTCTGAAAAATTAAGACTACTGAATGTAACATTGACTACAAACCTTCCAAAGTAATACAGTCCATAGTAAAGGCACGGGCCAACTGTGTAGAAACTTCCATGCTCCGACAAATCAGTGTCTTTCCAAACACATGTTTGAAAGCTTTGTCAAATCTTGGATTGTATCTTAGTTTACTGATCATTGGAATAGCATCCTGAAAAGGAAGTAGTCATGTTACCATACAGCAAGACATATATAGCATTCATCAAATCAAAGTTAACTAATGAATTTTGGCAGAAATACAAATTGCTTTTAGGTATCTTTGCATCATGAAATTATCAAAAACTTAAGACTTAGGACCTTAATGGCAATCTAGTTAAATCTCTTCATTTTAAAGATAAGGAAACCAAGTGCCAGAAGGGTTACTTACCCAATAGTACAGCTGAGCTAGGAAATCAGATCCTCTGACAGGCTTACTATATGGCAGACAATTTGTTAAATTAAGGACACTAAGAAAAGCAAAAGCATAGTCTCTGCTCTCAAGATGCTAACATTCTAATGGGGGAGACAACAGTATGTATGTATGAGAGAAATATAACGCATAAAGGAAGGTGATCTCAGTGAGAAGACACTGGAAGCAGGGGGAATCAGAAAAAGCAGTTTGTAGAGGGTGAGATTTGAGCTGAATTTTGAAGGAAACAAGAAAGCTAGGAGACAGAGATAAAGAGGAAGATCATTCCAGAAATGGGGGACAGATGGTACAAAGGTACAGAATCAGGAGATGGAATGTTATGAGAGGAATAACAAGTAAGATGGTATAGCTGGCTCTGGAAGATGGGAGAACAGGTATATAAATATACTGTTGGTGGAGATGTGAAGTGGTTTAGCAATTCTGGAAAGCAATTTGGAATTATGCCCCCAAAGTTACTAAACTATGCCTATCTAATTGCTGGGTATACTGACTGACTGATACCACTAGTAAGCTTATACTTCAATAAAATCAAATAGGAAAATATCCTATATGTACAAAATATCTATAACTGCTATTTTTGTGATAGCCAAGAGCTGTAAACCAAGGGAGAATCATTTGGGGAAGAAAATATGGCATACAATTGAAGTAGAATGGGCTGTATGCAATGAAAAAAGGGATAGTTTCAAAGAATCTTGTGAAGCACTGTGAGATCTGACACAGTAAAGTGAGTGGAACCAAGGGACCAATTCACAGAATAAAAATAATACTGTAAAAATGAATGATGTTAAAAGACTTAAGAATGCTAAGAACTCTGATCTGTGTATGCAGTGACTAACTACAAGTCCAGAGAACCCATGAGGAAGAATGCTACCCATCTCCCATCATGGAGGGGACAGACTCAAGATGCATGAGACACATATTTTTGGATGCAGTCAATGTGGGAATTTGTTTTGCTTGACTATAATTGTTATGAGGGTTTGGTTTTTCTTTTTTCCCTTCTTGAAAAAATGGAAAGGTGAGGAGAGAAAATACTTAATTGAAACAAAATTTTTACTTGAAAAGAAGAGTGCCTTGTTGCAGTGAGGGACCAGTTGAGACTATGTGATGTGGGTGTGCAGTGAATCCAACCCACATAGCTTTGTAATTTCTTTTCTATTCCATTTAGTAGCACGAAAGGGTGAAGATAAGTGGACTAATTCAAATCCAACTCTTTCCATTGTACCATACACACAAAAAAAATGATTATTACACTGTAGAAATTTTAAAAGATTTCTTATTTGTGTGAAAAAGGAAATAATGGTTACTCTCATATATCCCAATCATTAATCTCTTGCTGAAATGAACCTTACCTCAAAGCAAATTTAAAAAGCATAAGAGCAGACTTCTAATTTTAGAATAACACTAGCTCTTAAAAAAATTACAACCTCAGTTTTTTTTTTCAGATAAAATATTTCATTTCTGCCCATCAAAAAACTGTTAAAGAAAATGTTGATTTTCACCCCAAATGTTCAAAAGCATTTGATTAGTGGAAATAGGAGGAAAAGGAGAAAGAAGGATAACTATAATTTATAAAACTTTTACTACTCTAAATCAGACATTTCACAAACACTATATAAGACTACACAATAACAATTGCCAATGTACTACTAAAAAAGATATGCAATAAGGAATATACTAGGGCCCAAGGAAATAACTAAATCACCTGTATCCCTATATAAATAATGTATGTAGCACTGGCAAATAACTTTTTAAAATATATACAGCTGACAATGAGATTATACTCTTTAGAGATTCTTCCTTTCAAATAATGGTAAATAAAAAATACTTTTTACTTCCTTTATAAACTAGAATGCTTAAAAAACTTGTTGAGAAATAAAAGCAAATACACACTCGTACACACATTCCCCACTGCCCCTTCTCCACACCTCACCCCACACTTACATACCCCAAAACACTGACTTACATTGGTTTCTGGATAGGCTGTATCTCTGACATCCAACTTGTTGAGTGGCAGAAAGGTTACTTCTCCTGGAAGGTTCATTTTATTAAACTCCATTAAAATCTTGGTACTGACTTCATCTGAATCCACAATATGATAAAACAACCTAAATGTAAATAATACATTTATGGTTTTTCTGCTTAAATTTTAAGTGGTATGTAAATATTTAATCAAATAGTAATAACATACATCTATATATACGACTTCAAGGTTTACAAAGAACTGCCTTAAGCTAATTCTGACCAAGTTTTATTTCTCAATTTCATAGATAATTAAACTGAGGCACAGAGATTTGTCCAGCACCACACAGCAGTTAAGTGACAGAGCTGGACTCAAACTCTGGTCTTCTGATTCCAAATCCAATGTTTTCCTCTTATGATTTAAGCCACCTAAATCTTTTCCCAAATGACCTGGTTATTTTAAAACAACTTACCAAAGTACTTTAAAAATTGATGTTTCAAGGAAAGGAGAAACTTTTCATTAACTGTGGACCAGGTCAAAGTTCTTGACCAAATAAGGGACAGAGGGACTCATAGGACATAAAACAATTTTGTTCACATAAAAGTGAAAGGTTTTTGCATAAATAAAATCAGTGTTGTTAGAAGACGAATACTTGTCTGGGAAAAACATTTTTGTATCAAATTTCTGATAAACACCTGATAATCCAAGATATATAAGAAACTGATATAAATATAGAAGAACAAGAGCCATTCCCCCATAGACAAGAGGTCAAAGGATATGATCAGGTAGTTTTCAAAAGAAATTAAAGTTGCCCTCATGATAAAGACTCATGATGGAAAAAGCTATCTACATCCAGAGGAAGAATTACGGAGTCTGGATACCAATTGAAGCAAACTATTTGCTCTCTCTCTTTTTTTGTTTTGTTTCTTCTTCCTCGTGGTTCATTCCTTTGGTTAAAATTCTACTTTACAACTTGATTATTGTGAAAATGTTTAATGTGAAGGTATATGTAGAACCTATTTCGGGCTACATGCCATCTTGGGTGGGGGGGTGGGGAGAAAGAAGGGGAGAAAATTTGGAACTCAAACTTGTGGAAATGAGTGTTGTAAACTAGCAATAAATAAATTTAAATTAAAAAAAAGAAATTAAAGTTGTCAGCCATCATATGACAAATGTTCTAAATCAGTAAGAATAATGTGAAAATTAAAACAGGTCTGAGGATCCAACTCATATCCATAAGATTGGTAAAGATGACAAAAAAGAAAAACAACAATTATTTGATAGTCTATGAGAAAATAAGCACACTTATCTGCTGCTGGTAGACTAGAACCAATCATTCCAGAAAACAAATCGTGTGAACCCACTGACCCAAAGATATTAGTATTAAGCTTATACTCCAAAGGGAAAAAAAAAACAATCATACAAAAATATTTATAGCAGCACTTTTTGTTGTAGTAAAGCATTGGAAAAAAAGTGAGAGGTGGCACCAAATGAGAAAAGGCTAATAAAGTATGGTATATAAGTGTAATAATAGAATATTGTTATACTATAAGAAGTAATGAACAGAAGGAAGGGACTTTTCAGTGAAACCTGGGAAGACTTTTATAAACTGATAAAGAGTAAAGTGAGTAGCGCCAGAAGACTAATAATAATAATAATAATAATGTAAAGGAAAATAACTTAAGACTGAGGAAACTTCATAACTCTGATTAATCTGGAAAACTAATGAAGCATCCTTCCCACCTTATTAACAGACAGAAGACTAGATGCGAAGGAAATGTATCTCTACGTAAGACCAATGAGTTTCTTTTATTTGGCTGTATTTATTTGTTACAAAGAAATTCTTTTATTTTGGGTGAGGAGATTTGTAAAGGTGGAGGGGTAAAGATAATGATGCGAAAAAGCGTCAATGAAAAATTAAGACAGTAACAGAAAATAGTAGGACATTCAAAAAGGTATACTAACAAACTAAATTTAAAAATTCAAGCTGTAAGTAGATTCAGTTTCATATGTAATCCTTTTTTTCTATTGTATATGGAAACATTCATGTTTAAGTTTAGAATTTTAAAAGTGAGATTTAGAAACAAAAGAATCCATACTCCCTTCGGTGAAACATATCACAGCGCCTTTACAGACAAGTAGATTGCTTTTGTGAACTGTTGTGACCAAAAAATTTCACCAAGTGGTGATCAACCTTCTGGTGAAGACTCAGCTGATTCTTGGATGACAGTCATACAGTTCTTTGCTGAGCCAGCTCTCTTGTTCTTTTTAATCTTATTTTTAATCATTAAGAATTTGATAAGCATGAACCTAAACATTTCCTCATACAAAGAACAGAAAACAAGGACTATATTTGAAACCAAAGATACTATGTACCGCCTTTAAAAAAAAAGGTATGCATTAAATTTAACTTGGTATTTCCAATACTGTCCTGCCTCTCCATATTCTCTTCAGAACATTACTCTTTTTTAAATGTTTCATCAGAGATCTTTTTAGAAAATCACTATCACTATGGCATCCACTTTTCTTCATTCCTCTTGTAAAAACACACACACACACACACACACACACACACACACACACACACAAAACAAATGCACACAATGAGTGTGGCAGAGATGATAAAGTGCCCCAGGCCTGGAGTCAGGAAGAACCAAGTTGAAATCTGGCCTCAGACATTAGATGTGTGACCCTGAGCAAGTCATTTAATCCTGTTTGCCTCAGTTGCCTCATCTCTAAAATGAGCTGGAAAAGGAAACAGCAAACCACTCCAGTGTCTTTGCCAAAAAACCTCAAATGCTGTCAAAGAGTTGGACATAACTGAACAACGAAAACTATATGCCTCATTCTGCACCTCTAGTCTACCAACTCTTTGCCTCCTGGTTACAACTATGACTCATCTTCAGTCTTTTTAGAATAATCAATGAATTGATTAAAGTTCTTCAATCTCCTAAAGTTGTTTTCCTTTATCATAGCCATCATATAAGTTGTTCATCTAGTTCTGTTCATTTTACTTTCTCAATTCATGCAAGTCACCTCCCACATTTCACTGAATCCATCCCCATTCATCGTTTCTTATGGCACATTATTCTATTTCATTCATATGCAGTATTAGTTTAAATATTCTTCAAATGATGGATACCGACTCTATTTCCAATTCTTTGCTCTGATAAGTGCCAACAGGACTATTACATGCAAATAAGTACATGACAAGGACATATACAATCTACTGACTTTTGGGGCATAGTGCCAAACTGCTTTCAAAAAGGGTCAATTCAAATCACAGCTATGACAAGAGTCCATTAGTGTGCCTAGTCTCCCAGAGCCCTACTAATACCCGCCATCATCACTTCAAAATTCATTTTTGCCAATCTGATGGGTATGAGGTAGAACATCAGGACTGCTTTAATTTGCAGTTCATTATTAGTGACTTGGAGAATTTTTTCATATGGTTGCTGACAGCTTACTTTTCTTATTTTAAAAACTGCCTGTTCATATCCTGCGACCCTATCTACAGGGGAATGGTTCAAGTATATTTTATCCATTTCTTACATATCTTGGATATCAAAGCTTTTATCAGAGTTGCTGCAAAGAGTCATTCTCCCACTTTCCTAATTCTAATTAGAATTATTTTGTTAGAGCAAAAACATTTATTTTGAATTTTATATTCAATTTCATTTCAATAATTTATTTACTCGATTTTATAAAATCAAAACTTTTGTCTCCTGTGATCTCCTCTATCTCTTGTTAAAACTCTTCCCCCATCTGGAGTTGTGAAAAATATCTTCTTCCTTAATCTTCCCATGTTTATATGACCTTTTATATCTAGATTAAGTATCCATTTGAAGATTATTCTAATATATTGTATGAGTGGATAATGTAAACCTAATTTCTGACTCTCTTCCTTTTCCCAGAGGTTTCTGTTGAATACTAAGTCCTGACCCTGCCAGAGTGCTTAGGTTTGTCCAAAACTATGCTATGTTTGATTGATTCATGGTCTTCTGTTATGTATTGTTTCACTGATTAATTTTTCTATTTTTAAAGCAATACTAAATAGTTTTGATGATTACTGCTGTGTAGTTTAGTTTGAAATATGGCACTGCTAAGTCCCATTCCCCTAACCCTTCTCATCTCTTTTTCATTACTTTCTTTAAGATTTTCAATTTTTTCCTCCTGTGGAAAAATGTTTTTTTTTTCCTAGTTCTATAAAATCTTTCTTTGGCAGTTGGATAGTATGGCACTTAATCTAATAATTTCAGTAGTACTGTCCCTTTTATTATATTAGCACAGCTCGACCCATTCTCAAAAGTCAATCGCTAGCTTAGTAAGCGTAGAACTTCACACTATATGCTGGCATAGCTTTCAAAAACAGGGTCCCTTCCATGTCACAAAGACATCATACTCTTAACTATACTAAAGCAATTAAATACCGTCATTAGAAAATCCAAATGACAAAGAAACAAAACTGCATCAATACATGCTTCAGAGGAAATACCCATGAGAGCAACGCAAAGCAAGATGAGAACGCTGGCTTTTAGAATTAGAATTGCTTTTGGCATCTTTCAGTGGAAAGTTGAATATAAAGCTGATGGGAGAGAAGATTAACTTCAAATGCTCATTTTTCATGAAACAAAAAAACTGTCACTTTTTTTTGCTCTTACTCTCATTCTGAACCCTGTATGCTACGGACTCTACTTCACCTGTTTCCAGCAGTGACTTCAACACACGTGTAGAAAGCTGGTTCACACTCAAAGTTATTCATCACAATACCATGATAGCCATTTTGAACATGCTGATTTATGCCTTTTCGACGAAAATGATCCAAAACTTTGTTTATGCTGTCTATGCCATTTAAAATGGCCTGTTTAAAAAAGAAAAACATGTAGGAAGTTTAAAACATTACCTTGAGTAGCATTTCTGCCAGTAAGAATGAAACTAAACTATATAGATTTTTATAGTACTATCTATAATATTAAAGCATAAAATAACCTTAATACTAGTAACAGTTCCTACAAATATAGGTATTTTACTGACAATCATAAGATATCCATCACTCAGTATTTATTAAGTGATCTGCCATCGGTGCTATTTACTACTTGATACTAATGACCCCTTAGCACGACTGACAAATTCTCCTTGTGGCATGATACATTTTTCAATGAAATGTATGCAGTAACAGTCTTCAGTTGAGTTTAAAGAAAAGTACACTGCCTACCTTTCCTGTTGCTGCTCTAAGAAGTTGCTGCTTCTTTTCAAGGTCTTCTCGTTTGGCAGCAAGTGCTTGTTGTTCTGCATTTTCCTCTCTCCATAAATAACTGTAAATAAAAAATAGATTTTAATTAAACGAAGACAATGAGTAGAAACCTTTTAAAACAAAATAACGAAATTCTAATTATATTTGAAAAATAATTGTCATAGATATTACATACTTTAAGATAACAATAAACTCACACATTAAAATTAAAACATTACTAACTTTCTTTCACTCTGTAATTCATCTTTCTTGTTCTTTACTTCGTAATATTTTCTATCCAGTTCTTCCACTCGAGCCTTCACTTCATTAAGATCCTGATCCAGTTTCTAAAGGAAATAAAAATCATTTAACATTATTCTTTTTTTTTTTTTGAGGGGGAAGGCAGGGCAATTGGGGTTAAGTGACTTGCCCAAGGTCACACAGCTAGTGTCAAGTGTCTGAGGCTGGATTGGAACTCAGGTCCTCCTGACTCCAGGGCTAGTGCTCTACTCACCACACAACCTAGCTGCCCCTAACAACATTATTCTAAATAAATGTTATTTATTAAGGAACTATCTTCAGGGGCAGAGTATCACTGTAAACTTTATAATTAAGCAATTTATTACAAATAGCATTACTCCTAAAAAGAAAACACAAACACAAAACTCAGCCCTGGAAAGCATCGTTATCTAAATGAAATTCAATTCACTAAGAGATCCAACTCAATTCTTCTTTAAAAATTGTCCGAGAATTTTTAAAAATTTTATTTTTATTTTCAGTTCCAAATTCTATCCCTCTCTACATCCCTCCCCCGCCAATGGAGAAGGCAAGAGAAACAATACCCATTATACATATGAAGTTGGTAAAATATATCTCTGCATTTAGCCACATTAAAAAAAAAATAAAGGAAAAAAATATCCTTTACTCTGCACTTTCTGTCCATCAGTTTTTTACCTGAAAGTGGATAGCATTTTATATCATGAGTCCTTTGGATTTGCGGTAGAGCATTGTGTTAATCAGAGTTATAATATTGCTGTTACTATATAGATCGCTCTTCTGGTTCTGCTTACTTCACTTGGAACTCTTAAAAGTCTTCCCAGGTGTTTCTGAAACCATCCTCTTCATTTCTTACGGCACAATAGTAATTCATCATATTTATATTTTCATATTGTATTACTTCTTCAGCTATTCCCCAACTGAAGGGCATCCTTTTAGTTTCCAATTCTTTCCCACCGCAAAAAGAGCTGCTATAAATATTTTTTGTACGTACAATCCTTCTCCTCTTCTTAGTTCTCCTTAGGGTACAGACCTAGTAATGACATTTCTGAGTCCTAAAGGGTATCCACCAGTTTATAGCCTTTTGGGCATAGTTCCAAATTATTCTCCAGAATGGCTGAATCAGTCTGCAGCTCCATTGCTAGTGCATTAGTATACCTATTTTCCCACATCCCCTTCCAACATTTATCATTTCCATTTCTGTCACTTTACTCTGATAGGTGTGAGGAAATTAGAGTTGTTTTTTTGAGAATTTTATAAGAGAAATGTAGGGATAGGTTTCTTTGGACATCAAGAATATTATTTGCAATAGTTCTCACCCATCATTGGGGAAAAAAAGAGGTATGTAACTTAGTATTTGTAGTACAACCAAGAGAAACAGAAAACTTTAGAGCCTTTGAAGAAAAAAATGCTTATTTTCTTAGAGATAGTCTCTAAGCTAATTGCAAATAATGTAATTGACAATACCCCAAAACCCTCCTGCTAAGAGACTAATAGAGTTAAGATAAGAATACTTACTTTTCACTGCCTAGAAACCATAATTGGCTTCTTGATAGAATCATTCATGTAGACACCTAATTTTTCGAAAAGACTTCAAAGGCAATCTAGTTTAACTCACACTTAAAAAAAATTCCTTTTAGAACAAGAATATAAGCTCCTCAAGGGGAGGAGCTATTTTGTTTTTATCCCCAGCACTGAGTACAGTAATTGGTATAAAGTAGGCACTTAATAAATGCTTGTGGAATTTCTTGCTTGATATAATACCAAAGCAATGCTAATCAAGCCCTTCCTTAAAGACCTAAGGTTGGGAGAATCCACTTCACCTTCTAAACAAGACCATTCTACTTTGGAATAGCTCTAATCTTTTAGTTGTTTTTCCTTTTATCAAGCCTAGATTTACCACTTTGTAAGTTTCTACTCATTGCTTCTAGATATGTCCTCTGAAGACGAGGAGACTAAATCTCTTCGCTACTCCCTATGAGAACTTTTCAAATACTTAGAGATAGTTCTAATCCTAACTTCTTAATCTTTTTTTCTCTAGGGTATATAACCCTAGTTCCTTCCACCTTTTCTGATATGGCATGGATTTCTTTAGGCCTTTCATCATGTTTGGTATATTCCTCTGTATGTTCTCTAGCCCACCAATGTCCTCCCTCCAGACACGGTTTGATCAGCATAGAATAGAATAGGCCTATCACCTAGTCCTATGCACACCATATCTCTCAATGAAACCTAACATTGCATTAGTTTGGGTGCCAGTTAACAGCAGTGTTATCATATTAAGTCTGCAGCACACTAAAGTCTGCATTTGTACTTCAAATTTAACAAATATTAAGGACCTACTATATGAATAGCATTTGAGTTTAAAAAAATCATTTTTTAGCTAGCTATGGTGGCACATATTTGATACTGGGTTGGCTGGGGCTGAAGGGAATCTTGAGCTTGGGAGTTCTGAGCTACATTGAGCTAACACGCATGGTGAATAGGTGTTCATGTCCCTTCACTTTCTCCTTGTAAGAAGGGGATCGATCAGCTTACACTTTGAGCATAAACAACCATCACTTGGCCATGATGAAATACAAATATTATACATTCTATTCAGGTCAATGAAAAATTATCCCTGACCATCATCCTCAATCCTTGCTCATCAGAATTTAGACTCTGGCCCTGGGACTGTTTTGCTACATTATGGTACCCAATTGAAAGCATGTAACATAAATTTATAATGGATCTCATCAGCACAGTTTGCTGATTTTCTATAACTTCGTTCAGCCACACATGAGTAAGAGTGAAGGTAACAAATGGTGAGAGGAATCCACTGGCTAAGGGGCTTGACAGAGAAAGGCAAACAAAAAGGCAAGAGACTCTAGAGAAGGGGACAGCGTAGAGCTCACCAAGAGATCAAGTGGGAAGAGAGAAAAATGTAGCCAATGAAGGAATGATAGATAGCCTCAGAAAGAACTGAGGGATGGATAGATGAAAATCATGGTGAGGGTGAAGAACAGGGTTTGAGGTTGCAAAGCACAGAGAGAGGTGGAATGACAATAGACTGTGATCAGATGAAGCAATTTCAGGGTCCATAAAACTGTATAGTAAAAACTATTTTTAAATTATTTTATGATTTTCCATGTTTTTATGAACCTGGATTCTATCTGGTATGATTCCATTCTTAGAGTTATAAAAGGGAACATTACCTGTGGAAATAGAAATGAACTAAGGATTACCCAAACTATACCTTAAAATCACTTTTTTCTCGTTTTCTACTACATGATAATTACTTATTCTATTTCAGAAAACTAGACTACTTAGGCTATGTTTAAAAATAAATCTTCAAAAAGATAAACATTTTATATTTAAAATTTGTTAAACATAACTACCCCAGAACTAAAACAATTAAAAAAAAATCACAACTTCTTACATTGTACTGCTCCAAATTTTTTTCTTTATTAGCTTCAGTATCTTCCAAGTCCTTGTGTATAGCCGCAATCTGTCGTTTTTTGTCATTAATAGCTTGATCTAAAGACTTTAACTCTTTTTTAATCCATTTATCTCTTTCTTCTTTGGATGTGAACTGGCTTCCTCGACCTTGCTTTGCATAAAGGTCTGTTCTTTCCTGGGTAGCTTGTGCCAATCTATTCATGAATGGTGAATGTTAAAACAGGTCAAAAAAGAAAAAGATTATTTAATCTTAAAAAAACTAAGGGTTAAACACTATACAGAAGGATTTTAAGAATGTAAATAAAAGGAGAACCAAAACAATAGAAACTGAATGCTACAAAATTTTAAGTCAACTTTGGTCCCAAAGAAGATATATGAGAAGATATTTCCCTCTGCTTCTTTGTGGAGATGGGAGATTATAAGTGTGGTACACTGCACATAATCAGAATATTTCGATATACTGGTTGACTCTGTTGAACTTTTTTCCTTTATTGTAAGGGATGGTTCTTTGTGAGGGGTCAAGCAAAAGGATACAATAGGAAATACAGGTGATGTAAAAACAAAAGATAACTAAAATTTATTTTTAGAAAAGATTTTAAAATAAGATTTAAACTTCTCAAGTCTTAAAACTAAAATGCATAAATGAAAATTATATTTATTGTACACAGCAACAATAATCTAGAAAACTCTATGGACAACATGATGTAATGGGAATGTATAGGCTTATTGAAAATACAGCTCTATAAAAGAAAAAACAGGATTTTTTATGGCATTTTCATTCAGTGAACATTAGGCAGTTATATATACCATACTATGCTAGCAAAGACATAAACATATATAAGCTGTAGTCCCTGCCTTCAATGACTCTAGTAAACCACACAAACTAAAATTCAGATTGCAATCATAGCAAAAGCAAGGAGGATACTCCAGGTGTAGGCTAATTCAAAAAAGTCTGGAGGATCATGATGGGACAAAAGGGATAGGGGAAAGGAGAGGATCAAATTAGTCCTAGGGATCTCCCAGGGCAGGGATTGTTAACTCTTCTGGCAGTCTGGTAAAACTTGTGGACTCATTCTAAGAATGTTTTAAACGCATACAATAAAATACACAGGACTACAAAAAAAACCAATTCTGCTGAGTTACGTACGTGTGTTTGTACATGTGTACGTATATGTGGATGTATACAAATGTATATAAAATGCATTGCTTAATTCCATGGTCTTCAAATTTACCACCCTGTGATCACCACCTGGTGATCAGCCTCTCTTCTAATTAGGCTGGTCCTCAAATGAAAGCCCAATAAACTTTCATAGAATTATAGTAATTTATAGATTATCTAGGACAGCCTCCTCATTTTGGATATGGCTCAGAGAGATAAAATGAGTTGTCCATTATCATACAGGGAGCAAATAGTAGAGTTGGGATGCAAACCAAAATCATACAATAATACAATAAATCTGCACAAGAATGTATAACAGACCTCAGTTGGAAGATCCTTGGAGGTTAAGCTCAACCTGCTCACTTTACAAACGGAAATCTCTAGTTTGAAATTGTTTTTTGTACAATGCTGCTTTTCTAGCAACACACTGATACCTGGTCTGTGAAGTAAATATATACCCCACAATTATAACACTTTAACATTTTTTGAAGCACTTTATGTACATGTTTAATCAACCTTATTACTTCATAATTATACCAATGATATTTGGGAAGGTGAAGAAAATACTATATTATTAATTTCTAAAGGGATAATTAAAAATTTGGGTCTTTAACTTTTCTAAGTGCAGCCTCTGAACTTAACATTTGTAACAGAAAAAAATCCCAGACCTAGCAATTCCTCGCTCTTCCTTTTCTTTTACACTGTTAAATTTAGGTTCAGTTTCTGCAAGTTCTTTTTGCTTTTCCTCTATTTTCTCAAGAAGCTTCTGCCTTTCTTTTAACAGGCGTTTCTGAAAATGAAGGAAGAGATACATGAGAATTATTTCAGTTAATTTTATCATACTAATACAAAGATGTGATATGCCCAAAGGAACATGATAAAAATTACTTTTCAAGAAGCAATGTAAGCCACAAAAAAAGCCATCTTATTCATTTACTAATTCAACAAACATTAAAAGCACCTATCTGAACTGAGCTCATTTTGATGTGGCAACTTACTGAAAAAAGCCAGATGAGAATTTTTTTGTGGCAAGAATTTGCCCAACCATTTTAATCTATGTATTCATTTTTTTTTAAATTTCAGCTTACCCTTTGTTCACTGTTGCCTGCTAATTCGTCTTGCAAATCCTTAGCTTTAAGCTCTAATTTAGTCCTCTGTTTAATTTGTTCCTGTCTTTCAGCACTAAGCTGCTCTTTTTCTTCTTTCATTGCTGAAATTTTTGTTTTCAATTCTCGAACCTGTCGTTCAATATCCTATATTAAAAAAATGGGTTTAACAGAAATTAGCTGAATTCATAAGACCACAGAATTAAAGGAGAGAACACAGAAGTCATCTAGTCCAAGTCCCTAATTGATATATAAAGAAACTAAGGCTTCGAGAGGTTAAGTAACTTGACCTTCATACTGAGCAATTAGCCACAAAATTTGGGTGTTGATTTTGAATTTGTTCCTCTGATTCCAAATCTACTTTCCTTTCTAAAGGTAATAGAGCCAAAATTTCTACATAGGTCAACTGACTCTAAAATCTTAAAATCCTCTTTTCTACCACATCATGCTAGTTCATGACAATTAGAAGGCAAATATAAAAAAAAAAAAAAAAAAAAAAAAAAAAGAAGGCAGCAAATCTAATATGAACTATGGTATGTCACTAATCTTTTCCCTGGACTGTGTCTCCTTCTTTCTTACTACCTTTTCTGTATTCTCCCAACCATTAAATTCCTCAAAACTTAATGAAAGTGGGGCAGGGTTCAAGTCATAAACAAAATATTACTCTTTCCCATCCTATACTCAAAATGTGGTAACTCCTACATGCTCTCACTCTTTCTCCCTAACCACAATCTTTCATCTGCACTAGCTCCTCCCCTACCTTATCCCTTGGTGAAATAGTTCAACTCTACACTGCCCCCTTCTCTGGAGTCCTTTGCCCTCCTCTTTTGCTGGTCTTGCTCTGCTATGCCCCTCAGCCTCAGATTCTTCCACCATCTGTTGCCTTCACACCTACTCATGTGTGGCTAAACAAAGGTAGATAATCATCAAACTGTGATGACTGAATCCATTATAAATGTACTCTACGTAATCTCAAATGGATCCTCTCTATAGCAAGACAGTCCTATGCCTCCCTGTCAACCACAGTGGCTTTTCCACAATTTTTTCTTGTTCATCAAACCACTCATAGTTCCCCTCCCTCTTGACTAAGCACCTTACCCTATATTGTATTGAAAAAAATTGAGGCCATTCACTGAGAACTCCCTCTTCTCTCTTCATTCTCATTGCAGAGTCCTCAAATGCCTTCTGTAACTATTTCCTCCTTCATCCCTCTCTCACAGGAAGAGGAGGCCCTTTTCCTTGTCAAAGCACACACCCTCTACATGTACAAGTGATCCCACATTTTCTCCAACAGGTTGCCCCGTCATCTCCATTCCATCACTTATCTTTAGTCTCCCCCGGTCTACTGATTGCTTTCCTAATGCCTATGAAAATGCCCATGTCCTCTCCATCCTTAAAGCTTTACTTGATCCATCCATCCCCACTAGCTTTTATCCTTTGTCTCCTCCCCTTCTGTGGCTAAAATCCTTGAAAAGCCTCTCTACAATCAATGCCTCTACTTCCTTTGCTCTCCTTCTCTTAACAGTCAGCCTTTCAACTTCATCATTCAACTGAAGTTGCTTTCTCCAAAGTCATTAATGATCTCTTAATTGCCAAAATATACTGGCCTTTCTTCAGTACTCATATTTCTTGACTTCTCTGTAAACTTTGACACTGTTGAGTATCTTCTTAACACTCTTTTCTTTCTAGTATTTCATCACATTGAAATATCCTGATTTTCCCACCACCTGACTGTGACTTTTCAGTTTCTTTTGCTGGGTCTTCATTTAGGTCCTGCCCCACTAAACATGGATATCTCATAAGGGTCTGCCCTGGGCCTTCTTCTGTACTAAAGAAATATAAAAGCCTCTAGCCAGTTTCCTTACCCCTGCTCTATATTATTCCACTTGGTAATCTTATCAGCTCCCACTGATTCAATTATCATTTCTATGCTGATGATTCTCAGATCTATATGTCTAGCCATAACTGCTCTGCAGAACTCCAGGCTCACAGCTCCAACTGCCTATTATACATCTTAAACTGGATATCCTGTAGATATCTTAATTCAACTTGTCCAAAACCAAACCTATAATCTTTCCCCTTGAACTGTCCAGGGTACCACCAGCCTCCCAATCAATCATCCAGGCTCTAAACCTAGGTGTCATCTTTGACTTAACTCTCATTCCCCCATATATAATTTGTGGCCAAGGCCTAATTTCACCTTCATAACATCCCTCATATATAATCCCTTCTTTCCTGACGCTGTCACTACCCTAGTCAAGGTCCTTTTCACTTCACACTTAAGACTACTGAAATAGTCTGCTGCTTGGGTGCCCTGCTTCAAGTATCTCCCCACTCCAGGCCATTCTCCACTAAGCTGCCAAATTGACCTTTCTACAGTATAGGTCTAACCTTATCTTTTCCCCCAACTCCTTCAGTAAACTCCAATAGCTCCTTATTACCACATGATCAAATAAAAGATCCTTTGTTTGATTTTTAAAGCCTTTCTTAACTTTCCAGTCTCCTTATATTCTATTCCTATCTATGTACTCTGGGATCCAGTAACTGGCCTCTTTGCTGTTCCTGGTACAAGACACTCCATTTTCCTATTCCACGATCATTCCCATGCCTGGAATGCTCTCCCTCCTAGATTCTATCATTAGCATCCTACCTCACTTTTTTCCTCCTTCTAACTCTTTGTTCTCTTTAGGCTGTACCCGTGGAACTCTCTTCTCCTTCATCTCCATATTTTGGCTTCCTTAACTTCCTTAAGGTCCCAGCTAAAATCCCACTTTCTGCAAGAAGACTTCACTAACACCCCACAATGCTAGTGCCTTTCCTCTGAGAATACCTCCAATTTCCCCTATATATCTCATTTGTACATGGATGTTTTCAAGGTATCTCACCCATTAGAATGTGAATTACCTGAAGGCAGAGACTGTTTTTGCCTTTCTTTGTATCCCCAGTGTTTAACATTATAATTGGCACATAGTAAGTGCTTAATAAATGCTTAACTACCTGTGGTTCATATTCACAGGTATACAGCCTGCTAGCTATTAAGGATGTAGTGAATTTCTTCCCCTACTCAAGTACAGAAGGCTCTTTATCAACCAAAATGACCTACCTACTATAATCTTACCTCCATCTTATCTCTAGCATCCTGTTGAGCATCTCTTAATTGTCTGGATTTCTCTCCACTTGTCTCTCTTTTAGCAGACAGCTGTAAATAAAAGATACTACCAAATTAACTATAAAAGACATATGAAGAAAGACTATCTGCATCCACAGAAAGAACTGATAAACAGAAGTAGGCAGAGAATAATTACACACACACCCACACCCATTTGGCCTAATGGTGGCCATCTCTAGAGTGAGGTAGGAGGTGGGTAGGAAAAAAAGGAGGAAAAAAAGAATTTTACATAATTTTGCTGTATATTTGAAAGGAATAGCAAGTGGTGCATAGTAGATTTGCAGTAATTATATACTATGTTATGGAAATGTTTGTTTTATTCCATAAAAATATACTAACGTGATTAAAAAAAGGGAAGAATAATTTTTTTAAACAAAAAAGAACATTCTGGGCATCAGGACACAGTCCATACAAAGCCAGGCAAGAGATGGAATGATGAATATGTACAAGAGGAAGTAGATTAATTTGACTTTTGGGGTAGAAACTGGATGAGATAGCCTCTGAGCCACCTTCTAAATCTGAATGCTTGTGATTTCAGAATATTAAAAAAAAATTATAGAAAATTACTTAAAAGTCAATTAAAAATTACTTCCATTCTTTTTCATCTAGCTAGAACGATATTTATTTAGGATCATCTTTTTTTTTCTTCCAATGTCACTGTTTATTTTGATCATCAAGAATAAAACTGAGGCATACTGGTGAATCCTAAATAAACTAATGTTCAGTGCTCAAAAAAAAAAAAAAAAAAGACACTACTACTGCTTAGGCATTAAGGACTTGTCTACTACTTCCCAATACTATCCAAATATTTCTATTCCACATACTTGTGTACCTTGCTTTAACCAAAGCTGTTCCAGGAAAATGTGTATTTACACTGACATATTGAGGCTGGGGGGAGGGAATGATCATTTGATTTTAAAAGAAGTTTTTATTTTTTAAAAAAAATTTTTTTTTCCAGAGGTAATCACGGTTAAGTGACTTGCCCAGGGTAACACAGCTAGTAAGTGTCTGCAGCTGGATTTGAACTCATATACTCCTGATTCCAGGGCTGGTATTCCTATCTACTATGCCACCTAGCTCTCCCTAAAAGAGGTTTTTAAATGAGGAATTTTCATAAGATTCTTTTAAATAGCAAAATCTCTAGTATATATTTTTAAAATTACTTTATTATGAAATTCTGCACATTAACTTTTCAGGAATATCTCTATAATATCAAGTGAAGTAATCTAGTATCATACTTCAGAAAGAAAAATTCCAATACCTTCCTGGTTACCACTGGTTATATTATTCATAGAAGGAAGAAGTGGCTAAATATAACCAGTTTTTTGGGCTTCTAAGTTAAGCAATCCAGATTTGTGGAAGAATCACAAAAATATTACATTCTGAATAATTATCAGAACTGAGCAAAATGTCTCTAGAATGGGAGTAAAAACCCACCATTAAAATTAAAAAGGGTTATTCTGTCTTTAGAATACTACTATCTTGTGAACTAGTTCTTCAACATACTCAAGGAGGCAAAGTGAATATATGATAACCACCTAAGTACTCGGGATTCATTTTAGCTTGGATTTCAAAATATCTGACATTTTCCTTTTAATTAAATGAAAGAAAAATATTTTCTGATGGACACATTCAAAATAAGAAAAGCTAAACTTTTTTTTTAAAAAGAAAAGTAGCTAAAAAGTATACATTTATCTAAAAATGAAAAGAATTACATCTTAAGAGGCAAAGATAAAAAAAAAAAAAAGCCAAAGGTAGACAACTTTTTTTACCTCATCGAGTTTGGCACGGGTTTCATTAAGCTCTTGATTATAAATGGTGTATTCCAGGGCTCGCCTCATTTTATCCCATTTTTGATACTGTGCAAGTTCTTCTTTTTCCTCCTCCAGAGTATGCAATCTCTCTTCAATATATTTTAACAACTCATTGATTTTTTCTCGTTTGCCCTCTTTAAGAAAAAAGGATAAGGACAATTTTACATAATGAAGTGTACTTTCCAAAGATGCCATGAATTGAGTTTAATCTTAGGAGTATGGGACATTCATTTTATGTTGAATATCACAAAAATTTAAAATGAGGCTATCCTGCTTTAACAAACCATGGCAGGTAGAATCATTATTTTAAAAGGGACCAAAGAACATTCTAATACCTAGAAATATTGATGCTGGATCCTTCAATAACCACATGTGGTGAATAACTCAGTTGTAAGCTTCATGTTGAAGCCATCCTCCTGCTAAGAGTGTCTCTTCTCATACAGAAACACCAACATACCATACTGGGCTACTGAGTGCTAAATTATGGAAATTACAGAAATGTGTCACAACTGAGTTTACAATTTGCATACAGCACAGATGTTATAATCTGGCACTTTTCAATTCTGTTAGAGTTGACAAGATCATAGTATAAAATGCTTATGGTCTATGAACGAAAACACAACTAAGAAATAAAAATAGCATGTCTACGGAAAATGTATTTAGTGTTAGAATAATTACTGCATATTCTATTACAACTAACCTCTAAAAATGACAAATTTACTTAAAACCTTATTTTTTAAGTTCTGTTCTGGCTTGGTTCAAGTGTGGCCAAAATATCCACTTAGCTAAAAGCTCATTATTATGCTCTAAACATTCAGCACTAAACTGTTTTAAAGACCTTTGTCTTTAAGATTTTAATTTCTGATAGTAGTAAATGCAAAAACACTAACTCATTTTTCAGATTTGTAAACAACAGTAGTAAACAATTAAGTGAAAATGTAGCTGTTTAATGTATCGAATAATTTGTTAACTTATATTCATTACATAACAATACACTGTATGTCACAATGGTCTCTATAATAAACCAAGAGTCTTTCAATGGATCTTTGGTTTCCACAGCAGAGATTTTTTCAAGTATCAAGCTCTTGCAGTCCCCTCCCCACTTTTTTTGTTGTTAATGAAATATTTTGCCCTTTGAGAGAAATGTAAAATGGGTCGGCTTATTAAAAATACTTCATCTAACCAAGGGCTAAACAAAATATTTTGACATAGTAGGGAGTTAGGATTAATTTACACTGTTGCATACAAAGAATGGCATTTAAAAAACAGCTAACATCTATCAAATGCAGTAGAAAATGAAGACAGTAGGGCATTCATTTAGTACAAATGTAAGCTATTTGACTCTCATAGTTGATAAACTTAGTTTTTTCATAAAAACCTTTTTTTACTGGGCACTAAACAATATTACTCTATTTGTATTTTTAAATCTCATGTTAAGAGTTTTGCTTCTTTGTAGATTAGAAAAAGCACATTCTTTTCTTGGTATCTTTAGTGAAGCTACTAAAAGTGCTTTCTTTAATCTCCTAGTAACTAGGAATAAAAATCATGTAATAAAGCTTTAAATGTTTCTTTCAAAATATTCTTAAAACATAAACTTTCTAAAACATTTCAGCCAAATTGCTAACACTGCAATATTTCTAAAGTTGACAATGTTCTTTACTTCACTTACATGCCTCTATTAACTGCTTTAGTAATGTCATCTTGGGCCTATGAGGTTCTATAAGCTTAGTTCTTTTGCTAACAATAATCTGTACATCTTACACAGTAATAAAAATATGATATTGAGCTGTACAACCTGTCAACTACTACTAGAAGAACAACCTAATGGTGGACAGTTGTAAAACTGTAAACTTTTTATATCGCTCTTTTGTTAAGGCAATTAACAATGTTTTGCAAGTGTGATTTAATCCTCAAATACAAAAAAAGAAACTGCACTTAGAACACTTTCACACTGAATCTTATAACTTTACAAGCTTCCTAAAAGAATCCTAAAGTACCATTCCTCCCCAAGTCCCAATATACACAAGGAACTGAAACTTAACAATATCTTACTGAAATTCCTGTGTTCCTTTAAAGTAGGCAATTAAAACCACTGTGCTCACTAATAATGAAATCCTCAATGATAAGAGTAAACTGAGACACAAAATGAAATGAAGTAACCCCTAACACCACTGTATTTCAATCAAGGAATAAATGTTATAGGAAACAGTAGACTTCAAATTACTTCAACTTGATTATTTTTCCACAAAATTACACATGTACTATCAAACATCATATATCTTTGGGATTAGGAATTACTCTTCACAACTAAAAAGAATAAGCTAAAACCTGAAGAGTTATTTTACCTGTTTCTTTCATTAAAGAAATGCTTTCCTCTTTACGTTCATCATATACCCGAGTACCAGCTACTTCTCTCAATAGCTTCAGTCTCTGAGAGTCAGGTGCTGTGGCCATCTGGTTAATCTAAAAAAGTTAAATAAATAAATGACTATATATTGTTCTTTCACTGAGTTTATTCAAGAACAAAAGTTAAACAGAAAATTCAATCTTGATTAAACTGTTAGAAATATTCAAATACTTGATATCTTCTTTCATAGTATTTTAATAAATCATGAATTCAATATTTTAGTATTTGCAATCTAATATCTGAAATACACCTAACATCAAGAGAAATTAACTTAAAACACCAAATTTGAAATTAAAGTATTCACAACCTTGCTTTGAGAAAAGGACTCCCATAAATGATTGTATTTGGGGGTCCAACACTATCTTACCAGTCAACATCTTGCTTCTAGTATCCTCAGCAGGATACAGAAAAATCAAAGGCTTCTTGTATTGGGGAATCACCTGAGCCACCAGAACAGTTGTGGCTTCTATGGTATTTTTATAAAGAAGAACGAAGAATTAATGGACACAAAGTGTTAGGGGTTGGTGAAACAATTGTCAAAACAGTAAAACTTTAAGGACTGCTGCCTTTACAAAAGAACATAAGATAACTGAAACAATTCTTGATAAATTTCTGGTGCTAGAGTTCATTTTCCTTTTTTTTTAAATTTTAATTTAATGTAATTAATTTTTTATTTTTTAATTTGAAATTAATTTTAATTTTTAATAAATTTAATTTAATTTTAACTTTGCGGTATTTTGACAATAATATTTTTAATTTATCAGAATATTAGCTTTCCCTTACTTATGTATACAAAAATATTGCTGCTATAATCTTAACATGATATTACCTTTCAAAGGTAATGTGATCATATATTGCCCTACAAAAGCCTTATTTTTCCAGGTAAAAAAGGTATTTCAAATTTTACAAAAGTCAGTCAGTGATAAAAATAAAAGTTGCTGAAACACATTTTTCTAACCAAGAAATCTGTTTAGTATTTACAATACCCTTGCATTATTACTGAAGCAAAAATTTCAATAACAATAATAAAAAAGTAGTCAAAACTGAATCATTAAGTTCTTTCTAACCTAAAAGGAAAATAAGATTTGTTTAAATTAAAGCTTAAAGCCACAGGCTCATGTGCCTTTCATAGAAGGAAAAAAAAAAGAAATAAATTAGGTGCTCAATGATTAGGAAATAGCTAAATAGTGATATATAAATATCAAATATTATTTTGTTGGAAAAAGTGACAAATGCCAAGTAATTTAGAAAAACATGGGAAGTCTGGTATGAACTGAAAAGGCAAAGTAAATAAACCCAGAACAATATATACAATTACTACAATAATGAAAATGAAATAGTAAAATAATGAAAACAAAAAGAATACTAAAATGAAGCTAGACCTTCAAGAACTACGACAGATCTTGGCACAGGAGAATAAAAGAAGAAGCACCTCCCTCTTTTTAGTAGAAAGGGCAGGAGATGGGGATTATGGAATGACAACTTTGTGTTGGTTGGTTTTGCTTAACTATCTTTCTTTGTTATAAAACAAGACTTTAGTAGGGAAGTAAAAGGGATACCCAGAAGGGATGGTGATGTAAAAACAAGAGTTATCAATAAAATTGGTTTTAAGAAGACATTAGTCTCAATAGCTAAAGTTATTCAAGTGTGAATATGCGACTATTCTTTACCTTTCCTTGTTTGACAATGTAATAAGGATTACTTCGAGAAAATCCAGCACTCTCAAGTAGATTCATCACATCATTCTTCCTGTCAATAAACATTAAGTAGATATATTTTTGCATGAATAATCATAAAATTTTCACCTCTAAGTCTAAACTACTGACTTGCCCAGTTGCTAAGTAATTTCAAGGAAAACAAACAGTTGATTATTCATCAAAGACTAAATTTTTTCATTATATTTTAAGGACATTTAAAAACTTTTTGTATCTTTAGGAAATAGTCAAATAAATACTAATTAAGGAAAAATTATGTAGGCATACTAACAAGTACGGAAAAAAACATTTTTCTTTATCATTGTTGTTACTGGCTAAAGAAGAAAAAGGAAACTACTTACGTTACCATTTTCTTATCTAAAAAATACTGATCTTTTTTGGCACCAATGACTCTACGAAGTGAAACTTCTTCTTTATCAATCTAATAAAAACAAAAACAAACATGTAACCATTTAAGTTTAAAATGAATGCAATGAGCTAAAGTACCCAAGCAGACTTGCTATATTTACTTTAAATTCGATGTATATAAGTGAATATATACAGGCTCTCTCAAACATCTCATTTCTCACCTGGCTGTACTACTTTGGGACTTCTATAACTGACACTTCCATCACATGCTTGAGTTGGGACCACCTTCTTTCACAACCTCTGACCTTACCCTTTTCAATTTCCTTCTGTGCACTGTCTTCCCCTCCATTAGGTTGTAAATTCCTTGAGGGTAGAAATTGTCTTTCTTTTTTCATATTTGTATCGCCAGCACTTAGCACAGTGCTTGGCACACAGGCACTTAGCAAATATTTATTAACTATTGATTTATCCTACTTGGTCCTATTTCTTAACATATTTCTTCACATAATATAAATCACTTGAACTTTAACACTTAATTTTTTCCTAGAAGGTACTTTGGAAAGATGAAATTGAAAGATGGAAGGAAGCAGTTCCACTGAATGTGTGTTGTTTAAAAAAAAAAAAAAGGTTGACTAAACTTTTAGACATTTTAAAAGTTTATGAAATCTTTGGTATAAAAACTGAAAAAATTTAATAAGCAACTCACCGGTAATCTGTTGTCTGAATTATCAAAAATGATCTCAACAAAAGCAGATATGACTCGAGGTCCAGTGCCTTCCTAAAATGAAGGAAAACAATAAAAGTAATGTTTTCTTATAGCATTTTTATTATTTCCCAACATATACTTTTCATAAAGGGTACTGAATAGTAACCAACAGACTGTGAAAATTAAATTTCATCAAATTACTCTATATTCTTATAAGCATGGTAATAGAGGACTTTAGCTTAGAATAATACATACAGCTCTCAAATAAATGGGGGGCACCAGGTTGCCTAAGGAGGAATGAACCAGAATCAAGGTTGGATATGAAGCATGTCAAAGCTTTTGGGCTAACTGGAACAGGGCAAGGTCTGAGAGTAGCCCCTACCCTTGCAGCCTGGACAAAATAGGAAAGCCCAGTCTTGAAAAGGAAAAAGAGAGAATAAAATATTAAATGACCTTAAACTGAAGAAGTAAATGTAATGATTAGACAAAAACAACTTCCTAACAGTAATGGGCATTATTATTTAGGGGAAAATGTATAGAAACAACGGAACTTTTTGATATCCTAATTTAGAAACCAGGGCTTAGCAAAGGACCTAGCATATAGTAGGCACTTTAAAAACTTACTGAATTTTGTTATATTGTATAATTATCTAAATATGGCATGTAATTCGAACAATTTTTAGTACTACAAAGATTATATATGTCCTCTTGGCCTTCATATTGGAAAATAAGTACTTATGGAACCGAGTAAAAATGTGGCTAAAAAATCCAACTACAACTTACAGGCCTTTCTGTGCTGGAAACACAAGTAAGACTAGCAGTGTGTTGCCTAGTTTCCAGTAGGTGCTCCTGAGCTCCTCACACAACTTCGGGTTCTAGTTCTGATTCTCAGCTACCCTGCTCCCCAATTCCAAACTCTTCCTTCTCTTCCTCTAGAAACCTGCTTTTTTTAGTCCCTTAATGGGCCTCCTCCTTAATGTAAAGATTTCTTAATGTAAACATTTCTCTTATAACAAGCATTTAGGAGCTAGATCCAAATTTTTTTCAAACATTATATTCAAATGAGTCCTGCTACTTCCATAAAATAGACTAAACTGCACAGTAATATGATAAAGCAATATTAACTGAAAGAACTAAGACTAAACTGCATAGTAATATAATATAGCAATATTAACTGAAAGAACTATATAAGCTTACTAAAGATTTTTATGCACCAGGAATAGGTGATTATTTAAAACATACTGAATATACTTAAAAAATTAAATAGTCTTACTTACATGTAACAAAGCCAATCTCTGTTCTGGACGAAGATGACTAAATTCATCACTGAGTACAAACTGAATAGCTATAATAAAGCACATAAACACAATCATTAGCACAGTAATTTTTTAAAAAGAGGGAATAGTATGTCCTGCTTTGTTTTTTGAAAAATAACTGCTCGAGGAATCACAGAATTAGAATTGGAAGGGATCTTAAATGTCATCTAGTTCAGTCCTCTCACTTTTATAGAAACAGAGACCAAGGGAGGGGTAAGGAGACTCGCCCCACATCACAGAAGCAGTAAATGGCAGAGTTAAAATTTGAAGTAGGTCTTCCGACTCCAGATCAAAGCTCTTTCCAATGTCCCATGCTGCCTCTCATTATTTACTAGAGCACAGCTTCTCAAGAGGTAGGGCCTGAAAATAACACATGAATCACATGTTTGCATATGCATATTAAAAAATGCCTTTTAGTATCAGACCCACTAATTATAAGAAACATGTGAGAAAAACGCTCTTAGAGGAAGGAAAAATGTTTACTGGAAGGATCAATTTAATATTTAAAAATAAATTAAATACTACAATATAGAAATAGGTTATCAAAAGGATAAAGAACTATTTCTTGATCGAGTTGTGCCAGGTAGCTTTCAACCTCACATTTAAGATACATTGCATTAAAACTCAAAGATATTTCATTAATAAATTGTCTTGGATCATAGTTCCTTTTAACATAATCAAATTGGGTATGGAGTAGATTAGTAAAATATAAACACACTCTGTAATCAGATACTTCATTATAGTAGAAGGAAATACTATTAGTTATAGGAACCCATTCCAAGTTTCCCTGACATCAAACTTCAGCAAAAGGGCAAGATGGGGCTCTTGGGCTTTACTGCAGCCCCTGGGAATAGTATCGCAGTCCTCTTCGAGTAAAAAATTATTTAGTCCAGGCAGCAATTCACCCATTTCCAGTTCATGAGGCTAGTAAAGCCCTAGTTATCCTGCGAAAGGCATGGATCTGAGAAAGCATCACTGCCACCTCCTTTTCAAAAACTGTCATTAATATTCTTTAAGAATGAGATCGCAGAATTTTTCCCTCTTCCCAATCCACCCCCTAACAAAGTTGAGGCTGAATTTATCAAAATAACCTACGTTTTTGGAGGATTTGTTAACATATGACAGTGTATTATGTAATTCAATTTCCTTAAAAGGAGAACTTTAAAGCCACATTTATTATTTTCAAAAGAATATGTTGTTTTGCCCAAAGTATTTTAACCTATTTTCTAGAAATAACTGATAAACGAAATAACTAACCGGTTTGATAAAGCATTTTAAAATCTGCAAAATATTTTACATATATTAGTTCATTTGAGCTCTACAAATTGGCAAGAAGAGTACAATAGGTGTTATATCCATTTTTATAGCTGAGAAAACAGGCTCAGAGGGGCTTCCATGGTCAAGCACTCAGCAGGTAGGGAGGTAGGATTTGAACTCAGATATTTTAACTACAAGATCAGAACTCTCCCTAGTACAACCTAAGACATTTAATCCAAAAGTGGTCCTGTTGATAAATCTAACACAAGATGTTGTTAGTCTTTTTTTGTATCATGGACCCTTTGGCAGTCTGGCAAAACCTACTGGCCCCTTCTCAGAATAATATTTTTAAATGAATAAAATAAGTAAGATTACAAAGGAAACCAATTATAATGAAATAATTGTCGAAATATCTAAAAAATAAGTTCACAGACCCCAGGATAAGAACCTAACAAGAAAATCCCAAATGAAGGTACTATTTACTCGATTACTGAAAGCATTTTTAGCTATCTTATAAATATAGCCTAAGAGGGGCAGCTAGGTGGTGCAGTGAGTAGAGCACCGGCCCTGGAGTCAGGAGGACCTGAGTTCAAATCCGGCCTCAGACACTTGACACATGTACTAGCTGTGTGACCTTGGGCAAGTCACTTAACCCCCAATTGCCCTGCCAAAAAGCAAAAATAAATAAATAAATAAATAAATAAATAAATAAATAAATAAATAAATAAATGAAGCCTAAGAAGATCAGTAAATTAACTGCATTACACTGACATACAAAAAAAAGATCAATACCTACCATAAAAAAAATTACTTTTTCCGGATCCATTTCTGCCCACTGTAATTTTAAAAAGTACAAATTTTAAACATATGAGTAAGTCCATAGCAAATATAACTCTATGCTAAAAATACTTAAAGACTTTCACATAAATTTTTAAATCTTCTATTCAAAATAAACTTAATAGTCAAAAGTGCACAATAACATGTAAATAAATGAAATGAAATCAACAAATAAGACAAAAAGATTTGCCTATGTCAGCTATTTGCCATGAGCAAATAACATTTCATGACCTTCAATCTGAGTTTAAAAAATAAATTTGCTTCAGTGTTAGTCTTTGCTCTTGGCTTAATCTAAGCAAAAATTTAAAAAACTATCAGCTGGGATTAATAAACTGGCTCATAAAATTTCAGATCCCTAATACATATACGCTACATAATTTCTCAAAATACCTATGAAGCTATAAATGATCTAAATTTTAATTCAGAGTACTAATTAAAAGGCTGAGCATAACCACAAAAGGTATAACTACCTACAAGCCATTACTGATAATCCTACCTTTTGATAACCAATCAACATTGATTTAACTAAGTTCAAACACATATCTCAGTTAAAATACAATGATATAAAGATATAAACAAACTTATACAGTATTTCAAAATTCTGGCCAAATTATCGCAAGATAAAACAAAAGTAGGTATCTATAGCTTTAAACCAGTGTGAACCCTAAAGAATAAATTCTTTTAAAATAAATTACATAACTACAAATAGCCAAAATTATAATGCACTTAATATTTACAACTGGATAGCATTTAAAAAACTTCACCTACAAGCATTATTGCATAAAAAGTTTATGTGAGACTGATTATTTTGATTCAAGTAGCAACAAGGTATCTTATTAGTTGGTAAAAGATTGATATTTTGTGGGACATTCAAATGTAATTTAGCAAAGTAAATGAATACTCACAGTATTTTTATACTTAAAAGGACACTTGTCAAATTATACTATTGAAACAACCACGATTCAATCATTACAATCACATATAACACGGAAGTTACAAATATAAAGAATGTATGACTATATTATAAAGTATATGCTAGTTGTTATTGGCTAGATTTCCCATTTCTAAAAACACCTACGTGCAAAATAAAAACAAGGTAATAAATGCATACAAACTACTTGACTCATTAAAAAATAGTTTAAAACTTATTAAATTGTTTTCTTGTTTCTAAGACTGTAAGCAGTTCTGTGCGCATGCGCGTTCAAGCACATGTACATGCATAGCATATGGTTTATTGGGGGAGGAGAGTTCATATGGAAAAATTAAAAAATATATTTTATGGGTGTCTTTTTGTTAAAATTCTGCATTTTCTATTTAATCATCATCTATATAAATGTCCTTTTGTAACAAGAACAATATGTGCTATTTTGGTGTCCAATGAAATACAGTTAAATAAATTTGTCTTAAAAATTCAGAAACACCAGAAAGAGTCATTTTTTTCCTGCTGTATCGTGCAAGTGGAAATGCCCATTAACATTAAAAATTGTACACAAAAAGAAAAAAAGTGAAGGTAATCTAATTTATGTATGTTGATTTAATAAAGCCACAGTGACTAAGTTATACCAAATTTAGAATATAATAAATTGACCAAGGTCATGCTTAACCTTAACACAAATTTCAGTGAAAGGTTATTTTAAATGGATCAAAGACTTACTCAAAGTTGGCTAAATGGCATATGATTAATTCGAGATTATAAAGTTCTTTATCCAAAGTGTTTCAAGTGTACAAAATGGGTAGTCATACTTGAAACTGGTTAAGAAATCAGAAGCATTTTGAATGGACTCAATAAATAGGAACATACTCTTTTGCCCTAAATGAATTCAATCGGTGTCCCAGCCTCAAGTGATAGACTTTCAGTGTCCTAAGAAATTCTGGTTGAGGTTTAGTTTTTTTAAAAACTAACTTCAGGGGCAGCTAGATGGCGCAGTGAGTAGAGCACCAGCCCTGGAGTCAAGAGGACCTGAGTTCAAATCCAGCTTCAGACACTTGACACACTTACTAGCTGTGTGACCTCGGGCAAGTCACTTAGCCCCAACTGCCCTGCATTCCCCCCTCAAAAAAAAATCCTCACAAAAACTAACTTCAATACTGTCACTTTTGAGGTTTTTATCAAATTTTTGTATTTCCTTCCTTTTTAATTTTTCATCTAAATACAAGGTAAAAAAGAACTTTTAATTTCTAAATTGTAGATGAAAAAACATACACAAGCTTTGTTCAAATAGGCACTTACCTATGACATTGTGTTTTGAACTGAATGGATCTACAATTGTCTGATCTCTATAACTTCGAAAACCCTGGATAATAACCTGATGAAAAAAATGCCATATTTAAAACAACATCCATTTGAATTTTAAGAAACATTGCCATTTTCAAGATTTTAACATGTTCTTCTCCTTGTTTCCTAGTGTTCAACCAAATAAAAGCTAAAATATGGGTGCCCTTCTATGCATACTCCCTCAGCATATCCATTCTCCTTACATGTGGTATTTTGAGGAGAATTCACGGGGCTTACGGAGAAAACATTCTATTGTTGTTTATCTTATTATGCTATTTTATTAAATGTCTTTGCTTTGGTTGGGGGTGGTGGTGTTGGGCAGAAAAGAACTTTTAATGTTAAAATATCTGTATTAGAAAGTACTGGTTTAAAAATATTTATTACATTTTTTAGGTTCACTTTCCTCAACTCTTCCTAAATAAGGTCTTAGTGGCCACTGACAGTAACTGAATGATACCTGAGGGACCAGTTAAGTGTTTAGAGAATAAAAAAAAGTCTCTTAGGATACAAATTTTCTTTTATTTATTACTACCCTTCACCTCCCACAAAGTACCAAGAACTACCACCATATTTTAAATATTGCATATTTTACAAGACAATCTGGTGCTTATTTTCACTGAATTATATTTTTGTCCTCATTTTTGTATTGAAGTACGGTCAATACATCATTGGTCATACTTTAATTCCTCAGCATCTATGATTCTCATGTGTATTTGATCCATAGATAAAGGTCTCACCTCTTTGTTACTAAGTAAATTGTCATCAAGTTGATAAATAACATGGTGCCCTGAAGGTATGAGCCTCTCCAAACTTTGCTGGACTATGGTGCAAGATAGGGCTGTATTCAAAAACCTTTATCAGTTTTGCAAAACCTGTCAGAACTTTTGTTTCACTAGCACAACACAGGTTTCTGAAAACTCAAGATCAGCTCCATGCTATAATGAAACTTCAGTGCAGTACTTTAGTGGAATATGGGACCATATTTAGTAGAATACAGACTCTCTGGAGGTAATGGACAAATTGTATAGTTTAAGGCCCATTACAGAAACTCACCATAGTGAATTTCTAATACTACTGTAATTTTCTAATTACTATTTTTAATAAGAAATTTTAAAATTTTAATGTTTCAAAGTAATTTATGTCTATTAGAATAGCATTCAGAAAACACCTTTTTAAAAATTTTTTCAAGATAATTTTAAGCCTATTTTGTACTCTCCAGGCTAGGGCAAGACAATAAAATTGCCATTCAAAGAAAAATATATACAATAGATTGTAATAGTCTCACTACAACCAAGGTAGCACCTCCTGTATTACAATCAAAAACAATTCTGCATTTCCACATCTGGATTCCCAGATGCTGCCACACTAGCTGAAATAGTGCTTACCTTCCCACCTTAGTTTACCAGACTATAAAATAAAAACAACTTAGCTTTAAAAATCTAATAAGATTTTGAAATTAAGAAATCCCACCCCCAAAAATCTTGCAAGGAAGGCATAAAACAGTTGGTCAATAAACATTAAGTACCTACTATGTGCCAGGCACTGTGCTAAGTCAGGGGACAAAAGACAGTCCCTGCCCTGGAGCTCACAATCTACAGGGGGAAACGACAGGTAAGCAATGTACAAACAAGTTGCTTGCAGGATAAATAGGAAATAATTAAAAAGAAAGCACTGGCATTAAGAGAGATTGAGAAAGGTTTCCTAATAGAAGATAGTTGGGACCTGAAGGAAGCTAATAGGCAGAGATGGGAAGGGAATGCATTCCAAGAATGGGGGACAGCCAGAAAAAAAAATTGCCTAGAGCAGAGAGATGGAGTGTCTTGTCTGTGGGATCCTAGTCACTGGATCAAATAGTTCACAGCTGGGAGTAAGGTATAAGAAGGCTGAAAAGGGGAAGTTGGTGTATCCAGTGTGCCTGCTAGGTTATTAAGGGCTCTTAACACCAGAGGATTTTGTATTTGATCTTGGAGGTGATAGGGAGCCACTGAAGTTTACTGATTAGAGGGAATGGCAGCAACTTTGTTTTAGGAAAATCACTGGCTGCCAAGTGGAAGACTGACTGAAATTGGGAGAGACTTGAGGCTGGCAGACCCCCAACAGGCCAATAGCTCAAGCTCAAGGCTATTAGCGCCTGTAATAGGGTGGTAGTATCAGAGAAAAGAGGAAGACATATTTGAGACATTGAAAAGGTGAAATTGATAGGCCTTGACAATAAACCTACCAGCAAGCTATTGCAATTGCCCAAGCATGAGGTAAGGAGGACTTGCACCAGGGTAGTGGCAGTATGAGGAGAGAAGGGGATATATTAAAGATATGTTGCAAAGGTGAAGCTGCCTTGGCAACAGAGTGGGTATAGGAAGTGAAAGATAGTGACAAATGGAAGACGACACCTAGGTTGTGAGCCTGGGGAGCTAAGAGGATGGTGGTGCCCTAGACAGTAATATGTGTGGTAGTATGTGTGGTTTAGGGGGAAACAGAATGAGTTAAGTTTTGGACATACTGAGTTTAAGATACCTACTGGACAACCAGTTCCAGATTTCAGCAGATAGGTAGATTTGAGACTCATTGACATAGAGATGATAATTAAATCCATGGGAGCTGATGAGATCACCCAGTGAAGTATATATAGAGAGGAGAGGAAGCCCAGGACAAGGCTCTGGAATATCTACAACTGTGCTATAAGAAGTGACTAAAGACATTTTCAGAGTAAGCTGTAAAGACTCGTATGAACTGATGAAGAGTGAAGTCAGTAGAACTAGAAAAAAACATACAGTAACATTGTAAAGACAAATAACTTTGAAAGACTTAAGAATTCTGATCAATGCAAGGCACAAAAACGATTCCAGAATATTCATAACAAAGTGCTATCCACCTCCCAATGGAAAGATGATGGACTCAGAATAAAGATTGAAACATTTTCTGGACAGTCATTTTGGGAATTGTTTTTGCCTGACTTTGCATCCCTGTTACACAAAGGTCTTATTTTTCTTTCTTTTTCAACAGAGATGGTGAAAGGATTTTCATTCATTAAAAAAAGTTAAATAATAATATATGTACATTACAGAAATAGTAAAATATCTAAAAAACAAAGTTTTTAAAAAGGAAAACTTTACACAGAAATTCACATTTCATTACCTCTCTCCCCAAACCCATAACCTGATTTGCCTGGAGTCCACTGGGGAATAGGAATGAGGAGGTAGAGGTCAGAGTGTTTTCGCTGTCCAGAATAAAAGATTTGCTTAAGCACCTACTATGTGACAAGGTGTGTGTGTGTGTAAGAGACATGAAAACAATCGCGTGTGTGTGTGTGTAAGACATGAAAACAACCTCGTGTGTACATAATAAGCTGGACATAATCAACAGAGGTTAAGGCACCAGAATTTAGGGAGACTGGAAAAGACTTCATGTGGGATTTTTGCTGGGACTTGAAGAAGGCCAGAAAAGCCAGGAGGAAGAGAATTACAAGTCTAATAAACAGCCAAAGAAAGTGTTCGGAAAAAAGGTGTGTGGGGGGGAAACTTATGTAAATTATATCAAGGATTCTAGCTCTCCAACGGGCCCACCAGCTGGACAGCCATAATACCCACCGGGCAGGCCTGGAGCGCAATTCGGAAAACATTAATTAGACTCCTACTACATTTAGAGCCAAAAAGGGGGAGGGAGGGAGGCGGCGCGCATCAGGTCCGGGGAGAGGATGGGGAGGAAGCTGCACATCGCCGGTGCTGTTATTATTATGGTTAGGAAAGGGCAAAGTCAAGTGCGGCCTGGTGGGCTGACACCCCCACGCACACTCGTCCGTGGCCCCCCAGGGGCAGGTCTGCCCAGAAAAGAACGGCCCTCTCCACCCCACCGTCCCCGCGTCCTTCTCCTCACCCCCCGCCCCCACGCGGCCCCATCCCTCCCCAGGTCCCCCCCCCCCGCCCCCGCCGGGAAGCCTGAATGCCGCTCCCCGCTAGCATTTTCCCCACCCCCGCCGGGACCCCTTGGGCGGCCTAGGACCCTGGGGAAAGTATTCCCCGAAGCCTGAGGCTCTCTCGTGCAGAAAGTGCAGGACACCGAGGGGGACGACGCCTCCCTTCTCCCACCGCGGCCACAGGGTAGACGGGAGCGGGCCCCGAAGCACTGGGGGGTGGGGGAGGCGGGAAACGGAGGCGGTCTTAAATCCTCTGAGACGGCGCGGCACCGGACTCACCTGTTTTATATACATGATTCCTTGCTCCCGGGCCGGGAGAAAGACCCTCCCGGGACCCACAGCTGCTCCTCCGCCAGTCAGGTGAGCTGAGTCTACGACCCCTCCCCCACGACCCCGATCCTTTCCTCAGCCAAACAAAATGGCGGCCTCTGAGGAGGCGGTGTCCCTGTCTGGATCAAACCATCCTCGCCTCCCGAGCAGGGAGGAGCGAGTGCTTCGAGAGACTTCGCCACATTTCCCCACCCATGACTAGCTCCCACCAGATTCTGCGTGGCAATATCATATTTCTGTTTTGGGCACAGTCTCCATTCCTTCGAGAATTCGCTTTCGACTTTATTCCCAGGCATGCTTGGTCTGGTCCGTTTCCCCCTCTAGGGCGGAAGCCAGTGGTAGCGACCACAAGAGGGGAAAGGTTCGGCGCCAAAGGCAAGCGTCCTCAAACCGCGAGGGGAGGGGACCGCGAAGATGAGCTCGACTAAACCACGTGGTTTGAGGGAGATTGAAAAAAAAAAACCCACGAAGGTTGAACTTGGGCGCTGAGGGCTAGCTCGTTACGTAGCTGTTTATTTTTGGAATGCAAAGCGCTTGGGGGCGTGGGCCTCTTCCCTGGTTGGGCGCGCTAGAAAGGCTGTCAGCCCACATTTATTTCGCACTTTCTTCTTTCTAATGGATGTTCCGCTTTCACTGCCTTGTGGGAGAATTTTACTGAGGAGCAAATGCGCAGAATTGACGCGGGGACACAAAACACCTGACGGTGTCTCAGAGATTCTCAGGTGCAGCCTTCACTGGAGAATGAGAAATTGGGTACCTCTGCTGGTTATGCGATCTCACCGACCTGTTCTAATCTGCCGTGTATTGCCTTTGTGGGTATGTATCTCAATAATAAACATTTATTAAGCCTCTACTATGTGTCAGGCACTCTGCTAAGCGCCGAGGACACAGAAAGAGGCAAAGGCAGCCCCCCCCCCACCCCCGCCTTGAAGGAGCTTCATCCGTAGAAGCCAAGAATGTTACAGTTGGAAGGGGCCGTGGAAAGCCAAATTTCCCGTTATTTGTTATTTTTATCCTTATTATCTTGGAATTGGACCCCAGGAAGCCCCTCGATCATCGTTTATTCCTTTGTAAGCATTTGGGAACTTATGGTATCTCATTGTTCCCTTGTTTGGTCATTCAGTGATGTCCCGCTCCTGTGACTCCGGGACCATGCTGTGCTGTCCATGGGCTTTTCTTGGCAAAGATCCTGGGATTAAGGCAAACAGAGGTTAGGACTTGCCAGGGTCACACTGCTAGTGAGTTTCCGAGGCCACACTTGAACTTGCTTGAGTCTTCCCGTCTCCACTGAGCCCCCTAACTGCCCCCTATCTCATGAGATGCTTACAAAAATTCTGTGGAATAGGCAAACAAGTTTTATCCTGATTTGATGGGTAAGAAAAATGACACCCAGAGAAGTGAAGTGGTTCATTTAAGGTCACACAGGTAGTAAATGCTAGTCTTTTGTTCATATGCCACACACACACACACAAACTTTTTACACCATGCTGCCTCTCTTAGCTTGCTTGATAGACTAAGTTCACGGATGGCACAAACTGCATCTTATTTGTCTTTTAAATCTCATAGCAGATAGATAATTAAGCTTATTATGTGCCAGTCAAGTTGCTAAGTACTGGTTATGTAAATACAAGGGGGAAAATAGCCAATCCCTGCTTTTAAGGCACTCACATTCTGATGGGAAAATAACAACATTAAGGGGATCAGGGAAGAGAAAGAAACCTCAGGCAAGGCCTCACATGGGGATGGGGAGCTGTACAGTGAGTAGAGGGGACTGAGTGGCACAACTGGAACTCCTCACCAGTCAAGAGCTGCCTTTAGACTAGAGTCGTCCTAGGTGTATCAGGGCACCTGGGGACAGCAGGTGGAGCATGAATTGAGATGGCAGCGAAGTAGCCCCCAGCAAAGGGCTTTGAAGGCACTGGTGGTACTTGTCAGGATGATTTAAAAAGTGATTAAAAGAATGAATATTAATTGTCTTGTGTGCTGTCTTCTCATTTAACTTCTGAGCTTTATAAGGACAGGAAAAAAATGTGTATGTGTGTATATATACACATACATATACACACACATATGTTATATATATATATAAAAAAAATATGTAATCCCCATAAAGGAAATGGTATACCTCAGAGAGTGGCAAGTGTAACAGGAGAGAGTACTAGCATTTTGAGGGAACCAATATCCAAAGGAGACAACCTTCAATGAAGACCATAAACGTACATGTGGTGGTGGAAGCAAAATTTTAAAACATGCCATTCAGTTTAGGTTAGTTTTTGCTTAAAAAGTACTAATTGTCTTAGAGAATTAAAGTCTCTGTTCCTGATTTCTCTTCCTGGTTGTCTGAGTACAAAATTAGAAGTTTGTCTCTCTAAGGCTTGACTTAGATGTACCAGGGTATGCAAGTCAAAGGCAGGGGAACCAGCTTGAGGGTTTTCAATGCATACTATTTATTGAACATCTTTCTGCTAGGGGCTAAAGAAATCTTGTAACTGTTAAGTGACCTGCATTCCAATATCAAACCTAAATTTCCTGGCCTGAGTCAGGTCTCGCCTAAAATAGGGGTCTACCAAAAAAAAGAACAGAGTTTGAACAAATTTTGCCTTTGTTGTTCCTGAATCCTTCATATTCTCAATTCCTTATGGCAAAGTATTATTCCATTAATACATATATCATAATTGGTTTTCCCATTTCTTTATAACTGGACACATATCAGAGGTAGTATGCTGGCTCTAGAGTTAGGATCTGGGTTCAAACTCTATCTCTTTTACCTTAGGCAAGCTATCACAGCTGTGGCTAGAATGTACATTCTTAATCAAACAAGGACTAGAGGAAACTACAAAAAATAAGATAGATCATTTCAATTACGTTAAATGGAAAAGTTTTTGCATGAACAAAATTAATGTAACTAGGATAAAACAGGAAGCAACCAACTTGGGGAAAATCTTTGTATCAATTATCTCTGGTAATGGTCTGCTATCCAAGATAAATAAACAGCTAAATGGAAATATATTAGCCCAAAAGCCACTCCCCAATAGTTAGATGGCTCTACCCTGGGGCTGCCCAATAGTGCAAGCATACAATGATGCTCACTGGGTCCATTACAAATTTACATTATGGAATCCCAACTGAGCCTTCAGTGTCTCCATCTCTCAGAAGAGCATAATAATAGTTAAAAGTTGAGTTACTGAATTCTGCCAGTGCATGCTTGTGAGTGTTTTGTGTTTAGCCCTCATTGCCTCTTCCCTGGATATTAAAAGGGTCTCCTAACTGGTCTGCCAGCCTCAAGTTTTCTCCCTCTCCAATCTATCCAACCACCTTGAGACCTAGTTGATCTACTCCCATAACAGGGAAGACTTGACCCTTTTAGCAGTAGAGCTCCCACCATCCCAAGTACCTCACATGTGGCCGATTATATCAGACTACCTCTGGCCAACTCCTTCCTAGCCACCTTTCCCTCAGACTCTGCTGTCCAGCTTTAGAACCATAAATCAACATTGCCATTGCTTCATAAAGCTTTATTAATCTATTTATAACTCTATTTGTCATCCCTGTAATGTTCCTATGCAAAATATCTCTGACCACCATTCCCCAGTTAGAATGCAAGCTCCTTGAAGCTGTAGGGACTGTCTTCACTTTGGTATTTGTTCCCCTAGTGCTTGGCACGTGATAAGTACTCAAATTTTTTTATTAATTTCATTTATGCCTTCGTTCATGTTCTACATCTTTAATTTCCAAATTAATATTCCTAAAGCATGAGTCTGACCCTGTGACTCTCCTCAAGAATCTTCAGTGACCCCCCAGTTGACTGGAGGATAAAATACATTGAAAGCCTTTCATGATCTGGCTCCAACTTTTCATTCTGAGCTGATTTCACGTTACTACCCTTCACGTATTCTATTCTCCAACCAAATGAGCCCATTTGCCATTCCTAGTGCTTGGCTATTCCATCTCCATGCCTTTGGAGAGGCTGTAAATCTCCTGGAATTCACTTCCTTCTCACTTCTGCTTCCTGGAATCTTTATCTCCCTTTAAGCTTGTGCTAATCCTCCCTTCTACAAAAGGCCTTTACTGATCCTCCAGTTGTTAGTATTTCTACCACCTCCCCATCCCCCAAAATTAGTTCATATTTACTGTGTATATTTACATAACCTATGTACATGTTGCCTCCCTGTACCATATAAGTTTCTCTAGGTTCTGTTTTTGTCTTTGTCTCTCGCTGTCTCATACAGTGCCTGGCAATAGTAGACCCTTTACAAATGCTTTTGAATAGATTGAATCAAATGACATTAGTTCATTTGATCCTCTTGACAACCCCATAAAATAGACAAAAATGATATTTTTATTGTGATTGGAAAGGTTGAATAAACTGAGGCTTAGGTAAGTTAGGTGACTTGCCCTAGGTTACCCAGTAAGCCAGAATCCTAGCCCTGGTATGCTTCCATTTTGCTATCATGGTCTCTGACTTGCCTACAGATAATTTTTCTTCGAAGTATTTAAGATTTTATCTCCCAAAGCTTTTAGCATTAGTTTTTCATTTTTTGTCACATTGTTTCCCTTATCACTGAAGCAATCACAGATTGAAAAGCTGTGCTTAAAGTGCATAGTACACAAATTTTTTACATAAATATATAAGCTTAGACTTTCAAAAAATGTTTATTGCGTTTTTTGTTTTTATGTTTTCCCACCCCCACCCATAACATGTCCAGAAAAATCAACCAACACATTGAAAAAATCTGATATTATATGCAGTGTTCCATACCCATAGTCACTCACCCCTATAAAGAAAGTAATTGAGGTTAAGCCCTAATTTTGAAAAGCTGTTTCTTTGAAAATGTCCAAAGTACTGTGTCATCTATAACTTCAAAAAACTCTGGTTTTCTTTTTCCTATATGGCATTACAAAATCAGTTAATCAGCAAGCATTTATTAAGTACTGTGCTATATGGTTGGAGTCAGACTGTGAAGAGCTTTAAATGCCAGAGGATATTCTGTTTTATCCTAGCTAGAATAAGGAACCACTGGAGCTTTTTGAGCATGAGAGTGACACAGTGACATATTGTGGAACAGAAAGAGGAGAGACTTGAAGTCGGGAGACTGAATAGACTGCTTTTGCAATCATCCAGGCAAGAAGTGATAAGGGACTGAACTAGGGTTGTTGCCATTTAAGTGGAGAGATAGGGACAAATGTGAGAGATGTTACAGAGTGAGAACTGGCAAGACTGCATCTGAGTGGATATGTGCACTGAAGGACAACTTTGAGGTTACAAACCTCATGGAAGTATAGTGGAATCCTTGACAGAAATAGGTTGTTAGGAAGAAGAGCAGGTTTTGGAGGAAAAAATAATGCATTTTGTTTTGGACATGTTTCATTTGAAATGCCTATGAGGCATCTAGTTGGAAATATTGAGTTAGGAAGATGATAAGGGATGGGAGGGACTGGAGCTTGGAGGAAAACTGAACGTATGATTGAGAGTCATCCACACACACATAGCTGCTACATGGCTCAGTGGATAGAGTGCTCAGCCTCCAGTCAGGAAAATCTGAATTCATATCTGGCCTTAGATACCTATTAGCTGTGTAACCCAGGGCAAGTCACTTAATCTACCTTTGACTTAATCTACTGGAGAAAGAAATGACAAATTACTCCAGAATCTATACCAAGAAAACCCCATACATGGTCATGAAGAGTTGGATACCACTGGACAACAACAAATATCTACATAGGAATAATAATTAAACGCATGGAAGCTGCTAATGTAACTATGGGAGAAGGTGTAGGGAGGGAAGAGTCCTGGGATACACTCATGGTAAGATAGGTACATGGATCATGAGCTAGCAAAGGAGACAGGGGAAGAGTGGATAGGCAAGTTGAAAGAGAACCAAGGGAAAACAGCCACAAAAGCCCACAGAGAAAAGAGTATCCAGGAGGAAGAGATGTTCTGTAGTGTCACATGCTACAAAGAGGTCAAGAAAGTTGAAGATGGGAAAAGGCTACTTAATCTGTCAGTTAAAGAATCATTAGTAACTATGAAGAGAACAGTTTCAGAGAATGATTAGTTCTACAGCTAGTTTGCAGGTGAATAAAGGGAGAGGAATTATAAGTAATAATTGCAGATAATTTTTTTCCTAGGAGTTTGTGATAGCAAGAAGAGATATAGGTTTATAACTTGAGGGAATGGTAAAGTCAAGAGAAAGTTGTGTGCCTGTGTGTGTTGGGGTTTTTTTGGGTGAGAGAAACCTGGGCATATGGGCAGCAGAGGAGGAGCCATTAGATAGGAAGAAATCGAGGGTTAGAGTCAGAGGAAATGATTGCTGGAGGGCATGGGATCAGTCTAGAGCATTTGGCCTCCTTTTCATGAGAGACTAGAATAAAGGTGGAGAGAATGGAAGTGATAATTGAGTAGAGGAGAAATGATAGCTCATAAATAGCTTCTATTTCCTCAGTCAAGGAAAAGGAGGTAAGGCCTTCCATTGAGACAGAGGACAATAGAGAGTAGTTTGGGGAACTTGTGGAGAGAAGAGAAAGTTTTGAACAGTTGCTCTGAGCAATGTAATAGCCCATTGAGGGGAGGATAAAATGATTTCCTTACTGTAATGAGGTTCCAGTTAAGATTAGGTAATATAAATTTGTGGTGGTTGCAGTCAGTATGGTTGTGTTACTTCCTAAGGCATCATTCAGATAGGGATAGAGGAGTTATGTGTTGGCAATAATCTGGATTTGTCAAGGCATTAGCGGAAATAGTACAAAGAGACAATGGATTTGAAAAGAATGTGTGTGGGATAGGGTTAAGGTTAGGGCAGAGCCAAAATAGTGGAGTAGCAGGAAGAAGTATAGTCTAGCTCAGGGGTGGAGAACCTATAGCCTCGAGGCCACGTGTGGTCTTCTAGGTCCTTGGGTGCAGCCTTTTGACTGAGTCCAAGTTATACAGAACAAATCCTTTTGTTAAGGAGATTTGTTCTGTGTAGTTTGGATTCAGTCAAAAGGCCTCACAGGCTACATATGGCCTTGAGGCCATGGGTTCCCCCCCCACCTTGGTCTAGCTCCTCCAACACACCTCCACAAAGATCTAGAAAACACATTAGACCAAGTCTTGATTGGAAAATCCAAGGGAGAAAAATCACAGTAAATCATTTTTCTCTAACCTAGGTTGGCATGGGGAGACAGGTCTGTGGATCATGGGAGTGGCGTCTGGCCAGGAATGTGCCATGAGGAGCCTCGAGACTTAAGAACTGAGGCTCTGCACCAGAGCAAGATGAGGTCCGAGACCAATTGCAGGGACTCAGTTTCATGCAGGGTGTGGGAATAGGTACCAGCTTGCAACTCTATCAGTCATTACTCAGCCATTATCCAGTCATGACCCAGTCATGATAAGGACAGATAAGGAAGAAAGGGTAGGAGGAGCAGGTATCATTTGAGCCTTACTCTCATGTGAACTTGTCAAAAAGAAAGGAAGAATAAACACACAGACAATTAGGTACGGAAATACATTTCATTCAACAAGAGGGGAAAGAGAATAACGGAGGGAATATTAAATGAGGGATTAGTCAAACAAAACAAACTCTTAGAGAAGATGAGAAATAAAAACAAGTTAAAAAAGAATATCATGGAAGGAAATACACAATTAATAGTCATAAGTGTGAATTTGAATAGGATGAATTCACCCATGAAATAGGGTTTACTAGAATGGATTAGAAAGCAGAATCCAACAATATGGTATTTATAGGAAACACTTGAAACAAAAAGATGCATACAGTTAAAATAAGTGGCTGTATCAAAATCTGTTACACTTCAGCTGAAGTAAAAAATTCACAGGTAGCAATTATGGTCTCAGACAAAGCAACAGCAAAAGTAAACATTTTGCTGGAAGGCACAATAGACAATGAGTTAAAATCAGTATTAAATATAAATGCTCCAAATGTCATGAGAAATTAAATTCTTAAGGAAAAGTTAAATAAGTTATAGGGAT
This sequence comes from Trichosurus vulpecula, assembly GCF_011100635.1. Lineage (NCBI taxonomy): Eukaryota > Metazoa > Chordata > Mammalia > Diprotodontia > Phalangeridae > Trichosurus > Trichosurus vulpecula. The sequence goes on from NC_050580.1 coordinate 104,618,377, forward strand.
AAAGACAGTAAGACTCTTAATATTAGGAGACCTTAATTTAGGCCTCTTAGACCTAGATAAATCTAACCAAATAATAAGCAAAAAAGAAATGGACGGGAATATAATTTTAGAATTATGTGTATGTAAACACACATGTGTGCATATATTTCTCAGTTGTGTGTGACACCTTTGCAAAAAGTGACAATCTATTAAGGCATAAAGATCTCACAAATAAATGTAGGAAAGTAGAAATATTAAATATATCTTTTACCAGTCATAATGTGATAAAAATTAGGTTCAATAAAGGGTCTTTGAAACAAAGATTAAAATTATTTGGTGCTCTAAATCACTATTGATTAGAAAAATGCACATTGAAACAACTCTGAGGTACTACCTCACACCTATGAGACTGGCTAATGTGACAAAAAAACCAAAATGGTAAATGTTGGAGGGGATGTGGGAAAATTGGAACACTAATGCATTGTTGGTGAAGTTGTGAACTGATCCAGCCATTCTGGAGAGCAATTTGGAACTATGCCCAAAGGGCAACCAAACTGTATATACCCTTTCATCCAGCAATACCGCTACTATACTATGCTATACCCAAAGAGATCATAAAAAAGGGAAAAGGACCCACATGTACATAAATATTTATAGTGACTCTTTTTATGTTGGTAAAGAATTGGAAATTGAGGGGATGCCCATCAATTGGGAAATAGCTGAGCAAGTTGTGGTATGTGAATGTAATAGAATACTATTGTTCTATAAGAAATGATGAGCAGGCAACTTTCAGAAAAAATCTGGAAAGACTTGCATGAACTGATGTCAAGTGAACAAAGCCAGGAGAACATTGTACACAATAACAGCAACACCGTGCATTGACCAATTCTGATAGACTCAGCTCTTCTCAGCAATACAATGATCTAATACAATTCCAAAAAGACTCAAGGTGGAATATGCTATCTACATCCAGAGAAAGAACTATGGAGTCTGAATGCAGATCGAAGCATACTGTTTTCTTTTTCATGGTCTTTCCCTTTTGTTCTGAATCTTCTTTTACAACATGACTAATGTGGAAATGTTTAATATGACTGTACATGTATAGCCTACATAAGATTGCACACTGTCTTGGGAAGGGAGGAGGGGAAAGATGGAGAAAAAAATTAGAACTCAAAATTTTATAAAAGTGAATGTTGAAAACTAAAAAAAAAAAAATTAAATTTAAAATAAAAAAATTATTTGGAAACTAAGTAACAATCCTAAAGAATGGATGTGCCTAAAAACAAATGGCAATAATTTCATTAAAGATGATGACACCTATAAAATATTCTCTAAATCACTATTGATTTAAAAAATGCAAATTAAAACAACTCTGAGGTACCCTCTCACACCTCTCAAAATGGCTCATGTGACAGAAAAGGCAAAAGACAAATATTGGAGAGAATGTGGGAAAATTGGGACACTAATGCACTGTTGGTGGAGTTGTGAAGTGATCCAACTATTCTGAAGAGCAATTTGGAACTATGCCCAAAGGGCAATCAAACTGTGCATAGTCTTTGACCTAGCAATACCACTACTAGGTCTGTATCCCAAAGATATCATAAAAGAGAGGAAAGGACCTACATGTACAAAAATATTTGTAGCAGCTCTTTTTGTGGTGACCAAGAATTGGAAATTGAGGGGATGTCCATCAATTGGGGAATGGCTGGACAAGTTGTGGTATAGGAATGTAATGGAATACTATTGTTCCATAAGAAATGATGAGCAGGTGGATGTCAGAGAAACCTGGAGAGACTTACATGAACTGATGCAAAGTGAAGTGAGCAGAACTAGGAGAACATTATACAGAATAACATCAGCATTATGCAATAACCAACTTTGATAGACTTAGCTCTTCCCAGCAGTGCAATGATCTAAGACAATTCCAAAAGACTCATGAAGGAAAATGCTATCCACATCCAGAGAAAGAACTATGGAGTCTAAATGCAGATCAAAGCATACTATTTTATCTTTTTTTTTCTTTCTCATGGTTTTTCCATTTGGTTCTGATTCTTCCTTGCAACATGACTAATGTAGAAATATATCTAATATGATTGTACATGTATAGCCTATTTCAGATTGCATACCGTCTCAGGGAGAGGGGAGAGGAAGGAGGAGGGGAGAATTTGGAACTCAAAATCTTATAAAAAGTGAATGTTGAAAACTAAAAATAAATAAAATTTAAAAATAAGTAAATAGACAAGAAATGACAAGCAGGATGCTCTCTGAAAAACCTGGAAAGACTTACATGAACTGATGCAAAATGAAGTGAGCAGAATCAGGAGAACATTGTACATAGTTAATAGCAATGAATAGTTAAGAGTATGATGATTAACTACAAATTATTTTGCTCTTCTCAGCGATACAATGAGCTAAGACAATTCCAAAAGACTCTTAATGGAAAATGCTATCCACTTCCAGAGAAAGAACTGATGGAGTCTGAATGCAGATTGAAGCATACTATTTTCACTTTATTTTTTGGTACTTTTTTTTAAAATTTAATTTATTTATTTAACATATTTAGTTTTCAGCATTGATTTTCACAAGAGTTTGAATTACAAATTTTCTCCCCATTTCTACCCTCCCCCCCACTCCAACATGGCGTATATTCTGGTTGCCCTGTTCCCCAGTCAGCCTTCCCTTCTGTCACCCCACTCCCCTCCCATCCCCTTTTCCCTTCCCCTCTTGTAGGGCAAGCTAAATTTCTACTCCCTATTGCCTGTGTATCCTATTTTCTAGTTGCATGCAAAAAACTTTTTTAAAGTTTTTTAAAACTTTGAGTTCCAAATTCTCCCCCCTCCTCCCTTCCCACCCACCCTCCCCAAGAAGTCAAGCAATTCAACATAGACCACATGTGTATCATTATGTATGACCCTTCCACAATACTCATGTTGTGAAAGACTAACTATATTTTGCTCCTTCCCAGCCCATCCCCCTTTATTGAATTTTCTCCCTTGACCCTGTCCCCTTTCGAAAGTGTTTGTTTTTGATTACCTCCACCCCCATCTGCCCTCCCCTCCATCATCCCCCCCTTTTTTTATCTTCTTCCCTCTTCTTTCCTGTGGGGTAAGATACCCAATTGGGTATGTATGGTATTCTCTCCTCAGGCCCAATCTGATGAGAGCAAAATTCACTCATTCCCCCCTCACCTGCCCTCTCCCCTCCTCCCACAGAACTGCTTCCTCTTGCCACCTTTATGTGAGATAATCCACCCCATTCTATCTCTCCCTATCTCCCTCTCTCAATATGTTCCTCTCTCATCCCTTAATTTGATTTTATTTCTTTTAGATATCTTCCCTTCATCTTCAACTCACCCTGTGTCCTCTCTATCTCTCTCTCTCTCTCTCTCTATCTATCTATCTATATATATATATATATACACACATAGATATATACATACATACACATTCACTTATATATATATATATATACATAAACATATATACATATATGCATATTCCCTTCAGCTACCCTAATACTGAGGTCTCATGAATCATACACATCATCTTTCCATGTAGGAATGCAAACAAAACAGTTCAACTTTAGTAAGTCCCTTGCAATTTCTTTTTCTTGTTCTTTTTCTTGATTACCTTTTCATGCCTCTCTTGATTCTTGTGTTTGAAAGTCAAATTTTCTACTCAGTTCTGGTCTTTTCACTGAGAAGGCTTGAAAGTCCTCTATTTTATTAAAAATCCATATTTTGCCTTGGAGCATGATACTCAGTTTTGCTGGGTAGGTGATTCTTGGTTTTAATCCTAGCTCCATTGACCTCTGGAATATTGTATTCCAAGCCCTTCGATCTCTTAATGTAGAAGCTGCCAGATCTTGGGTTATTCTGATTGTGTTTCCACAATACTCAAATTGTTTCTTTCTGGCTGCTTGCAGTATTTTCTCCTTGATCTGGGAGCTCTGGAATTTGGCGACAATATTCCTAGGAGATTTCTTTTTGGGATCTATTTGAGGAGGCGATCGGTGGATTCTTTCAATTTCTATTTTGCCCTGTGGCTCTAGAATATCAGGGCAGTTCTCCTTGATAATTTCTTGAAAGATGATATCTAGGCTCTTTTTTTGATCATGGCTTTCAGGTAGCCCAATAATTTTTCAATTATCTCTCCTGGATCTATTTTCCAGGTCAGTGGTTTTTCCAATGAGATATTTCACATTGTCTTCCACTTTTTCATTCCTTTGGTTCTGTTTTATAATATCTTGATTTCTCATCAAGTCACTAGCTTCCACTTGCTCCAATCTAATTTTTAAAGTACTATTTTCTTCAGTGGTCTTTTGGACCTCCTTTTCCATTTGACTAATTCTGCCTTTCAAGGCATTCTTCTCCTCATTAGCTTTTTGGAGCTCTTTTGCCATTTGAGTTAATCTATTTTTTAAGGTGTTGTTTTCTTCAGTGTATTTTTCAGAATTTTTTTGGGTCTCCTTTAGCAAGTCATTGACTTGTTTTTCATGGTTTTCTCGCATCCTTCTCATTTCTCTTCCCAATTTTTCCTCTACTTCTCTAACTTGCTTTTCCAAATCATTTTTGATCTCTTCCCTGGCCTGAGACCAGTTCATGTTTTTCTTGGAGGCTTTTGGTGTAGGCTCTTGCACTTTGTTGACTTCTTTAGGCTGTATGTTTTGGTCTTCTTTGTCTCCAAAGAAAGAATCCAAAGTCTGAGACTGAATCTGGGTGTGTTTTCGCTGCCTGGCCATATTCCCAACCAACTAACTTGACCCTTGAGTTTTTCAGTGGGGTATGACTGCTTGTAGACTAAAGAGTTCTATGTTCCACGTTTGGGGGGGATGTGCCAGCTCTGCCACACCAGCACTGCTCCTTCCCCAAGAACCCCCAACCCGGGCTGGGCTTAGATCTTCAGCAGGCTGTGCACTCCTGCTCTGATCCGCCACTTAATTCCTCCCACCAGGTGGGCCTGGGGCCAGAAGCAACAACAGCCGTAGCTGCCCCACCTCCGCTGCCCCCAGGGCTGGTAGCCGAACCTCGAACTCCTTCCACTCCCACAGCTTTTCCCACTAACCTTCTCAGCAGTCTTTGGTGTTTGTGGGTTGAGAAGTCTGGTAACTGCCGCAGCTCACTGATTCAGGGTGTAGGGCACTTTCCGCCCAGCTTCTGGTCTGGTTGGTCCGCAAAGCTCACGCTAGGCTCGGCTGGGCTCGGCTCCCCTCTGCTCCCAGCTCCATGTGGGATAGACCTCACCCAGAGACCATCAAAGCTGTCCTGGGCTGGAGCCCTGCTTCCCTCTGCTGTTTTGTGGGTTCTGCCATTCTAGAATTGGTTCAGAGCCATTTTTTATAGGTTTTTGGAGGGACTCGGCAGGGAGGTCACGCTAGTCCCTGCTTTCCAGCCGCCATTTTGGCTCCGCCCGCCCTTTTGGTAGTTTTTTTTTTTCCCTTTTGCTCTGTTTCTTATACAACATAACTAATATGGAACTATATTTTACATGATTGCACATATATAACCTGTATCAAATTGTTTACTGTCTTAGAGAGAAGAGAGAGGTGGAAGGGAAGGAGAAAATTTGGAACTCAAAATTTTCTTTAAAAATTAATGTTGAGAATGACTTCTGGGAGCCAAGATAGTAGATTAAGTAGTAAATCACTTCAACTCTCCCATATTCACCTCCAAACGACCATAAAATAGAGTTCCCAAACAAATCCTGGAAAAGCAGAACCAGCAAAAAGACAGGGTGAAGCAATCTTTTAGCCCAAGAGACTTGGAAGATATGTAAGAAAGGACCATCTCAGGTAAAAGAGGAGTTCAGTCCAGGACAGGAAGTGTTCCAGCAAGCCAGCAGGAAGCCCCACTTCAGCAAACCAGCAGGAGATCCTGAGCCCTAGTGTTATAGAGCAGGCAAATGCCAACACCCAGGTCCCTCCCCCATGTGCCTTAGCATATCTAGGGGAACTGGAAGACTCCAGCTCCAAGAACTGGCCTGTGTAGCCTTAGACAAACATATCCTCCAGTGGCTAGACCTTCACATGCTGCAGCACAACCCCAGGCAAACAGGTAGATGCCAACCCTACCAGTGCCTAAGCAAACAGGCAGCAGCCAGTGCCAGACCCCCAGCAGGCTTCAGTATAGCCCCAGGCAAACAGGCAACCTCCAGAGGCCAGACCACCAAGTGCTTTGGTGTGGCCCAAGTAAATGCAGAAACACCCCACTGGCTTCAGCACAGGCCGCACACCACCACTATGACCCTAGCTCAGCACCAACTAAACTGCTAGGTCCCTATGGCCTCCAGCAGCATCAGCCACCCCCACCCCCCATCCTACTTCCTCAAACATCAGACACTCCCCAGTGGGCCTCAGGGCAAGTTCAGTGCAGCACCAGTAAACAGCCAGGGCCTGCAACCACTGCCACAAGAAGCCTGAGACAGTGCTCCTTCCACCCTGAGAGCAGAGATCAGAAGGAAACAGCCCTACATCCCTGCCCCCCCCCAAAGAGCAAAAAGCAACATAAAAAGAATCTGATCATAGCTCTTATGGTGACAGGGAAGACCAAGGCATACTCAGAAGAGGACAACAATGTCAAAACAACTATGGGCAAAACCCCAAAGAAGTTGTCTCAAGCCCAAAAAGAACTCATGGAAAAGCTCAAAAAAGAGCTTAAAAATCACGAGAAGAAAAATTGGGAAAAGAAATGAGAGTGATGCAAGAGAATTATGAAAAAAGAGTCAACAGCTTGAAAAAGAAAACAGCTGCTTAAAAAGTAAAATTGGCCACATGGAAAAGGAAGTACAAAAACTAACTGGGAAAAACAACTTCTTAAAAGTTAGAATTGGGCAAGTTGAAGGTAATGACTCTACGAAACATGAACAATCAAACAAATTCAAAAGAAAGAAAAAATAAAAGAAAATGTAAAATGCCTCATCAGAAAAAAAAACAGCTGATCTGGAAAATAGACCCAGGAGAGATAATCTCAGAATAATTGGATTATCTGAAAGTCATAATCAAAGCAGCAGCTTTCAAGAAATTATCAAGGGAAACTGCCCTGATATCCTGGAACCAGAGGGCAAAATAGGCATTGAAAGAATCCACCAATCACCTCAGGAAAGAGATCCCAAAATAAAAACTCCAAGAACATTATGGAGAAATTACAGATCAGGTCAAGGAAAAAAATACTGTAAATGGCTAGGAAAAAACAATTCAAATATCCAGTAGCCACAATCAGTATTACACAGGACTTTGCAGCTGCAGCATTAAAGATCAGAGGTCATGGAACATGGTATTTTAGAAGGCAAAGGAGCTAAGACTACAACCAAGAATCACCTACCCAGTGAAATTAAGCATAATATTTCACGTGAAAAACAAAAAAACAAACAGAAGAATTTCAAGCTTTCGTAAGGAGAAACAAAGAATTTGATCTCCAATATCAAAACCCATGAGAAGCCTAAAAAGGGAAAAGAAAACGTAAAGGATTCACTGGAGCCGAATTGTTTACATCCCTACATGGGAAGATGATACTTGTAATTCTTAAAAATCGTACCACTAATAGTGCAGCTAGAAGAAATATATATAGAGGGTATGGGTACAAGGTGAATTTGAGAAAATGACATAAAAATAATTAAGGGATGAGGAATATGAGTACCCTGGGTGCAGAAGGAAGAGGTAGAATGAGGTAAATTATTTCACATGAAGAGGCATGAAAGACCTGTTACAGTGGAGGGGAAGAGGGGGTAGGCAATGAGCATCGCTTGAACTTTATACTCTCATCAGTATTGGCTCAAAGAGGGAATAATATACACAATTAGTTGAATATAGAAATCTATCTTACCAGACAGGAAAGTAGGAAGGGAGGAAATTAAGTGAAGGTGGTGGGGTTGGATAGGGGATGAAGGGGGAATTGACAGAAGAGGAAGGAAAAGGTGAAAGGAGAGAGCACAAACAGGAAGAAAGAATGGAGGGAAATACACAGTAATCATAACTATGAATGTGAATGGGATGAAATCTCCCATAAAAAAGAAATGGATAGCAGACAGGATCAAAAAACATAATCCTACAATATGGTGTTTACAAGAAACACTTGAAACAGAGACACACACAGAGTAAAGGTAAGGGGCTGGAGCAGAATCTATTATGCTTCAGCTGAAGTTTAAAAAAAAGCAATCCTGATCTCAGACAAAGCAAAAGCAAAAATAGACCTAATTAAAAGAGATAATGAAACTACATCTTGCTAAAAGGTATGATAGACAATGAAGTAATAATATCAATACTAAACATATATGCACCAAGTGGCATAGCAACCAAATTCTTAAAGGAGAAGTGAAGTAAGTTACAGGTATACATCTAGAAGAGTATAAAAGTCTAAATTTAAAAAGAAATAAAACTCCAATGGGATAGGGAGGGGTGAGAGGATAAAGGAGGGATCTTTAGAGGGGAGAGTGAGGGAATAGGTTAAAAGGGGGATATGGAAGGATGTTTAGATTTAGGGGAATGGGAGGATAAGGGAAGGATTGCTGGAGTGGGGTTAGTTTAATAGGAGGGCAAGGTAGCAGGTAGGAGTAGAGGAGTTAGGAGAGAGGAAAAAGTAGATATGCACAAATATAAAAACAAGATTAGGAGTAGAATCTCTTAGGGAAAGTATATGTTTATATATGTACATATACATGTATGTATGTGTATATATGTATATGTGTATGTATATGTCAATACCTATATATATAAGGGACAGCTAGGTGGTACAGTGAATAGAGCACCAGTGCTGGAGTCAGGAGGACCTGTGTTCAAATCCAGCCTCAGACACTTGACACTAGCTGTGTGACCTTGGGTAAGTCACTTAACCCTGATTGCCTTGCCTCCCCCTCAAAAAAGAAAGTATAAAAAATTGTCAAGATATGTATGAACACAATTATAAGACACTCTGCACAAGTGAAAGATCTATATATATTAAAATATTAAGTAAAAGAGAAATATTAAATGCTTATAGGCAGGTCAAGCCAATGTAATAAAAATGACAATACTACCTAAATTAGTTTACTTACTTGGTGCCATACCAATAAAATTACCCAAAGAATTCTTTATAGGGTATAAAATACACACACACACACACACACACACACACACACACACACACCCCAAAATTCATCTAGAGGAACAAAAGACAAAGAATCGCAAGAGAAATAATGAAAAAGGGGGAAATAAGGAGACCTAGCAGTAAGATCTCAAACCATATTGCAAAGCAGAAATCAAAATTTTGTTGTAGTTATTTTAAGAAACAAGTTGATCACTAGATTAAGTATGTAATATAAAGAAGTAAAGGAGCACAGTGGCTTAGTATATGCTAATCCCAAAGATCCCAGCTGCTAGGGCAAGAACTCACTATTGGACAAAAACTGGTGGGAAAACTGAAGGAGAAAAGAGTCTGACAGAAGCTAGGTATAGACCAGCATTTCATACCCCATAGCAAGATAAGTTCCAAAAGAGTACATGACTTAGACATAAATGGTGACATCATAAACAGATTAGAGAAGCAAGGAAGGAATTATCTTTCAGATATATGCAGTTTATGACTAAACAAGAGATAGAGAAGATCACAGAAAGCAAAATGAGCTATTTTCATTACCTAAAATTAAAAAGGTTTTGCATGAACAAAACTAATGCAGTTAAAATTAAAAGGTAAGCAAGTAAATGGGAAAATACGTTTGCATCAAGTTCCTCTGATAAAAGTCTCATTTCTAAAATACATAGGGAACTGATTCAAATTTATATATAATATATATAAAAACTATGTAATAATAAGAGTCATTCTCCAACTGATATATGGTCAAAGGCTATTTTCAAAGGAAGAAATGAAAACTATCAATAGCTATATGAAAAATAAATCACTATTAAAATGCTATAAAATCAGCATTCAGAGTAATACAAAGTAAAACAACTCTCAGGTCCCACCTCACACCCATCAGAAGAACAAGGTTGACAAAAAATAAATGTAACAACTGCTGGAGGGACTGTAGGAGAACAGGTACATTAATGCACTGTTGGTCTATCTGTGAACTGGTCCAGCCTTTCTGGAAAGCAGTTTGAAACTATAGTCTGTCCTGCTATAAAACTAGTTTTGAAAATGCAAATTTGTTCCGGTATGAGTGAAATATTAGGGAATAATCTGAGCATAAAATGAATTTCAAATAACTATATGAGTCAGGGAAAGCATTCCAGAGGATGGCACCTGAGTTGAGCCTTGAAAAAAGACTGGTTACCACCCCACACCTATCAGATTGGCTAATAAGACAAAAAAGGAAAAGGACATATGTATAAAAAAAATATTTGTAGCAGGTCTTTTGTGGTGGCTAAGAATTAGAAATTGAGGGGATGCTCATCAATTGGGGAATGGCTGGACAAGTTGTAGTATATGATTGCGATGGAATACTATTGTACTATAAGAAATGATGAGCAAAATACTTTCAGAAAAAGCTGGAAAAACTTACATGAACTGATGCAAAGTGAAGTGAGCAGAACCAAGAGAACACTGTACAGAGTAACAATAATATTATATGATGATCAACTGTGAATGACTTAGCTATTTTCAGCAATACAGTGATCTAAGACAACTCTTGAAGGACTTATGATAAGAAATTTTATCCACCTCCAGAAGAATTGATGGCAAGCCCTCAAAGAGATGGGAGTACCAGATCATCTTACTTATGCCCTAAAGAACCTGCACACAGGCCAAGAAGCAACAGTTAGAACCAAACATGGGACAACTCATCCGTTTAAGATTGGAAAAGGAGTATAACAAGGCTATATATTGTTACCTTATTTATTTAACTTAATTTTATTTAACAGAGTATATCATGTGAAGTGGCAGGCTAGATGAATCAAAAGATGGATGGAAATTTGATGGCAGAAGGTGAAGAGAAGTTAAGAAACCTCTTGATGACTGTGAAAGAGGAGCATGTAAAAGCTGACTTGAAGCTTAACATCAAAAAAAAAAGACTAAGGTCCAGTAGCAATGTATAACTGTGAGAGTTGGACTATAAGGAAAGCTGAACAGAATTAGTGCTTTTGAATTGTGTTGAAGAAGACTTTTGAGAGTCTCTTGAACAGCAATGAGGTCAAATCAGTCAATACTTAAATAAATTAATTCAGGCTACTCACTGAAAGGCCAAATTCTGAAGCTGAAGCTTAAATACTTTGGTGACATAATGAGAAGATGGGACTTATTGGAAAAGACCCTAATGCTGGGAAAGATTGAAGGCAAACCTGTGACTGTATGAAGATATGTTCCATAGTAAGAGAAATGCAAATTAAAACAACTCTAAGGTTATACTTTACCTTACAACTTAGCAAAGATGCCAAAAAGCTAGAACAATTGCTTATGAAGGGTGTATGGGAAGACAAGCACACTCATAGACTGTTGGTAAAACTGTAAATTTGTGAAACACTTCTGGGTAGCAACTCTTTTTGAACTATATCCCAAGAAAATCAAAGGCCAAAACCAAGGTTCATTATATAGGGTGTTCCACTGCACTGAGTTTCGTAACACCCTGTATACCAAAATATTCATAGAGACAGCACTCTTTGTGGTAGCAAAGAACTAGAAACAAAGTGAGTGCTCGTTGAAAAAACTACAGGTATATAGATATAACTGCATATTATTTTGCGGTAAGAAATGATTAAAGTAGTTGAGAGAAATACGGAAAAGTTTATATGAACTAATGAAGAGTGAGATGAGTTTTTAAAAACAAAAGAATAAAATCTACTATGACACTAGGTTGGGCTGTATCTAGAGTCCTAGACTTGGAGTCAGGAAGACCACAGTTCAACCCTAAACTCAGAAGTATGCTAGCTGTGTGACTCTGGGCAAGAGTCCCAAATGACCTCTCAGCATCAGCTTTCTTCACTGTAAGATGGCGATAATAACCATACCTACCTCCCAGGGTTGCTATGGGATAACATATGTAAAGTGCTTTATGACATATATTGTATAAAATATGATATAATATAATATATAAAGTATTATATAATCTTAAGGTGCTAGCAATTATTGTTGTTTCAACAATGTGTATTAAAACATAACTAAAAGGAAGGAAAATTCTGAGTGAAAAATGGAGGAAGACTCTAGAAAAACGGTAATTAAATACATCTCCCTCTTCAGGGCAAAGTTTGGGGAACTAAGCAGAACTGTTGTATATGTTGTCAGATGCCATAACTATTGCATGTTTGAGCTTAATTGTTTTCCTTTGTTTTGCACGAGGAAGGAATCGATCTGAAAGAGGGAGAAGGAGTTTCTCTCCGAAATGACCAATGTGAAGACTAAAGGCATCAATTTAAAAAAAATCTTTAAAATGGAATGGGATTCTTCAACAAGTAGTGAGCTCCCTATTCTTGGAGATGTTCAATTAGAGTCTAGGTGTGCTTGTTGAGGAGGTGGAAAAGGGACTTTCTTCATGGAAAAGGAATACAGACTAGATGGCCTCTGAGATCCCTTCCATCCCTGAGAGTCTCTGAGAGTTTTGTTTCAGGTAATATAATTTAATCCAAACTATATCCAAAGCTATGTAATAATGAGTCATCCAAATTGGGTTTTACCACATTTGGGATGGACTGAGTCATTGAATTTATTCAATTTATTCTACAAACAGTCCCTCAATGTGAAGGAAACAATATTTTCTTTTAAAATACTTTATTCAGTCCATTTTTTTCGATCAATATTGTCTGTGGACTTCCAGAATTTAGGACAAGAATTTGGTGATAATAACGATAATAATAGCTTACATTAACATAATGCTTTCTTAACAACAACCCTAAGGGTCAGGCAGTGAAAGTATTTTTATTACTATTTTACAGAGAAGGAAACTGAAGTTCCAGTCTTTGAGGTAAGGTGATTTTTGCCCAAGGTCACATAGCTAGTAAGACTCAAAACCAGGGTGTTTGCCATTAGACCCACGTCCTCTGGAAATAAGAGTACTTGTATAGCCTAGCTTGTAATAAAAGCCCTTTATGAACCTCAAAGTGATAAATGATTGCAGATTATTATTTTTTTTTCCTCTCTTCTGTCTTTAGGCAGAGGGTGGCCTGCAAGAGCAAGGTTCTGACCAGCAGGTGGTGGAATTGTTCCAAGGAGGCCCGGAGCCCAGGTTTTTAATGGACCTTTGTTTTGCTTTCATTAGGCCCCACCCCTGAACCCTGAAAAGACACTGGTCACTAACTCCCTCCAGTCTTCAAGAAGAATACTGTGGGGTTTGGGTTTTTTTGGGTTTCTTTTTTCACTGAGCAGAGCAGTGTCCTGATAGTAGACTCTTGCATGGGGCAGCCATGTGAGAATGAAATAAGCACCAGGTTTGCATCTTGGCTTTCCTATTTAATAGCTGTATGTGACCTCAGACAAATCATTTACCTCTCTGTTCCTTAGTTTTCTCATGTGTAAAATAGGGGTGATGATAAACCAGTATTTTCTACGCCACTGGGTTGTTATGAGGGCAGTGTCATATCGGTACAGGCCATTATTATTGTGTTTGGTCAGAGGGCAGAACTGTGATCAATGAGTTGTAGTTATGCGAAGGCAGTTTTCATCTCAGTATAAAGGAAAACTTTCTAACTTGAAGTTTTATGTTTTTTTCAAGTCCCAAACATTCAAGAGACCCCTTGATTGGGTAGAGAGGCTTAGTTAGGAATGCTAGCCACCATGAAGTGACATTTGTGGAAAGAGGACTGGACTTGAATTCAGTTTGGTGTTTAAATCCCTCGGCCACTGTTAGCTAGTTATATGACTTTGAACAAGTAATTTAACTTCCTCCCTTGAGGAAAGAGGGATGAGAATGCCAGTAGTACCTACTTCACAGGCTCAAAGGATATAATGTACATAAAATAATTTACCAATTTTAAAGGCTATGCAAAATCAGTTATTATTGTTATTCATCTCATTGGACTTCTGATGCTTCCTTTTGTGCTAAGCTATAAGGAAGGCATTGTAGACATTTTCCCCGGTGAACAAACACACAAGGTCAGAGGCTTTGGTGCTTCCTACTTGTCCATCTGATCTCCATTTTCTTTAGCTAATGCAATCACCCAGTCACCGTCTCTGGGTGGATATTCCTTTTACAGATGGTGTTGGTGATGAGTAGCTGGAAGTAATTAAGCCAACCCCCGTTCACATAGAGATAACTAATTATGGGTTGGCGAAGGCAGACACCAGACAGTTACTTTGCAAACATATTTTGTTACTAAGGGAGGGGATAGTGGGTCATAGAAGGCCTCATTATATAGTAATAGTACTAAACCTATTTGATCACCACACATACTCAAAGAAGGAAAGTCAGGAAACTGACTGGCAGCTCTCTGCCACAGAATGACAGGAGATACGTGTGTCCCCTCTGATAAATCATTTTCAGTCATTCTGCAGGGCAGCCGAACCCTGACCCCCATTCAGTCTGCTACAGCTCTAGCTGTTGATGTCCCATTTCCCCTATAAGACTTTATCACTGGGCGAAGGTCATAGGTCACTGGAGGCCATTGATTGTAATAGAATCCAGAAATGGAGGGGAAGAGAGGAGAGGGGAAGGAAGGAAAGGGGAGGGAGAGTAATAGTTTAGCCTTTGTAAGGAAGGGAAAGTAGAGGGAGGAAAGAGTAAAGGAAGGAAAGATAAGAGGAAGAGAAAATGAAAAGGAAGGGTGTGGAGACAGGAGGAAAAAGCAGAAGCAGGGGAGAGAAAGAGGAAAAGAAACAGATGAGGAACAAGTTTGTTTCACCGACTGGGAATGGAGCTGAAGTTGGGACAAAATCAATGCCACTAGAGCAGCATCCAAACTTGGGCCTCCCCTAAACATCTCTTGAGCGCTGATTATAGCAGACTACAAGCCAACTCTCAGTTGGCATCCTCTTAGCATTAACACCTACTATACTATGATTTTTTGAAGGACACAAAACATTTCTTGGCATGGTACTCATTTTTGAGCAAGATCATTTTGGCAGCTGTATGTAGAATGAATGGAATTGTAGGGGAAGACAAGTAGGAGCTAATCCGTAGGCAAGGTGATATAACCTGTACTAGGGTAGTTGTTGGGTAAGTGCAGGGGAGAAGGATGGTTCCAAGAGATGCTGTGGAGGGAGACTCCAGAAGGCTTAGTGACTGATTGACATTGAGGTTGAGGTGGTGAATCTGGTTGACTGAGAAGATGGTAGTGCCTTCAATAGAAATGGGGTAGTTTGAAGGAGGGATAATTTTAAAGGGGTGGATAATAAATCCTGTATTTGTCATGTTGAGTTTGAAATACCGGAAGATATCCAATAGACATCGAGTAGTCATCTCAACAAGATGAGAAACTGGAGTTCAAGAGGAAGATCCAATTTGCCAGTTCAACAAACAGTTGTAAGGTCCTTTCTATGTAAAAGGCACTATAGTAGGCACTGGGAGAGAGGGGTACAAAAACAAGAAGTAAAACAGTCCTTGCCTTCAAGGAGCTGATATTCTTGGAAGGGGATATCAATAAGTGAAGGTTTTTAATAAATATCTATTATATGTTAGATGAAAAATCATAATCTGTATTTACCAAGAAATTATACTAGACTAAGTAGAGAACTTACTCAAGCATTAAATAGCAAACTAGATGTTTTAAAAGCAGTAAATCTCATTGAAAAGACCTAATGAAGGGCAGCTAGATGGCACAGTGAGTAGAGCACCAGCCCTGGAGTCAGAAGGACCTGAGTTCAAATGTGATCTCAGACACTTGACACACCTACTAGCTATGTGACCTTGGGCAAGTCACTTAACCCCAATTGCCTTGCCTTCCCCCCCAAAAAAAGGACCTAATGGGAAAAATGAAACCAAACACCACTAATTCCTGAAGATCAATGATGGGGAAATATAATTGGTGAATCATTCAAAAAGAGCATATTGCTGGCAACAACCTTTGGAACCTAAAATGAAAGAAGAAAACCTAAAGAGCTATATAGTTCAGCCCAAAATAGGAATATATAAATGTAGATTGATAACTATGTTGTGGGCTTTTGGGGGAAAGAAGGAGCATTAAATAATTAAAATCCTCAAATAATAGAAAAGCCTTTCAACCACTCGACCAGAGCGGCTCTTCCTCACCACTAGGGGGAGGTCAGCAAGCACTTATTATGGGTCCCTGAGCCAGAGGTACTAACTGAGGGGCTAATGAACAATGAAGAATCAAGAAAGCAGAACAACACACCTATTCCAACCCTTCCTCCCCCACCATTTAATTAGAAGGAAACTGAGGTTGAGAAAGGAGAAGATATTTGCTCAAAGTCACACAACTAATTCGTGGGAGAGCTGGCTCTAAGACCCTGCTATAAGTATTTGTATACGAGTACTTTCATAGCTTCCCTATGAAATTTTCATTGCCTTGAGAATGGGTATCTGGTCCCCTTCATTTTTGTATGCTGTAGTCTGGAGCGTTGAACAATAGCAGGCACTTAGCAACTGTTTACCGAAGACTGGTTGTCAGAGCCCATTGTTTCTCTCTGTAAATAGCTGTGTGACTTTGGTTAAGTCCCTTACCCTCGCTGGGCTTCAGTATGCTCATGTGTGAAATGAAGAAATTGGATTAAGTTATCCACAAAGTCTTGATCTCTAATCTCTTGTACACCAAGATCTTTGTAATCTATGAAGCTACAATACAACTATTGTAATGATAAGAGTAGGCTTTTATGTAGCTCTTTAAGGTTTGCAGAGTACTTTACATGTATTGTCTCACATGAGGTAGATGTTGTCTCCATGTTACAGATGAGGGAACTGAGGCCAACTGGGGCCAAACACAGGTTGTGCTAGGGTCAGATCAAACCACCGCAGGAGAACTGATTTTTAAATTTTCACAATGATCATTTACACCTCAGAAATTGGCAAAGGCTAATTTGTTTTGGTCGTTAAATTTTTCCAGAGAGCTAGTTGTTAAAACATTTCCCAGCATATTTTGAGTCATATGGCTGGTGAACATCTGAGAGAGGATTTGAATTCAGGTCTTCCTTGCTTCACATCCAGCACTCTATCCACTGTGCCACCTAGCTGACTCCATAATATGGTAGTGATGCATGCTATATTAATAGTAAACTTGACATCCTATAGATTAGTCTCCACATTGAATAGTCAGTTGGGTATAAATAGAAACTGCCAATAAAGTGCCAGATATGGCCAGCTATTTCTTGACTACACTCCCCCCCTTCCACAGGTTGGCATAAAAATAGTTCTCATAAATAGGGGACAATGGAGGCCATGACATAGTAGAAAGACCACTAAATTTGGAGTCAGAGAACTTGGGTGCCTGCCCCTGCCAAGGATGTATATCCTTGGGCAAGTGACTCTCATGTCTTCCTCAAAGAGGGCAGGGATGCCTAACTTGAATGGAGAAGCAAAAACATAATCAGAGGGGAAACTAACAATTGCTGCTGGTGTAGTGGGAAGATCAGTCATGACCCCCAACCAAAGTGTAGGCATCAGAGTCCCTGGGTTCAAGTCCTAGCCATGCCACTCACTCCCTATGTGACCTTAGGCAAGTCATTCAAGGTCTCTTTTCTCATTTGAAAAATGAAGAAGTTGAACCTCCAATGTCCCTTTTCAATCTACAACCCTATGGTTTTAGCCCTTCCTAGTCTCAAATTTTCAGACTTGTAAAATATTGGAGATGGAAGGAACCTCGGTGATCACCTAATTCAACCTCCTTCTTGTAGAGATAAGAGAATTGAGACCCAGAGAAAGAAGGTGCTCAAAGTCATATTTGTCCGCCTCTATGTCACCAGTTTAAACAGAACCAGATCACAGAGCCAAGTGATCTAGATGATCCAAAAAAAGGATGGCTCCAGAATTTAGGGACAAGCTCAGAAAATAACATCCTCTGAGATCCAAGTTAATAAGATTTCACCAAAAAAAGATGAATCATGAAAGCACAGAGTTTTAGAGCTGGAGAGAACTTAATGATCATCTTTTCCAACCCTTTCATTTTACAACAGATGAGAAACCTGAGGCCATTGAAGAGGAACCAACTTTCCTAGGATCACCCAGCAAGTTAGCAGCAGAGCCAGGGCTAAAAATCCAGGGCATACTCATTCCTCTATATTATGAGGTTATTCATCTGTGGAAATATCCCCAAGAAATAACCCACCTTAAGGGATGGATTATAAACATGGCTGATAAGACTAGAGCGTCTCCTGATTATTATCTATAAATAATATGTATTACCTATAAATATGTTATTATACATAATAATATATAACAATATATAACTCATGTAGGATAAACTGCAATCTAATTAATCTACCCTTCATGAGTTAGTATATTAAGGATAGAAACATTTGCTAAGTGATAAATAATGCTGACAAAAGAGAATTGAATAAAAATGTCTTAGGATTTTTTGACCTAATCTTGGGAGAACCTTGATTGATCCCACTTTTTGTGACAGAAATATCCGTAGAAGGAAGAAAAATAATTTGTCAGATTGCCTATGAGGTCTTAAAGCTCAGCCTAGTCTTCTCATTCTAATCCTTTGCTAACCGAGCACCTTCTGATGTGTATGTAACTGGGTGTCCTGAAGGAAATACTCCTCAGGAAGGAGAATCTCTACAGTAAGTAGGGTCTTGGTTATCCAACTAAGATAGCTTTCCCCCAATATAAATTAATGAATAAACATCCTGATTTATAGCTCAGTCTTTTGTAAGTCTGCTGATCATGGATTAGCTTCCCAGAACTCTGTGGCTCCTCTGTGAATTGATAAATTAGTGTTCCTATGAAGCTAAGACCCAGTAATGATCCCCAACCAAAGTATAAACACTCTATGACCCAGTCTGCGAGTGGGTTTCTAGCAGTCTAAAGGACAGTATTAATTAAACTGTTTTAAAAAACGTACCCACGTCTGCACAAGTAGATGCTGTGAGGGCCCCACTGATATCCCTGGGCTATTAATAGAACAAGAGAGGGGCCTTCTACATGTTGAGTTGCTCCTCTGTGGAGAAGTGATAGGAAAAATGGACAAGAGTTACATAGGAAGACAAGGCATGAAAGAAGTTTTGATCTGAATTGTTGAGTGGGTAAGGCGTCTCTAGAACAGTTTAGGTCATTGACCCAGGAAATTAGAAAGATTTGTTTCTAGGCCCCAACCTGGCTGGACTTAGGTCTACTCTTCATGAGTTAGTATTTTGAGGATAGAAACCTTTGCTAAGTGATAAGTAATACTGACAAAAGAGAATTGAATAAGAAAGAGTGTCTTAGGATTCCTTGATCTAATCTAGGGAAAGCCTTGATTGATCCCACTTTTTGTGACAGAAATATCACTAGAAGGAAGAAAAATAATTTGTCAGGTTGTGCCTTATTGGCATCAAAGCTCCCGATGGGTGTATGGTGCAGTGCAAAGAGCCCTGAACTCAAGTTCTCTAACTCCAAGTTTAGTGGTCTTTCTATATGTCATGGCCTCCATTGTCCCTTATTTACAACCCCAGGTGTGGATCCCTGCTCCACCACTTAACCATACTTGTGTGACTTTGGACCAACCACTTAACCTCTCTGGGCCTCAGTGTCTTCATCTGTAAAATGAGGAGGTTGGACTACGGTAGAGGATCCCTTCTAGCTCTCATATAATTCCACGATCACTATAATCACACATTGTAGGGTAGAGCTGGCCTTAGTGTACACTAGTGCTTTCTGTTTATTTTCATGAATATGGCAAAGATTTTCTTGTAGTTGTCTGCTTGATCCTCAGCAGGGACAGTCTTGCTGTGGGGTCACTAGGGCGGCATCCTGCCTTCTGAAGGAATAGAGATGGAGAATGAGCTACAACCAAAGCAAGCCTCTAGCTGCCTCTTTTTTCTCCTTGTCCCCTGGGTAGTAGACATTATCTAAGTGGTTCTGGTATTGATCAATCAGTCAGTATTTATTTAGGGCTTATCATGAGTCTAACACTGTGCTGCGGAACCTTGACAGTAACACAGACCACGTAGGTTATCATTGTACTAAAGATGTTTTTTCAAGCTGCAAGGGACCTCAGAGATAATTTTACATGTGAAGATGGTGATTTTACAGATGAGAAGAGCGAGGCTAAATGACTTGTCCAAAATGACATAGTAAAGAATAGATGGAATTTAAATTCTGGTCCTCTGATGCCAAATTTAGTTCTCTTTCCATTATAATATGTTTATGATTCACAGTTGATGATTAACAAAGGGTACAGGAACACTTTCTTAAAAATCTTTGCTTGGGGACCCAAAATTCCTAGTGTAGCCACTATAAATAGTGCTAACATCATAGGGGGGAGACAAATGGAAGGGAATGAGAAAGGTGCTATTTACCTGGCAATTGACACCTCCTATCCCTGGTCATTAGAGTCTACTTCAAGTTGCAAAACACCACCTCTGTGCCTGGCCAGTGGGCTTGGAATGGCATCTGAGACCATTTACTGAAATGAGAAAGCTAAAGCCGAATTGGACCAGCATTTTCATTCATTCACTCAACAAACATTTAATTAAGCGCTTCCAGTGATAATGTCCAACCTGAAGGTGGGGGCAGAGCCAGGGTAGGCAGGGGCTGCCTGTGGGTTAAGCCATATATGGTTCCTTCTGTTTCAAAGATCTATGACTGATAATTTTATATTCTCTACAGGTGGGAAATTTTTCCTTTCTGCTCAGCACAGACCCAGTCACTCAAATCGTGTAGCAAATATAGATGCAGATCTCACATTGGGTAGTAATTGACTTCGTTAGAGTGAAATTTTGTTATAATAAGTATACAGAGATGACATTGCCAGCCTGCAGGGATCAGAGAGTTCATTCTTTCAACACTGATTGAATGAGTATTTACTGAACTTCTTCCTACTCGGGGCCAAAGTTAAAACAACTGACCTCCAAGGCAACATGGCAGAGTGGAAAGCATATCAGACTTGGGGTCAAAAGGTAGACAATGTCCCAGATTGGCCAGTTACAGCTATATGAACTGCCTGAATCTCAGCTATAATACTATTTTCTATCTGCATCAGTTCAACAAACATCCATTAAGTACTTACTATGTACAGCACTGGCCAGTGCGGATCCAAGGACCAATCTACATTGGAGTGTGGAAGTAAGTAAATACCAAGTGTATACAAAATAATATTCAAGAGGGCAAGGGTGCTAATAACTGAGGGGACCATGATCAAGAAAGCTTCTTCTCCTCTGCCCCTTAGGAGGTGGTCCTATGTGCTTTGAAGGAAGCTAGAAATTCTGAGTGGTAGAGAAGGGAGGGAATGTATTCTAATGAAGATGAGAAGGGATATGAATGGGTGAACTCTTACACAAAGGCATGGATCTTATACAAAGATGAGCATGTTTGAGGAATTGCTAGGAGGTCAATTACGTTGGAGTTGACTGTAATCAAAAGAGTACAGTATTTACCTGAGGATCAAGTGCAAAGTATAATAATAATGCAAATTATCATTAGGAGGCAGACTGGTATTGTGAATAGATAGTTGGCTTTGGAGTCAGGAAGGCCTAAGTTCAAATCCTCCCTCTGACATGTATTGGTTATGTGACCTCTCTAGGCAAGTGATGTCAAACTCAAATAGAAACAGAGGCTATAAAAAATAAAGAACAAAAGGGTTTCTGTAGCCATGTTGACTTCAAAAAACACTTATTAACGTTATGTGTGTTCTATTATATTTATATTTAATTTTATTATTATTTTGATCCCATGATATGTGTTCTACTGTATTTTTATTTATTTTGTTAACTATTTCTCAATTGCGTTTTAATGTGGTTTGTGCTGCCCTCAGCCAGTTGTGTGACACCTCTGCTCTAGGCCACTCTCTTAGACTGTAAATTGTTGTTATTGTTGTCCAGTCTTTTCAGTCACATCCCACTCTTCACGACCCCATTTGGAGTATTCTTGGCAAAGATACTAGAATGGTTTACCATTTCATTCTCCAGAACATTTTACAGAAGATAAAACTGAGGCAAATTGAGTTAAGCGATTTGTCCAGGATCACACAGCTAGTAAATATCTGAGGCCAGATTTGAACTCAGGAAGATGAATCTTTCAGAGTCCAGGCCCAGCACTCTATCCACTGCACCACCTAGCCATCCTGAAGACTATCAATTGCAGACCTGAATTGATAGGTAATGTTTCTTCATCAAGAGTTCCCCATACCAATAAAATCCCTAGTGTGGGATTTTCTTTCAAAGTTGTCTTTACAATTTACTTCATTCTGCATCACTTCATACAAGTCTCTTTCTAGGTTTCTCTGGAACTATAGTATTGTTTTGTTATTATTAGCATTAACACACAGAGTTGGGTACAGAAATACTTCACACAACAAGAAAATAGAAGGGACAGGGGAGGAGGGAGAATTGTTGGGAGGGTAGATTAAATAAGGGATTAATTTTTAGTAAAAACTGGCTCTAAGGATGTTCAAAAGTATTTATAGCTCTTTTTGAGGTAGCAAAGAATGGGAATCTGAGAAGATGTCCATCAACTGGGGAATAGCTGAACAAGCTGCACTACATAACTGTGATAGAGTACTATTTTGCTGTGAGAAATGATGAAGGGAATGGTTTTAGAGAAACCTAGAAAGACTTGTATGAAATAGAGCCAAGAGGACAATTTATACGGTGACAACAATATGGTGAAGACAAACAACTTTGAAAGAATTAGGAACTCCAATCAGTGTTATGATCAACCACAATTACAGAGGACTAATAGTGAAAAATGTTACCTATAAAAGACACAATGAGACATATATGTTTTTCAGACTTGGCCATTGTAGAAAATTGTTTTGCTTTGTCTTTACATGTTTGTAACAGGGGTTTTGTTTTTCTTTTGTTTTCAATTTCAAGAGAAGGGAATTTATTTTAAGTGGAGGTGAGAAAGGGTGGGGGAATTCTTATGCAAACTTACAGACGTGAGAGATAAAATGCCATATATGAGGAACATCTAGAAATCTAATTGTATTGGGCTGGGATTCAGTGTGGGGAGGGGGTGTGGTGGTGGTGGTGAGGAAGGCAGATTTGTGTTGACTGAAAAACAATAAAATATGATTTAAAAAATCCTAACCCCATCTTTTTCCTTTTTCAAGCTCCTTGTCCACTTTGGCTGTTCCTCATGTCTGTTACTCTCTCCCTCCTTATCTCAGTCTCCTGATATCCCTCATTTCCTGTAGGGTCCAGCTAAACTTCCACCTTCTACAAGAAGCCTTTCCCATTCCTTTTCATCCTAGGGCTTTCCCCTTAAAATTATGTCCAATTTATCCTATCTGTGTTTTGTTTGAACATAGTTGTCTGCATGTCATCTCCTAGTTAGGCTGGAAGCTCCTCGAGGGCAAAGACTGTTTTTTGCCTTTCTTTAGATCTTTAGAAGTCCTTAATGCATTGCCTGGCATATGGTAGGTGCTTAATAAATACTGGTTGACTTAGACATCTAAACAAGCAATAGAGGATCACTAAAAATAAGATATACAACTTTGATTATATGAAGTAGAAAAGCTTTTGCACAAATTAATGCATTTAAAATTATAAAGGATGCAGGTAACTGGAGGAATAAAAACTTTTGCAAAGTTTTCTCTGATAAAGGTGAATGGATTCAAATTTATAAGACTAAGAGCCATTCTCCAAAAGATAAATGGTCAAAGGATATGAATAAGCAGTTTTCAAAAGAAGAAATCTAAGTTATCAATAACCATGTGAAAAGGCACCAAATCACTAACAATTAAAGAAATTAAAACAACTCTGAGATTCAACCTCAAAACCATGAGATTGCCAAAGATGGCAAAAGAAGGAAATATTGGAGGGACTGTGGGAAAACAAGCATACTAATGCATTATTAGTGGAGCTGTGAATTGGTCCAGCCATTCTGGAAAGCAATTTGGAATTATGCTTAAAAAGTTATTAACCTGTGAATACTGTTTGGTCTAGCTATACTATTACTAGGGCTGTACTCCAAAGAGTTCAAAGAAAGAAGAAAAGGACCTTTATGTGCAAAAATATTTGTAGAAGCTCTTTTCATGGTAGTAAAAAACTAGAAACTAAGGGGATGCCCATCTGTTAGAGAATGGCTAAACAAATTGTGGTAAATGTTTTCAATGGAAGATTATCGTGCCATTAGAAATGACAAAATGAACTTTTCAGATGAAACTGGGAAAACTTCTGTGATCTGATTCATAGTGAAGTGAGTAGAGCTAAAAGAACAACTTACGCATTAGCAATATAGAGAAAAACAACTTTGAAAGACTTTAGAACTATGATTAATGCAATGATAAATGATGAGTCCAGAAGACCAAAAATGACTCACCCTACCCACCTCCAGCCAATGAGACATACATATTTGGACATGGCCAATGTGGGAATTTGTTTTGCTAGGCTATGCATATTTATGGTGAGATTGGGGCAGTGAGAGGGAGAGACAATAAACACTTTACAAAAATAATTTTTTAAAATTAAACAAATAAACTTAACCTTGAATAAGTATTCTGAAAGTTGGAAATGAAAAGAGAGAGCACTTCAGGCATGGAGTAACAGTCTAAAACAAATCATTTTCTTTCTCCCCTAAACTCCCCCTCATTCTCTTCCTACCCCTTCTGCAAACTTCACTGTTACTGTTGAGGGCACCATCACCCTTCCAGTCACCCAGATTTATAACTTTAGCATCATCTACTCTTGATTTTCACTCACTCCCCCACAGACAACCAATTACCAAATCTTATCTATCTCTACAAAATCTCTACCATTTGTCCCCTCCCCTCCTCTCATCTCACACAACCACCATCCTAGCTCAGGGTCAAGCCTCTTTCCACTTCAGCCCATCTTCCATACAGCTTGTTGTTGTTCAGTCATTCAGTTGTGTCTGAGTCTTTGTGACCCCATATGCAGCTTTCTTGGCAAAGATACTAGAGTAGTTTGCCATTTCCTTCTCCAGTGGATTAAGGCAAACAGAGGTTAAGTGACTTGCCCAAGGTCATACATTAGTGGGTATCTGAGGTCAAATTTGAACTCAGATCTTCCTGACTCTAGGCTGAGCCACCCAGCTGCTGCTCCATATAGCTACCAAAGGAATTTTCCTAAAGTGTGGATCTGACTGTGTTATTTAACCTGCTCAGTAAATTCCTGTGGGTCCTTATTGCATCTCAGATCAAATATAAACTCCACTGTTTGGTATTTAAGTTTCTTCACAACTTGACCCCTTCCTACTTTTCCAGGTCTTCTTACATTTTACACCACTCTTCCCACCTTATAATCCAGACGCAGTGACCTATTCAATGTTGTACATACAGGCACATACACAGGACTCTTCGCCTCTCTCTGTGCCCTTGCCCTTTGGAATGCATTCCCTCCTTACCTCCACTCCTTGGAACGCTTGCTTTCCAAAATGCCACTTTCTCCATGAAGTCTTTCCTGGTCACCATAACTGCTCATTCACTCCTTTCCCCAAATTACCTTGTATTTCTTTTCCACTTGTTATGTATATACTCCTATACATGGTAATCCTGCTGTGCTGCCTCTCCCTCTATCCCTTGGCCCTCCGTGTAAGCTCCTGGAAGGCAGGCACTGCTTGACTTTTGTCCTTGGATTTCCTGCACTTAGACATGCCAAGTGTATGGTAAATGCTTAATAAATGCTCTTTGATCCCTGAAGAGAGGCTGGAGATGGCAGAGCCCAATGGAAGACAGAGAGTCCATGAAGGGGAGTGAGTAATGTGAAAAACAAGTTGAAAAGGTAAATTGGAGCCAGGCTGGGGAGGGCCTTCCTTAAATGCCAGGCTAATGGGTTTGTGTGTTCTCCCAGAGGCAGCTGGGATCCCCTGAAGATGTTTGGCCCAAGAAATGAATGGCACAGCCAGACCTGCACCTTAATAATGATAGCAATGATAGGTAGCATTTACATAGTACTTTAAGATTTGTAAAGTGTTTTGCACCTATCATCTCAGTTGATCCTCACAAGAACCATGTGAAATTGGTGCTATTGCTAAACTGACGCTGAAAAATACAGGATGTCCCAAATGGCTTGAAACTGCACTAAGACTTTTGGAAAGCTCTCTTTGTGAATGATGTATTAGAAGGAGAAAAGCATTGTTAGGGAGATTAATGAGGAGACTGATTTTGCTGAGGCTAATGATGACCTGAACTGGGGCCATAATGGTATATGAGTTGAGAGAACTTTTCTTGTAGTGCAAAGGAATCATCATTGTTATTATAATTATGATTTTGTTGTGGATAATAGTCCCCAATGCTTAAAGTAACCTTTGTTGTATCATAACCCCATCAGTAAAGCTCTTTTGGGCCATGGAAATATTATTATACAAAACATAATATTATGGCACCTGGAATACCAGTTTCTGCTCCTGGGAGGTTTCAGTCTTAGCTAGGGAACCCTTTAAATTCTAGGAGAATAATTGCAAGGTGGAAATCTATCATGTTTTGTAAAGGTAAAAGACTTTTAGGGTCATTGGTAAAATCTCTTTTGATTTTCCTCTTCTTTTCCACAGCAACCCTGGTGCAATCATCAGGGTAAAAGGTTACTGACAAGACATAGGACCTAGAGCAATGACTTCATTAGAGAGAGAAGTAAGGTAGTACTTCTCAAACTTTTCTGCCTCAAAACCCCTCTAAACTCCTATTGAGGATCACTCTTTTTCAAACTTTTTCAACGTATCAGTTGATCAGTTGTGCTGACGTTTTTACTCTTCAAAAAATACTATTTGTAATATGGGGTAGTGCTCTGTTGGGAGGATCAAATAGTTTAAAATTCCTTTTAAAAGTCTTAGTGCCATTTTGAGATATTAAAGCTTTAAATTGTACTAAGACTTCTAGGACACTCTGAATTTTTCTGACATCAAAGAAAGGGATAATAGAAGCAGTGTTAGAAGAGACCTCCGAGGTCCTTTAGTCCAAGCTGGACCTGAACAAGAATCCTATCTCCCACAAATTTTACAAGTGATTATTTGGCCTATGTTTGAAGATCTCCAGTGAAAAGAGATTTGCTACTCTCCAAGGCACACAACACCACTTTTGAATAGCTCTATTCCTAGAATTAATAGAAAATATTTCCTTAGCACAAGTCTAGCCTGATTTTCTTTTTTTTTTTAATTTTTGAGGGTTTTTAAAATTTATTTAATATTTTTAGCTTTCGGCATTGATTTCCAGAAGAGTTTGAATTACAAATTTTCTCCCCATTTCTACCCTCCCCACCACCCCAAGATGGCATATATTCTGATTGCCCAATCCCCAGTCAGCCCTCCCTTCTGTCACACCACTCCCCCCATCCCCTTTTCCATTACTTTCTTGTAGGGCAAGATGGATTTCTATGCCCCATTGCCTGTATATCTTATTTCCCAGTTGCATGCAAAAACAACTTTTTTTTGAACATCTGCTTTTAAAACTTGGAGTTCCAAATTCTCTCCCCTCTTCCCTTCCCACCCACCCTCCCTAAGAAGGCAAGCAATTCAACATAGGTCACACATGTATCATTATGTAAAACCCTTCTACAATATTCATGTTGTGAAAGACTAACTATATTTTGCTCCCTCCTATCCTGTCCCCCTTTATTCAATTTTCTCCCTTGACCCTGTCCCTTTATGAAAGTGTTTGCTTTTGATTACTTCTTCCCCCTATCTGCCCTCTCTTTTATCGTCCCCCCTTTTTTATCCCCTTCCTCCTTCTTTCCTGCGAGGTAAGATACCCAATTGAGTGTTTATGTTATTCCTCTCCTCAGGTCAAATCCAATGAGAGCAAGATTCACTCATTCCCCCTCACCTGCCCCCTCTTCCCTTCCAAAGAACTGCTTTTTCTTGCCACTTTTATGTGAGATAATTTACCCCATTCTATCTGTACCTTTCTCCCTCTCTCAATATATTCCTCCCTCATCCCTTAATTTGATATTTTTCAGATATCATCCCTTCATATTCAGCTCACCCTGTGCCCTCTGTCTCTCTGTTTCTCTCTGTCTCTGTCTCTCTCTGTCTCTGTCTCTCTCTGTCTCTCTGTCTCTGTCTCTCTCTCTATATATACATATATATATATATATATATATATATATATATATATATATATATATACACACACACACACACACATATATTCTTAGTTTTAATCCTAGCTCCATTGACCTCTGGAATATCATATTCCAAGCCCTTCAATCCCTTAATGTAGCAGCTGCTAGATCTTGTATTATCCTGACTGTGTTTCCACAATACTCAAATTGTTTCTTTCTGGCTGCTTGCAGTATTTTCTCCTTGATCTGGGAGCTCTGAAATTTGGCGACAATATTCCTAGGAGTTTTCTTTTTGGGATCTTTTTCAGGAGGCGATCCATGGATTCTTTCAATATCTATTTTACTCTCTGGCTCTAGAATATCAGGGCAGTTCTCCTTGATAATTTCTTGAAAGAGGATATCTAGGCTCTTTTTTTGATCATGGCTTTCAACTAGTCCAATAATTTTTAAATTATCTCTCCTGGATCTGTTTTCCAGGTCAGTGGTTTTTCCAATGAGATGTTTCACATTGTCTTCCACTTTTTCATTCCTTTGGTTCTGTTTTATAATATCTTGATTTCTCATAAAGTCACTAGCTTCCACTTGCTCCAGTCTAATTTTTAAGGTAGTACTTTCTTCAGTGGTCTTTTGGACCTCCTTTTCCATTTGGCTAATTCTGCCTTTCAAGGTATTCTTCTCCTCATTGGCTTTTTGGAGCTCTTTTGCCATTTGAATTAGTCTATTTTTTAAGGTGTTATTTTCTTCAGTATTTTTTTGGGTCTCCTTTAGCAAGTCATTGACTTGTTTTTCATGGTTTTCTTGCATCACTCTCATTTCTCTTCCTAATTTTTCCTCTACTTCTCTTACTTGCTTTTCCAAATCCTTTTTGAGCTCTTCCATGGCCTGAGACCAATTCATATTTTTCTTGGAGGCTTTTGATGTAGGCTCTTTGATTTTGTTGACTTCTTCTGTCTGTATGTTTTGATCTTCTTTGTCACCAAAGAAAGATTCCAAAGTCTGAGTCTGAATCTGAGACCATTTTTTCTGCCTGTTCATGTTCCTAGCCAACTACTTGACCCTTGAGCTTTTTGTTGGGGTATGACTGCTTGTAGAGTAGAGAGTACTTTGTCCCAAGCTTGAGGGGCTACACTGGTCTTTTCAGAGCTACTTCTACAAGGCAAGCTCTGCCACACCAGCGCTCCTTCTCCCCCAAGAACTGCCAACCAGGATTGCGGCTCAGATCCAGGCAAGGCAAAGCAGGCTTTGCACTTCCGCTCTACTCCACTGCTTAATTCCCCCCACCAGGTGGGCCTGGGGCCAGAAGCAACTGCAGCTGTAGCTCTGGAAGCAGCCTCAGAGCTGCACCACATCAGCCACCCCCAGGGTGGTGGCCAACCACAAACTCCTTTCACTCTGTCCCAGCAGCTTTTCCCACTACCCTTCTCTGTTGTCTTTGGCATTTGTGGGTTGAGAAGTCTGGTAACTGCCACAGCTCACCAATTCAGGGTGCTACACCTGTTCCGCCCAGCTCCCAGTCTGGTTAGTCCTGGCATGGCCCACGCTGGGCTCTGCTCTACTCTGCTCCCAGCTCCGTGTGATAAATCCTTCCCAGTGACCATCCAGGCTGTCCTGGGCTGGAGCCCTGCTTCCCTCTGCTATTTCGTGGGTTCTGCTGCGCTAGAATTTGTTTAGAGCCATTTTTATAGGTGTTTGGAGGGACCTTGGGGTGGAGCTTGAGCAAGTCCCTGCTTTCTAGCCTCCATCTCGACTCCGCCCCACCCCCAGTCTGATTTTCTGCCTCTTCTACCCTTTGCTCCTAGCTCTGTCTTCTGGGGCCAAGCAGAACAATGCTAATCCTTCTGGTTATCCACCACTTTTGTTCTGTCCTTTTCTAGTTCATAGATCACTCTGTGTTGCAAAGGAAACAGAAGCAAATGAATGTTGAGCACCTCTTTCTTCCTTATCATCATCCCATCTGCCTAAATCTCCACTAAGGCCCAACTCTGATGTTTCATCTTGGTCTGAAGGTAAAAGTTCTAAAGTTGAGTTTTGGTTGAGAGCTCCAGCTTCTGGCCTTTAGTCATTCCTAATGGCTTTCATAAATTTTAGTTCTCTTTTGAACTATTCTAGATTTTCTTGTTCTGTGCTCCCCTCTGTTTTTCTTCAGGAGTCATTAGTTCACTTTCCTTTATATTAAAATGAAACTCCTAAAATAAGCCCAGATTTTAATTACCTTCTTAGGCAATTTTCCTTCCGTTTTTAGGTTCCTCTTTGTTGGTTTATCTGCCAGGGTTCTGAGATTTTATTGAGAGCTTTTCTTGTAATATCTTTGGTGTTTCCATCTTTTTTCTTGTATTCTCTTGTCACTCACTTGCTCTCCCCTCCCCTTTTGCTGGAGAACAAACCCCTGGAGACTGAGCTGTAAGCCTACCTCAGCCTCCATGACCTGGGGGATATATGAAAGTCATCTGACTGGCCCCCACCTAAGATGGTTGGTGGGGAGGATGGTGGGGAAGATGTAATCAACAAATAGCAGAGTTTGAAGCGACTTCAGGAACCACTTAGTCTAACCTGCACTTAAACAGGAATACTCTCTAGAGTCTCTGTCTAGTGGTCATTCAGCCTCCACTTGACTATCTGTAACTGGGGAGATTGGTGCCTTTTGAAGCAGTACAGTCTCTTTTCAAAAGCTCTAATTGTTGGGAAATTCTTTATCCTGAATCCAAATCCATCTTCCTATGACTTTCCCCTCTTGGTCCTATTTACGCCCTCTGGACCACAGGTGGAATGATGGTGATGGAAAGAGCATTGGTCTGGGAGCCATCATTTGAATCTTGTGTGTGACCTTGAGCAAGTCATTTAAGTTCTTTAGGTTTCAGTTTTCTCATCTGTGAAATGAAGAAATTTTAAATTCATAGCACCATCAGATTTGATAAAAAGAGGGTGCTCTGAGCCCCAACTCCCTCGTCTATACAACAGGGATAATCTGGCAGCTGGCATCTCAGTCTGATTCCTAGCTTACCTACAGACTATCTGTGGGAATATATCCTCATTTGTCCATGTTCTTCCCCACTTTGGGATATGTTGAGATCAAGGGAGAAGGATGAAGGGGTGGAGAAAATGAGGAAGCAGTTCTTATTTGCCTTTATGCCTCAACCCAGGGAATGCAGAGGGAACTTTCTGCAGGGTGATCTCCCTAGGGAAAGCTTCAAGAAGCACAGGAAGTGTTCCCAGTGATTCAGATGGTGGGACCCTTCCGTGATGGTCCATGGGAAGTGTTGACACAAGTGTGAGAAAGCTGGCATGATGAACCATTGGAGGTGGGAGTGGGAGACACATGCTGAAACTTTGCCAGACACTGGGCCATTTATGAGGAAGACAGAGATTTCTGCTCCTTGTAACTTGGAACATTCCAGGGAGTGGGTAGCTCTGGACCCTTCAGTGAGGCAGACAACTACACCTTTATACCACCAGCTCCCAGCAGCCCACATAGTAGAATATAAACATTCTTGGATTTTGATTTAGAAAATTTGTGTTTATGTCTCAGATTTTTTTGTGGCACCAGCCAGTGGGGGCTTGAGTAAGTGACATGACCCCTTTGGGCCTTAGGTTCTTCATCTCTGAAATAGGGGTAGAGTTTTGTAAGGGAAGTAATTTATAAAGTGCCATATAAAAGTGAACTATTATTATAAGCTGGGATTGCATCCCTCTGATACTTTAAATACTTGAATGTCAAAAGAGGATGAGAACAGAGAAGTATCCAGAAGGAACTGTGTCCAAGGCTAGTTAGTCAATGGACTCCTCAGGATTAAACCTCAAATCACCTCTTAGTTCAGTGGCTTTGCTAGCACAACGTAAAGAATGGGCCTTTTTGGGTCTCAGTTTTCCTTTACCTCTTTGCCATACCCACTCTTCAAAACCACCTCCCTACCCTCCATGAAAACTTATCCCCAGGAAATCATTGGTGGTTTATTCTTAACTATTTATTGCAGCCGTGTCACAGGACCAAAGATCTAAGCCCTTGGAGATCTCTACTCTTCCTCTGAAATTCTTTCCCTGCCTTCTAACAAGCTTCTCACCAACTATCCTTCCCCTTTATAGCCCCAATCTTCAGCTCCATAATCATAATAATACTGCCATTTTGGATCCTGAAAAAAGTGTGTCAATCTATCCTATGGCTAAATTCAACAACTAGTAACTTTCCAAACCAAAATATACCTTCTTAACCAATGTTCCCCTATATGTGTAGTCTCCTCTCATTAGAATATAAGCTTTTTGAGAACAGGGATTTTCTAAATTTTTGTTTTTGTTTTTGTATCCCCTGCATGTGACACAGTGCCTGGTACATAGTAAGTGTTTAATACTTTTTAATTAATTCATTCACCATTCACCCACATATAGTTACTCCACTATTCCATGTTCCTTTAACACTCATTATATAGTTTGTATTCTTATATATTTCACTGCATCACATAACATACATATAATATTGGGACAATTCTGAGCTATGTCCTCATTGACCCATCATTGTATGCAATCAATTTCCAAGTCCTGCTAATTCTACCTCCGTGATGTATCTCACATTCTCCTCTATATTCACAGGACTACCACCCTAGTTCAGGCCCATATCATGGGGACTGTTTTGATTGCCCCCTACTTGTCCCACTGATTGTGGTCTTTTCCCTCTACCTAGTGAATTTTCACACAGCTGCTAAGCTAATCTTCCAAAGGTAAAGATGTAAATACTTCACTGTCCCTATCAAAAAAACTT
Source organism: Trichosurus vulpecula (assembly GCF_011100635.1). Lineage (NCBI taxonomy): Eukaryota > Metazoa > Chordata > Mammalia > Diprotodontia > Phalangeridae > Trichosurus > Trichosurus vulpecula. The sequence continues at coordinate 104,651,049 of NC_050580.1, forward strand.
TCTTTAGTTCCCTATTGCCAATAAAATTTAAAGTCCTTATAGGCTATTTTATAAGTCAACGAGCATCTGCTTTTCAAATATTTTTTTTCAATTAACAACAAAAATACTCTCCTCTTCTCACCTCCCTACCATTTTCTGCAATGGGAAAAAAAGAAAAAACAAAAACAAAACCCTTACAAAAATATGCATAGTCAAATCAGACAAACTCCCACGTTGACCATGTCCAACACTACACATCTCATTCTGTACCTTGGGTCCGTCACCTCTCTGTCAGAAGTTGAATAGCATGCTTGACAGCAGCCTCCTAGACTCTTTATCTTAATATATAAAAGACTCCAAAATCTGATCTCAGTTTTTCTTTACATCACTCCCCTTCATGTACTTGTGTACTCTATGTTCCAGCCAAACTGAGCTAGTAATGGTTCCTGGATCTCATCGTGTAGTCATCTGCCCATATGAACATAAGCAGACCATGCCTCATCCTTGTTTCTGTCTGTTGAAATACTCTTCTTCGAAGGCTTAGTTCAGGCCCTACCTGTTATATACAGCCTTCTCTGATTGCTCTTCCCTAACTCTTATTCAGTAGGCCAGGGTCATCAGATACTGTGCCCACGGCAACCAGACAAACTGACATTGCTGGGGGTAGAAAGGGGTGGAATGGGATAAATTTGGACGTAGCCCTGGCTAGATGGCCAAAGGTCAGCATAAAGGGAAGGCGTAACACACTGGAAATCAGCAGCTAGAAAAAAGCTAGAAGAGGGAGCAGGCCTAGCCCTTGGCCAAACTGGGGTACTGAGTACTATGCACCTTCCTTTCTCAATTTCCCTTTTTTCCCTTATTATGTATTCAGTGACCTTAATCCACCACCCCCCATTCCCATTCCACAAAAATCTGGGCTAGATAAAAATTCTGGAAAGGAAGTAGCCAGATGGGGAAGTCCTAAGCAAAAATGCTGCACAGGTAAAGAACCCTGATTTTACACCAGAGCAACCCTGGAGGGTGATGTTTACCTTTGGGAACACAGTGCTTCTAGGGAGAGGGGTTTTTCCCAATTCTCTCTTCACCTTGAATCAATGGTATCCCTTAGAGAACACATCACAGACAAAATAAGACCACCTCTAGTCATCTTTCCAAAGGATTTAACCATGCTTTGATTTGCACAAGTTACTTGGCATCACAATACTAGAATGTTAAAATTGAAAGGACCTTAGATACCATCCAGTTCTGGGCAGTTTCCAGAGCAGTGGGGTGGGGCTTTAGAAACTTCATTTTACAGAGGAAGAGAATCAGGTACAAAGAGAGGGGGGACTTGTCCAAGAAGCTTGTTTTGGTAAGTGAGGCAAGCAGAGGAGAGCAAAAGAGAAGGGAGGACAGAAAGAATCAGATAGGTAGGGCAGCTTTGAAAGTTACAAGATGAATTTGTTACAAACAAAAGCTTCATGTGCAAACCCCTCCTTCTGTTCTAAAATGTCAATGAAAATGCTCATTTTATCTGGTGTTTAAGTTCAGAATAAAATATAAATATTATATAGTTACACATATTTTAAAAGACTGCCTGCCAAAGAAGCAGCTTGGAATAGCAGATAGAGAGCCAGCCTCTCAAGAGTCTGGAAGACCTGGATTCAAGTTCCGCCTCTGACCCAGCTTGGCTGTGTCACTCTGGGCATGTCCTTTCCCCCTCAGTGTTACAAACAACTCTCTAAGTTGCAGTGCAGGTCTGGCTCTGTGTTGACAAAGGGAGCATTATCATTCAGAGTTTCTTTTATTAACAAAATCAAAAGTCCAGCCCCAAAACAAAATAATAGCTCCCATTTATATAGTAATGCATTTTATCAAGCTCTTTGCTCATGATTCTGAGAGGTAGGTAGCACAGGTGTTATTCAGCCTCTTTTACAAAGGAAGAAACCTTTTACAGATGGAAAAAATGAAGCTCAAAGTAAAGTTACATGCCCAAAGTCATACAGCTGAAAAGAGGTGGATCTGGGGTATGACACTTCATGGAACAATTTGTGATACCTAAGAAATCCTGTGCTCCCCCTTCTATTGAAATCTTTCCAGTATCCTCTGAATTCTTCAAAATCTTACTCAAATGCTGCCTCTTCCAAAAAACCTTCCCTGATCTCCCCAGCTGGAAGTGACCTCCCCTTCCCACATTGCCTTACTATACCTCTCCTCTAGCATTTGTCACATTTTGTCTTGGATCATAGCTATGCCTGATCATATCTTAGCTCCCCTGTTCATCTGTAAGTTACTTGAGGTCAGGAACCCAATCTTAGGCCCTCTGTATCACCTGCAACTAGCATAGTTTCACCCATGGCAAGCCCTGGCCTTGGCAAATGTTTTTTGAAGTTAACCAAGCACAGAGTATGTAGGTAGAGTTGCAGCGAGATGGGAGAGGGGGGATGGAGGGGTGGGGGGTTGTGGAGAAACAATTTCATTTCCACGTTCCCCCCCAAATCCTGCTTCTCCCTGTCCCTCAGTTATGTTCCAGTCAGATTCTCAAAGCCTGATCTTGGAACAAATCACCAAGGGGACTGAGGAAGGGTTTCAGTGGGCTGCCACCTAGGTTCCTGGGGAGGCCAGGAACAAAATGGTCAGGGCAGTTTAGCTTGCTGCTGCTTTTCCTGCCATGAAGGACAGGACTCCCAGGGGGTCTACTGGAGCCTCACCTTTTGGGACCCAGCCCTCCCTCACCCTGGGAACCCATTGCACAAAGGCTGCCACTTGGAATGCAGCCGGGGCAGTTCCCTGAGGGCTCCTGGCTCTGGGAGGAGCCCCGGCCTTGGCCAAGTGATCAAAATCACCCTGGCCAAAATATGAATTATTGCTCCTGCTAAAGCCCCACCACCCCCATTGTTGTGGGCACTGCCCAGGAAGTCCCAAATCATCCCAATCACAGGGCATGGCATGTCAGTCATCCAGGACACTGGATGTTGACAGGAAATTACAGAGAATCTCAGGTCATCCTTGCTTCCTGAAACCAATCCTTACTTCAGTGCAAAGCTTCAGGGGGACTGGTTGGAATTTCATCTACCCACTAGTGGGAAGTAGAGGCCCTGGGAGAAGAAAAAGAGGGGAAGGACTGAGGATATGAAAAGGTCTATGGGAAGGAGGTAGAAGAAGTGAAGGAGAAGGAGAAGAAAGAAGGGGAGATGAGGGAAGGGGGGTTAGGGAGAGAGGAGGAGAAGGAATAATAGAAAGGGACTAGAAATCAACAACTCCAGGATCATGGATAGTTGAACCTATTACAAGTAGGAGAATGGGGTGGTCAGGGACAAACTGCCTCCCTTCCTGCTCAAAGAATGTCCAAGAACACCTGGCATGTAACACTAGAAACTGATAAAAAAAAATCTAGTTTAGTTCCCTTGGAGTTTGTCACCTACCAGGGTAACCCCTCCAAAAATCATTCTGAGAAAGTTGCCTTCCCAAGAAAACGGAAGTGGGAGGTTAGGGGAGGGGGCTAAGAATTCCCCACCAGCTGGGGCCTGAGAGAGGAAGCAGGGGTAGATTTCCTGAGTAGCATTCTCCCTCTCTCTTTCTCTTCCTGGCAGAGTTCACCAGCAGAGAATGATGCCTTCCCCCAAGTGCCCTTCCTCCCGCCTAAACCTGGCAGTGGGCAGCTGAATCTTTCAAAATCTACTTCTGACCCTTCCCATAGTCACCCTCAAACCCGAGCAACAATCAGAAACCACAGGCTGAGTAACCCCTCTGGGGGCAGGGAGGTGGATAATCTGGGGTTATTGAGTTGGGGGATGGGGGAGGGGTGCCCTGCTGGGCTCCTAAGGAATCAAATCCTCTGGGGTGAATAGTGGGAAAGGGAGAAGGGAATGCAGGGCTGGCCAGGAGAGCTGTATTTTGGGAGCTGTGTGGTTCCTGCTGAGTCAACTAACTAGGTGTTTGGCCCCAGCCTGCCTGAGGAGGCAGGAAGTGCTCCCACCCTGCTCCCGATGAGGGTTAGTCATTCTTCGCAACACAGGATGATGAACCTTGGGGGAGGGGGGACACATGGGGTGGGGGAAGCAGAATTCCTAGCTGGTTGAGAGAAAAAGTCAGATAAAGAATTCTTAGAAGGTGACTACTCATCTGTCCCCCTTGGCTTACAGGAGAGGAAAACAAAGGCAAGGAGCCAGGGAGCTATTATTATGAGAGAGGGGGCGAGGATCAGGTCTTAGGAGAATTAACCCCTGGCCCCTGGGAATCATTTTCGGATCCTCCCCTGTGAACCAAGACTTGTGAAAATTAATTACCATTTGTCCAAGGCTTTGAGATTCCACAGATGAAAGATACCACCAGTAGGAATGTGATGAGAAATATGTTTATGGTAACCTATGGCTGATGACTTCCTCAGCCCACTCTGGTCTGGCTGAACCTCTCCTCTCCCCCCTCCCCCACAACATACTCCATGAGATGGAATATGATTGAGGAGGTTCTTGAATTTGAATGAAGGGCAATCCAGAAACAAGGAGCAGTCTGAGCAAAGGCATAATGACCTTTGAGGATGAGGATGTATTTGGGGGTGGCAAGTGGTCTGCCCACAGCTAACAAAGTTAAATGGCTTTTCTAAAGGTTTCACAGGCTGTAATTGACAGAGAAAGGATTTGAACTCTTTGAGAAGGCCATCTACAATAGGTGTCTCCTCTTCCTTCCCAGTCTCTTCTTAACTCTGTAGTCAGCTTCTGTCTCATCATTCAACCAAAACTCTTCTCTCCAGACTTACTAAAGATCCCTTGTTTGCCAAATCCAATGGCCTTTTCTCAATCCTCACCCTTGTTGCCTTTGGCACTGCAGATCAGCCTCCTTTTCTCATTCTTTCTAGGTCTTCTTGACATTACTCTCTCCCAATTCTCCTTCCACCTATCTAACTGCTCCTTCTCAGTCTTCTTTGCTGGATCTTCATCCAGGTCACATCCCGCTAGTGCTGGGCCGTGTCTTCTCTTTTTATACATTTTCCTTGGTGATCATTTATCACCTCTGTGCCAGTGATTCTCAAATCTACGTATCTAGTCCTAAGCTCTCTGCAGTCTTGAATCTCCAAATGTCTATTGAACATTTCAAAATGGATGTCCTGTGGACATCTTAAATTCAACATGTCCAAAACTGAATTCACTATCTTTCCCCACAAACCATTCCGTATTCCTAACTTCCCAATTACTGTCCAGGGTACCACAATACTACCAGCCACCCAGGCTTGCAACCTACATATCATCCTTGATTCCTCACTTTTTCTCATCTTTCCACATCTACTATGTTGCCTATGCCTGTTTATTTCACCTCTGTAACATCTCTCCTCTGACATGGCCACCACCCTGAGGCAGGCTCTCATTGCCTCTCACCTGAGCTGTTGCAATAGTCTGTTGGTTGGTATCCCTAACACAGTCTCTCCCCACTCCAGTCCATTCACCATTCATCTGTCAGGTCTGACCATGTCAACCCCCACCCCAGTCAATAAACTCTAATAGCTCCCTGTCACCTCCAGAATCAAATATAAAATCCTCTGCCTGGCATTCAAATCCTTTCTTAACCTGTCCCCCACCCCTCTCTTTCCAGGCTGACACTACTCACTGACACATACTTTTCTGTCCATTGACCCTGTCCTCCTTGTAGTCCCACAAATAAGACACTCCATCTCTCTCAGCTCTGGGAATTTTCTCTGGCTGTCTCCCATGCCTGGAATATTGTCTTCATTCCTCCCTCCTGACTTCCTATAAATGCCAGCTAAAATCCCACCTTCTGCTGGAAGCCTTTCCCAATCCCCCTTAATCCTGGTGCCTTTCTTCTATTAATTATCTCCTATTTATCCTGTATATAGCTCATTTGTACACAGTTCTTTGCATGTTGTCTCCCCCACTGGACTGTGAGTTCCATGAAACAAGGACTGTCTTAGCAAAGTGCCTGGCATGTATTTGGTGCTTAGTAAGTACTTATTGACTGACTGACCACAGGCCTCTTAACTCCCAATCCCTTGCAATTTCAGCTTCACTACACTGCTTCTGCTTTCCTTGGATAAGGCTGAAGAGGTGGGTTAGAGAGATACTGTTGAAGGCTTTGAATACCTGGTTAAGGAGATGGGACTTTGAAGACTTTGAATGTCATGGCTAAGGGGAGTAGGTACTGAGAAGCCATTGAAAGTTTTTGAGCAGTGGAATGACATGGTCATATCTGTAGCTGAAGACAGTCTTGTGGTCCTATATAGGATGGAGAAGAGACTGAAAAGAGTTAGGGAGCCTTATTAGCAGACTTATCATAGCCCCAAGGGAGAGATGAGAATGTGATGCCAGAAAGCAGGTGCCCCATGTTGATCCAGGAGTATGTATGCTCCTTGTGGGCAGAGCTGTTTCATTTTTGGTTTTTCATTCCTAGCCCCCTATACAATGCCTGGCACATAGTAAGTGCTTAATAAATGCTGTCGAATTGAATTGTTTAGACTCTTAGTTGCCTTCCTTTATGCAAGCCATCTTGGACCTAACTATTACAGAAGACCACATTTTCATATAGCAAGAGACTGCAAGGGAAGAGTAGAATTTACACCAAGGCTGCTTGGTGGGGTTTTGACCTGAATGCTACTTCACTGGAGATATGGTGCCAACAGAATCCCCCAATTTTTTTCTAATTTAAGAAACATAAAGTAGCTGATTGCTTCAACCACTGAAAATAATGAGGCAAAAACCCAGGGCACTGATTAAATTAAAGCATCTGGTCATAAAGCAAATTATAGAGAGGGAGCAAAATTACCAGGTTCCAGGGAGGAAGCGCAACTGAGAATCACAGAGAAAAAGAAACTGGGAGGCAGGTGGAAGTGTGGGTGTGGGTTTTGGGGGGGGAGGTGTGTAGGGAAGTGGCCTGGTGCTGGGAACCTGCTTTACTAATAAGGTTGTGTGTGCGTGTATGTGTATGCGTATACACAACAGAATGGAGCTCAGCCCTATATAACTAAGTCAAAGTGTGCTTGGCAGAGTGATAGAAAGAATACTGAATTCATAGTCAAGAGACATAGGTTCTGGTCCCAGGTCTGGCACTGATAAGCTGTATGATCTTTGGCAAGTCACAACTGCTATGGACTTCAGCTTCCTCAGTTATAAAATAAGGAGGTTGGAGGAAGCTACTTCTGATCTTCCATTCTGCGATTATGTGAATATGCATGGATGATGCAGGGATTGGGAGACTCTGACAAGCTCTAAGAAGGTTTGCAGAAACAAGGACAGTACCTTGCATGGGAAGAAGCCTGGCATAAACAGGAAGTCTGCTGAGAAGTGTGGAGGTTAAAGTAAGCAGCTCAGCACTGTGGGATCAATAAATATTATGAAAGTAAATAAATCTGAAGCCTTCTGCCAGGTTGGGTAATTATTAGCCCTCTCCCACAAGGTTACCAATATCCATTCAGTCATTTGTCCCTTGTTTTGGCTTAACCCATGTGTTATGAATAGAGTGAGACACGGCAAGGTAAGACTTCAAAGCCAACAGTGTCCCTGAAATGTGATCTTGGTGAGGTCCGACCGCCCAGCCTCTCTGGGGGTGTCACAGCTCATGAGTAAACAATATTAGGACTCTCCCCCAATACACACACACACACACACACACACACACACACACACCCCAAAGAATGCTCTGTGGCCAGCTCTATGGTTCAAAGAGTAAATGATACTAGAGAAATTTTAGGGATTTATTCGCTGAAGACAAGTTCAAGGGCATCTATCAGCGACCCAGGATTTGGAACAAGAATGACTATGTTCCACTCCTCAAGCTTCCGTTTACTACTCTTGTGACCATAGGCAAGTCCATTAATGTCCTTGAGCCTCTGGTTCCGCATCTATAAAACAGGCGTCATAATACTTGCATTATCTATGTCACAGGATTGCTGGACAAGGATAATGTATAGAAAGTGCTTTCTAGATAATAAAGCATTATATAGATGTTAAGTTATTATTAGTATAACAGTCAGTGGAAAAAAATTATTAACACCTTATACTTGTATAATGTCTTATAATTTACCAAATTCTTTCCATCCGCATGGTCTCACATGACTCTCACAACTCTGGAATATAGGCAAGATAGCTTTGGCATTCCTGTTTTTTAGATGAAGAAACTGAGGGCTAGAGAGAACGGTTCAGTGGCCCCAGGCCTCCCAACACCAAGGCCAATGTCACTTCCATTTCACTACTCCTAATATATCACAACTATCATACTGTGAAAAGAATGCCAGGAGGGAACTGCTCATAATAGAGGGTATATGTCCATCTGTTCCTCTCCCTCTCTCTCCCTCTCTCTCTCTCTCTCTCTCTTTCACACACACACACACACACACACACACACACACACACACACACACATTCTGTCTCTTAAGGGTTGGTTAAGTGACTTGCCCAAGGTCACAAAGCTTTGTCCTAGTCACACTTTCTGCAGTCCTTCACAGGTACATGTCCAAAATTGAATAAATGTTTTTTCAGAGTAAGGTTTCAGAGTTTGCTACCTAAAGACTGCCATTCAAACTTTGACTTCCTATCTTTCCTCCACTGGCCTGGCATCTATAACAAATCCTGCTGGAGCTAAGTGTGTTTGTGTAGTCTTATCTTTTAAGGGGAAGGGGAGTGGAGCAAAAACCATTTCTTATGCATTTATAGGGTCATAGGATCAAAGTTTTAAATCTCGAAGGAGCTTAAAGGCCATCACTTTACTACCTCCTTCCTTTACAGATGAGAAAGCTGAAGCAGACAGAGGTTAAATGACCAGCCCAAGGTCACTCAGCCAGTAAGTATCCATGGCCTGAATTTTAACTCGAGTCTTCCAGACACCAAATCCACCACTGGACAGAGAGATGCTCAGTAGATGTTCAATAAATACTTGTTAACTCATGATTTATAGAGTTAAGAAGGTTGCCAAGAGTGGATAGAGTGGAGTCAGGATGATTTGGGTTCAAATCTTGCCTCTCACAAGTACTGTGTGACCACAGGTGAATCCGAGGCCCAGTTTCCTCACCCATAAAATGGGGATAATAACAAAAGCATTTTACACAATGAGGAAAATCCCTGTCCTACCCTCCCCATGGATCTGCTGTAAGCTTCTGCTTTGTATACTTTAAAGCACTCTTATAAGTCAGTCATTGTTAGAAAAGAGGTGGGTGAACATGGAGGGGGAAATTACAAGTGAAGCTTATGCCATTTAGCAGATTAAAAACACATCACTTTTTGGGGGAATATTGAAAGTATGTGTTCTGAATACTAAATTATGGGTGCATATAACTTTAAATTTGTGGTTTATTTATGGTTAAACATTTAATTCTACTGCTCCTTCCCTAGTTCTTCTGTAAAGTTTACCAAAATCTAGCCAGCAGGCTTAAGCTTAAAATAGACACTTCCTGAAATGTTGATATATTTCTCTTTTCTGCCTCCGGGCAAGAGGATGTGTTCACGTGAGAAAAGCAAACTCTTATTAAACACAAACTGGAAATCTCACCGACACCTGACTGAGGAAATTGTTCTTATCACCATGGAAGGAAGAAAACGGCTCTTTCTCTTTTTTGGAACAAAGGGATTAAGAGAAAAAAAACCAAGTTGTGTTTCTTTGTCAGGATGAAGGGTTTGTTCCCCGAGAAGGCCGTGGTCTGTGATTTTCCTTGCAGAAGTGACCCTCACCCAGGCTGTGCTCACTGCCGTAGATGAGGCTTGCTATACAATTGGAAAGCCTCCCAAGGCAGCAGATGCTTTGCTTCCTCCTCCTTGGAAGCCGTTTTCTAGATTACTTGTCTTTGTTTAGCGCCAAAGTTGGCTATTTTGACTTCTGACTTTCAGTCAAAGGCAGAGCCATTGACTGAGTACCCAGTAGGGTCAGGGCTGTTTCCTAGATGCAGGGAATGCACCCAAAGTGAAAAGGCCCTGCCCTCAAGGAACTGACAATCTAAAATGGGCAGATGTGGAAAAAACCAAAAATGTATAAAAAAGCATTTTTTGAAAAAAGGCAACATAGGAAAAAGCACCAGGCAGTTAGGAGACCCAACTTCTATTATTGGTTCTGAAACAAAATGTATAATGTATGATCTCCGGCAGGTCTCTTTGTAACTTGGTTTCTTCACCTGTCATTTGAGAAGGATATCACCTATCCTGCATTTCTTCCAAGGATGTTTGAGGAAGGTGTATGAAAATGCTTTGAAAATCCCATACATCAGCCCTATTGATGTTTATAGAAATATAGAGTCCAGGACAAAGAAGGGTTTAGTCCCTCTATACTCTTCCCTGGTCAGACAACATTCAGTCCTAAGCACCACATTTCAGGAGGGACCTTAATAAGATGAAGGGTAATAAGAATGGGAAACTCAAAACCCTGTGATAAGAATGGCTAAGAGAGCTGGGGATATTTAGCTCCTCTGAGAAAAGACTTAGGGGAATCATGATGAATATCTTAAAACATCTGAAGCGTTTATAGGAAAGAAGAATTAGACTTGGTCTCCAATGTAATGGGAATTCAGCATAGGAGGAATTTAACCCCTGCTCCTGTCCAAAGGTAGAATGGGCTGCCTTGCCTAGTAGTAGGCTTCCCCATCCCTGGAGGTAGTCTTTGGCAAACACTAGAAATGAAGGATTCCTGAATAAGGTAGAGGTTGAATCAGATGGCATCTGTTAATCATCCATTTCATCTTTTCTCTGATTCTGTAATTAACTAACTCTAATTCCAAGTCACTTCTCTCTAGGCTTCAAGTTTCCTTAACTGTAAAATAAAGAGGCTGGGCTAGAAGATCTTTAAGGTCCCCTTCAACTCCAAGATTCTAATAAAGACCCTTATCTAATTATGTATTTCTCAAAGGTAACCAAAAATGGAATTGGACGTACCATCCCTAATGAATAATAATGCACAATTGTATAGCGCTTTAAGGTTTGCTGAGTGCTTTCTGTCCATTATCTTGTTTGATCCGCACAACAATAACTATTCAGTAAGGACCACATTATACAGATGAAGGAACTGAGGCTCAGAGGCTAAATGGCTTGTCTAAGGTCCTGGCTGCTTATAAGGGAGAACAAAGGGATTCAAACCCAGGTGGGCCAGCACACCTCCCACTAGTCATGCCGCCTCTCATTCATAGTTTCTTCCTGAGCACTAACAGCTTTGCTTCTCAAGGTGATTGAGGTGAGGTGAAGATGGGAGTGTAATTTACAGGTGAGAAAATTAAGTGCGGTGGGATTTACAAGAGCCAAATCAGCTCTGGAGTTTTATTTGTTTTAAACCCCATCTCTATTCCCCACCACTGATGACTCAACCCTTCTTGTGAGCAATTTTCATGTGCCTTATTTAGAGAGAACTTACTCACACCTCTAAGAGTGGCTTTCTTGCAGAAAAGCCTTTGTCAGGAAATGGATTGCAGTGGTATCATTTCTCCCCTTGGAAAGACTAACTTCCTGCTGTCTGGAGCTCTTTGCTTCCATAGCAGCAACTCCCCCGGGGAAAATCATGGCAGCTCAGACTCTTTGGTCAGTCAGCAGCCCTTTGCCTGCTCCCCCCTATAGCTAAATGATACTGACCACAATGGGGTCAGTGGGAGGGTTTGGGTGATTTTAGGAGTTTTCTTCCTAGAAGGTGCTCTTTGTGGGAAACCTTGAATCATAGCAAGCACATGAGATAATACATAATAGGGGAGGGTGACATTTGAAGGAAACTCTGATGACCCTGATGTTATATAACATAGGGTTGCAAAGACCAGGAAGCAAAATGTCAGTGCTGGAAGGGGTCACAGAAGCTATCTGGTCCAACACCATTATTTAAAAAAAGAATTTTATATATGTATTTTAAAATTTTAATTTTTATAAATAAATAAGCTTTTAAAAATATTTTTGTTATTATGTCACTTATGGAGAGTCACGTATTCTCCCCTCCCCCAACCCTTTGAATTAGCCCTTCCTTATAACAAGGAAATACAGATAAGAAGACTATTAGACACCATGACTACATTTGAAAGTGTACCTTGCATTCCACTTCTGCAGTACTTCCCAGCCATCTAGATACAGAAAGGAAGAGGAACACTTTCTTATCTCTTGTAGGAGGCAACGATTTGTCATTATAATCAGTCTGCATTTAGCCTTGTTTTAATGTTCTTTTTGGTCAATATTCTTTTAGTAACTACATATTGTAATCACATATTATCCTTTTGCTTACTTCAGTCTGAATATGAATCAGTTCTAAAAGGTCTTCCCATATTTCTCTGATTTTCTCATATGATTTATTTTGACAAAATGTTCTATTTCGTTCATATACCACATTTCCCCCTCACTGTAGAGGTACCCACTCACTTCATTGCCAGTTTTTCATACCATCAATGAATATTGCTTATGGGTATGTTGGCACATATATATATCCTTTCTGTCTTCAACTTATTTAGGGCATATGCCCAGTAGGGCTACCAAAGGTAAGAACAATTTAGTGACTTTTTTCCCTGTACAATTTGAACTTGTTTTTCATAAGGATGAGACCAATTCACAGTTCTCCCAACAGTATACATATGCCTGCCTTCCTGCAGCCCCTCCATCATTGGTCATTGTTGCCTTTTGTTCTTTGCTAACTTGCTAGATAGGAGGTAAAACCTCAGACTTACTTTAATTTGCATTTCTCTTATTCGTGATTTGGAACAATCTTTCACATGTATGATGGTTTCTAATTCTTCTTTTGAAAACTATTACATATCCTTTGACCACTTATCTATTAGGAAACAATTCTTAATCTTATAATTGTGTTAATTCTCTTTATAGCTTGGATATTTTACTTTTATCAATTTGATATAAAGATTTTCCCCCAATCTACAAGTTCCTCTTATTCCAACTACATTAACTAAAAAAAAAACTTTAAAAATTTTTATATAGTTGAAATTATCTATTTTCTTTTTTATTTTCATTCCCTTGTTTGGTTAATAATTCCTCCCCAACGCCGTAAGGTTGGAATGTTAAAGGTGCTGTCAGCCTCCTTTGTTGGTTTTCTTTAGCCGTTTTTCTTTACTACATGGGAAGGCTATGGGGAGAGAAGGGGAAGAGAGAGGAAGATGTTTATATAGAAATGACTATAATATAAAGACAAAAGGTATGAATAAAACTTATGAAAAGTACCTCCTTTTGTGCTTTAATTATTTTTATTGATGTGACCTTTATGTTGAGGTTTATATCTATTAGGAACTTATTAGTATATGGTGTAAATCATTGTTCTGAATATATTTTCTGTCAAACTGCTTTCTAGTTTCCTCAGCAGTTTTTGTCAAATAGTAGTTTCTTTCCCTACTAGCAACTTACACTTTACATTTCTAGTAAGCGTTTGACAATTTGGGGCTAGAGCTCAGCAGAAAGATTCGGAAGTCATCTGTGAGGAAAGAAAACAGTTTGAAACAGGTAGGAAAGAAGGAAACAAGCATTTATTAGGCACCTATGTGCCAGGCAGTATGCTAAGCCCTTTACAAATATTATCTCATTTATAATCCTCACAACAACCTTGGAAGGTAAGCGCTATCAAACACCAGGTTACTGAATTTCATTGTTTCTGATTCTTCCTTATTTAATCTGTTCCACTGATTTACCTTTCTTTTTTCTATTTTTAAAACAGCATCCAGCAGTTTTGATGATTATTGCTTTATAGTATAGCTTGATGTTTGGAAGTGCTATGTGTTCTTTTCACTTTTCCTTTTTTCCATTATTTTCCTTTTGAGACTTTTTGTTCCTCCAAGTAAACGTTATTTTTTTTCTGCCTCTATAAAGTAAATCGTTGGTAATTTGATGGGAATAACAAAACTGTAAATTAATTTAAGTAGCATCATTTTTATTATACTATAGTACAGCCCACTCACAAGCCATGAAAATCTCTATAATTGTTTGTCTTCATTTCTGTAAAAAGTATTTGGTACCAGTATTCTAATTTTAGATTAGAAGAAGCAGAAACTCAGAGGAGCGCACAGATTTGCCCATGGTGACGCAGTAAATTCATGGAAGAGGCAAGCAATCAACCATTTCTACACCATCATTCCTATCATTCTACCAGGTCACCTGCCTCTGCAAGATCCCACATTTAGGTTTAGCACATCAAGGGAGTGGGCAAAAGAAAGTGCCAGGTGAGTAGAGCCCATTTCTCTACCACAAGATGCTGGTGGCTCAGAATAGAGAAGGGTAGGGGAGAGGTAATGAAAGGAACAATAAAAGATCCCAACTAAATGCCCTATGAGAGGCAACACGGTATTGTGGAAAGCACAAGGGGTATATGAGTCTGATGAATTCTGGTTTGACTCACTGCTCAGGAGAGTGAAATGTCTGGCTAGTGTGATTGCTGACCATTGGTCATTGACCATCGACCAATGGTCAAGTGACCACTAAGAGACTGGAGAATGGAAGGGATGCTGCAGGACTGGAGAAGTCATTCAGTTAATGTTTATAAAGAATTTACTACATGCCAAGACACTATGCTAAGTGCTGGAGATACAAAGAAAGGGAGAAGACAGTCCCTAAACATTCTGGTTTTCAAAAAAGGGAAGGGAATGGAGTTCTTACCTACGCTAGGCCCGTGAGCTTGACTGCAATTATTAGTGAGATTCTAAAACATACAATTTAAAAGATGGCGTGTGACGATCTAGGAAAGGAAGCGATGAGCACAGAGAACTGGCATCACTCCATGAAGAGAAACACTTGGAAGTAATCTGTCTGTGAGGAAAGTAAAAAAGTTTGAGATAGGAAAGAAGGAAACGAGCATTTATTAAGCACCGACTATGTACGAAGTGTATCTCATTTGAACCTCACAGCAACCGTGGGAGGCAGGTGCTATTATTGGCCCCATTTTATAGACGAGGAAACTGAAGCAGAGAGAGATTAAGAGATTTGCCCTGGGTCACACAACTAGTAAATGCCTAGGGCTAGATTTGAACTTTTGTCTTCCTGACTCGGTCCAGGGCTCTCCACTGTGCCATCCGTAACCGTTTAACAGCTGTTGTCAGAAGCATGATAAAGTCAAAATAAATAAATAAATAAAAGCTGCCATGCAGCCGTGAGGTTCTTATAGTGCTTAGGGGACAAGAATTTGTCCTGTGCCTAATTGCCCCCGTTTTGTTGCTTCGCCCGATGACAGTCAGCAGGCTGGGAATAGGAACAGATAATGGACTGAAGAATTGGAAGTTTGACAGAGTGTGAATGGCAAAAAGGCCAGGGAATAATGGATAGTTGAACTAGTAAAATAGACCACAAAGGGAAGATGATGAGGCCAGAGCCTAAGTAGCTTGGGAAAAAAAGGAGGGAACATGAGTGGAGACAGAGGTGAAGAAGGAGGGGTTTAAGAGGAGTTAGAAAGGAATGAAAAACAGACTATGATCAGAGGGGAAATTCAGAGCTCTAGACCAGAATGGTGGAATAGTTCTGAGGTTCTTATGAGTTCATCATTGTGAATACCATGATCTCCAAGTATGAAGAGAGAGGTTGGAATGGAGGTCTGTTAGAGAAACTTTGTGCTCCTTAAGAAAGGAGGGCAAGTAGAGGCCAGCAGACCATAGCAAAGGAAGTCAAACAGGGTAAAACCATGGCATGTTTGTTGGAGATGGTAGTCTAATCTCCTTATTCCTCTACGCCTGGGTGCTTGATTGTGACGGAGGCCTGAACAGGCAACGATTTCTATATGGCAATGGTGGACATCATAGAACATAACAAATGGTGAAGGAGCCTCACAGAGCGCATCCAGGAAGGGAGGAAAGAGGAAGCCTCTGTGATCTCAATTACCTAAGAAGAGTGGAAGGCTGGGTCCCTGCCCTTGGGTCTGCAATGATGGAGGCCGAAGACCTCAGCATCAACAACTTCTAACTCCAGGATAGCATACTGGCAAAGTGTTTTCATTGAAAAAAAAATCATGGCTGAGTTAGACCACTTCCTTTTATTATTAGAAGACGTTACTCTATCTGGGGAATAGTGTTGATATAGTATAACTAGATTTTATTTTAGCAAAGCATATGGTAAAATTTCTCATGCTATTCTTCTGGTCAAGAAAGAGAAATTTGGAATAGACATAGTACTATTGGGTGAATTTATAATTGGAATCACTGGTCTCAACAAATAAGATGGAAAGAGGTCTTTGGCTGAGTGTTCAGGGATATATATGCCCTTGACCAATTTTATGACTTAAGATGATAGCATATATGGCCCCTATATGGTATAATATGGATGCAGTTGACAAAAGTTGGGATAACTAACATGTTAGACTACAGATTCAAACAGACTGAAACCTGGTAAGATTAATTGCGACAGGGATTAAAGTAAAATCTTTCACTTGAGTTAAAAAAATATCAACCTTATAAGTCTAGGGTAGGGGTGGTGGTAGAGGAGATATCAACATAAGAGGACCAAAAACATAAGCTAAAGTTAGAATGATTCTGAAAAACTTTGGCTGATGTTCCTCCCCAACTATCGCTTCACCTACTCCCACCCCTAGCTTTTAAAAATCTCTCAGCTTTACTTATTCAGTGCCATACCAATCAAACTACCAAAAAATTATTTTACGAAGATGGATAAAATAATAACAAAATTCATCTGAAGAACAAAGGGTCCAGAATATCAAGGGACTAATGAAAAGAAATGCTAGGGAAGGTGGTCTGGCCATACCAGATTTTAACTACTGTACTATAAAGCAGCAGTAATCAAAACCACTTGGTACTGGCTAAGAAACAGAGTGGTGGATCAGTGGAATAGTAATAGGTTAGATCCAGTAGTCAATGACTATAGCAATCTACTCTTTGATAAACCCAAAGAATCCAGCTTCTGGGCTAAGAATTCACTATTTCACAAAAAAAATTCTGGGAAAATTGGAAAATGGTATGGCAGAAGCTGGAGATAGACCAATATCTTACACCATATACCAAAATAAAGTCAAAATGGTTTCATGACTTAGGAATAAAGGCTGATACTATAAGCAATCTGGGAGAGCAAGGAATAGCTTACCTGTCAGATTTATGGGAAAGGAAAGAATTCATGACCCAATAATCTTGATTGCTAAATTGAAGTTTTTGTATAAATAAAGCCAATGCAACAAAGATTAGAAGGGAAGCAGAAAATTGGGAAAAAATCTTAATAACCAGTGTCTCTGATAAAGGCCTCATCTCTAAAATATACAGGGAACTGAGCCCAATTTGTAGGAATACAAGTCATTCCCCAATTGAGAAATGGTCAAATATGAACAGGCAGTTTTCAGAGGAAGAAATTAGATATCTATAGTCATATGAAAAAAGTGCTCGAAATCACTATTGATTAGAGAAATGCAAATCAAAACAACTCTTAGGTACCACATCTCTCCTGTCAGATTGGCTAATATGACAAAACAGGAAAATGATAAATGCTGGAGAAGATGTGGGAAAATTGGAACATTGTTTTCATTGTTGGAGTTGTGAACTGATCCAGCCACTCTGGAGAGCAATTAGGAACTCTGCCCAAAGGGCTATGAAAATGTGCATACTGTTTGACTCAGCAATACCACTTCTAGGGCTATATCCCAAAGAGATCACACAAGTGGGAAAGGAATGTGTATGTACAAAAATATTTATAGCAGCTCTTTTTGTGGTGGCAAAGAATTGGAAATCAAAGAGATGCCCATCAATTGAGGAATGGCTAAACAAGTTGTGGTATATGAATGTAATGGAATATTATTGTGCTGTAAGAAATGAGGAGCAGACGCACTTCGTTATAACCTGTAATGACATATAACTGATGCTGAGTGAGGGGAGCAGAACCAGATTATACACAATTACAGACACACAGTATCTGTAAGGACTAATTTTGATAGACCTGACTCCTCTCATCAATGCAAGGTTCAAAGACAGCTCTAAAAGACTCATGATGGAAAAAGCTATACACACCCAGAGAAAGAATTATGGAGTCTGAATGCAGATTGAGGCAAACTTTTTGCTCTTTTTTGCCTTTTTCCTTCTTTTTTGGTTTTGTTTCTCCTTTCTCATGATTCATTCCATTGATTATAATTCTTCATTACAACTGGACTATTATGTAAGTAAGTTCAACGTGAAAGTATATGTAGAACCTACATTGGATTACATGCTGTCTTGGGTGGCTGGGGTGAGGAATGGGAGGGAGAGAAAATTTGGAACCCAAAAACTTGTGGAACTGAGTGGTGTAAACTAAAAATAAAAAAAAAAATAAATTTATTTAAAAAAACTCTCAGCTTTAACTTCTAAATATGACTCACACCAATGGCTGCCTAATAAAAATCCAGACACTACTAGGTGATATGTATATTGAGGATTCAGGATCCAAAGCCCATTTGGGCACAAATACCTATGATGATACACTCATCTCAAGCCCTACTGAAAAATTAATTCTCTTTGCCACATCACCCAAAACACAGAAGGTTTGTCTTTTAAAACATTTTATTTTGTACTATAAAAAAAGCAACCAACAACATCTCAGTACAACAATATCTCAGCTTTCTTCACATTCATGTTATATATTTCAGGAAATTATTGCCTCTTACCCTGGAGGAATAACTGACAGACGAGTACCATGTTTTTGGATGACACTGCAGAACTACAAAAGAAAGACATTAAGCCAATAGCTTAAAGACGACCTTCAGGGCAGGGATGGGAACGATGTTACAGAAACACACAGTACAATCCATTTGAGCAGACAGATATACACAAATAAACACACAAACATACACTAACAGGTAAGCAAGCACATACACCAGACGAACTAAACTAAGTACATCAAATTTTCAAATGCTACTGACCTACAGAGCACAAGAAGGTACTGTTTTCTTTCTTTCTGTTACATTTTAAAGGAGCTGCGGGGGTTGGCTGTTTTTGGTCTATAATTCAGCAGTTACTGTTTTCAAATGGTAGAAGTGTCTCTATGTTTCAGGGTATGTCAGGAGACAGATATTCAAGTACAGCAAGAGCCATGCTGGGGAGTAGGCTCCATCTTAATTGGCCACTGGGTCCCTCTGTTTCACCCATGAATCCACCTGGCCCATAGGAGTATTAACTTTAAACAGTGGGAAATCCAGGAAAAAAAAAAAACCTCAGCCACCTGTCCCAGTGAAACTGACCTCCATTCTACCACAAGAATCTATATGACTATCTCCACACTCTTAGTAATTGGAAGCTCCAGAGAAAGGTTCCCCAAGAGCCATATACAATGTTCCCAATGGGACAGATTTTGGCATGGTTATTTTCCTGACTACAGCTGATGATCAGCTTATGCCCTGATGTCACAGGAAAGTTATTTAAAAAGAAAAATGAAAATGAAAAATAAAGCAGGTTGGCCAAATCCAGCCAAAGTTCTGGCACTACTACCTAAGAAACTCAAGGCGAGAAATTGTGCTTCCTTCAGAGTAAATTGGCTTTTTAAAAGGTCTTCTCCCCTTGGCTGCTGCAGGTATTTATTGCCTACACTTAGGAATGAGAAGGCAGACCATGAGGTGTAAGGACTGAAACAGTCCTCTATAAGGAGGAAAAGGAGGAAGAAGAGAAAGAAGTCTTCCAGCAGCCAGGAAGTTTTAGGCCTGGAAGCACAGTAGTTGGCGCACCTAACAGCACATGAATGGCTTGGCGTCCCATGGTAACACTCCAATGAGAACCTTTCCCCAAAGTCCTGGCTCTGGAGCAGAAGCATTTCTGCTTCCCAGAACTACTCCCACTGCCCTGACTTGAGCTTGGATGGCATCAATGAGGTCATCAGTATTGCACAGTTATGAAATGTCTTGAGTTTTAAAAATCACAGTTGCTCTCAGGGCCCCCATCCATCTACCTCTTCCTGCCTTCAGCAGGTTGAAGATGCAGTGATGGGGCTCAGCTTTAGCTGGTGGACCGGCGAGTGGATGGGCACTGTTGTCAGCACAGAGGTAGGGAACGTGTAGCAAGAGCCTTCAAACCCTGGGCTCAGAGTCAATTCATCCGCAAAGAATGATGCAGCTGCCTCCCTCTTGCAGGAGGCAACCTGGGGGTTGGGCATGGAAGATAGTATCTCTGATTCATACTGCAGGAGCTGGCCCATGAAGCCAAAGTTGGGTGAGATCATGCTCCTCCTTTGCTTAATGTAATCAAAGGCCTCCTCCAGGCGGAATCGCTTAGTTTTCATGAGATAAGCCATGCAGATGGTGGGAGAGCGAGAGATTCCAGCCTCACAGTGAACCAAGATTTTGCCACCAGTTCGCTTGACATAGTCTAGAAAAGAAAGGGAGGAGGGTTAGTTATAATATATGATAGGAAAGTAAAATCAAAACATAGGACTTATTGAGCAAAAATTACTATTACAGCTTCATAGATCTATAGCTGGAAGTAACCTTCAGAGTCTATGCAGTTCAACACCTTCACGTTGCAGATAAAGAGAATGGGGCCTATGGAGGTTAGATGATTTGCCCAGGGTCACATGCATGGGATCTGAACCCAGGTCCTGACTTTAGAGCCAATGACCTTCCAATGTATCATAGCATTAGAGGTCTTTAGATCACCAAATCCCACCATCTCCTTGGCTAACCCAAGACATGACCTTATGTGCTGTGGTCTTTTACTCTAACCCAAGGGTGGGGCACCTGTAGCCTCCTGTAGGATTTCAAGACCCAGTAGACTGCTCCTTGTGAATGGGAACTATTTTTGCTTCTCTCTTCATAACCTCATTGCTTGGTTAGCACAGTGCCTGGCTATATAAACACTTAATGCTTCTTGGTTGATTTCTCTTTTTGTCTCTAGCACCTCTAGATAGTATAGTGCTGAGAAGACAGTAGATATATAACAAATGTTTGTGGAATGGAACGAAGTGAAAGCTAGGACCTCTAGACCTCATCCAAGGCCTACCCCATAAGTCAGAAAATTAGTGGCAGGATCCCCCATCAGAAGACTGCCCACTAGATTCAGTATTTTAACCCCCATGAGTGGGGTATAAGATAGACCTGCCTTATGAATTCTTCTGTAAAACAAATAGCAGAATAATGAAGTCCTCACTGTGTTCAAACTCTAAGCTCTTATCCTGAAGGATTTTGAGACAGAAGCTCCAGACTAAAGGTTCTTTTAACCGGGGGCCTGTGAACTTTTTGAAAATGTTTATATAATAACTGGTTTTCTTTGTAACCCTACATATTTTATTTTATGCATTTAAAAACATTATTATGGGAAGGGTCTATAAGCTTTCACCAGACTGCCCAAGGGGTCCATGACTCAAAAATAGTTAAGAACCCTGCTGACCTTGGGAAAAAACTTTAAAAGCTATCTGTATAGCATCCAGTCTCTCTTTTTTTTTTTTTGGATTAGGATTTGAGAGAAGCGGAGAAATCCATGCAAGACCTCTTTCCTGCCTCCACATCTCCTAGGCTTTCAGATGGCATATAGCTTTGGCTGTAACAGGGCAGGGATGTCTCACTCAACTCCCTTGGGGCTCCCACCAACCAAATATACAATAGTATACAATCTCTAATTACAACTCTGTCTAAGTGATGCTTAGACTCAACTGAGGATATAAATGACTTTGACAAACTACCATTTTGTGCAACAGGAGTCATTGCTGTAAGACACCATCACCAAATACTGCTACTCTGGTTCAACATTTTAAATAAATTTTTCAAAAGTGGAATGGGAAAGACCTCATACCCTCACCCACCTCACCAAACTGCAATGAACAGCAACAAATAGGACCTGCTGGCTTTTGAAGAGAGTGGAGGGAGTAGGAGGGTAAAAGGGGAGGGAAAAAAAAGCTTTACCAAAATGAAAACTATAGAAATGCCACATGGCCTTTCTAATTCCCTCTCTTACTTGGTGAGGAAATGGTACAGGGCGTTAAATATAGCTGTATGTACGTAAGCACCAAAGGAGAGACTGGGTATGTGCAGTCATTGAAGGTTTTGAAGAGAAAAAAAAATCCAATTTTGAAAGTTTTGAAATGAGTCAGCAATGCTAAATTCAAAGATAAGACACCTGTGAGATGAGGAGTAGGTGGAGTTTCCTGTGAAGCCAAAAGTCCCCCTGGAGCTTTTCAGAACGCAAGAGGTAACTGGTGTAGAACTCTCATTCTGCCCAGTAATTTTTCTTGGGGGGATGGGAGGAGAGGGTGATGGTGGCGTGGGTGGAATTGAACTAGCTAGCACCATCAATACTAAGGGGAGATTTAAAGTTCTCAGGATGCTCTAATTAAGCCATCAGCTCATATCTGTTTTCTTCTCTGGCTCTCCACCTGCCCAGAGATGTAGAATGTTAGAGGTATGAGAGAAGAAAGGTCTTAAGAGATCATCTAGTTTATGAGGTCCATGGACTCAGGAACCATGGATAAATTTCAGTGGGATTAGAGGTTTTAAAAAATATTTTGATAACTATATTTCAGTATAACTGGCTTCCTTAGTAATTCTGTTTATTTTATGGATTTATAAAGGTTAAGAGTACCTGTTCTAGTCCAATGCCTTTATTTTATAAAGAAGCAACTTGCCCAAGAGCATGGAGCAACTTGGTAGCAGAGCCTGGACTACAAACCAAATCTCAACTGGACCATGCTTGAGTAGGATCCCTTTCAAGGAAAGTAGCCTAGTGGTGAGGTCCTTTGGATACTTTAACTCTCATGGAGATGGACCTTATAAAAAAGACCAATGGGTTTGGAATTAAGAGTTCTAACCTTAAATCTTGCCTTTTCTACTTATTTACTGTGTTGTGTGGCTGTGGGCAAATAACCTCTCTGCACTGCATCTTCCTCATCTATACAGTGAGTGGGCTGGTCTAGCTTACTTCTTTCTCTAAGGGGTTTCCCGTTCTTCGAGCTCTAAATTCCATCCCTCTAATACTTTGTGTATTTGCATATCACATTATCTTTTTAAAAATTCTTTCACAAAAAACCATCCACCTTCAGAGAAAGAACTGATGGAGTCTGAATATAGATCAAAACGTTCTCTCAAACTTTATTTCTCTTGATTTTTGTGGGGCTTTTTTTTAACAACATGACTAATATGAAAATCTGTTTTGCATGACTGCACATGTATAATCTATATCAAATTGTTTGCCTTCAAGGAGGGGGGGGAGAGAATTTGGAACTAAAATTTTCTTTTAAACATTTTTAAAGTTTTGAGTTCCAAATTCTACTCTTCCCTTTCTCTCCTCCCTGAAAGGTAAGCAATCAGATGTAGGTCATACATGTGCAATTATGCAAAACATTTCCATAAGTCATTTTATACAAAAGGACACAAGTAAAAGAAAAAATGAAGAAAAGTGAAAAATCACATGCTTCAGTCTGTATTCAATCAGTATCAGTTCTTTCTCTGGAGGTGGATAGTAGGCTTCGTCATTAATCCTTTGAGATTGCATTGTTGAGGAGAGCTAAGTCATTCACAGTTCTTCATTGAACAATATTGCTGTTACTGTGTATAATGTTCTCCTGGTTCTGTTCACTTCATTTCACCTCACTTCCTTTAAGTCTTTCCAGGTTTTTCTGAAATCATCCTGCTTGTCATTTCTCATAGCACAATAACATTCCATTACAATCATGTAACATAGCTTGTATAGCCATTCCCCAATGGATGGGCATCCCTTCCAATTTCCTGCTATATTTTTGTATAAACAGGTCCTTTTCCTTTTTAGATGTCTTTGAGGTATAGAGCTAGCAATGGTATTGCTCACAGGGTATGCAGTTTTATAGCCCTTTGGGTGAAGGTTCAAAATTGTTGCTACATGTAATTTGGGAAAAAAAATAAAAATTTTCACCTGGAAAAAAATGCTTTCACATACAGCCTCTTATTTCATCATTATGACAACCTACTAAGATGAAAAGGGCATATATTATAATTCTCATTTTACAGAACAGGAAACTGAGGCCCACAGGGTTTAAGTGACTTGTCGAGGGTCACGTTGTAAAATTAGTAATAAAACCAAAATGAAAACTCAAGTCCCCTGACTCATATTGGCCACCTCTATACCAAGGTGCTTCCATCATGTGTCATTTAAAAAAAAAAAAAAAGGCCTTCCTAATTCCAGGAAGCTCATTTCTTCTTTGTGTTCTAATTTTTTTTTTAATTGCCTGGTGCCACTTCTGAGGAAGCCAAGGCTCAGGCCTGGGCTTCTAGTCAGTAGCTCCATGGTTCTGGCCTTCTCCCAATCAAAGCCACACCTGTTTAAACCAAAGGGCACCTCGTAGGTGTTCCTGACTTAAACCTCCCTTCTAGTCTTCAGTGCATTGTTCCACACCCCCTTAATAAAGATGTATTAGTCCTCCCTTCACCTGGGTAATAGCCTGGGAACCAACACTGAAAGGTTTTCCAAACACTGAGTGAGGGTTTGGGTATTTGCATTCATGGATTCCCCCCACACAGGCACATAAAGCCTGCAAACAAGGGGACAGAGGTGGATTTCATTACCTCATTAAGGAGTTACCTAGAGAATTAACTAATAGAGAAGAGCAAAGGCATTCTTGGTGACTGTGAGAAAAGACTAAAGATTCCCCAATGTGAAGCCATCATTTGGGGGTACTTCTAATAGGCCTCAAAGGAATCCACTCAACCCAAAGTCTCAGGGATTTAATAAATGTCTCTGCAAAAGTGGGAAGAGACTGTCCTCATCTGTTTTTTTGCCTCTGGCAGGATTTCCTTTGGTTGGAGTTTCTCGTTTGGCTGAAATCATCTTTGTATTTACTGCCACCACTCCATGGCTCAAAGAGTTCCATGTAATTGCTGCCTGTGCCTTGTAATTACTGCTGTTTCTAGCTGGTCCTTCCTGGACACCTGCCTTTTCCAATGTCCCCAAAAAGAGATTCTTCTTAAGAAAAAAATCAAGTCTCCCTGTCAGGCAGAAGGCAATGACAGGGAAAGAAAGAAACCTGCATCATTTCCCTTTAAGTGAACATGGGGAGAAGCCAAGGGGTCCAGCTGCATGAAGCCCACTCCCCCTCTTGCCTTGAACTCTCATTGGCTCTAACTGAAAGAGACAGCAAAGGGTCACAATGCCCCGGCCTCCAAGGGCTGAAATAAGAACTGGTAAGCCTTATACACACACATACACACACAGGAGGTCAGCTTTATATTCCTTCTTTATAAAATGAAACGACTGGACTAAGCATCCTGAAGGTTCCCTCTGAGTCTGGCCATCTAAGATTCCACCATTTCCCCAACTGCACACATCCTCATTACAGTACTACTTGCAAGTGTATGACAAGTATGATCAATATTAGTCAGGGAGAGGGTATCACTGACACCCCACGCACCCTCAAAAATTCCCTTTTCTACATTCTCTAAGCCTCAGACTTGAAAAATAATGGTCTTAATAGCAGCTTTTCTGCAGTACTGTGAAATGGACATAATTTTTTTTAAAAAAATGCATTATTTCAAAATATATTGTGAAAAGGACTTCAGGTTCTTATGCGCTAAATGCCATATCAGCTTTAAAATTTGCTGATACAGGCATACCTTGTTTCATTGCAGTTCGCTTTATTGTGCTTCAGATACTAGGTTTTTTGTTTTGTTTTATTTTTTACAAATGGAAGGCTTATGACAACCCTGCATCATCAAGCAAGTCTGTCGGTGACATCTTCCAAGAGCATGTGCTTACATTGTGTCTGTGTCACAGTTTTATTATACTCTGTTATGGTGATGATCCCTGGTCAGCGATCTTGGATCTTACTATCGTAATTGTTTTGGGGTGCTGTGAGCCACACCCATTAAGATGGCGAACTTGATAAATGTTGTGTGTGTTCTGACTTGCTCCACCAACTGGCCATTCCCCAGGCCTCCCTATTCCCTGAGACACAAAACAATATTGAAAATTAGGTCAACTAATAACCCCACAATGGCCTCTCAGTGGTCAAGTGAAAGGAAGTGTCAATCAATGCAGCATGCTTCACTGTAGTCTTATTTTAAGAAATTGCCACAGCTACCCCAGCCTTTAGCAACCACCACCCTGATCAGTCAGCAGCCGTCAACACTGAGGCTAGACCCTACATAAGCAAAACAATTGACTCAGAAGGAGGTGGTTAGCATTTTTAGCAATAAAGCATTTTTTAATCAAATGTTGTTGTTGGTTTAGAAATACTATTTCATACTTGATAGATTACAGTATATAAACATAACTTTTACATGCACAGGGAAACCAAAAAATTCATGACTTGGCTTTATTGAGATTAGTTTTATTGCAGTGGTCTGGAGCCAAACCTGCAATATCTCTGGGGTATACCTGTACACCAGAGCAAGCTCAATCCTGCCGTGCCCCCCCAAAAGTTGTTTGCCAGAAAACCATGGGCTCTAAGCCATCAGTGCTCAGTGCATGGACAGGGAGTTCCCAGTCACTCCTTTTCCTTATAAAAATATTTCCAATTAGCAATTAGGGGAAAAACTGAACAAGTTGTGGTATATGACTGTGATGGAATACTACTGGGCTATTATAATAAATGATGAGCAGGATACTTTCAGGAAAAACCTGGGAAGACTATATGAACTGATGCAAAGTAAAGTAAGCAAAACCAGGAGAACATTGTACACAGTAACAGCAATATGGCACAATGATTAACTGTGAATGACTTAGCTATTCTCAGCAGCAACAAAGATCCAAGACAATTCTAAAGGACCTATGATGAAAGATGCTATCAACCTCCACAAGAACTGATGGAATCTAAATGCAGACAGAAACATATTTTTACCTTATTTTTCTTGGATTTTTTTGGTCTGTATTTCCTTTCACAACATGACTAATATGGAAATGTTTTGCATGACAGTACATGTATAAAGCTTTTATCAAATTGCCTTTTTAATGAGGTGAAAGGGAGGGAGGAAAGAGAATTTGTAATTCTCAAAACTGTAAAAAAAAAAACAAAAAACCAAAAAAGGAAAAACATACGAGCCTCAAACTTTTAACATAATTAAAAGTTGTTTTTATATATAATTGGAAAATATTTCACCCAATTACATAGAAGTCCACTTAGGATGCTTTGCTTGGTTCTTTCCCTCAGTCATCCCCAAGTAATATTATATGGTAAATACAGAACTTTTTTTGCTCCTTTCTTAACCAGGATCAAGAATCAAAGATTCAGTGGGTAGCACCATTACATGATATTAATCCATTTGTCTCAAAAATTAAAGCTCTTTATTCACTGTGCTTGCTTTGTATGCAGTCCTGGCAGAAATGACCTAGTAGTCCAAGATGGGCCTTTGTTTTTTCTGTGGCATAATCTGAATCAGGACAAGGTGGGGAAGTGGGAGGCAGGACTGTACCACATTGGTGTGTGACCTCACTATAGCCTTTGTATTAATAAAAAATTCTAACAAGGGAAAACTAGAAGCTGCTATGACAGCAATGCTTTTTCAGCAATCTTTCTTTGTTGTGTCTTCTTGCTGTGGAATCTTTTCCCCTAATTAAAAACCAACAACCCCCCCCCCAAAAAACAGGGAGATAGGATTTCAAGTTAGAAGGAAACTTACAGACAAGTCAATCACCTTCATTTTAAAAATAAAGAATCTGAGGCCCAGAAGGGAATGAGCTTGCCCAAGGCCCCACAGACAACATGTAGCAGAGCTAGGACTCTTAGGTCCTCTGACTCCAAATCCAGTATTCTGACCATCATACCACTCCACACATTGACATTATCATGAACCTCAGAGTCCCTACCCCAACCCCTTCCCGCCCCGCTACTTCTTAGGTTTCTCAAACACAAAGAAAAATGGTTGAAACCTACCAATAAAGTCTATTGCTTCCTGAAAGTGAGAGCTGATGTCTGCTGTGTGATTGTCTTCTACTGGGATCCACTTGTAGTCGAACTGAGAGGTGCAGGAATCGGAACTTTTCCTGGAAACATTGAGTAGGGCAGTGATGTGGAGATTGGCAAGGAACTCACACTTCGAAGCATGGTAAGCACTGCCAAGGTAGAGGAATGGTAGAATTTCAACTGGCCCACCCTGCAACATACATAGAAAGAAAAAAAAATCAAGAAATATGTTATTATCTTATCCTTCTGGAGGGGAAGGTGGAAAAAAAAAACCAACAACCCAACTTGTTTTTATCTCTAAGTCATATCCAATAGTTGATCTTCTGGTAGAAACAGAGTTGAATGGTACAGCTCTGTCATGCTGATGTGGGTGTCGCCTCCATATTGAATAACTCCCCATCCTAGTATTATTGGCCTGTGACTCATCATGATGGCAAAGCCCACGCAGCAAAGGTTTTCATTTTCCTGTCCCCATTTGGAGATGGGAAATCCCAACTGCCCCCTTGGAGCAGCTAGTACCTCCTGCTATCTATGTTATATGGTACACTGGATTCAGAGTCAGAGGACCTGGGTTCAAATCCCAGGTTCTTCCACTTACTTCCTGTGTAACCCTGAACAAAATGACTTTACCTCTCTAGGCCTCTGTTTTCCTCATCTTTAAAATAAGTGGCCTCCCTTCTAGCACAAACCCATGATTCTATGATACTGATTTACTGAAAAGTCTTAAGAGGTAGAAGAAAGAACACCAAACTTAAGTCAAACTTTAGACAGATTTCAAATGAATGGTTTACACTAGAATGATCTCTCAGATTCCTCCAAGCTCTATCAGTTTAGATTCTAAGAAGCTATCTAGGGGTTTTTAAAAGGCAAATGGCTCATCTCCTAAAATAGATAAATACCAATGAGAACAGGAATTCTCTCTCCCTAAAGCACCACCTTCCCTGACCTGAGGGGGAAAATGGGAGAAAGATAAGCATATATCTGGCATTTCCACTAGGCTCAATGTGCATGCCACATCTAGAATCTAAAAGTTATACACTTTTAGAATTGGAGACCATCTAATCCAAAGCCCAATAAACTAATGGAGAAATCAACTAACATTTTACTAAGTACCTACTATGTGCTAAGCACCAGGGATACAAAAGGAAGCAACAGTTTCTGCTCAAGAAGCAGAAACAATTACAATGACAAAAACAATTACAATTTAGTGAAACCTTATAAAAGCCTTGTGAAGGGAAAAATAGAGTAAAACCCTAAAGACCACTCAAGTCAAAACCAAAAATTGAATGGTAAAAGTAACGTGACTTCAATCACTTAATTTGGGCTACTACTAGACTGAAGAAGCTCCCTGAAGGCAAGGTCCATGAACTGTTACTGCTTCCTCATATCCCCTTCAATGACTAGCACAGGGCCCTCTCAGCTTGTAGTGAGCTTTGAGTTAAGTTTACTGAATTGGATACAAAAAATGTTCAGTAATAGTACAAACAGTGACCTGGTATCTGGGAGCCCCTTTCTTAGATTTGGAAGGGAACCAGGCTGGAGGACACAGCAGTTATTTGTTTGCACCGAGCCTCCTCCCCTCCCCTACCCCCTAGCCCAGTACTACTCCTAATCTTTCCGTTTCCTGTCCTGGCAGAGAGCAAAAGAGCGTAATGGAAAGGCTGAATAGGTTGCCAGGCCCATGCTGGAGGGGAAGGATAGTGGTGAGAAGCAGCTGGAAGTTCCTGAAGTATTCGAAGGTATGAGGCTTCTCTTTAAACCAAAAGCCAGCAGAGGGGAGGAAAAAGCCCATGTTAAGAAAAGGGTCAATGCCCCAGAGATTGATGTCTGAAATCCAGATGTTGCATCAAGGAATTCTGAACAGTCACCTGTTTCCATTCCCCTCCAACCACCTGTCCTGGAGGGAAAGGTGAGGAATAAAACGAAAGGAGAGAAACACTGATTTTCTTTCTCTACCTTTAAAACGGGGGTAAATACCCCTCACCATATCACAGCTGTTGAGGATCAAAGAGATGGGGGGATAGTATACGAAAGTGTAACAACTGTAAACACTTTAAGTGTTAGATTATTTATTATGGTCTTATCCCTCTTAAGACAGCATCTATACAAGAGAAAGACAGTTGACCCTGCTGATTCTGGTCCTTACCCTTCTAGTCCCTTCCTCAGGCCCTTGGCACCTTTTCTCAGCAAGTTATCACTGATTCCCAGGATTCAGATGCCCAACGGTGAGTGGGTGGGTGAGGGCAGCTTGTAACGTAGCATGAGTAAAGCAGAATTTTGAACATAAGATCTGTGACCGTTGTTGATGGTTTGATAACTATTTCAATAGAATTTATTTATTTATTTGGTAATCCTATGTATTTTACAACATTGTATGAGCCCATGGCAAAAAAAAGGTTAAGAATTTTTGCTTTTGAGAGACTTGGATTCTAAATCTGCCACCAACTCATTGTATCATCAACAAGTCACCTCTATTTTCTGTGCCTGTTTCCCCAAGAATACATATTGTTAAGATCTCCCTCTCTCAGGCCTAGGGCAGTATTAATATGTTCTGAGGTCTTGAGATCTTGCCTGTTTCCTTTAGAGCTGAGCCAAAACATTACTGAAATCAAATGGACTCTTCTTTCCCTTTCTGAATCTCTCATTCACAGAGAACTTATCTTGGGAGGAATGAGGCAATCTCGTTTCAAAGAGCCTCCAAGGCCCCAAAGTTTACCATAATCTTGCCCTGATGGTGCCAAGGGATTTCCCCCAGTGCATCCCCAAGAGTTTGGACCGCCCACTGGGGTTTCACAACCTAATGATGCTTCTTGTTTCTCTTTCACTTGTTAAGAAACAAAAACAAAACAAAACCCTAAACAAATAGAGCAAAAAAAAAAACCAAACCCAACCCCCCCCAAAACAGAACTTATTTAGGTTAAATGCCTAATAAGCTGTGTCCAAGACAGGAAGCACCTGCTTAGGGTCACTCATCTGATCATCCACACTCAGCACAACTGTTCCTTTTAATCTAGCCCAAAACTGATGCGGATCCTTGACCAGAAAGTCATAGAGGGATTATCATCACTCAGCATTTCCTAGAAACATATTCCCAGGAGCATTAGAGAATGCCATTGCTGACTCCCATTCACTGTATAAGGCAGGAAGCATGGATTTCAGGCTGCACTTCTAAACATATAGTCCATGGATTCTGTCTAAATTCAAGTCCTCTAATACCTACTTGATGTGTTCCTGTCTTTGCTAAAAGCCTTAAGAAACCTTCCCTCTTCCAGTGCCCAGAAGTCTAGACCCCAGCTCTGCCACTGAATGCTGTAGGACATAGGTAGGTTTCCTTGACTCATTTGGCTCTGTAAGACAAAAATAGTTCTGCAATTTTCCTATATCATATGGCAAATTACTCAAACATTTACAAGGGGGTGGTGGTTGTGGTGGTATCAAGAGCCCAACAAAATAGCT